>NC_135482.1:65347334-65991263 GCF_052094955.1 Ictidomys tridecemlineatus | reverse complement strand
ACCTAAAGTGACAGAAATTACTGAATATCACTTCATTTACTGTTTAGTGAGTGAGGTTTCCACATCAAACTTAAATGGTAGCTTGAAAGAAAGAATTGTCAGCTATAAAAATATATAAATAGAGAAAAAGGTGATTTTTTATACTTCTGAGACTACAGATTAAAAAATTAATACATACAACCCACTAAGTAAAGATAAGATAGCAATGACATTATGATGAGTGTTATTGTTTGGATATGAAGTGTCTCCCAAAAGCTCCTGTGTTAATGCAGAAATATTCAGAGGTGAAATGATAAGATCATGAGAGCTATAACCTAATCCATCCAAACTAGTTTGAATGGACTGACTGGGTGGTAATTGTTGGCAGATGGGGCATGGCTAGTGGAGGTGGGTTCCTGGGTGTGCTCCCTGGAAGCATGCATCTTCCCTGTGGCCCCTTTCTCCCCCCACCCCTCTCCCTCCTTCCTTGCTAATATGAGGGGAGCAACTTCCGTCTGCAATGCTCTCCCCCATGATGTTCTGCCTCATCTTGTGCCCAGAGAAATGTAGTTGGCCATCTATGGACTGAGAGCTCTGAATTTGTAGAGTGCCAAATAAATCTTTCCTCCTCTAAATTGTTCTTATCAGGTATTTTGGTCACAACAATGCAAAAACTGACTAAAACACTGTGTCATACTGTATTTATGGCCAAGAGGAAAGACAGTGAACTCCATGCTGTGCCTACAACATATCCAAAGAAAATCTAGGCTAAAACTTACTCACTGATGCACCTCAGGAAATACCTGAAGACCACATGACTCTGAGTTACAGGAGGGACAAGTAGAGTGCATGTCTTTATGGATTAGACAAGTTTTATATTTTAACCAAAACCCATGGACCTTCATGTTCTTTGTTCTGCTACTTTTTTTCTGTTTTGTTTTTAATTCATTTACTTGTTCATTTTGTGGTTCTAGGTATTGAACCCATGGGCTCTTTAGCACTAAACTATACCCCAGTTATTTTTGTTTTATTTTATTTTTACTTTGAGATAGGCTCTCACTAAATTACTGAGACTGGCTTTGAACTTGTAATAACCCTTCCTCAGCCTCCAGAATCACTGAGATTACAAGTATGTGCCACTGTGTCCAGCTGCTCTGTTTTTACTTGAATGACTGGCCAAGTTGCTATGCTTTTCTATGCCTTGGTTTCCTAATCTAGAAAACAGGGCTAATAGCTGAGTACAGTGGCACATGCCTATAATCAAGCACCTAGGAAAGCTGAAGCAGGGGGATCACAGGTTTGAGGCCATCCTAGGCACTTTAGCAAGACCCTGTTTCAAAATAAATAAATAAATAAATAAAAATTACTGGGGGTGGTAAAGTGCTTGCCTAACATGCACAAGGCTCTGGGTTCAATCCATAGTACAAAAAAAATAGGGTTAATAATACTAACTACATTGTAGGGTCATTGGTGGGTTAAATCATATCCCCACATTTTATAAACAAAACAGTGTTTGACCCATATTAATACCTAATAATTATTGGATTATTTTTCAAACTTCTTAAAAGAGTATTTGACCTTCTTCTTTTCTCATTTCTTACTAACTGTATCTTAGATTTTTTTTTTCATCAAATATCAATGTTCCTTCCCTCTCTCTTTAGGATCAGAGTTTGCTTCCCCAGTCCTGAACTGGGCCTGACCATATGAATTGCTTTGATCAATAAAATGTGGATGCAAGTGGCAGTGTTCCTGTTTTAAAGGTGTTGTGCCTCTCTGTCACTTCCCAAATGCTTGTCCTTTGCCATAAAAAAAAGAAGAAGAAAAAGAAAAGAAAAAGAAAATGTTTCCAGAAACTACTAATCCTTCAACTGTGTCCCAGCAGGAGAGATACGTGAAGGAAGCCCAAAGCTAATAAATGTAATACCTGCCTCCCCACCTGACTCCAGGACCTAAAGCTTTTGTAGCTCCAAAATCTTTTTTTTTTTAATATTTATTTTTTAGTTCTCGGCGGACACAACATCTTTGTTGGTATGTGGTGCTGAGGATCGAACCCGGGCCGCACGCATGCCAGACGAGCGCGCTACCGCTTGAGCCACATCCCCAGCCCGCTCCAAAATCTTTTAAGCACCAAATCCTACAGTCTTTTTCACATTGGTCTTGGAAATAACTTTTTGTATTTGACAAAAGTTATTTCCCAGAGTGCAGGAAACAAAACAGACAGGTAAAAAGTAATTGACAAAATTCAACAGCCTTTTATAATAAAAACTCTGAACAAAACAGGAAGAGAAGGAAATTTCCTCCACACAATAAAGGCCATACATGAAAAACCTATGGCAAACATCATACTCAGTGGTTAAAATTTAAATCTTTTCCTCTAAGATCATAAACAAGGGAAGGATGCCCATTCTTGCCATTTCTATTCAATGAGATAATGGAAGTCCTTGACAGAGCACACAAGGAGAAAAAGAAATAAAAGCATCCAAATCAGAAGAGAAGTAAAATTATCTCATTTTGCAGATGATATGATCTTACATTGAAACCCTAAAGAATCCAAAAAAAACTATTATAGAAGTAATAAATGAATTTAGTAAATTTGCAAGATGCAAAAATCAACATGTAAAATTCAATTTAATTTCTGTACACTAATAGTAAAACTATCCAAAAATAAAATTAAACAAACAGTGCCAATTTATTATGGCATTAAGAATAAAACACATAGGAATTAATTTCATCAAAGAAATAAGAGCCTTGTACATTGAATAAAATAAAACATTGATGAAATAAATTACTGAAGACAAAAATAAATGAAAAGACATCCCATGTTCATGGATTAGAAGAAGTAATATTATTAAAATGTCCATTTACACATTTTACACTACACAAAATCATATACGGATTCAATGCAATCCTTACTAAAATCCCAATGGCATTCTTTATAGAAATGAGAAAGCATAGCATAGTATAAAGACATATTGTGGCTACAGTATAAAATTAATAACAGTCATAGGACCCATACTAAATGTCACTTAGCAATATGAGCAACCTGGTCTGGGGATTACTTGTTATGACAATTACTTATGACAATGAGACCTAAAAACCCTAGTTGCCCTAAAAACAAAACCATATCAGCACATATTCAACTTTTGTGAACTTAAGTTTACCCTTACAAGAATAGTTTAAAGTTCATTTATGAAAGAAATGTCTGGTAACTGGCTCAGACTGAATGCAGATGTAAGAAAGGGGTAAGAATTCCCCAAACTCTGATAATGATATAGAGATGGAGACTATCCCAATCAGGCAGTCATCTGACCCCTGAATATCTGTCCCATGCCACTGACCTCTTCTGCTATCCATCTTATAAAAGCACTGCCAGAATGTACTGCTTGAACACATGATAGTGCTCAAGACTCAACTTTGATGTCAATCAGACTGAAGGTGAAATGTTGCCCCTAGAAAACTGGTTAACTAGGACCACATGGGAGCCCTGTGTGTGACCAAAAAAAGCAATCCTAAAATTCAAACAAGACCACAAAAGACCTCAAAAGCCAAAATTTTGATCAAGAACAAAGCGAGAGTCATCACACTTACTGATTTCAAGATATATTATAAATCTTCAGTAATCAAAACATAATATTACTGGCATAAAAAACTGACTAATGGAACAGACTAGAGAGCCCCAAAATAAGTCTGCACATACATGGCCAACTAATCTTTGACAAGGGTGTCAAGAAGAACATGGGAAAAAAACTAGTCTCTTCAATAGTGGTGTTGGGGAAACTGGATATCCACATGCAAAATAATAAAATGGGACTCTTACACCAATCACAAAAACTAACTTAAAAGTCTTAGAAGAAACCATAAGGGAAAAGCTTCTTGACTTTGGCCAAGACAATGAATTCTTGGATCTGATTGAAAAAAGCAGAGACAACAAAGGCAAAAATTAGCAAATGGGATTACCTCAAACTGAAAACCTTCTGCACATCGAAGGAAACAATTAACAAAATGAAAATACAACCAGGCACGGTGGCACATACTTGTAATTCCAGTGGCTTGGGAGGCTGAGGCAGGAGGATCGCCAAGTTCAAAGCCAGCCTCAGCAACTTAGCAAGACACTGTCTCAAAATAAAATATAAAAAAGGGCTGGGGATGTGGTTAAGCACCCGTGAGTTCAATCCCTGTTATCAAAAAATGAAACTGCAATTCATACAAAGTGAGAAAATATTTGTAAACTATGTATTTGAAAAAAAAAACTAATATTAAAAATATATCAGAATCTCCATCTCAATAGCAGTAAACCAAGTAACTCAATTTTAAAGTAAGCAAACAGCCTAAACAGACATTTCTCCAAAGAAAACACACGAATAACCAACTAGTATATGAAACAAAGTTCAAAGTCATTAATTATCAGAAAATGCAAATCAAAAGGACAATGTGGCATCACCTTACAACTTCTCGAATGACTATTATCAAAAAAAAAAAAAGTGGTACCTATGATATGAGGAAAAGGAACTCTTACACCCTGTTGATGCTTCTTTTGGAAGCACTGATCTCTAGGAGAATTAGATCTGGGTCAGGAATTAAAAGACATAGTTAACTTTCCACTTGGCTTTGAGTCATCAATTTTTTTAATAAGAAAAAGGGAGTTGAGGGGTTGTGGCTCAGCAATAGAATATTTGCCTAGCATGTGCAAGGCACTAAGTTCGATCCTTAGCACCACATAAAAATAAATAAATAAAAGAAAGTTATTGTGTCTAACTGCAACTAAATATATATATATTTAAAAAAGAAAAAGATTAGGCTATATTTATGCATGTAGAATAAAGGTAACAGGGAGATAGAAATGGTGAGAATTAAGAATTCAAGTAGAAAAACTGTCAAGGAAGTGTTTTCTATTAGGATAGTAAAATTTGATGTCTGCTCATAGGCTAATCACTATCTCCAGGGGACTTGGGAACTATGATTATCTATGCTGTCATGAGCCCATTAGAGGATGGAGATAGGGCTACTGAGATTCAGGTGCCCTTAAGCCCAGCAGCTGGGAGGTCATTCCTAAAATACGACCTTTTTCACTTCCTGTTTTGATCAACCAGTGTTCTAGTTCCTACACCTATTTGTGCAGTACTTTGGTGTTGAGTTCACAATGTTCTTGTCTGTCTTAGTTCCTGGTATCATAACAGCCAAAATCAGCATTAATGTTGATGCGTCATCCAGCAGCCTGATCTCAAGTTTCTCTAATGTCTAATTCTAACCACTGGCATTCAACTTGATTTCAACATCATACTAATTATAGCAGCCCTCAAAAACTGGTTATTCATCTTATCCAAATGGTACTCCCACTGTCATTTCTGCTTGTGTTCTTCTTTCCTACCAGCTTCTCACTTTTTTCACTTGCACTATAACTATAAAATTCTAATTTTTTCTTCCCTCCTTTCCTGTATCACTTCCTCAGAGCTTCATATTATTTCTTTCTGTCCTGACTCCATGATGCATCATTTTAGCAACTCATGTCTGTGCCTTCAAGGTCTTTGCCACCTTGTTCTTTCAATGGATTCACAAGACTTATGGTCTACTTTCTACACTTGGATATCCAGAAGGTAAACTCTATCCAATTTTTGTTAGGTTTCAAACATAGCTTGACCCTCAGAACTATTATTTTTCTTTCTCTTTCTTTCTCCTCACGTGAATTTCTCTTATACTCCACAGAGAAACTCTTAACCATTTTTCCATGCCCAAAATTCTATCTCTATCTGTTCATTCATAACTTTAATATCTTTATTTCAGAATCACAGAAAAACTCTATCAGACTGATTCTATACCTGCAACGTGTGTGTGTGTGTGTGTGTTATGTGAATCTTTACCACCTCCTCCTGAAATTGGATTTATCAGTGTTTACCATTTTATCCTAAGGTTTTAACTTCTCCCACTCTATAAGTATAGACTATACCTATAGGCATAGATATTTTTCTGTCAATATAAGCTTGCTATTTTGGTCCATCACAAAAATCAAAATAAAATACTGATCATTCTCCCAGTTCCATTGTTCTGAATTTTATCTATAATCTTTTAAATCATGCTTATAAATTCATGAACTACTGATTCACCACTGGGCACTGTCAAGGTACAGAGATAATTAAAGACATACCCTCTGCCTGCAAATAGATTGTCCAGAGTGAATGCCAAATTCATAAGCAGATTAGTATATTATAATAGTGTAATGCAGTTTCACACTGCACACAGGGTACTTTAAGAACTCATAAGATGAAATGTAACGTGGGAAACATCAGAAGAAACTTACTCCAAAGCAATGGACTAATTCATAAGGGGTGATCCTTGAAGTGGTGATGCCCAGGTCCTTTAGTCTTTATCTACTATAACTTACCCAACATGGCACTCTTGATGATGTTTTTCTTTTTCATTAGACTCTGTTATTTGTATTTCCTAGATGTCATTTCTGAATCTAAAGACAACTCCACCCCAGTCTATTTGCAGTTTCCACTTCTACCATTCACTTTAATGATGCTATTTACACAATTCTGTCCTTAGGAATATTCCCTTCCCACTTTACATTCTTTCCTGGCATTATTTGATTTACCTCCATGAATCATAACCACCCATATGGTAATGACTCCCTAGTCAATGAAGCATATATTCAGCACATATCTCAAAAGCAATACACATCAAATTTAGTACATTTTTCATACCTTCACAAAACAAATAGTTATTAAAATACCTCCAAGGTATCAAACACTGAATAAAACCTATATCCATATGTCATATCCCATGCATTTTTCACATAAATAAATGTGAAACTCTCATAATCTTTATGTTTGTGCATGTGTCTAATGGCATAAATTAAATGATTAATATCATGAATATTTATTGCATGAAAATCATGCCTAGTCAATACCTCTCTTATGCAAGTCATTTTTACTTCCTTATTTAAAATAAGCAAAGGGCGAAACCAGAACAAATGTTTTCAAATGTTTTAACCCTGACTACATTATTTTTAAAACTCGTATATAAAAGCATAAACAAAAGTGATTAAAATGGACCTGCTCTGGATTAACTGGAGGCTTGAGAAGATATAGCCTATGCACCTAAGCCTCTCTTTTCCTCATCTCCCAGTAAGGCAATAGGAAATCCTACTCCTCAATCAGCAAGTTGGCTCTTATTCCTCGCCAAATAATGTCAAGTCCTAAAGTGCCTGAAGTGTTAAAGGTGCTTGCCTTATTTACATGTTCTACACACACACTGCCAGTCAAAGAACAACAAATACAAACACTGCCAAAATCATACCATATTGACCTTATTACAAGAAGTGTATTTGCTTCCTAGAACTAAGATATTTACTTATTGACAAGCCATCAAATATTCAGAAATCAGTTACATCTAGATTTAACTTCTCTCCAAGATGACATTTAGAGATAATGCCTATTCCTACCTCAAAGGGCTTAAGGGAAGGATCCAGAACAGGTGCTGTTCATTTCTGGAATCTCTCTCACCTCACTCAGTGCCTGGCACTCACTTCTCACTAAAGAAATGGTGAATAAGTAAATGTTTTGTTGACCTCTGAATTACTTGAGTTAAATCAAGGGTAACATGTCATCTGTGTTTGATACTTACATGTAAACTTCATTGAAATGTTGCTAATTCTTCCTTGACTCAAATAATAAGTTTTGATTTTAGACATTTTATGAATTATTTAAAATAATTCACCAAATGCCTGAATTATTACCTCCTTAACAAATCTTTAAAAATTCAAGCCAGCTGGGTGCACTGACACATGCCTATAATCCCAGAAACTTGGAAGGCTGAGGCAGGGGGACCATAAATTTGAGGCCAGCCCCCAGAAACTTAGCAAGGTTCTAAGCAATTTAGCAAGACCCTGTCTCAAAATAAAAAACAAAAGGGCTGAGGGTATGGCTCAGTGGTAAAGCATCCCAGGATTCAATCCCCAGTACCAAAAAAATGTTTTAAATGTATTATATGCTTGAAATACAAACTCAAAGCTCAATAATTTTCCCAGGGTAGAGCCATCTCCTCTCATTAAATTATTAAAATGGATGATCCTTTTGTAAAAATAAGGAAACCTCAAATGTACACTAGAAAATGATCTATATTCAGTAATATGTCACAGCTCATTCTCCTGAACAGCTCCCAATAGATATTCTCAACCTCGCACTGCCATAAAGAGAATGTCCATTTCCCAACAGAGTAATTTTTCCTTAAATCTCTTTCTTTTTCTCCCCTTCTTCATCTCCACCCCAACCCTAATAAGAATTCTCTTTTAGCTGGGCATGATGGCAAGTTAGGAGGCTAAGGCAGGAGGACCATGAGTGCAAAGCCAGTCTCATCAACTTAGCAAGGTTCTAAGCAATTTAGTAAGATTCTGACTCAAAATAAAATATAAAAAATGGGATGGAGGCTGGGGATGTAGTTCAGTGGTTAAGCGCCTCTGAGTTCAATCCTCAATACCCAAAAAAAAAAAAAAGAGTTATTTTAGTCTTTAAGTGATTATTTTAAATCAGAGACCTCAAATGTGGCTTTGAAGATAGTCTCCTGTGCCTCTGGAAACTGGAAACTGGTGAGTGAGTCCAGAGCTTGTCTTCAGGCTGAGACTTCAGGGAATCCATGGCATGGGCCCAGCTTCCCCTGGGTGCCTGACTCAGCTGTGGCTGCCTAAGCACAGATGACCTTCTGATTGGTTCCACCAGAGAGTTTTTTCTTCAAGTGACTTATAGAAGAGTATTCAAAATCTCAGAAGAAATAAATGGAGAAAAGGCATGTTGCCATACCTGTAAGCGTAAGAGATGATTTTGAAGAAATGCATACCTGTTTTTCAGAACATGAGTTTTAGAGAAAATATCCTTATTTTTCCACATAATATCCTGCATGGCAGAATGGCTCCACTCCAGATTAAGGTATTCAGGAGAATATTCCTAGATCTGTGATATATCCAGTGCTTCCAGAGCTCATATTATTCTGTCCTTTGCTCATATATCAAAGAGAAAAGCCTGGGCTGGGGATATAGCTCAGTTGGTACAGTGCTTCCCTTGCATGCATAAGGCCCTGGGTTCAATCCCCAGCACCACCAGAGAGAGAGAGAGAGAAAATAAGTCTAACTACACTGTAAGGAATCAGACTCCTGCAGTTGAGGTTCTTTGGTAAGAAGACTTTGCCTGTGATGTGTCTACCTCATAATGAGAAAGACAGAACATGTGCAACTGCCTCCTCCAAGAAAAGCCAGGAGAATGGTAATGACCTCTGATTTCCCAGTGTTCTCTCTGGGCTTCTGCCTACAAAGTTCTGTGTATTTTTTGTTGGTTTGGGGGTTTTTTAATAATCTTTGTTTTATTTACTTATTTTATGTGGTGCTAAGAATCAAACCCAGTGCCTCACATATGCAAGGCAAGGGCTCAACTAATAAGCTACAACCCCAGCCCCGGGTACATTTTTAATCATGCTGCTGATCCCCTCCCTTCCCCACCTTCATCTCCCACACTTCATGATCTGTTCCATTCATCCTGTTCTCCCCTTCCTTCTTCTCTAAGCTAGGATGAGAAGCCTCCTAGTTCCTCTCAGGACATTTCCCACTTTAGGGGACCCATTTCTACCAGCTGCCTTGGACACTTTCTCAGAAGGGTCTTTATTCATTTTCTGCTTAACACTGAGAACAGTGAAGGTTAACCCTCAGCCCCCTGGATCCTCCACATGCTCCCACCCTCTGCACACAGTCCTCGTGTGTTTCTTCACTCCAAGAATGTATTTAAGAATGGGTGTGAGAAAGTCACTCTGTCAGGCAGCTAAAACATCTCTCATTTTATAAAAGCCTGTTGTTAAATAACTCATCCTTTAAGCAAGATCAGGTAAGTAAGATATTATCTCCATCAGAGTTGTTCTTCTTAACTTTGGCTTGATAGTTAAGTCAGTGAATAGAATCCATGATTTTTATCTTTTAACAGTGAAATTAGGTAATATTTTTACTTTAGTGAATGAACTTTCTGAGAGCCACAAAATCATAAACCTACCCAATATTCTGTCTTATCTCTTTTTAAGAGAAACTGATCAAATGACCAGGTGTGCCATTGACACAGAGTGTCTGTGTTGGTAAGATGGTGATACAGGTGTTTATCTAAGACCATCTGAAATCCTCTTTTACTTCTCCCACCCTTCTGTGATCAATCTCCCCTTCTTTATCTTTCCCTATTTTCACCCCCTTTTCAAATTTGTGCATCTTCTCAGGATCAAATCAGTCAATATCTTCCCTTTTGAAAAATGACTGCAAGTTTGACTTGGTTGCTTTTTTTTTTAATCAAAAGAGCATGAAACAGAACTGTATTTGCCACTAAATTCCATGATCTGTTCCATTTATCCTCAAATATTTTAATTTTATAAGATTTCTGGAGAATACTTTCTGTCCTGCCTAGTCATACTTTGTACGAAGGAAGGCATAACTATTTCTTGCATTTGATTTTCAAGTGATCACAAAGAAAGGAGTTTCTTAAAATCTTAATTTTGCCTCAAATACTTTCAAATGGCTAAAAAAACTGGTAGAATATCCAAATTCTAAAATTGCTAAAAAATCTATACAACCTCTTGTTTGAATTTTGAGTAAATTTTTCTCTGTACATTTTGGTATTTTTACATTTTCTACAGTGAATGCCTTTTTAGTTTAAAAACAGAAATAGATGGGTAAATAGGTATGAAACTTTACAGTTATATGTCAGAAAGAAAAATTATTTTTAAAAATGTAAGTACATGAATAAGTAAAATTTTAAAAGAAAAATTATATACATATAAATACATAGAAATATATTAGTGTATTTATAGTAAGATTAGTTTAGGTTTTGACTTGCAAAATCAGTTTTATCAATATACCCTGTGTACATATGTAACTGGTGGGATTCTATATCATGTATAACCAGAAGAATGAGGAATTATACTCCATCTATGTATGATGTATCACAGTGAATTCTACTGTCATGTATAACTAATTAAAACAAATTTTTAAAAAAGTTTTATGACAACCACATTATTAAAAGAAAAGAGCACTTTAAAGACTATTTAAAAAATTATATAAAGATACTCTTATTTCAGAACTCAAACTGGTGAAGAATGTCTACTATGAACAGGAAGGTAAATTCTATTTTCCACCAAGAGATTCTGTCTTAATATCAGCTATATGAAAAACAATGTGACTTTAAATTTTGTTTATAAAATATTTTTATCAAAAAAATTACTTTATCTGGTCTGTTCTTCCACAAAAATAGATTTCAAAGCCATCCTTTCTTTTTGATGGTGCTTATACAATATTCTAATACCTTGAAAATAAAGTTGTTACAAAGAAATATTTAATTGATATTTGATAACAAAAAAATATTTAATTGACTTTTTTATGCCTACTTGGTTTAGAATTTGAGTGAAATTGTTTGACACTGGCCACTCAAGAAATTTCAGACATTAGTTTGAGATGGAAGGTGGCAGAGTAGGAAACTCCTTTCTTTGCTATCACTTGAAAATCAAATACAAGAAATAGCTACTGCCTTCCTTCATTCAAAGTATGACAGAAAGGATTCTCCAGAAATCTTACAATGTTCTTAACATGAGAGCTTGAAGCCCCTGTGGACATCGTGGTCGGGTCCACCTTGTGAAAGCAAGCGGAAGAACAGAAGGAATTTTTTAGGATAGCCTTATCCACAAACATCCTAAAATACCCAAATCTTTGGAGAGGATGGCTTCCATTTATCATTTGACTTTGCTTGTGTGGATATCAAATAAAGTGTTTGCTTTCAACAGTATTTACGCTTTACCTATGCAGGGTTTTCAAGAATAACTCCTTCAGCTGACTATGTCTCACCATCGCTGGATCTAAGCTCTCACCCTGTGGGCACACGAAGGTGAACTTTGCCCTGTTTGTGCAGGCATACAGGTAACCTAGTCCAAGATGGACTTAAGTATGGGATGATGGATTAGTTAAAAGGATAAGAATTTAAGCTTCTATTGATAAGTCAGCACCAGGTTACAGACTGTGGATGAGACCAGAAGGGTGAGAATCAGGGCCATCTAGATCAGCAAGATTAAATATTTTTGTGATCATGGAAACCTCCTACCATGAAAATGGAATATGGAAGGCAAACAAAAACAGAATCCTAGTGAATTAAACTAAAAATGGCAACTAAAAACAGCTTCTTCATATAAGATAATGAATTACTACATAGTCTCATAAATTAGGGTTCAAATTTTTTAGTATATTATCATAATTTTTAGTACATGATCATAAACTGTACATTACCCTAGTCCTCTTGAACACACAGTTTATAACTAGAGTAAGAGAATGCAAGAAAGTTTAAAAAGAAAATTATAAGGCTTTTCATTCAGACCACCATGGGATAATAATGCATCCACAATGGATCCAGAAGTAACAGCAAGTGTTTATAGATTCTACAAAAAGAAAAAAAAATGAGAGCATCAGAGGACACTGCTACTGCATGAATGAAAGGACACATTCTGTACTGATAAAAGCATCCTTGAATTCAGTAGTAGTGGCCCTTATGCAACATGGATAGCCTGCATGGCAACTTAGATGGACAACAAGATCAGCAATACTGAATACACCACAGTGAACATAGAAAAACAAATTAAAAAATTAAAAAGATTTTTTTAAAAAAGATCAGCAATACTTCTGCTGGGCACTAGTGCTATTGGGGCACTGGAGTAAAAGGATGTGATTGTGCCTGAAGTGGTCAAGAGTTCTTGTCTGCAGCACATGTGACATACTATAGAGACAATTCCAGAATAATCCGAAACACAGAAAGAGTAGGGACAGAACAAAAAAAAAAGTCCTGATTTATGATTGTTGTTGTTTAGTTAGGGTCCATGTTCTCAAGGGGCTGACATTCTAGAATGGGAAAAAACTGGGGTACATGCTCAACATGAGAAAAGAAGCAGAATTCAGACTATATAATGGGACAAGAGAAGCTGTGGGCTAGAGAAGGGAGCTGTGAGAAGAGCTATTTGAAAAAGCAGGTTTAGAGGTGACACTGGAAAGCCCATGAAGGTTTGGATTAGTGAAATTAAGAGGAAAGTATTTAAAGTAGAGAAAATGTGAGAACAGACACAGAAACAGACTTTCTGGTATCAAAGGCCACCAAAATGACTGAAAAGTTAAGGGCGAATGAGGAAGAGCTCCAAATGTCAAAGTAAGAAAAATGTTATCGTGGACCAAGCCTAATACTGAAATGATACTTAGAAAAGAAAAACCATAAACTTTTTATGGTTCCTTTACATGTCAACATAACATTACAAAATATCCCTGAATATCAGACTTCTCACAGGAAAAATCAGGATAAATCTTCTCCCAGAGATAAGAATTTCCTGACAGTTCTCACAGAATTACCTTGGAGCACCAGTACTTTTGCCTTTGTGGGCCCTCTTTCCACTAAAAAATTAAAATTTACCTGTTATGACTGCATAGTTAAAAAGATAAATACATTCCGATTATATTCAGTTTTCCCTTGTGGTCTTAAAAGAAATAAAGACATTTCCATCAGCCATAGAAGAATTAGAGCCCCAGGCAGTGTGCCCACGGTGCCTGAAGGAGTCAGGCCTGATTAAGGAGTCACTGGATAATTTTTAACAAAAAATAAGGATTGAAAATTTGAGAAGAGAAGATGTGGAAGACCATTATAGATATGCTCTAGAATTTGCAGGATTTCTGAACTATAGAAAGAATGCAAAAAAAAAAAAAAAGCTAAATACCGTGAAGGTATAAGTAAGCCAGAGATACTCATTTTTCCAGGAGAACCCAGGGGAGAAGGAATAGGATTCTCTGAAACATGTGAAGACTGTGACCCAACATCACTGATAATGAAGCAGAATAAAAACTCTCACTGATATTCAAGTAAGGATAGCTCTGAGAAGGCAAAGCAGAAAGGGATGTATGAGAAAAAGGAGTGATACCCTGAAGGAGAAAGGGACAATTATAGGAGATCTCACTCCTCTTTCTGTTTTATTCCAAGGAAATAACATCCACAAATGGCCTTGAGGAACCACAGCACCATCACTGGGTTTATCCTCACTGGACTGTCTGACAACCCCCAGACTGAGGCTCTGCTTTTCGTGCTATTCCTGGGGATTTACATCCTGACCATGATGGGCAACTTGACAATGCTGCTGGTGATCGGGGCTGACTCCCACCTCCACACACCCATGTACTTCTTCTTGAGCAACCTGTCATTCCTGGATCTGTGCTTCTCTTCTGTCACTGTGCCCAAGTTGCTGAAAGACCTCCTGTCTGAGAAGAAAACCATCTCAGTAGAGGGCTGCCTGACTCAGGTCTTTTTTGTGTTTATCACTGCAGGGACTGAAGCCTTTCTTCTTTCAATGATGGCTTATGACCGCTATGCCGCCATCTGCCACCCACTGCTTTATGGCCAGAAAATGAGCAATGAGCTCTGTGTGAAGCTGGTGCTGGTCTCATGGGGCCTGGCCTCTCTCAATTCAGTAGTCATTGTGCTCTTGGCCGTGAATCTGGACTTCTGTGACGCCCAAACCATACACCACTACACCTGTGAGCTTCCCTCTCTCTTCCCCCTGTCTTGCTCTGATATTTCCATCAATATCGACATCTTGATCTGCTCCACCTTGCTGCATGGGCTTGGGACCTTTCTCCCTATCTTCTTCTCTTACACCCGCATTGTGTCCACTATCCTGAGCATGAGCTCCACCACAGGCAGAAGCAAGGCATTTAACACCTGCTCCTCTCACCTTATTGCAGTGATCCTGTTCTTCGGGTCAGGTTTGGTTCGCTATCTTATGCCAACCTCTGGTTCATCCCTAGATTTGCTCGCCTCCTTGCAGTACGGCGCAGTCACCCCCATGCTGAATCCCCTCATCTACAGCCTGAAGAACCAGGAGGTGAAGGCAGCTGTGAAAAGGACATTGAGGAAATGTCTTCATTATTTTGGGTCATGAACAAGAACCCAGAATGGTGGGAAATGATTTTGTATTGCCAAGTGCTTGAACCTGAGGTAGATTTTTGACCACTAACTTGAAGGGAGCCCTGTACCACTCTTCCTAGCCGGTGATGGAAAATGAAATACACAAAATTATATTAAGTGTATCCTGTAGATCTATGGTCTGTTTTTTCTTTGTTCTTCTCTTTTATACCACTTTCTTCCTAAGTTGCACCTCCTGAATTGATCATTTATGTCTTATTTTTCACCCATATTGTTTTGTCTTCTTGATCAACTGCTTTGATTTATTTTTTCCCAATATATTGTCTCCTACAACTGTTAGACGATTTTATTTCTTCTTTGTCCTTGTAAGCAATAGTGGTAAATCTGTTTTTATGGATTTCAAGTTTTAAAACAAAATATGTTTATACTTCTTATGAAAGACTACAAATTTATTTCATTTTGATAATTTCCCTCTTCCCTCTGTCACTTGCATTCTTCAATTTTTTTCTACATTCTTGAATTTTTTCCCCCTGGATATCTTTAAAAAATCATTATTTCTACATTATGTAACTTTTTTTTCAGTACGAGGGATTGTCAGGGGTGCTTAACCACTGACCTACATTCCCAGCCCTTTCTATCCTTTATTTTGAGATAGGCTTTCTCTAAGTTTCCCAGGCTGTACTTGAACTTGTGAGTCTCATGCCTCAGTCGGCTAACTGGCATTACAAGTGTGCCCCATCACATCTAGTTTACTATGTAACCATTGAATCAATTAAATTCTGAGTCTAATCATAGTTTTTATAGCTTTTAGGCCTTATTCTATGTTTAAATTTATTTAATATTCACTGAAATCTCTTTCACAGCACATTTTGATTTTTTATTTTTTTATTCTTTCGGTGCAGGGGATTGAACCCAGAATCTCATGAACATTCCTGTTAAGAATACCTGTGGAGTAGATGGGATAAAAAGAGAAGATGGGGGGGAGGGGGGATAGTAGAGGATAGGAAAGATAGCAGAATACAACAGTTACTAGTATGGCATTATGTAAAAATGTGTATGTGTAACCGATGTGATTCTGCAATCTGTATTTGGGGTAAAAATGGGAGTTCATAATTCACTTGAAACTAATGTTTGAAATATGATATGTCAAGAGCCTTGTAATGTTTTGAACAACCAATAAAAAAAAAGAATACCTGTGGAGAAAACCTGTAAAGAGGCAGAGAAAGGACAGACACACACACACACACACACAAACACACAGCGTAGAAGCAGGCAGTGTTTATTAACCCAGAAAAAGATTACATTTTACTTATTACCATGACTACATTCTAACTATTATTCCTTTAACCCTGAGTGCTAGCTAACTGAGGTAGGTTCCAGGTTAATACAAACACAGAGCCCCTTCTCTCCAAGGATATCACCATGGAAACTAGATAGTGCACCTGCATAGTTATCCTAATAGCTTCAAGGGGAAAGTGCAGGGCATTCCAAGCCTGGGAAATAGGGTAATTCATGAAGAACATTGCTATAGCAGCCAGGCATCCCATGCTTTTGCACAGGAGTTTCCCAGTAGCCAGATATTCCATGTCTTGCACAGAAACTTCTAGCAGCCAAGAATTCTGTGTCTTTGCACAGAAACTTCCTAGTTGCCAAGCATGTCACAATCACAAAGTTAGACCCCAATTCCAAACACAGAACTCCCACATTCCTCTATTTTTACTTCCTCTTTTCCACAGTAGAGCACAAAGGTTAGATGCATTGTCATAGAAAACCAGTTGCCTTGGCTCTTAACCTTGGTCATGTAAGTTCATAGCCTCAGTAAAGTACTTCTTAACTCCTCTGTGCCTCAATTTCCTATATGTAAAGGGACAATAATAGCACCTACATCATATAGCTATTGTGAGGATTAAATGAAATGCTACATGTAAAGCACTACCACACTAAGAGCCACCATTTGAGTGTACTCACCATTATTAATGAGTTCTTTATTCTGGTTTTATTTTTTTAGTAAGTACTTATTTAAAGTGGGGGAGTGATCATTATAACATATTCCTAGACCTTGCATATCCAAGAATATATATTTTTACTCTACATATGAATGAAAGCTTGCCAAAGTATAGAATTTTAGGTTCCATCTTTTTTTCCTTAATATATATTGTGTATTGTCATCTAATGCTCTTCAAAAGTATAAGGACAGCATGGCCCTTTTGCCACAAACAAAAGATAAGAAACAAAATAGCACCAAAAAGCACAAAAGTAGTAAAAATAAAGTTTAAAAATTATGACATCAACCAGGGTAGCAGTCACCACTGCTGGGCTGCTAGCCAGAGGCACCTGGGCACCAGATGGTGTTGACAGGGGAGCAGGAGCCGGACCTGAGTGGGTGTATTCCAGAGAACAAGTCTTCAAATACCTTTGCGGTATTTGACTCTGAGCTGTCAGGGGACTCAGGCTTATGAAAAAGTACTGTCACACAAAATAGTGGCTAATAAAAGCAACAAGAAAGAAAATAAAAAGCAGGGAAAATAAGTAAAAGCACTAGAGAAAACTATGAGATTTATTCAATCTTTTGACAAAAATGATCCCATGTTATAATGCAACACTCAACAATCTCTCCATCTCTAGCGGAACTTGAGGCTGTTCAAAAACAGTGTCCACTGTTGAATGAGCTCTTTAACATGTCTCAGATTGCCTGGATGAAACAAATAAAGACACAAAAGCAGGTGAGACAAAAGTAATGAAAGATAAGCCGAAGAAAACTATTCCAAGGTGGCCAGACATGGTGGGGTATGATGAGGATTGGCTGGTTGCAAAAGCTTGCTGATTAAAGATGATATGGACTTGGAGCTGGTGTTAATGTGTAAAGCCAAACCCACAGAGACCCTGTTAAATACAAAGATAACCTTTCTACTCAGATTCAGAAACTCACAGAAAAGAAATATCACGTGGGATAATATATAAATGAGGTAGCTATTATAGTTCAGAACACAAAAGAGCCTGAGCTTTGAAAGTGATAATTTCCTCCCATCTACTTAGGGATGAATTAGGAAAGTAGCATGGAGAAAATGCTGGGATGAAGATCCTATGGACTGTGGATGTGTAACCGACGTGATTCTGCAATCTGCATTTGGGGTAAAATTGGGAGTTCATAACCCACTTCAATCTAATGTATGAAATATGATATGTCAAGAGCTTTGTAATGTTGTGAACAACCAATAAAAAAAAAAAGATCCTATGGACTTACTGGGAGAAATGCCTTAAAGGCTTCATGTTTTTTCCATGTGCCAAATGGTTTCAGACAAGGACACATGGATTAAAAGCATGTGTAATTTTCCTCCATATCCTGCATGGTTTATAACAAAGTCCCTACATGGGCACCATTAAAATGATGGCCCCTAGAACTTACATGTAGAATGTCAACAGGTATTTGTAACAGACTTTTGAGTGTTGGGCATGATACTGGTGGGGTCTCCAGTTGAGATCCAGGATATTACCATCCTGAACAAAGAATTGAGCAAATCATGCAGAAGTAACAGGCAGAGCAGAGATGTATGGGAAGTGAAAGTGAAAGTCACACACTCCATAAAATAGAGAGGAGTGAACTAAGCAAGAGAGTGGCTCAAGGTCCACATGTCTGAGTGAGTCTTATCTTGAATGCTAAGCTGTGCCTAGGTCCCCTCTCCACATGGACCTGATGGAAGACCTTGACCCATTCCTTTCCACTGGTTACCTTATTTTCACCTAATTAGAATTCAGAGCCTGTGGCATAACAGCCATGGGCGATAAGCCCTCAGTGGCAGAGTTGTCATGGTAATGGGACTTATCATAAATAGGGACATAATGACTCATCTGTCTTGTACTCCAGCCAGCATTTTTCTTGTACTCTGCCTCCACCATCTTGATGTCCCTAAACTTCTACCACAGGGAGGTCCTGAGACCAGTAATAGAGTGTTTGGCATCTACTTCCTGGGGGTCCTGGTCTTCATGATTCTTGTGAGAGAGACTCGGAAGATGCTCTGAGCTGTATAACCATCCAACAAAAAGAAGACATACCCTCAGTGCACAGCTTGCGCTCAGATTATCAGCCTTTGGCCAGATTTATAAATTGCTGGAGACAAGCCTTTTCAGAGTATTCCTGGTCAATTACTAATAGAAGGTACTACTTCAGCTCTAAAGAAACCATTTGGAGATTTATTGGGCTCTTTATCTTTAAGGATGATAAATTCTGGGCACGGTGGCACATGCCTGTAATCCCAGTAGGCTGAGGCAGGAGGATCACAAATTCAAAGCCAGAGCCTCAGCAACTGAGAGACACTAAACAACTCAATGAGACGCTGTCTCTAAATAAAATACAAAATAGGATAACTGTAATTATGTGGATTAGTCTCTGTGTCCTCTATTCTGTACCATTGGTCTACCAGTCCATTTTGGTGCCAATACTATGCTGTTTTTGTTACTATTGCTGTGTAATATAGTTTAAGAGCTGGTATAGTGATGCCACCTGCTTCACTCTTCTTGCTAAGGATTGCTTTAGCTATCCTGGGTCTCTTATTTTTCCAGATGAATTTCATGATTGCTTTTTTCTATTTCTATGAGGAATGTCATTGGGATTTTGATTGGAGTTGCATTAAATCTGTATAACACTTTTGGTAGTATGGCCATTTTGACAATGTTAATTCTGCCTATCCAAAAACAAGGGAGATCTTTCCATCTTCTAAGGTCTTCTTTAATTTCTTTCTTTAGCATTCTGTAGTTTTTGTTTTAGAGGACTTTTACATCTTTTGTTGATTCCCAAGGGGTTTTTTTTGTTTTGTTTTTGAGGTTATTGTGAATGGGGTAGTTTTCCTCATTTCCCTTTCAGAGGATTTGTCACTGATATACATAAATGCCTTTGATTTAGGGTGTTGATTTCATATCCTGCTACTTTTCTGAATTTATTCACTAGTTTTAGAAATTTTCTGGTGGAATTTTTTGGGTCTTCTAGGTATACAATCATATCATTAGCAAATAGTGCTAATTTGAGTTCTTTTCTGATTTGTATCCATTTAATTTCTTTCATCTGTCTAATTGCTCTGGCAGCATACTACAGGGACACAGCCAAATCAATGTTTCTAGCAGCATGATTCACAATAGCTAAACTGTGGAATCAACCTATATGCCCTTCAGTAGAAGAATAGATAAAGAAAATGTGAGATATATATATATGCATATGCACACACACAAATGGAATATTACTCAGCATTTGCAAGTAAATGGATGGAGTTGGAGAACATAATGCTAAGTGAAGTTAGCCATTCCCAGAAAACCAAATGCCAAATGTTTTCTCTGATATAAGGAGGTTGATTCATAGTGGGGTTGGGAGGAGGAGCATGGGAGGATTAGATGAACTCTAGATAAGGCAAAAGGATAGGAGGGGAAGAGAGGGGGAATGAGGGTAAAAAAGATGGTGGAATGAGGTAAATATCATTACCCTAAGTACATGTATGAAGACACCAATGGTATGAATATACTTTATATACAACCAGAGATATGAAAAATTGTGCTCTAATGTGTAACATGAATTGTAATGCATTGTGCTGTCATATATAACAAATTAGAATAAAAAATAAACTTTAAAAAAATACAAAATAGGGCTGGAGATGTGGCTCTGTGGTTAAATGCCTCTGAGTTCAAGCCCCAGTACCTACCCCAATCCCCAAAAAAATGATCTCCATAAAAAGATGAAACAAATTTTAAGGAAAATCCTAGATAGTCAAGCAGTAGATCTTATGAATGTACTCACGAGGCTAAGTCAGATCAGACCTGGGCTTCAGCATAAGCTCCTGTCTCAGTCTTCCCCTGTCCATACCCCAGTCTTCACAATGTCTGTAGGTGTGGATGGCTCAACATATGAAGCCTCAGGACCATTTAAGAAAACAGCACCCTTCAGATAGCAGTGAAGGCATTATAGGCCATGGGATACCCAGCAGGATTTGATAAAGCTGCTGAATGTATGAATTCCAATGAAAAATCAGATAATGAAAGAAAAAATGAAAGTGACTTCAAACTCAAGCAGTAATACTAGAAATTCTACAACTGAAACATCCAGTACCTTAGAGGTAAGAACCCAGGTCTCTGTCCTCTCAGCAAGTGACAAAAATCATACAGTGAAACTCTACGAAAAAAGAAGAGGTCTCAAGTGTGTGCTCCTCTCAGAGACCAGTGGAAGCCTTGACAAGCACTTCGTGATGGAGTAAAAGTACACGTACAGAAGTTCAGAGGCACAGGTCCAAATAAGAAAGGGGCAAAGGCAAGTGCCATTTTAGCTGACCTGGACAAGCTGGTTTTTTGGATTCAATGTGGCAAATAATAAAAGAAAAAGATTATTCCTCAGGCAAAGAATGTTGTGAATGCAGCCGTGTCCACAGTAGTTGAAGAGTTGGGGATAGAGGAAGAGGAACTCAGGACCCCAGGGAGCTTGCCTTGGGGCTTCAGTGGCTCCTGGCTGCACAGCTCCAGTCTGTGGAACACCATGGGGTTACAGCTCAGCCGCCCCTGCCTGTGGTTTGTCCAAGAAAATGGCTCTGTTATCCATTAGGAAATTCCCAACTATCCATTCCCCACCCCTCATTTTTAGCAAATGACAGAAGATCTTTCTTACTGAACAATACAATATAGTACAATATGTCAGACAAAAAGCATTTTTCTTTCTTTGATCATATACTTGACCAAAATTATTTGTAAAGATCATCTTTCCTGCCTTTTTATTTTAACAAGTACAGATTTAGTTCTCTAAAATTTGAAAACAAACAAAAAAGAAACCAGTTCTATGAAATAGCACTTCACCTCTGAAAAACAATGTGTATCAGCCCTTCTGTTCTAGAGAAATAAATGTCTAGTAGTTAAAGTTTAAGTTTTAAGAAAGTATCCACTTATGTAAAATTAAATTTGTGAAAGATATAGAGTCTCAAACACTGTTCACAAATAAATTGCTTTATAATAAAAAATAACATCGCAGAAAAGGCAATAAGCATATTATAGTAATAGTAGAAACACAATCTCACCAGTTAAAAGGAAAATACTTTAAGATTAGTTCCCCAAAAAAAGTACTATATGCTATATACAAAATGGTTCATAAAGGCTTTTGAGAAAGGAGTTACTGGGGGTTGAACTCAGAGGCACTAGACCAATGACCCACATCCCCAGTAATATTTTTTGTATTTTATCTAGAGATTGGGTCTCACTGAGTTGTTTAGTGCCTCGTTTATTGCTGAGGCTGTCTTTGAACTCGTGATTCTCCTGTCTCAGTCTCCTGAGCCACTGGGATTACAAGTGTGTGCCACCGTGCCTGGCTGAAAGTTTTTTTTTTTTTAATTGTACTAAGTTCTAAACTGAAAATGCATTCAAACAGAAAGCAGTTGTCAGAAATGAATTTAAAGGAAAAAATAGGTAAAGGGTCTAGCATACATGCAGTATATGCTCAACAAATATCTGATGGTTGAACTAATAACAATTTCAGATTTTGAAATCAATAATTCACAATGATGTCTACAAGCCAAAGAAGATATAATAACCAAGAACCTTTACTGCTTATATCACAGCATAAAATACCATTGAAAACAAGGGAGTTGGGTGCAATGACATATGCCTGTAATTCCAGCGGCTCAGGAGCCTGAGGCAGGAGGATGGTGAGTTCAAAGCCAGCTTCAGCAACTTATCGAGGCCCTGTCTCTAAATAATATATATATATATATATATATATATATATATATATATATAAAGGGCTAGAGATGTGGTTCAGTGGTTAAGCACCACTGAGTTCAATCCTACTACCAAATAAAAGAAAGAAAGAAAGAAAAGAAGACAACAAGGGAAATGAACAAGTTAACAATAATTATGAAAGATATTAAACATCTTTTGCAGTTTTTACCAATTAAATAGACAAAATCAATGGCAAAAAAAGTGGACAACACAATAATAGTGTTCTAATAACAATACATACAACTGTGTAAATCCATATCCCTTGATAAATTTACAAAACATTATCAAATAAAAAACTCCATAGAATTCTAAAAAATAAAAATGTGAGGGCTGGGGATGTGGCTCAAGCGGTAGCGCGCTCGCCTGGCATGCGTGTGGCCCGGGTTCCATCCTCAGCACCACATACCAACAAAGATGTTGTGTCTGCCGATAACTGAAAAATAATATATTAAAATTCTCTCTCTCTCTCTCTCTGTTTGAAAAAAAAGAAAGATTTTTTAAAAATGTGACAAATTAAATTCTCTTTATAATGTGATAAAATAACATATATGTGTGTATATATAGATATAGATATAGATATTTAGAGGCATATTGAATAAATAGTAACCAAAAGAAGCAAAACCTTTTGCAATTTCTTGAACATTCTATTAAAAAATATTTAGATAAAGTTGGGAATGTAGCTTAATGGTAGAGCACTTGCTCACGATGAATGAGGCCTTGGGTTCAATCCCCAGCACCTCAATAAATATAAATAAGTAAATATTATATATATATATATATATATATATACATATATACACGTGTGTGTATGTGTTAGTGTGTGTGTGTGTATACACACACACACACACACACGCACACTTAGATCAAAGAAACCACAAAGCTGGAGATGAAAGCTAACCAGAAATAAAAATAATGAAACACTACATAACAAAACATATAATAGAAACAAAGTAATCGAACATAAAATACATTGTCTTAACTATTCATATTGCTGATAGTATATTGAAAAATAAAATAACAATGAATAAATGGATCCAACTGACAAGGCCAACAAAATTAAATTAAGACAAGCAGAAGTCAGGGAAGGAGAGGTACTGGAGACTGAATTAGAACATTAGAATATTCCATGCTTTTATAATTATGTCAAAATGGATTCTACTCTCATATATAACTAAAAAGAACCAATAAAAAATTATGATTTAAAAAAGAAAAAGAAAGAAAAGTAGGCCAGATGCAGTGTCGATGCCTGTAATCCCAGTAGCTCAGGAGGCTGAGACAGGAGAATTACGAGTTCAAAGCCAGCCTCAGCAACAATGAGGCACTAAGACCCTGTCTCTAAATAAAATACAAAATAGGGCTGAGGATATGGCTCAATGGTCGAGTGCCCCGGATGGTCAATCCCTGGTACACAACCCCCCACCCAAAAAAAAGAAAGAAAAGAAAGAAAAAGGGAAAATCTGAGAGTGATGTCAGAAAGAGAGTAGAATAGGATTTTCAGTGCTCATCCCTTAATAAAAACACCAATTGGAACAACATTCCAAGCACAAAAACACCTTCACAAGAGCTAAGGAAACCAGGTGAGAGGGTAGAGTACCTGGGTGTATCAGAGAAATAAGAAAGGAACCACTGAAGAGAATAGGAAGGACAGTTTCATAAGGCAGACTCAGAACAAGTATCACATGTTGGCTCTCCTCTTTGGGATCCTGCAGGGAGGGGGAGTCAACATGAAAGTAGAAAGGAACGGGAAGCCCACCAGGGAGTAAGAAAGGGTAATAGGATAGATATGATCAAAGTACATTATGTGCAAGTATAAAATTGTCACATTATTTTCTACAGTTAACATTTACTAATAATTACAATTTCTTTAAAAGGAAGGACAGTTTCGCATTACCAAGATCACCCCTCCCCCAAGCCCAGGTAGAACATACTAAAAAGAGAAGAACACTCCCCATGGGGAAAGAAATATGAGAACCAAACTTTGCCTCAGACCCCAACACTGGATCCACCCCAATAAACGACATTTCAGGAATGCTCCCAAAGGCCCAGATTCCACAGCATACCTTCAGACTGAGCCTCCAGGCCTTCCCCACTGCCAGTTATCCTGTAGTAGCCCAAGGCACCAAACTGGCCCTAGCACCAAACTGGTCTTGGTGACCCCATGCCTCAGGGCCCACTCCATCCCAGTTATCCCCACAGCCCTGATTATCAGGCTGGTACCCAAGGTCCTAGTCTACAGGCCTACATCAGCACCAGAACAGCCCCCAAAACCCCAGAATCGAGGCCAATCCCCGCAGCCCCAGGCTCCAACTTCCCCAGCATTGTGCTGGCCTCCAAGGCTGTAGTATTCAGTCCTGCTCCAGTGCCAGGCCAGCCCCCTACCCCTAATCATCAGCACTTACAGATCCAGCCTCCAGGCCAGCCTAATGCCATTCCATGTCCCAGACTCACACTCCAGACTTAGCAGAAGCTCCAGGCCCACCCCACAATCAAGTCAGCCCCAGTGACCACAGGATCCAGGCCACACCCAAGAGCATACTTGCCTCAGCAGCTCCAGACCCGAGGCCCGAATGTACAGATCCAGCTTTCTGGCTTTCCCCAGCCTCAGACCAGTAACCACAGACCCCAAGTCCATATCAGGCCCTGCTCTCCCAGGAGGAAGTCTACCCCAGCACCAGGCCAGTCTCTACAGCCCAAGACTTCAGGTCTGTTCCAACACTAGGCCATCCCAGCAGCCCCAGACTCCATCCAAGTCAGGCTCAAGGACTCAGATCCAGGTAAACCCCAGGCTCCAGACCATACCAGACCCAGACCAGCCACGCAACCCCTGGCTTCAGGCCCGCCCCAGCAGCAAGTCAGCAATCCTGGCCTCAAGCAGCAGACCAGCACCTATAGACATAGGTCAAGGCCTTCCAAGTACCAAGCTGATCCCTGCAGACCCACACTCCAGCAGACCTAGGGCCCAAGCCTATTTCACAGCACCCAGCATCCAGGTGCAGCTCAGTAGGCCCTGGCACTGGGTCAGCATCTACAAGCCCAGGTTCCAAATCAGTCCCTACAGCCCCAAGTCTCAGGCCAGCTCCTGTGGACCTAGGTTCTGGACCAGCACTCCAAGACCTAAACCACCCTCCCTGGACCCAAGCTCCAAACCTGCTCCGGCACCAAGAACTGAACACAGACTTCCTGGGAACATTAGCTCTCAGGTGATGCATATGTATCTGAAAGACTGATGTTACCACATGCAAATATATCTCTGACTCCTGAGCATCTGAGGAAGAACTAAAACAGAGCCAAGTTTTCCTTGTCTTGAGCATGGGATGGCATGAAGAGACCAGAGTGCAGAAGTAGGCACCTGGAAGTGGGCCTGGCAATTTGGTGCCACACTACTGGCACACAGGGACGAAGATGCCCTTCTCTCAGGAGACTGTTACCACTTAAGGAACTCAAATAGTGAGGCTTTTGCCACAATGAGCAAGCCAAAATGCTAGTACAAACAGGCAATGAAAAAGAGAACCATTAAACAGAATAGCCAAAGCAACCCATTAAAACTGTTGAAAGAGATAGACATGGGCCTAAACAATTACTCCAGAAAAAAACAAAATAGGAGTAAAGGACTTAGTGAGGTTCAAATAAAACAAAAGACATCCCAAATCCAAGAGCTGCAATCTCATTATTTACAAGTCAGACTTCCAGTGTTAGCTTAGAAGTATAGAAAGATCACTCTCACTCTTACAACAAGGAAAAGGCTGGGCAAACTGAAAATAAACAACTTTTCTTGACCCATCAGAGAACTGGGGCCATAGAGCAGATGGCAGTATAGAAATCAATCTGGAGGCCAAGCAAGGTGACACATGCCTATAATCCCAGAGACTTGGGAGGCTGAGGCCTGAGGATTGCAAGTTCAAGGACAGCCTCGATAACTTAGGGAAGCCCTCAGCAACTTGGTGAGACCCTCCCTTAAAATAAAAAAATAAAAAGGTTTGGGGACATAGTTCAGTGGTAAAGCACCCCTGAGTGGAATCCCCAGTACCAAAAAGAAATCAATAAATAAATCAATCAATCTGGTAAGAGGCAGGAGCCTTCAGAGAGAAACAAAACCTAAGCATTTTCTTACTTAGGACAGAAACTTCTGCATGTCACATAAACTAAAACTTTTGAGAAATTTCTGGAGGCTCCAGAAAATTTTGTGAAGCTCCAAAGGGCCATAGTTATGAGAGTGTCCCACCTTCTTACAGTCTTTTCCTTCAGGAACCCTAACTTGGTCTCCCAGAAAGGAGGAAAGAGGAGCCAAAGAAAGCCCTCCCCATTATGCTGGCTGACAAATTCTCCCAAACTCCTGTTTCCCCTGGGGAACAAAAGAGTTACTCTACAGCATGAATGAATCAAATCCTATACCCTAAGGGTATAATGCAATCCCCTGAAATCAGGGAAAGAGATTCAAACCTTAGCCTGAGGAAAATGGTGCATATGGAAAGGTAAATGTACTAGAAGGATCAAAACAGTTCTGAGAAATAAGAATGAAATCAGAGAACTCACAATACTCAGTTCCAAGACTCACTACACAGAGTAATCAAGACAGTGATGGATCAGCCAAAAAGCAGCAAAGGAATAGACAAGAGATCAGTGAAACTAAATAGAGTCTAGAAAAAAATCCACACAAATCCAAATGGTTTTAAAAGGCGCAAAGGCAACTCCATGGAGAAAGGACAGTCTTTTCAACAAGAGGAACATCTGGATGGTAAAGGAAAAATACAAATTATAAATAAGAGGCTAATTTTTTGTGTTGAAATAAAGAAAGAGACTTCTTCCCCCTCCCTTTTTCTTAGAACATGTATTTTTTAAAAACCATGTAAATCCTTTGCCCCTTTGAAATGTATGTAAATCTGTTTAGAAGCCAAAGAGTCCTCTTGCCAGCTTTAAGTACCTATAATGTCTTTCTCATGGAGCTGGGATCTATGTCTTTAAAATGGTGCCCTTTTCTCCTAGTTTTGTGGTCTAAAGGAAGCCTATCTCAATAAGAGTCTCACTCCATCTTTCAAAACTAGTTTTGTCATAATAGCATAAGAAATTTGCTTTCCCTTTGGATAAAGTCATTTAACAAATACAGAAAGATGCCTCAATTACCAGATGAATCTAGGATGAGTATATAACAAATGGTGCTTAGCAAGAAGAGTGAAGCAGGAGGCATAAAAATACCAGACCTTAAACTACTACAGAGCAACAGTAACAAAAACAGCATAGTATTGGCACCAAAATAGAAATGTGTTGGGGGCTGCGATCAAGTCAAGATGGTGCCTGGCAGTTTGCCAGGAGGAGTGGTTTGTGAGGCAACACCACCCAGCCATTAAGATGGTGGGGATTCCTTATTGGCTGATTGCTGTATCTGGATGATGCTAATTGAGACAAGCTGTGTGTAATCAGCTAAGTACATATACCTCTGCTGTTCTGTAATAAAGCAGTTCCTGCTTCAACCTTCAAGTTGCTTGTCACCTTCCGGTTATTTGGCCCAGCCGGATTGCAGCAGAAATATACAAAATAGAAGACACAGAGATAAACCCACATAAATATGGTTATCTCATACAAAGGCATGAAAAACATACATTGGAAAAAAAGGCAGCCTATTCAACAAATGTTGGGAAAATGTGTTGTTGTGTTGGGAAAATGGGAAATCCATATGTAACAAAACAAAATTAAACCACTATCTCTCACCCTGCATAAAAATCAACTCAAAGTGAATCAAAGACTTAGGCACTAGAACAGAGACCCTGCACCTAATAGAAGAAAAAGTAGACCCAAATCTTCATCATGTTGGCTTAGGACCTGAGTTCCTTAATGAGACTCCTAAAACACAAGAAATAAAATTAAGAATTGATAAATGGGATGGATTCAAACTAAAAAGCTTCTTCTCAGCAAAGGAAACAATAATGTGAAGAAAGAGCCCATGTAATGGGAAAAAATCTTTACCACATGCACCTCAGATAGAGCACTAATTTCTAGGATACGTAAAGAACCCAAAAAAACTTAACATCAAAAAAAAAACAAATAACTCAATCAATAAATGAGCTAAAAACCTGAACAGACACTTCACAGAATCTTCACAGAATAAATACAATCAATCAACAAACATGAAAAAAAATGGAGCACAACTTCTCAGCACCATGTATAGCCGGAGAAATGAGAAGTTGTGCTCCATTTGGGTTTCATCATCTCTAACAATTAGAGAAATGCAAATCAAATTTACTCTAATATTTCATCTCACTTCAGTCACAATGGCAATTATCAAGAACACAAGCAATAATAAGCATTAGGGATGTGGGGAGAAAGGTACACTCATACATTGCTGGTGAGACTGCAAATTGGTACAACCACTCTGAAAAGCAGTATGGAGATGCCTTAGAAAACTTGGAATGGAACCACCATTTGACTATCCCAACTCAGTTTATACCCAAATCACTTAAAATCAGCATACTACAGTGACACAGCTACATTAATGTTTAGAGCAGCTCAATTCACAATTGTTAAACTATGGAACCAACCTAGATGCCCCTTCAACAGATAAATGGGTAAAGAAAATGTGGTACATATACAAAAATAAGAATGAAATTATGGCATCTACAGGTAAATGGATGGAGTTGGAGAATATCATGCTAAGTGAAGTTAACCAATCCCCCAAAAAAACAAAAACTGAATGTTTTCTCTGATAGGATAGGGAATCATGAAGAACCTATGGTTTGTGTAGAGGGGAGAGAGGATAGGTGTGGGGTTGTGGGGATGGGAAGGATGGTAGAATGAAACAGACATTATTACCCTATACACACATATGTTTACACTACTGGAGTGACTCAGCACTGTGTATAGCCAGAGAAATGAGTTTTCATAAATGAGTGAACTTCCAATAACTTTGAGATTGTGTTTGGAGATTTGTTGTGCTCTATTTGTATACAATGTGTCAAAATGCATTCTAATATCATGTATAACTAACTAGAACAAATTTTTTAAATGGTGCTTTTACTAATTGCTTATTATGAAAATATGTATGGAATGGGTTGCATGTGCTTGTCTATTGTGATATAATAAGAAAATCTATTTCTCCAGTTTCTGACACAGAGCTCCTAAAATCTTTGTTATTTCCTAAGTGACAGGAACATCTTTTATTACTTTATTTCATTAACAATATTAACCATTATTTCAATATTAACAATTATTACATGAACAATATTCTTTCTGTGATAGAATAGAAAAAACTAAAGATAGGCATAGGGAGACCAAAGAAGGAAAAGGAGGCTGTAAGTTGAACCTGAAAGCCCTAGGCTAAAATTCTTCGTTCCCTTCTCTCCAAGCCAGTCTTCCTCCCAGGCCTGCCACTCTCCACGCCAGGTTTTCCCCAGACCTGTCACTCCTAAATTCTGGGAAATCTACAAATCTCCAAACAAAATCTCAAAGTTACTGGAAGTTCCCACATTTACGAAAACTGCTCTGTGCAATGTACTAACACATATTTTCAGAACAGATTGAGCAAAGGGAAATACAATATTTTAAGGAACCTATAAATTAGGGTACCTTCCAAACACTATCTATTGATCAGATAACAGACAACATCAAAGATTCTGAAAACAGCCAGGCCACCATAAGCCATCTTGTGATCACCAGATTAATGTAATGACCACATCATACCTTCCCGTGATGACTCCTCACAAAGTTTGCTTCAAAGAAGAGCTCAAGACCCCAAAAATGCGTCTCACCATGAAGACAAGCTGGATTCTGCCCTGAGAATGTACATCATCACCTTTTACTATCTAATAAAGCTCTTCCTTTTTGCTAAAACCAGATGTGACCTTAAATTCTTTTCTGTGATGTGTCACAAGCCCAGTTCTGAGCAGAGGTGGCTCTGGAGAGACATCATTGAACCCCCTTGTGGTGACATGTCCACCATATCTGAGTTTATGCTAATGCAGCAATTTAAGAATGAGCCCCTCAATAGCTTCAAGATGAAAGATAGTCACCAGAAAGACCCAATATGTGATTAGGGAGTGAGAACTTCCAACTCTGGGGAGCGCTGGAGAGGTTTAAAAACTCTCCAACAGAGAGATTGGGAAAGCATCTAAATTGGTAAACACCTTCAGGGGAAGGAAGAGTGTCTCACCCTGGGAGGACTGGGAATCTCAGTGCACCTTCCCTATGCCTCACCCTATATATCTTATATTTTGCTGTTTCTGGATTGTATCTTTTATAATAAACTAGTGATAAGAAAGAATTCTGAGCTGTCCTAAATTTCATTAATTTGGCCTCTTTGAGACAACTAGAACCAAGGTGAGGGTCCCGCTCTGATCACTTCAAGGTCCTTGAACCAAGCACCCATGTTTTCTATCTGATGCTGAGGCTTTATTAGGCTTCTCTGTTTTGGTTTCTGAGTCATCTGTAAGTGGCTGTGCTGGACATCTGTGGCAGAGTTGCCAGTCTAGAGCTGATGAGTTATTTGAAAGAATGCTCTCAAGTCTAGAGCTACACTTTTTTTGAATCTGCAAGTTTTGCCTAACTGGATTTTCCCCCTCTTTGTTCTCAATTGCTTTTGGTTTGTCTAAAATACTTTGAGCATACAGTGACATCTTGTGGTTCTTGATATAATTTCTTTTTTTTTTAAACTTTTATTTATTTATTTTATGTGGTGCTGAGGATCGAACCCAGTGCCTCACATGGGCTAGGCAAGTGCTCTACCACTCAGCTACAACCCCAGCACCCCCTTGATATAATTTCAATAATTACAATTTAGATTTTGATCATTCTCAGACTGTTCAACACTATTACCTATGTAATTATTTAAATGACAATGAATTTAAATTTTGCTAGAGAAAAAATATCAACCCTGTATGAGAACCACCTTTTCAGACACACAGGAAAGTTTCCCAATATCCGGCATCAGTTGTACTATTTAAATAAAAAATAAATTCAATTAAATTCAAAATTCTCTTCCTCAGTAGATCCTAGGCACACTTCAAGGGCACAATAGCCATGGGTTACTAATAGCTACTAAGTTTCTACCTCAGAGACTAGAGTAGGGAAGATACAGGTGGAAGCTCATTTCCTTTCACACTAGCTATACCCACCATCCTGAATACAGAGGCTCAAGCTAGGAATAGACAACGCTACCTACTGGAAGCAAGGAAAACAGTGTTCTGAGAGACTTATTTTTTCTTTCCTCTCTTTCTTTCTCTCTTTTCTTCTTTCTCTTCCACAACTTCAGTGTATGTGAAACCAAGAACTGTGCATGAACAACCAAATTACCAAAGTAATATAATATAGAGGAATTGCATGTACCCCACCTTCCCCCCATTTTTTTCTTGATTTCTATCTTACTTTCCTTTTCCTTCTCTTATTTCTCTTTTCTTCCTTGTTATTTTTTTTCTTTCTTTTCTTTTTTTCATTCGTATTCTCTCGATCCCACTTTCAATCTCCTAACTTTTGCTATCTATACATAGGGTAACTATCTAAATAGATAGGAGGTTGAGTCTATACATTCTTCCATAAATTACCAGTCTAGTGGTTGGAGTTCTCCAAAGGTGCTAAGTTAGTTTAACCTCATACCCTCACTCCTTCCCTCTAAGTATAACATCCTTCGTCTGAAATTAAGTTTTCTATATGCCACCAGATATGGTACGCCTTTTATGAAACTAATGAATATATTCTTAAGTAATAATTAAAACCAATATCTATAGTCATAGAATCCAACTATAAATGTATTAAAAATGAAAACTTGTGCTTAGATAATGTACTGTTGATATTGGGAACTGTTAACATTGTCTTTCTCCGCAAAAGAGGGATTTTGGAGCTATACAAGAACAATACTAATATATAAGGGGAAAAACATTAGCACAACAGTTTCACAAAGCTAGAAAGAATCATGAGCAGTATGAAAAGACAAGGAAAGAAAGGACCACAAGCAATGCAGGTCAATTCAACATTAGATGAGGTAATATCTGCAGCTGATGGAATGTCAGACAAAGAGTTCAGTATATACATGCTTCAGATGATCTGGAGTCTCTTAAGTGATTTTTTAAAGAGAGAGTGAGAGAGGAGAGAGAGAGAGAGAGAGAGAGAGAGAGAGAATTTTTAATATATTTTTTTTTTAGTTCTCGGCGGACACAACATCTTTGTTGGTATGTGGTGCTGAGGATCGAACCCGGGCTGCACGCATGCCAGGCGAGCACGCTACCACTTGAGCCACATCCCCAGTCCCAATCTGGAGTCTCAAGGAAGACATTATACAGCAAATTCAGACAATGAAAAATCACTTTGACAATGAATTACAGAAACAAATCCAAGAAGCAAAAGATCAACTCTATAGGGAGATAGAGGATATAAAAAACAAACAAACAGAAATCCTGGAAATGCAGGAAACAATAAACCAAATTAAAAACTCAAATGAGAGTATTACCAGCAGAGTAGAACACTTAGAAGATAGAACTTCAGACAACAAAGACAAAGTTTTTCAACTTGAAAAGAACATAGACGTACAGAATATGGAGAGGATCGTAAAAGCCACAAGAGAGAGGAAGCAGATTACATTTAGGGATAAACCAATCAGGATAACTTCTGATCTTTCAACATAGACTCTGAAAGCTAGAAGATCCTGGAACAACATATTTCAAATGCTGAAATAAAAAGTGTTCCAACCAAGAATCATGTATCCAGCGAAATTAAGCTTCAGGATTGAAGATGAAATAAAAATTTTCCATGATAAACAAAAGTTAAAAGAATTTGCAGCTAGAAAACCATCTTTTCAAAACATCCTTGGCAAAACACTACAGGAAGTGAAAATGGAAAATAACAATGAAAACCAACAGCAAGAGGTAGTACAGTAAAGGAAAAACTAAGCATAGAGGAAAAACAAATCATGTTAAGTAACATACATAACCAAATATGGCTGGAAATACAAACCATATCTCAATAGTAACCCTAAATGTTAATGGCTTAAATGCACCAATCAAAAGACATAGGCTAGTAGAATGGATTTAAAAAAAAGATCCAACAATATGCTGCCTACAGGAGACTCGTCTGATAGGAAAAGACATACACAGACTGAAGGTAAAAGGTTGGAAAAAATCATATCACTCATACGGACCCTGGAAGCAAGCAGAGGTGTCCATACTTGTATCAAATAAAATAGACTTCAAGCCAAAGTTAATCAAAAGGGATAAACAAGGACACTACATACTGCTCAAGGGAACCATACACCAACAAGACTTGACGATCATTAATATATATGCCCCAAACAGTGGTGCAGCTACATTCATCAAACAAACTCTTCTCAAGTTCAAGAGTCTAATAGACCACAACACAATAATCATGGGAGATTTTAACACACCTCTCTCACCACTGGACAGATATTCCAAACAAAAGTTGAATAAAGAAACCACAGAGCTCAATAATACAATTAATAATTTAGACTTAATTGATATATACAGAATATACCACCCAACATCAATCAGATACACTTTCTTCTCAGCAGCTCATGGATCCTTCTCAAAAATAGACCATATATTATGTCACAGGGTAAATCTTAGCAATTACAAAGGAGTTGAGATACTACCATGCATTTTATCTGATCATAATGGAATGAAATTGGAAATCAATAATAAAATGAGAAAGGAAAAATCCTACATCACATGGAGATTAAACAATATGCTACTGAATGAACAAAGGGTTACAGAAGACATCAAAGAGGAAATTAAAAAATTCTTAGAGGTAAACGAAAACTCAGACACAACATATCGAAATCTTTGGGACACTATGAAAGCAGTACTAAGAGGAAAATTCATTTCATGGAGTTCATTCCTTAAAAGAAGGAAAAGCCAACAAATAAATGACCTCATACTACACCTCGAAGCCTTAGAAAAAGAAAAACAAATCAGCAGTAAATACAGTAGAAGGCAAGAAATAATTAAAATTAGAGCTGAAATCAATAAAATCAAAACAAAAGAAACAATCGAAAAAATTGACAAAACTAAAAGTTGGTTCTTTGAAAAAATAAATAAGATAGACCACTAGCCATGCTAACAAAGAGAAGAAGGGAGAGAACCCAAATTATTAGGTTATGGGATAAAAAAGGCAACATCACAACAGACAATTCAGAAATACAGAAGATAATTAGAAATTATTTTGAAACCCTATATTCTAACAAAATAGAAGATAGTGATGGCATTGATAAATTCCTTGAGACATATGAACTACCCAGATTGAGCCAGGAAGATATAAACAACCTAAACAGACCAATATCAAGTGAGGAAATAGAAGAAGCCATCAAAGACTACCAACTAAGAAAAGCCCAGGACCGGATGGATATATAGCAGAGTTTTACAAGAACGTTAAAGAAGAACTAATACCAATACTCCATAATCTATTTCAGGAGATAGAAAAAGAGGGAGAATTTCCAAATTCATTCTATGAGGCCAATATCACCCTGATTCCCAAACCAGATAAGGACATCTCAAAGAAAGAAAACTACAGATCAATATCCCTAATGAATTTAGATGCAAAAATCCTCAATAAAATTCTGGCAAATCGTATACAAAAACATATCAAAAAGATCATGCACCATGATCAAGTAGGATTCATTCCTGGGATGCAAGGCTGGTTCAATATATGGAAATCAATAAATGTTATTCACCACATCAATAGACTTAAAGATAAGAACCATATGATCATCTCAATAGACGCAGAAAAAGCATTCGACAAAGTACAGCATCCCTTTATGTTCAAAACGTTAGAAAAACTAGGGATAACAGGAACTTACCTCAAAATTGTAAAAGCTATATATGCAAAGCCTCAGGCTAGCATCATTCTAAATGGAAAAAAACTGAAGGCATTCCCTCTAAAATCTGGAACAAGACAGGGATGCCCTCTCCCACCACTTCTATTCAATATAGTTCTCGAAATACTGGCCAGAGCAATTAGACAGACAAAAGAAATTAAAGGCATTAGGATAGGAAAAGAAGAACTTAAATTATCACTATTTGCGGATGATATGATCCTATACCTAGAAGACACAAAAGGGTCTACAAAGAAACTACTAGAGCTAATAAATGAATTCAGCAAAGTGGCAGGATATAAAATCAACACTCATAAATCTAAGGCATTCCTGTATATCAGCGACAAATCTTCTGAACTGGAAATGAGGAAAACCACCCCATTCACAATATCCTCAAAAAAAAGAAAATACTTGGGAATCAACCTAACAAAAGAGGTGAAAGATTTATACAATGAAAACTACAGAACCCTAAAGAGAGACATAGAAGAAGATCTTAGAAGATGGAAAAATATACCCTGTTCATGGATAGGCAGAACTAACATCATCAAAATGGCGATATTACCAAAAGTTCTCTATAGGTTCAATGCAATGCCAATCAAAATCCCAATGGCATTTCTTGTAGAAATAGATAAAGCAATCATGAAATTCATATGGAAAAATAAAAGACCCAGAATAGCAAAAGCAATTCTAAGCAGGAAGTGTGAATCAGGCGGTATAGGGATACCAGATTTCAAACTGTACTACAGAGCAATAGTGACAAAAACAGCATGGTACTGGTACCAAAACAGGTGGGTGGACCAATGGTATAGAATAGAGGACACAGAAACCAATCCACAAAATTACAACTATCTTATATTCGATAAAGGGGCTAAAAGCATGCAATGGAGGAAGGATAGCATCTTCAACAAATGGTGCTGGGAAAACTGGAAATCCATATGCAACAAAATGAAACTGAATCCCCTCCTCTCACCATACACAAAAGTCGACTCAAAATGGATCAAGGAGCTTGATATCAAATCAGAGACTATGCGTCTGATAGAAGAAAAGGTTGGCTCTGATCTACATATTGTGGGGTCGGGCTCCAGATTCCTTAATAGGACACCCATAGCACAAGAGTTAATAACAAGAATCAACAAATGGGACTTACTTAAACTAAAAAGTTTTTTCTCAGCAAGAGAACAATAAGAGAGGTAAACAGGGAGCCTACATTATGGGAACAAATTTTTACTCCTCACACTTCAGATAGAGCCCTAATATCCAGAGTATACAAAGAACTCAAAAATTAAACAATAAGTTAACAAATAACCCAATCAACAAATGGGCCAAAGACCTGAACAGACACTTCTCAGAGGAGGACATACAATCAATCAACAAGTATATGAAAAAATGCTCACCATCTCTAGCAGTCAGAGAAATGCAAATCAAAACCACCCTAAGATACCATCTCACTCCAGTAAGATTGGCAGCCATTATGAAGTCAAACAACAACAAGTGCTGGCGAGGATGTGGGGAAAAGAGTACTCTTGTACATTGCTGGTGGGACTGCAAATTGGTGCGGCCAATATGGAAAGCAGTATGGAGATTCCTGGGAAAGTTGGGAATGGAACCACCATTTGACCCAGCTATTGCCCTTCTCGGACTATTCCCTGAAGAGCTTAAAAGAGCGTACTACAGGGATACTGCCACATCGATGTTCATAGCAGCACAATTCACAATAGCTAGACTGTGGAATCAACCCCAATGCCCCTCAATAGATGAATAGATAATAAAAATGTGGCATTTATACACAATGGAGTACTACTCTGCATTAAAAAAATGACAAAATCATGGAATTTGCAGGGAAATGGATGGCATTAGAGCAGATTATGCTAAGTGAAGTGCCAAGGTCTCGGCTTGGCACCAGAATCATGAGCCACCACACACCTTTGTAGGTTCAATCAGCAATTCTTTATTCCCGCTCTCACACCGCCTCCACACAGGACCAGGGGCAATCGCGTTCTGCCGTCTGCCCGCACAATCCACCTACTCCACGAGGCTATCTCCAAATCCCATTTTAATCTCACGAGAACTCAACGGGAACAAGCAGCAGGAACACCCTAATCCCAGCAATAATCTTCAACCTCCAACTTCCCTAAAACCCATTGTCTTAAACTGGCAACGCCTTAAACTCAAGGAGCCGGTTACTTCCTCAAACCTGATCAGCTCTAAACCCGGATCCGCCTTGGTCCTTGAGCAAGGTCACCTTATTAAAGCATGCATGCAATGTCCCATCAAATGTCCTCTAAGCAGCATGGGGTACGCTTGGCAAGGAAATTTCGATGCATCATTCCTACTTGACAATGGCCCTCAGCAGTGAAGCTAGCCAATCTCTAAAAAACAAATGCCAAATGTCTTCTTTGATATAATGAGAGCAACTAAGAACAGAGCATGGAGGAAGAGCAGGAGGAAAAGATTAACATTAAACACAGTCATGAGGTGGGAGGGAAAGGGAGAGAAAAGGGAAACTGCATGGAAATGGAAGGAGACCCTCATTTTTATACAAAATTACATATAAGAGGTTGTGAGGGGAATGGGAAAAAATAAGGAGAGAAATGAATTACAGTAGATGAGGTAGAGAAAGAAGATGGGAGGGGAGGGGAGGGGGGATAGTAGAGGATAGGAAAGGTAGCAGAATACAACAGTTACTATTATGGCATTATGTAAAACTGTGGATGTGTAACCGATGTGATTCTGCAATCTTTGTAATGTTTTGAGTAACCAATAAAAAAAAAGGCTGTGCTGATCTGTGAAGTTTGCACCCAGCTCAGTCATTTTGTGCTAACACTGGTACCATCCCAAAAGTCTGGATTCCTTCCTTCCAATCGTGTCTTTAAGATCGTCACTGTCCTATTTTTTTACCTCACTTGAATCAAATGTATGAAATATGATATTGCCACAGTCTGGCTGGGCAAATAATTGGGAGGTGACAAGCAACTTGAAGGTTGAAGCAGGAACTGCTTTATTGCAGGGCAACAGCGGTATGTATAATCAACTGATTACACACAGCTTGATTCAATTAGTATCATCTAGATACAGCAATCAGCCAATAAGGAATTTCTACCATCTTAATGGCTCGGTGGCATTGGCTCACAAACCACTTCTCCTGGCAAACTGCCAGGTGCATCTTAACTTGGTTGTGGCCCTCAACATTATATGTCAAGATCATTGTAATGTTTTGAGCAACCAATAAAAAAGTAATAATAATTTTAAAAGATCATGTTTTTATTGAAAAAAAAAGATAGTCACTGTCCTGATTCATCTATTTACACTAACTGCCTGACCTTTGTTCTTGGTTCAAAAGCACGAAGTGGACCACTGTTACAGTTGGCTGAGGGCTCCACAGCCAACTCTGGCTCAATTTTCTTTTCACAATTTGGTTTTAAGCTGTTGCTCTGTTTTAAGAACTCTGCTGTTATCTCACACTTTAAATTTTGTATTCTTTCCAAATGTTTTTAAGTGGCTGAACTTAAGAGGTTTTTCACTCACCCCTCTCTCTTTGTTGGTCCTCCCCCTTCCTGTGTAAGGTCAGGTGCTGGTGATCAAAAGGAAACAGATTAAAAGCAGCTGAATGAGGCTTTATTGAGATCCACTTCCAGGCAAGACCCTCCAGACCAACAGAGCAGGTCTGGAGAATCACACCCAGGCTCAGCCGAATTGGAATTTTATTGGGCTTAGGGCAGGAAGAAAGGGCTTGGGGCAGGAAAGGGATATAAATAAAGAAAATAAAGGTATCGTGTCCACCTACAACTAAAAAATAATAATAAATAAATAAATAAAGCTGCCTGGGCTGTAGAAAGATGGCCAAAGAGAGCCTGGCCTCGGCCCTGCCTTCCAACCCATTTGCCTGGGTGGGGGGTAGGGGGGTGGAGAGAGATGTAGCAATAAGTTCCAGCACTGTCAGTTTACAACCTGGGGACAGGAATAGTCTCCCCCATTTTAAGATCTCACAGGAGTCCCCATTTGGACAGGGAATATTCATTACTGGGGCAAAGCAATTCTTACTATGACAGAATCCCATCAAACTAAATGTCTGGGGAGACTGGCAGAATAAATAACTGAACTCAGAAAAGAAAAAAACAGAAACTAAGGCCAACCTGTGTTTTGTAGGCAGCCTCTGCAAAGGTATATTCAAGGAATCCTAAAGAAAAGGATGGAAAGTTCCTCCTACATTGCATATCAGTATGTGTACTATAAGAAAAAGTCCCAAAAAGGAGCCTCTGGGTACAACTGACAATGGGAACCTCACTTAAAGTTGATGACATTATGATAATGATAACAAAGACAGATCAGGCTCAAAAATATCCTGTGCTCCAACCCCTTGAATGCAACCTGGCAGAAAAAGATTAAGGCCCAGTTTTTGTATATGCTGGAGAGTTCAACCCTCTCCTGAGATTAAATTTGTTGTGTAAATTACATGCACAGATAACATAAGGTCTGTTTCAGAATATTAATTTAAGAAAGATTCCAAAATGAGAAAAGATACAAAAAAGTTATAGTTGTGGAAATATATTTTATTACAGAAAACTGGAAGGTAAAAGAAATATTTCTGGAATTAGAAAGTATTTTGTCTGGGAAAGTAATCTTCTTGGACTAAATTCTAAGATGAAAGAGGACAAAACCAGGATGTAAAGTTGTGAATGTCTAAGTGAGTCACAGAAAGTTTGTGAAAGGTAAATCTCAAAAAAAAAATTGTGTTTGTGATTAAATTGGCTGTAATTAGCCAATTTAAGGTTAAAGTTACTTGAATCTTAATGTACTGATATGAGGCAAAGTCTGAAACATCTGCTCTGATCAAGATAATTTTCTAGTATTTTTTAGGTTTTATTACTTGGGAAATCTAAGTCTTAAAGGAATTAGGGTTTGTACCTGTTTTACTTTGTAACTGGTTAAGCAAACAACTGTTATTTAGGTTATAACAAAATTATTGACATCCAAAATATATGTGACTAGGTATATGTATGCACCTGAGAACTATATGTCTAAGTCTTGTCTAAGTATTATGTAAGAGTTTATAAAATGAAATTTTATGTAAGTTTACTGGCAAAGTAACAAATAAGTGCTCTTTTTATACATTGTATCTGACACAGAAGGGCCACACTGTCATTTGAACACCTGTCTTGTATCTGTTTGCTTTGACTAAGTCAATTTCTGATCATTAACACTGTTTCCTAAATGTATAAGAGATTTAATGCTGTCCTTTGATGTTTGTTAACCCATGAAGATCTATACACTCTGGATTCTAAATTGTATTTTAAAAGTTAAACTTAGTTAAAATGTAAAGCTTGAACTAAAATGTGTAGCCAATCTTAGATTTGTATAAACAAACAAATTTTGTTTGTATTTATTCATGTCATTTGATGTTTTATAGCTGGATAAAGTGACCTTTTGTCAATAAGTTCTATATACAATTTTTTATTACTCTTCATACTGGAATTGGAATTTAAATGCATTTTTGGAAAATAATAAGGACAGCTGATCTGTTTAAAGGTGACATTGTAAAACATAGAAGCATTCTGCTCCTTTTTCCACAAAAATAACTTAAAAGCTCTTTTATCCTTTCTTTGATTTGTGTTTCAGATATAATGTTGAATTGGGTTATTTGTGAAGAATCCCAACTTACCTGAAATAAAGTTCTGCCTCCCACCTTACTCCATATTATAATGACTACAAAATAGGCTAGAATTTGCTTATTTAAAGTTGTGTTTAAAAAGATTAGTTTTTGTTGTAAAGATTACTCTGATCACAAACAAAATATATAACTAAGTAAAGGGTTCAAAATTATAAAAGTCATTTTTATGGTTTATACTTATTACATAAACTGAATATGTTTTTGCTCTATTAGTTTCATTTTGTATTAACAGGCAACTTAATAATTGTTGCCTGTTAGTGTTTTGCAGAGGTACTGCTTTAAAAAAATACATAATGTGGGTTAATTTGAGATAATAACAAATCACATATAGAGCAGATAGTATATAAAGCTGACTTCCAGTAGTAATACTGACCCCCAACTAAATAAAAAAGGGTAACTATAAAATTACAAATATTGAAGTTATAACCTGTTATTCCCTCTTTAAGACTGGTGAAACTGGTTTGCTGAGTTTTAAAACCAAAATCTTGGAGACCAAAGTCAAGGAAGTAAAAGGGCCAAGGAAAAAGCAGCCAAAATTTTGGTCCTTGCCTTCTAAGGTCAGAATTATGGGACCCTTGGGCTGGGGATGTGGCTCAAGCAGTAGCGCGCTCACCTGGCATGCGTGTGGCCCGGGTTCGATCCTCAGCACCACATACAAACGTAGATGTTGTGTCCACCGAAAACTAGAAAATAAATATTGAAAAATTCTCTCTCTCTCTCTCTCTCTCTCTCTCTCTCTCTCTCTCTCTCTCTCTCTTATAAAAAAATAATTATGGGGCCCCTCTCTGGGCCCTGCTACTTTGGTGGGTCACCTGATATGCTGATCAGGGAGATCAAGAGGACCCTAGAGAACAGGAAGCCAACCTATGCACATTCTTTAAAGAGGAGGGTCACTGGAGATGGAAATGTCCCTGATGCTTCCAAGAGAAGTCACATATGGACAGCTGGGCCCCAACCCATCCTGGCAAGTGGCACCACTGGTAGAGTAAGGCTAAAGAAGCCAAGAGGCTTCACACATGTCCCCAAGAGTGATCTATGAGGAATCTTGCCACCCCCGGCCTGTGAGGTCAGCTGAACTTAAGGTCACTTGTGTGAATTTCCAGGGATACCAAATAAAATGCAAACACACACACTTTACCTTTAAACAAGCTTCAGGATAGCTCCTTCACTCTCAGCCTCAAGCTTCCCAAATGGGAGAGCGAGAGACTGGAGAGAGAAAAAGAGAGAGAGAGAGCACAATCATGCTCGGAAGCAGGCTTTAATTTGGAGGAACCTCATTCTTAGAAAGTTCCATCCAAAAAAGGTAAGAAGGGGCGGAGTTACAAGGGACATGAGAGTGTAATTCGACCCTAGGGCTGAAGACGCACATCCTCAAACTTTCGGAACTGTCACTACAAGATGTAGTGACGGTCAAAGCCTCTCTGCTCCAGGACTGAAGACACGAATTATTCAGAGTGGCTCCCCACAGAATCTCAGCTGACTCTTAAGAATAGATACGAACAAGGTCAGTGTTGACCAACTTTGTCTTAAATACTTGGCAGGAGTGTACAGCCTGAGCACAGTCTTACATGGACATTCAAAAGGGAAAATAGTGGTTTATTTAAGTGAAACTTAAAATGTATACTTGTGTCAGCCCCACCAAAAGTAAGTAAAGCTGGAGGCTATAAAGGAAGGATTCCTGTAGGAGTGCCCAATAATAATGATGACAAAAAAAAACTCAAGACAAGTTTGTAGTTATTTTTTAATATTTTTTCTTTTTTAGCTGTTGATAGACCTTTATTTTATTTATTTATATGTGATGCTGAGAAGTGAATCCAATGCCTCACACATGCCAGGCAAGTGCACTACCACTGAGTCACAGTCCCAGCCCTTTCCTGTGTTAATTTGAGCCTGACCTCACAGACTTACAAATCTTCCTAACTTCCTATATTGATAAGCTCATTCTGTTTTTCACTGATATGATTATGAGTTACTGTCTTCATGGTTTTCAGAGACTGACTTAAATACTAATTGCTTTTGTGCTAATTGTTTATGAGAAAATTTACTGTATTATTTATCATTATCTTAGCATGATCTCTGCCTTATGAATGCCTCATCCAGTCACCTGCCATCTACCACTCTAGGCCTCTGGACTGCTCTGATGCTGAATACCCTTAACTGTCCATGCCCCATCTGATAGAAAACAAGGACTTTGGATTACTTCCCACAACTTGGTCCCCTTTCAGCCATAGAGCTGCAAAATTAAATCAGATGGAAGTCCCCTGCCAATAGACCTCTTATGCCGCAGTCTGGCTGGGCACAAAATAACCGAGCCACCACACAAGCCTTGTAGATTCCAACAGCAGCTCTTTATTCCCAAACTCTCACGGGAACTCTATACGCACATTCTGGGGAAAGTACACAGCCTCCTCCAGGCTCTGCGTACCAAATACCCTCTGAATTCCGTGAGAACTCAACAAGAACTCAAGGAGCGGGTGCATGAGGCAGCAGGATACGCCCTAAACCTGGAGCCACCCTAATCCCTGAGCAGGGTCACCTTTCAACCAAAAATCTCAAACATTCATGCAATGTCACTGCAAATGATCTGGGCCCAAGGCAAGCCCATTTCCACAATGGAGAGTCCTCCCTCTAAGCAACATTGGGTAGGCTGACAAGGAAATTGCCATGCATCATTCCTACTTGGCTATGGCTCTCAGCATCTCTCCCCTTCTGATTAATTAAACAACAAGCAATGTGGCTTAGGGACCATGCCTGTTAGGTTGTCCAATTCAACATATGGTCCTTACCCATCATCAGATGAGCTGACCTCTAGGCATCAGCCTCCTGTCTTAGGTTGGTACCACTGCAATTGGATCATACCCGTCACTGACTTCCAGTCCAGCATACAGCCATACTTGTGGATAGACCTATGCATCAGTGGGGGGGTAAGGTTCTTTGCCTCACCTCTGTTGGCCCCCAAATTTGGCCTTTTCACCAGTGGGGGGGTGAGGTTCTTTGCCTCACTTCAGTTGGCCCCCAAATTTGGCCTTGGTGCCAGTGGGGGGGTGAGGTTCTTTGCCTCACCTCTGTTGGCCCCCTAATTTTAGACCATCACTAGCAGAAGGAAGGAGGATACAGAAATGCCACGACACCAAGCCAATTGAAGGCTCTTTTGGAAAAATTGTATCACCGGTGACACCATCAGCAAAGATACGCCAGCACTACCATAATTCGCTGCATTAACAGATAGTTCACAATGCATACAAGTGATACATAGTCCAGGCAAGTTCTGCAAGCAATTCAAAGCAGAGGAATCTATCAATATGTCCATTTCCTCCCAAAATAAATCGACTCCTTGATTGAGCATTACTTGTTGAATTAATATTCATTGATGCATCAGTTTATATAGTTTACTGTGATAGCTATCAAAGAAGCTGTAGTTTGGTTTCATCTTTGTCTTCACCGGAACTGGGATGAAAATAGGAATTCTGGCAATGATGCTAAAAAGAAATTATGTAACATTCCAACAGGTACTAAGAAAACAATTTTCTGAACAATTTACATTATCCTGAGCAGAATTATTAAATATAATGAAAAGGAAAGGTGAAAGTAAACAAACAGATCTGTTACCTCCTTTAAAAACAATCCTTAACAGCTGTTTACCTAATTTAAATTAAACCATTTAAATCACGTGATTAAAAAAATTCTGATCCACTTTTTCATGAGCGCTCCCCATATATGAAATATGGACATACGCACACACAGACATACAACACAAAACAAGAGTGCACACAAACGTACAGCACATTAGACAATAGTAAAGGCCTTGTAGCTTTACATAGGTGAAATCTCCATTGCAATGTTTAAAAACTCCAGTCAAAAAATAAAACTGATCAGAAAAACATTAAACTAGGTCTGTATAAGCTCAAAAATAAAAATAGAACTTTATGATGTGGGAAAAGGCAATAATAAAATAGATATTGAAAAAAGCATCCTGGTTAATCACTGTCACAGATGTAAGAATAGCCAAGCTGGAGCTCTGGATATCAGCTGTTATGGATTTGAGAAAAATCATCTTCTTTTTGGTCCGTAGAAATTGCTTTGGTTAGTCTCTCTAGAATCCAAATCGGCTGCTGTTCTCCCTGTGGAAACACACAAACAGAACCCCGACTCCAGACAATCACTGGGTCAGAACCTTTCCATTGTCCTGTTAGAATATCTTTCCAAAGTACCTTAGGCTTATGTACATTTTTTGGATACATATGTCTTTCCGCAGCACTAAGCCCTGATGAATCCAAATTTAAAAAGTTTAGGGTAAAAAGGGTTATTTTAAGTTTATCTTTGGGGGATATATACCCCTTTCCAATTCCCTCTTTTTGCTTTAATAAGTACGTTTAATAGTTTGATGAGCTCTTTCAACTATGCCTTGTCCCTGTGGATTGTATGGGATTCCTGTTATATGAGTAATGCCAAATGATGAGCAAAATTGTTTAAAAGAGGTAGAAGTATAACCAGGACCATTATCTGTTTTTAACTGTTTTGGAACGCCCACAGTGGCAAAATTTTGTAAGCAATGAGCTATAACATCTTTCCTTTTTCTCCAGCATTAAGGGAGCCCATCAAAAATCCAGAAGAAGTATCAACTGTAATATGCAAATATTTTAATTTTCCAAATTCTGGCAAGTGTGTGACATCCATCTGCCAAATATGGTTAGGTATCAATCCTCTAGGATTGACTCCAAGATTAACTTGTGGTAAAAAGGTCACACAATTTTGACATTGTTTTATTATATGTCTGGCTTGTTCCTTAGTTATTTTAAAATGCTTTTGTAAAGTATTAACATTGACATGGAACCTTTTATGAAAATTTGTAGCTTCTTCTAGTGTAGAGAAAATATATATGTCATGTGTAGTTTTATCTGCTAAATCATTGCCCAAACTAAGGGCTACAGGCAATCCTGTATGTGCCCTGATATGTCCTATAAAGAATGGATCTTTTCTGTCCCAGATTACACTTTGTATAGTGGAAAACAAAGAGAAAACATCAGAGGAAGGGAAAATCCTACCAGCATCTTCAAGGGATACTATAGCATTAACTATATACTGATTATCGGAAAATAAATTAAATACAGAATCTTTAAACATCACAAAAGCTTGTAATACTGCATTAAGCTCTACCTTTTGAGTTGATTGTTTGGGTACTAAAAATGTAAAAGTTTGATCAGGGCTAGGTAACTATTGCTGCTGTATCATTATTTAACCCATCAGTGAATATATGGAGCATTCATGATAGGGGTTTTTCTTGTCATTTTTGGAAAAACTACAGGATGCTTAGACCAAAAAGACAACAAAGGATTAGATGGTAAGTGATTATCAAATGAAACATTAGATTTACACATGATTATTGCCCAAGTATTTAACTCATTAGCTAACTCATCAATTTGATCCATAGTATATGGAATAATAATTTTACTGGGAGAAATTCCAAACACTCCCTTCGCTGCTTTTATTCCTTTGAGTATTAATTGTCCTACAGCCTCAGGATACCTAGTAAGAATAGTGTTAGGAGAATAAGATAAATGTATCCACAATAATGGACCTTCTTGCCAAAATACTCCTGTAGGAATATTTTTTGTTGGTAGTACAATAAATAATAAAGGCAAACTTATATCAATTCTATCCAAATGCATATTTTCCATATATGTTTCAATAATTTTTAATGCCTTTCTTGCTTTAGGAGTTAACATGCGGGATGAATTTGGATCTGATGGACCTTTTAGGATATCAAATAAAGGTCCCAACTCTCCTGTTGGTGTGCCTTATCTCCTAGATAAGGCCTTATCCAATTTATGTCTCCCAATAACTTTTGAAAGTTGTTAAGTGATTTGAGTTGATCTACTCATATTTGAATTTTTGGTGGACGGACCATGGTTGAGGATAATAGAACTCCTAAATAATTAATTGGAAAATTTAATTGTACTTTATCTATTGCTATATCTAGATTATAATTTTTTAATAAGTTTGTAAGTGTGGCATAACATTCCAGCAATGTGTTTTCATCTTTATGTACTAATAATACATCATCCATATAGTGAAATATTTGTAGTTCAGGATTTTGATTTCTAAGTGGCTGGATTGCTTTGTTAACATAAATTTGACACATAGTTGGGTTGTTAGCCATCCCTTGAGGGAGTACTTTCCATTCATATCTCTGATCAGGACCTTCATGATTCAGTGCAGGGATAGTAAATGAAAAACGTGGACTATCCTCAGGATGAATTGGAATTGAAAAAAACAATCTTTAATATCTATAGCTAAAACATACCAGGTTTTGGCAAAGCAGACAATTGAGGAATCCCTGATTGAGCAGGTCCCATGATAACCATCTCATTATTAATGGCTCTTAAATCTTGCAATAATCTCCATTTACCAGATTTCTTTTTGATGACAAAAATGGGAGTATTATGGGGAGATACAGAAGGTTGTATATGTCCTTCTGCTAATTGTTGTTTGACCAGATCATGGGCTGCTTGTATCTTTTCTTTAGTCAGGGGCCACTGAGGAACCCATACTAGTCTTTCTGATTTCCAAGTAATTTTGATTGTCTCAGTGGCCCCTTCTGAAAACCCAATCCATGTCTATTTATTCCTTGATCTATTTGAATTGGTGCTGCTATACCTTGTTCTTGTTCTCCTAATCTTTTTTCTTTCCTAAAACCTTGTCTAGCCCTAATAGTGGGCACATTTGGATTGATGTTATTTGTTAACGTCAAACCTAATTGATCTAGGACATCTCGTCCCCATAAATTTATGGGAAGATGATCCAATACATATGGCTGTATAGTTCCTTCACATCCTTCAGGATCCTTCCAATCTAATACCGTTGCACTTCTATGGGGATTAGTCACCACTCCTAGGCCTTGAAGCATTTGAGTGGCTTGTTGTAATGGCCAATGTTTTGGCCATTCTTGACGAGATATGATGCTCAGGTCAGCACCTGTGTCCAGTAGCCCATTAAATTCATGTCCTTGAATATTTAGTTTTAGCATTGGGTGAGAATCTAAATTTAAAGACAGCATAGCCCAATCTACACCTGTGGAGCCTAATCCCCTGGAACCTCTTTCTACACTATGACTGGAAAATTTATCATGTAGGCTGGGTATTATTAACAACTGTGCTATTCTATCTCCTGGTGAAATTACTGATATACCTCTTGGAGAACTAGCTATAATTTTTATTTCACCTACATAATCAGGATCAATTACCCCAGGACTTATCATAAGTCCTTTTAGTGTAGAAGAACTGCGTCCCAATAATAAGCCTACTGTTCCTTGGGGAAGAGGTCCTTTTACTCCTGTGGGAATGATTTGAACTCCAATCTCTGGAGTTAGTACTGCTCTGGCAGAGGCGCAGATGTCCAACCCTGAGCTCCCTCTGGTTTGTCTGATGAGGGATTTAATGGACAATGTGTCCTGGGCACTACCCTGATGGTGTTGCTGGGTTCCTCCACTGCCCCGTATATTTGTGGTTGTGGGCCCCGGAGCATTGGGCTCCCTAGTCTGTTTTTTGGCAATGGAGCCTGATGCCTTTCTCCACGATATTGTGGATAAATACCTGGTCCTTGTCTGTTTTTTGATAAGGGAGTACCCTCTATGGTGGTTTGAGAATGGCATTCATAAGCCCAATGTCTCCCTCTATGGCATCATGGGCAAATACCCGGTATTCTATTATTTTGATACCTAGTTTTGTTAAACCCTTTTCCTATGGGGAAATTCCTTTTAAAATGTCCTGTTTGTTCACAATTGTAGCATGTTTTTGGCCTGGCATCTAAAGCCTGTTGTACTGCAGTTGCCAAGATTTGCCCCTGTTCATTAATGTATCTACATAATTTAATATATGTGTTTAAATCCTCATGTTTCCATGGTCTAATAACCTCTCTGCAGCAACAATTTAGTTGGTCATAAGCCAGTTGTTTTATTAATGGCATTGCTTGTTCTGTATCCCCAAAAATTCTGGCAGCTATTTGAATAAGCCTATCTACAAATTCAGTGTAAGGTTTATTAGCTCTCTGTATTACCTTAGATAGCTAACCTTGTAAATCTCCATGTCCTTGTAAAGTCTTCCATGCCCTAACTGCATCTGCAGCAATTTGTGCATATATAGCAGAATCATATTCAATTTGTTGCTGTTGACCCACATAAGGTTCTTTTCATAACAACATATCTAGATTTCTTTGAGGGTAACCGGCTGCTGCATTTCACCTAGCTGTCCCCGTGCAAAATTCCTCATTGGCAACCTTCCATAACAAATATTGTGCTCCATTTAGCACAGATTTACACATGCTAGCCCAATCTGCTGGCATCATGTCCAAGTTGGTAAAGGATTCGACCATGCTTACCGTGAAGGGTGCTTGGGGACCATAGGTTATTACAGCCTCCTTTAACTGCTTCACTGTTTTGAAATCTAAAGCATGGTGAATTCACTGCCCTCCTGCCTGCTCAAGTACAGGGCATGCTAATCTTTGAGGTCCTGTCTCAGGATCCCATTTATCAACTACGGGGGTTGAGGGCCACTCAGCTGTCTCCATAGGTGGAGCTGTTGGTTGAATTACGCCCTCTGGTGATAGAATAGAGTTAGTAGCAGCCTCCTATTGTATTTTCCTAATAGCCCCTTTTCCTTTAAATTTTCTTCCTCTGACTAGCTCGAGAAACCTTCTCTTTTGTTTGATCTAAAATGTCTTTCTCCATGGTCTGAACCTCTAACAATTTACTTAACACTCTTTCTGTTTGTTTTTTACTAATTTCTAATCTACTATAAAGATAACACAACCCAATAAGATAACACAAAACAAGACCGAAACTGAATGAAACAAAAACGGAATAAAAAATCGTTGTATCAATTTTCTCTTCGACAGGGCCGACAAACTTCAAACCTTGAGCCAACCATTTTTCCCAGTTTGCCTGAAAAAGTTCTAGGGATAGGCATCTTGAAACAAAAACAAAATAAATCAAAACATTTTTTGAAATGGTCACCCATTCTCTCGCCCTCCCTCAGGGGCGAGCAATTTCACTTACCTCCAAGCTTCAGATGTTCCCCGTACAGGCTGCCAAATGCCGCAGTGTGGCTGGGCACAAAATAACCAAGCCACCACACAAGCCTTGTAGATTCCAACAGCAACTCTATTCCCGAACTCTCACCGGCACTCTACATGCAGGTTCTGGAAAAATACACTCCCTCCACCGGGCTCTGCATACCAAATACCCTCTGAATCCCGTGAAAACTCAATGGGAGCTCAAGGAGCGGGCGCCTGAGGCAGCAGGATACGCCCTATTCCCAGCAGGATTTACCCTAAACCTGGAGCCACCCTAATCCAGCAGGATCCACCCTAAACCTGGAGCCACCCTAATCCAGCAGGATCCACCCTAAACCTGAAGCCACCCTAATCCCTGAGCAAGGTCACCTTTCAAACCAAAACTCTCAAACATTCATGCAATGTCACTGCAAATGACCTGGGCCCAAGGCAAGCCCATTTCCACAATGGAGAGTCCTCCCTCTAAGCAACATTGGGTAGGCTGACAAGGAAATTGCCATGCATCATTCCTACTTGGCTATGGCTCTCAGCACTCTTAAGAATCCAACCAGAAATAATTTCTACTGAAAGTCTGAAAGCCCCTCTCAATCTCTGTCACCATGAACAAGGGGAATGAGCTGGCAGGGATCTGTGCTGGAAGTCATACCTAAACCTGCTCAATGACCCAGGCAAGGGCAGAAAGCTTTGCACAGCATCTGCCTCATGACTCAGACAGGGATAGAAGTAAAGCAGCTTTGGCCCTAAAGAGAAGAAAGTAGATTAACCATGTTGCCAAAAACTTGGTCCTTGTCCCCAGTGCCAATCCAATAACAAGGACACAGTTTTGAGAATAAAGTTAAAAATAGAGTTGACCACAGCCTTGAACAGAACTTCCAAGCATTATGGGATAACAATAAAAGACCAAAAATAAGATTTGATGTGATAGACAAAGGAATAGAAATACAAACCAAAGGAATGCACAATCATTTCCATGACATAATATCAGAAAATACAGAAAAAGGATAGAATTTTAAAGCCTGCAAGAGAAAAAAATCAAATTAAGAATAGCGGGAAACCAATTCTGATCTCAAATGATTTCTCAATCCAGACCCTCAATACTAGGAGGTCCTGGAATAATATATATCAAGCTATGAAAGAAAATGGATGTCAATCAAGAATTTTATATCCAGCAAAATTAAGCTTCAGATCTGAAGATGAAATAAAAACCTTCTATGGTAAAAAAAAAAGTTCAAAAAGAATTCATAACTAGAAAGCCTTCACACAGAACATTCTCAGCAAAATAGTCCATGAGGAGGAAATGTTAAAAAAATGAAAACCAGCAAAGGGAGGAACTACACTAAAGGAAAAGTCAATAAAAGAATAAACTAAATCAAGTTAAAAATTAAATATAAACCAAAATGACCAGGAATACAAATCATATCTCAATAATAACCCTAATGTTAATGGCCTAAATACATAATCAAAAGACATAGACTTCCAAGCGCAGTGGCACACATCAAAAAGACATCACACAAAAAGACATAACAATTGTGTATATATATATATACCCCAAACAATGAAGCATCTATGTACATCCAAAAAAAAAGCCCTTCTCAATTTCAAGAATCAAATAGACCACAACACAATAATACTGGGTGACTTTAACAAATCTCTCTCACCACTAGATAGATCTTCAAAAAAACTATAAAATTAAATAATACAATCAATAATTTAGATTTAACAGACATATAGAGTATGTCATCCATCAAGAAGCTGATACACTTTCTTCTCAGAAGCACATGGATCCTTCTCTAAAGGAGACCATATCTTATGCCACAAAGAAACTCTTAGAAAAATACAAAAAAAAGAGAGAAATACTATCCTGCATTCTATCAGATCATAATGGAATAAAAATAGAAATCAATAATAAAATTAAAAATAGAAGTTACTCCAACACCTGGAGACTAAATAACATGCTATTAAATGATGAATGGATAGCAGAAGAAATCAGGAAGAAAATAAAAAAATACTTAGAGGTAAATGAGAACACCAATTCAACATTTCAAATTCTCTGAGAAACCATGAAGGCAAGGCTAAGAGGAAACTTCATTGCGTTGAGCTCATTCATTAAAAGAATAAAAAGTCAACAAATAAATGACCTAACATTACTTCTCAAGCCCTGGAAAAAGAAGAACAAATCAACCCCAAAAGCAGTTGAAAATAGGAAATAATTAAAATCAGAGCTGAAATTAATGAAATTGAAAAAAAAGCAACAATTCAAAAAATTGGCAAAATAAAAAGGTTGTTATTTGAAAAAAATAAATAAAATTGGGCTGGGGATGTGGCTCAAGCAGTTGCGCCCTCGCCTGGCATGCGTGCGACCCGGGTTCAATCCTCAGCACCACATACAAACAAAGATGTTGTGTCCGCCAAAAACTCAAAAATAAATATTAAAATTGAAAAAAATAGATAAAATTGATAAACCCTTAGCTACACTAACAAAGAGAGAGAAAACTCAAATTACTAAAATTTGTGATGAAAAAGGAAACCTCATGACAGACACTACTGAAATACAGAAAATAATTAGAAGCTATTTTGAAAATGTATACTCCAATAAAGCCTACCAACCAAGAAAAACCCAGGACCAGACAGATTCTCAATTGAGTTCTAACAGACCTTCAAAGAAGAACTAACACAAATACTCCTCAAATAATTCCATGAAATAGAAAAGGAGAGAAACCTTCGAACTCATTCTATGAGGCTATTATCACCCTGATACCAAAACCAGACAAAGACACATCAAGGAAAGAGAATTTCAGACCAATATACCTGACAAACATAGATGCAAAAATCCTCAATAAAATTCTCTCATACAAAAACATATTAAAAATATAGTGCACCACATCCAAGTGGAGTTCATCCCAGAGATGCAAAGTTGGTTCAACATACAGACATCAATAAATGCTGGTAGCAGGCCTTCCCTGGCCCCCGGGGCCCAGCCCCCAATTCCTTGTTCTGCATGTCAATGTGGCCAGCTCACAAGGCCATGATACAGGCTTGCAGTTTCCAGTTTATCTGCCTCGAGCATATGTGTCTCTCGGAACAGCTTGACCTGTTCGAGCCTCCTGAAAGGGGACATGACGGTAACCCAAGGACACAGTTATTACTCTTCCCTCCTCGCCTTTGAGTCATTTCCCCAGCTGTTACAAAAGATATTTAAGGAGGACAAATTTGGCAATAAAGTGCACACGTGCCTCCTCCTGGATGAAGAACCTTGGTGTCCTGTGATTTTTTTATTTTTTAACCTCAACGTCTCTCGCCGGACTTGGTTTCCGTTAGCCGGACGCGGCAAATAAACATAATTCATCACATCAATAGACTTAAAGACAAGAATCATGTGATCGATCATCTCAATAGATGCAGAAAAAAACATTTGACAAAATACAGCATCCCTTCATGTTCAAAACTCTAGGAAAACCAGGGATACTAGGAACATACCTCAACATTGCAAATACTATCTATGCTAAGCCTAAGGCCGATGTCATTCTAAATGGAGAAAAATTGAAAACATTTCCTCTAAAAACTGGAACAAGACAGGATGCCCTCTTTCACCACTTCTATTCAACATAGTTCTGGAAACTCTAGCCAGAGCAATTAGACAGATGAAAGAAATTAAATGAATATGAATAGAAAAAGAAGAACTCAAACTATCACTATGACATGATTCTATATTTAGAAGATCCAAAAAATTCCACCTGAAAACTTCTAGAATAAAGTAATCAAATTAATATCCTGTTACTTTGATTAAACAAATTAATCAAAGTAGCAGGATATAAAATCAATACAATTATAAATCAAATGTATTTCTATACATCCGTGGTGAAGCCACTGCAAGAGAAATTAAGAAAACTACCCCATTCACAATAGCTTTTAACCTCAAAAAAAAAATAAAATCTTGGGAATCAATCTATCAAAAGAGGTGAAAATGAAAACTACAGAAGACTAAAGAGTGAAATTGAAAAAGATCTTAGAAGATTGTCCTTGATTTGTCACCCATCATGACAATAGTCTGCAATGCAACTTTCATTCTAACAAAACTAGAATGATTTTGACTTCTCGAACTTCATATTTGAGTAGGTTAAGCACAAATAGTGTTTAAGTTGATAGTACTGTTAAAAAATAAAAACCTTTAAAACTTATAGTAGAACTAAAAAATAAATTATTGGTCACTAGAACCCTCTTGTATGATATAACCCACTGGAATGAGAGTAATACAAAGGAGAATAGTTGACCCTAGAGAACTCATTCAGAATCAGAGCAGGGCCTCTTGCTTAAGGGTCTCTCCAGGGACCTCCCTCATTCTCCAAGGTCTACAGCTGAGATCAAGTCCCTCTGGCCATTGTTATTTAGAAGGCAGAGTCAAAATTCTTCCCTTTGGACAGAAAGACTGTGGGAATAGTTCCTTTCTCAGAAGATCCTCCCCTACATCCTCTAAAGGAAGAACAAAGTCAAGGGAAGCCCATAGAACACTCATCATAATTGTAGCTTTTGTTCCCATGTTGGAAAGGATGCCATATAGGTATCTTCCACTAAGTTCAACTGTTGTTGGCCAAGAGAGTCCAGGTGAAGAAAAATTCCATTCAAATCCATCTTCTCCTCAAACTACTCAATATGGGAATTTGTGAGTGTGCATGTCATGAATAGAGATTAGATCCTCATTTATAACTATATCCATCAAGGTGAGATAAAGGGAACAGTTTACCTTCATCTGGTCTAGACTAAATCTTGTAACTATTCATTTACCAGGTGTTCTTTTTTCTGTTTTTCCCCCCTTAAGTGAGCCATGATCTCTGCACAGAATTTGGTCTAAGTCTGATTTGGCTCTATTCATAGTTCCTGGCACCAATCCAGAGAATAGTCCCATTTTTGTTAACTCTTAGGTTAAGCCCCAGTATTACAGTGAAAATAGGACATCATACATTCACAGAATCATGGAATGAGAAGACCTTGGAATAACTTATGCACACAGCCCTTACCTTCATTTGGAGGATTTCCTCCTGTGTGGCTTTTATGAAACCAACACAATGTTGTGTCATTTCTGCCTGAGTTGGCACAGAAGAGGAGAGGAGATTTCTTTTTTTTTTTACCAGTGACACCCAAGAAGACCATTCCCCATCTTTAGAATTTCTAAAGTGGAATGAACTTTGGAAACTATCTAGTTTTTACAGAACAATTTTTCAAATGAAAAACTTTAGTGACTTACTCATGAGCAAGTTTTCAGGAACAGAGAAAGGACTTGCACCATAATCAGGTGTCACACCATCTCTACTATTCAAAAATTCATCATGGTCTGTCAGGCAGATGGTTTGACCTCAGTTCCCTTTGGAACCAGAGAATGGCCTTCTAGGTATCCTTGAGTCTATCCTCCCTTTTTTTCTCATCCATTTGGAGTCATCCTTCTCTTTCCTTTCTAGGTCTGATTCTCCGCACTTTTCCTCCCCACCTTTTCCACTTTGGCCAGTAGATTACTGCCCTGGGCTAGGAAGAGCTGAAAATGTCTGGCATGGCAGGGCTGCCTCCACTACACGATCTGTCCAGGTTAGCTCTGCAGCCTTGTTTATAATGCCTGAGACTTATAGCCCATTTGAGCATTCTTTTCAGTTCTCATCCCTCTAAATGGACCCTTAATCCTCCATGGAAGTTAACAATGGGACCATAGTCACTGCGTTTGTTCTCCTGGGACTATCCAACAATCCTCAGATCCAGGTACCCCTCTTTGTGCTGTTCTTGGCGATTTACCTCTTGACCTTCATGGTGAACCTGCTTATTTTGCTTGTGATCAATACTGATTCCCATCTCCAAACCCCCATGTATTTCTTTCTAAGACACCTCTCCTTCCTGGATGTTTTTTATTCCTCAGTCATTGTGCCTAAACTGCTGGAGAATCTTCTTTCTAAGTGGAAAACAGTGTCCTTTCTTGAGTGTTTCACCCAGATTTCCCTGGTTATATTTTCTGGGGCCACTGAGGCCTGCCTCCTTTCTGTCATGGCCTATGACCGGTTCCAGGCTGTATGCCACCCATTGTTGTATGCAGTGGCTATGAACAGGAGAGTTTGTACTGGCCTGGTAGGTGCATCCTGGGTGATAGGAGTAAGTACCAGCCTAATTAACACCCTCCTCCTAGCTCAGCAGCACTTCTGTGGCCCCAATCTCATCCACAGTTTTGCCTGTGAGCTTCCCCCAGTGCTCTTATTGGCCTGTTCTGACCCCTATAGTAGTATTGCCTCCATCCTGACCACCATGGTAGTCCTGGGCTTTGGCACCCTTGTCCTACTTCTGGGTTCCTACAGCCAAATCATCATGACAGCCCTAGGGATCAACTCAGCCATGGGTCGAAGCAAGATCTTTTCCACCTGCTCTTCTCATTTCCTTGTGGTCACCATCTTTTATGGCTCAGGAGTATTCAGGTATGTCATAGTATATTTCCTAAATGTAAAATGCGTCCTATTCCTCACCCTATATGCCCTTGATCTATAGAACAGAGCATTGCAATGTGGCAGGAAAAGAATCATGTAGGAATTCAGAAGGCTTGGGCTCTAGTTCTGACTCTGCTGTGGACTAGCTGTGTGGATTATAAAAAATCCATTTTCTTTCTGAGGCTCAATTGTTTATTCTGAAAAAAATGAATTTAGAGAAAGACTATATATTTTTCTATTTTAGAAAAATATTTTTCTATTAACCTATGGTTTGAGAGTTATTGAAAGGAAATTACAAAACCTTTAGTAGATTTTCATTCAGACTAAACAAAAATAAATAAATAAATAAACAAAACATAGCATCCTTGAAACAGATACCATCTTCCTTTCCTGCTGGAAGATGTCATCTTCAAAGCTTGTTTATGTTATAACTCTTTTTCGACACCTACTATACACCAATTCTTCACGTGGTCAAGTTCAATTTTAGCATGCATCATACCACAAGAGATATTATTAAACTCTATTTTCAGGTACAGAACTTGAGTTTGTAAAGTAACCAGATAATTTCCCAAAATAGTCCCAGAATGAGCTAGTTATGGAGCCAGTTGAACCAAGTTTCATGTTCTTTCATACCATGCTTCTCTCAAACATAAACAAGTCTTCCTTCTCCAAGAGACAGAGTAAATAATGTCTGTTCTCTCTACTAAGGAACTGGACAAGGACTTTCACAAATTCCTCAATACTTTTTTCTCACTCTCTGTGACTTGAAGAGAAGTAAGAAGGTGGAGATGGATGGTAAGGAATAGTTCAAGAGAGTTCTCCTGAACCTGAGGACAAAATCTCATCTCCCTTGATCTCAGTTTCTTCATATGCCTTAAAGGAACAATAAGATTTCTCCTTCCAACTTCACAGAAATGTTAGAAGGGATAAATTAGAAAAATTTTTAAAGTGAGTATAATGAATATCATTTTTAGCCATATATACCAGAATCTACAAGGAACATTCTTGGTATACTCTATTTATTCCAGTAATAATGTTACCATTGAAAAATAACAATAAATAATGGCATGAATCTGGCCAAACTTTTCTATGTACATATATAAATATACCACAGTGAATTTCACCTTTATGTATCCATAAAGTCTTAATTTAAAAATATAAATAGATAAATACATAGAAGAAAAATCAGTAGAGTAGAGGAAGAAAGAAGCGAGGAAAGGAGTAGTACTGTGGACTGAATTGGAACAAATCATATTCCATGCTTATATAATTATATCAAAATGACCCCAATATTATGTATAACTATTTTGAAATAACAAAAAACAAAACAGATTAGCACTAAAAAAAATCCAAAACATAGGGCTGGGGTTGTAGTTCAGTGGTAGAGCACTTACCTAACATGTGTGAGGCACTGGGTTCAATTCATATAAGTAAGTAAAAATAAAGATCCATAGACAACTAAAAAAAATTTTTTTAAGTTAAAAAAAATAGTAGCCATGATTCTTTGGGAAATAGCCCTAGTGATACTTAAACAGGGTACTCCCAAAATTAAAATGTTGTAATCATATCTTTTGCTTAACATATTTTTATCTCCCACTTCATTTACCAGTCTTGGTTTCTTTTCCAAACCAAAGAAAATGCAACTAAAAGAATAAATGTCTGTTCCACTTAGCATTATAAAAGTAATATGCTATGACTGTGAGGGTAATTCCCAGAGCCATAAGTGTTGGATATGATGGCAGCATTTGAACTAAACATACAGTTTTACAAGGAATAGTCACCACAAAGTTAGAACATAGTGTGTTTGTGCATATAAAGGAAAAAAGAAAAACTCATATCTCATCAACATAACTATTAAGCAACATGCTTTGAAGAGAATAATTCCTATGGAAGTGCATGGAATTATTTTATTCTATTCTAACCTGTGGTCCTTGATATGCTACAGAACTTTTTATCCTTTTGGGCAACTCCAATAACTTTCTGTTTGGGATCCACCATATTTAGAGGCATTTGAATTCAGAAATAACTGACTCTCCCAGTAGCTTGGGAGGCTGATGCAAGAGGATCACAAGTTCAATACCAGCTTCAACAACAGTGAGGCACTAAGCAGCTCAGACCTTGTCTCTAAATAAAATACAAAATAGGGCTGGGGATGTGGCTCAATGTTCAAGTGCCCCTGGGTTCAATCCTTGGTATATCCCCTCAAAAACAAATGACTGACTCTTCATTGATCAAACAGTCATCTGTAGGTGCTACCACCAATAATAGCTGGCTCCCCTATGCAGACTCTTTTTGAAGAATTGGAAGGGATGAGATGAACCATTGCTGCCAAGTGTGTTATGGCCATTGTCCTGATCTGAGTTTGCTCTTTTGTGCAATTCCCTACAAGGTATATGACTCCAGCATCTGGCTCAACCCTGGAGCAAGTACTATCCTTGCAGTACAGTGTGGTGACCCCTCTGCTAAACCCCCTCATCTACAGCCTGAAGAACAAGGAGGTGAAGGCAGCTCTCAAGAGGACACTGGCCAGGAAGTCCAGGCTGACCTTCTAACCCAGACTCCCCTACTTCACCAGGAGAAAAAGTTATGGGAGGAAGAGGAGGCAGGAAGAACTGTCACCACTGAGTTATCTCAGCAATCATCATTTTCTAAAACAGAAGACTTAGCTTCTCTTCCTCTATGGCCCTGCCCTAATGAAGATAGATGAGGAAACCCCACAACAGAGCAGGTGACACCATCCAAGGGGGCCCACTCACTGCACAAGAAAATCCTCGGGGCATCATTGACCTTTTTGACAGCTATTGATCTTTCCTCATACTTATTGTTCTCTCTACCATTTCCCTTCTTCTCCTTCCCTTTCCTCCTTTACCTTTCTCTATGCACAAAGTGAAAATCAATATATCAGGCCACCAGCAAATATCCCACTGCATTCTAGGAAAGTCCCATCTTGGCATTGAAAATATGACTCTCCTTCTATTCCCATCCCTAAAGATCCCTGTGCAAGAACTACATATCCATAATAATGTGGCAGGAAATAGAGCAAAGTAAGTATGTGTCTTCTTACCTTCATTTCTAAGAAAAAGTAGCACCTAAGGTAGAACCTAGAAAATCCTTAATAGCTATTTGTGGACAACTTAAGGAATAAATGAAGGAATGAGTGATGGATTCATCTGAAGAGACCTTTTTCTTGCAGGATCCTAGGAAATGGGTGGAGGTGAATAACCCTCTTGAAATTATAAGTGTCCTGAGAGCAGAACCTCTGTCCAGTAGCTCTGTGTCCGCAATTTCTAGTGCATCCTGCCACCTAATAAGTTGTGTTAGATAAATGAGGTGGGGGCGGTGAATGAGAGAGAAGGGGGAATGAGATAGATCCTACATTACTCCTGCCATGACGTGCTGTCATCCACAGACCTTACCAGAGGCCAAACCAATTGGAGCCCCCAATCTTGGACTTTGAACTTCCAAAATTTTGAGCTAAATAAAATTTTTCTCTTTGTAAGTGAGGTGCTTCAGATATTCTGAGTAGTAACACAAAGTTGACTTATAGAGCCAGGACTGTGGGGCTGGCTGGCACAACCTCAGCTTTAGTGGCAATCTTACCCCAACCACTTGGTGGACTTGGTCCCTCATGTTTCCAGAGATGGAGTCTTCTGAGGCAATAGCTATGGCCCACCAACAAGTAAAAAGTACATGTGTGAACTCAGTGGGCCGAATGTCCATCCAACTCTGCCACTTCACATACATCACATATTCAGTCTGTTGCCACTGTGTGACCAAAATAACTGACAAGAACAACTTAGAGGAGGAAAAATTTATTTTGGGCTCACAGTTTCAGAGATTCAGTTCATGATTGGCCAACATTTGAGTCCAGTTTCTCTCAGCCTGAGGTGAGGCAGAATATCCTGGTGGGAGAAAGCTTCTCAGCAGAGCATAAGAGAGGAGCAGAGAGCATAAGAGAGAAGCTAGGGACAATATAAAGTTCAAGGGTATACCCCTAGTGACCAATCACATCCCACCTTCCTACAGTTGCCATCTAGTCATCCATTCAAATTATTAATCCCTCAAATGGATTAACCCACTAATGAGCCTACAGCTTTCACAAGCTAATTAATCATTTCACTTCTGAACATTGCTACACTGAATATCATGTTTCCAACATATAGCCTTTTGGAGGATACTTCACATCCAAACCACAACATATTGCAGGGCCTGAAACCCTGAAGACCTGGGAAAACATTTAATCTCAGTCACTAAAATAATATGACTAATATCAAATTTTTTCCTGAGAGTTGGTTTTCATTAGATATAGAGAGAATGGCCTCCCCACCCCTTGTATAGAACTACAGGTTACTTAAACAAGAGGGCTTCATTTGGGAGCTGATGGCTTCTAAGACAAAGAAAGTATGATCTGATTGCCTAAAGCCCCAAAGGGCATTAGGGTGGAAAAAGTGTAATGAGCAACATAAGACATCTTAGGAAGGCAAGGAGGAGGGAAAGAAGATGTGATCCTTATTCCCTATTAATTCATAAAAGGGGTAAAATGAATTGTAGTTTGGAATACTGAATTGTCAAAACAGAAAGAGATCTCAGAAAGGCCATCGGTGAGTAGCACAAAAATCTCCTGATTTTTCTTCCATACATCCCATAATCATTAACATAACTGATAAATAAAGTTCTACAGACATTCCCTTTAAAATGCATGAAGTACAAGGGAGAAAAATGGAAGGATCAATCCAAAAAGAGATGAGAGATGAGAGATGAGAGATGAGAGATGAGAGATGAGAGATGAGAGATGAGAGATGAGAGATGAGAGATGAGAGATGAGAGATGAGAGATGAGAGATGAGAGATGAGAGAGAGAGAGAGAGAGAGAGAGAGAGAGAGAGAGAGAACACGCCAGGGAGTGGGCTTTTATTGGGGAACAAAAAATTCCAGGGAAAATCTCATCCAATGAAGGATAAGGGCGGACAGCATCCCAAGGTCAGGAGAGATGATTGGGTTTTCAGGCCAGTGGCCAGGCACGCCTCTGCACAGACAAGCCCTCAGACCTGGGAAAGGGTGGGGAAGGCTTTAACACCGCTGTGTCTAAGCACCTCTCACCCAGCCAGGGAGGTAACTCAAATCCCATGCGAGGATGGCCTTCCACACGTAATGGTCTCCATTATAACTTTGATCTCTAGAGAGGAAGCTCCTTTCACAACTCTTCTTGAAAGATAAGTAAAACCCTCAACCTCCTCAATCTATCCATTTCAGAATCTCAGAGCCCCTGACATTCTTTTTTCCACAAAAATCTCCATCTGTCAAAAGCCCACCTGTACTTCAAAACCAGCTCAAATTCCATGCCTTCCATGAATCCTTTCTTGATCCCTTTTTCCTGCATTCCCCCAAATATAAGCTCTTTCCTCTTATACCCAGGGCACACTTTTAACCTCCCTTGTGATGTTTATAACGTATTATTTCTTATATTATAACTATTTAATAATGTTTATCTTGTCTCTCCTATTAGAGAGATGAAACACAGCAACTCAGAATCCTACTGTGGTTCCTTGAAATATTATATGACTAATTAAATTTTGTTGAATTGGTACAGAAAGTATCGATTTCTGTGGTAAATAAAGGCTACTTCTTCAGTAGAGATAGAAATTGGCTCCGACCTATGCCCTCATTCACCCTATTTTCTCCCTTTTCCTGTAGGAAGAAAATACAACAAGGCATTCCAAATCAGGCCCTTTATTCAGGACAGAGGCAGGATCTGTTGCTGTAGTGAACATGCCATCAGGGGAACAAAGCAAGGATCCAAAGTCCAGTGCACCAGTCAGGCATCCCTGAAGAATAGTCCTCAAGAGTACAGTGGTGTCACAACAGGGTCCAGGGCTCAGAAACAAATCAGCTTCAGAAGGGTAGAAAGAGGCGAACTGAGGTAGCATTAGGGAAGAGGGGTTCCAGGAGCATAGAAAGGATGGAACATGGCAAAGACAGCAGATTCTCACAACTTCTTACAGCTCCACTGTTCCAGATTATCAGAGCAGAGTGGTTTATGGGCCAACCTGGCAATGAAGAAAGGGACAAAGTGAGTTGGCTCAAAATTCCATTTAGCCAAAAAGCTCCAGATATATAATCACTGAGCTGACCATATCTTGGCTCAAATTTCCATTTAATTTCATCCTCAGGAATACTGAGGTAGAATAATATGCATGAAAATTACAGAATGACTTTCCTAGACAGATAGCAAGGGGTGCTATACCTTCTTGGTGGGTAGGATTCATTTGTTAAACCCAAGAGAACTGTAAGACTAGAAAAATGTGCAATGACAACAGGGATTAATTTATGATATAGGACTAAAAAAGTGGAATAGAAGTCCAAGGCCAGGTAAAGGGAGGCCAGGGTATCAACCTTCCACTAGGGAAACCCCTTATTAGGAAAGCTATTAGAAGTGGAGCAAAGGAAAGCTTAAAAAGTGAAACTTGAGTCTGTTAGATGAGTTTTGTTTAGGAGACTATATTCTAGATTAAATGACCAGGAGATCCGGAATGAAGAAAGTGGCAATGGGCTAAAAGGGAAGAGGAGGCAAAAAATAGAATGGGGATTCACCAGTAGTCAATTCCTTTTTGATCCAGGATCTTCTTGGCACACATTTTGTCATCAGTAAGCTCATCATTCAGTAACTCTGGTAGGAATTGGAAGGAAAGAATGAGAGAGATGAGAAGTACTACCCAGGAAGGTAATGAGTTCCTTTTTTCCTTGGATCCAGTGGATCTTGTTCTATGAACTGAAGGCTTATGTCTGTCTTTGTATATGAAAAGGCCAATACAGTAATGCCTCTCCATGGGTAGGGACTTCCTTCACTTCCCTGGGACATCTCTAGAGAAATCATCAACTTCATTAACTGATACCCTGAGAATGCAGAATATAAGACTTTAAAACTCACAGACAGCTTAGATTTTCTACCCCCTGGACTATCTTGGGACTTCATGGTCATGAAAAATGCAAACAATCTCTTACTTATCATCATCACTTTAAGTCACACAGTTTTTGTGAATTCCAACCAAGGCAGTGAAGCCAAAGGTATAGTTAACACCAACAAAGTTATCCCAGGGGCAGGCTCCAGAAAAACAGAGGAACAGGGTAAAAGGCTACTCACTGTCACAGGAGATGTTACAGAAGTTCCTTGACTGAGAATTCTGGCTACTCCCACACCAAAATTTATTACTGATTTGGAAGAGTCCATATTCTGTGCTGTCATTGTTTTTTACTATGGTTTGTGTATCATAACCACTGCTATGAAATATAATACAGACCCCTGAGGGAAATATGAGAAAGAGATATCACAGAAATGTTTAATATCAACATATTAAGACCTGTTCCAGATGGGAAAAAAAAAGACTTTCCAGCCAATCTCCAAAGATGGCAAAGCATAGGGTATCCTGATTAGATGAGAAAGAGAGTTCCTAAAAGGATCAGATAATGGGAGAAAAGAAGGATAGAAGAACAAATTGAATAAAAGAAGACACAAATAATAAAGAATATAATAAATTTTAGTTAATTAATCAAAAGTAGAGGATAAAAAATGGATGGAGGAGAGACAAATGAAAAATAGGATGAAGAAAGGAAATGGGGAACTCACATTCAGGCAGAGTGATGCCTCCATAGCCATCCATGTCTTTCAGAACCTCGGACAGCTCACATTTTGTATATAGCTTGGCCTGCATGGCAGGGAACAAGATGCTCATCAAGAACAGAGAGACAAAGGACTTCATTTTGGCTGCCCTCAAGAACCTGAAATGGGGGCACCACTTAGCTTCACCTCCTTTTATGTATGTAGAAAATCTCAGGAGCCCTGGCACCGAGCCCTATATCCAGGAAGAGGATGAAGAGAGATTAGTCATGCCAAGACAAGAAACACTGAACCTGCCAGCTTCCTTCCATAATTTTATCCTTTTCCTTCCCTTCCCCCAATATCGAGTCAATACCAAGTATTGTTCTCTGCCAACAGAGAGTTCCAAACATGATCCTGTTTCCTATTTGGCTGTGCTTATCCCTTTGTTTCTTGTAAGGTTAGTTCTAGGAAGCAGGATATCCATGGCCTACTTTAAGAACAGAGAGGGATTCAGGGTCAATACAAGTGAAGCAATCAGAAAATGCAGCTCCTCTCTTCCAACTAAAGGCACACAGAATTGGAAATGTAGTATATGCTATCACATTCCAGGCACTTGTCTGGTCAACATAGCCATGGAATAAGGAATCCTTTGATATGTTGGTTGATGGATGAGAGCTCAGAAATAAGGATAGAACATAAGAACATAGACTCTGAGAATAAAACATAATTTGGTTTCCAAGACTTCCTATTTAAGAAGGTGAATAATTTGAAAAGCATGTATGAAAATATCTATCCTATGAGTGAGCTATCATCAGGTTCTCCACCGCCAATCACCACTTCCATAAATAAATAGATACCACACTTCTATTAATTAAGACAATGTGTCAATCCAAGACTAATAGCTTGTTATAGATTTACTCATAGATATGGATAGAAGTTATAGATAACCTTAGAGTTGGTCATAGAAAGTTAGAAAGAGGTTAACCCAAATCAGTGAGGAGATTGGACTTTATGCACTTTAAGACTGGACAAAGAATTATCTGAAGGCTGTAAAACAAGTTCCTGAATCTGAGCTATAAAGTGAATATCCCTGAGCAAGTAGAGTGGAGGTATTAGTTTTGAATAATTCTTTAAATTTACTGATATCAAGCTTCATGCTGTGGTGCCAGTCCCCTCCTTCATACCAGGGCTTCTATTCTTTACCCCAATTTTTTACATTTCAGGGGGCATTCATCCCAGCCATACTATTTAATATTTACAAACTGTAAGTCTTCCATACTTCTATCATCTACAAGTCTTCAGAGTCAGAAAAATTCTTCTCCCTTTCATCCCATCTTCTATACTATGGATAATCAGCATCTGAAGTGGCATGAGAGAAACTAGTGCAGAGGATGTGAGATAAGAGATAAGCAGGAAAAACTGATAGAAAAGAGATGCATGTTCAGAAATGCAGCGAAAGTGCTGCCTCTGCTTTTCTCCTCCATTCTACCCCAAACATTGAAAGGGTGGATGACAAGAACAGAAACAAGTTTTGTCAGGAATATGGCTACAGATGAGAGGATGACCTTCAGCCACGTGGGAGGGGGTCAGTTAAGAAATGCTAGTCCTGAGGACTTGTCAATAATGGAGTCCGGTGTAAAACACCTCTTTCCCTGTCTTATGGACTAAGTACCTATGACAGAATAAACCAGGGGCTCAGGGTATCAGGAATCACAGGGCCTTTCTACACTTTCTGTCAAGTCAAGACCTAAGGCAACTACCTACTTGCCTATAATTTGATTATATCTCTGCCCTTCCCTGTGAGCAATAAAAAGCAGCATACAGGCCAGGAATCGCAGTTAAGACCAGAAAAGAAAACAAATGTACCTCAGGCAAGAGGAACCATTATTTCTCTAGAAATGTTTGTCAAACAGGGTATCTGGGTCATCTGAAAAAGAGGATAGAAGATGTCTAATAGGAATAGTTGCAAACATTCAGAAAAAGATTTAGATTCTTGGAGATAGTCCAAAGGAGAACAACAAACAATGATCATAGCACTGAAAGAGGAAGTATAGAGAAAGAGGTCGGCACAGCTAATGGAGGAATGTTCCTGCCCAAATCTCCCTCCCTTTAGAGGTTTAGTTGGGGTCCTCTGCTTGGAGGATGAAATCTAAATCAAAATAATGAAGAGGTGTTTACAACATCCTTTCCTAGCTTTTTTCAGAAATACATTAGTAGGATAGGTTCATTCTCTCAAGTGCTGTGATAAAAATCAGGTTTCTAAAAACAGTAATCATCTTTTGGGAGGACTTCTAGGAATCAAGGAAACAGAAGCTTCTGCTTCAAAATATATTGCCATCTACAACTAGTTCATAGGAGAGTGGTAGCTTATTGAGAGAACCTAGGGCTATCATTTGGAGGGAGCATCTTGAGGACCATGATAATATGGAGTACTACTTCTTACAGTCAGTATACTTACCATGTTCTACTTCATCCCACAACTCAGGAAAACTATCACTAGGTAGATGATAAGGTTAGATCTTGGACTTGAAACCCAAATTTTACACACACTTAATTGTACTAGAGTTAAATCAATTAAGATTTGAAGAAGTGATTTCTACTAGCACTTTTATTTTTTGGCTGCTTGTAAAAAAGTAATTTCAAAGCATTCCATAGATTCACATTATAGTTCCACGGTGAAGCCGTGCTTTCAATTTATGTAAACTTGTTTTTAAATTATTTGAATTCCTGCTTCTATAACTGCTTTTTTGCATGCATGTTTGTGTGTTGTGTGTGTGTGTGTGTGTGTGTGTGTGTGTGTACGTTCACACCCATATTTTACTGGGGATTGAACCCAAAAGCACTCTACTACTGAGTTACATCCCCAGCCCTTTTATTTATTTATTTTGAGACACGACCTTGCTAGATTGCCCAAGCTGGTCTTGAACCTGTGATCCTCCTGCCTCAGCCTCCCCATCCAACTAGAATTATAGGAGTTCACCACTGAACCCAACTATTTTATGCTTAAATGAATCATTGATTCACTTGTGTGAGTTGGGAATAGTACCAACAAAAAATGCAAACATGTACATTTAAATTACAATACATAACTTATTTTAAAATATACTAAAATGATTTTTACCTTTTTAATTGAATGTTAGCTAAAACAAACATGCATCTAATTACCAAGAAGGTAATGAAATTTCTGTGAATATTTTAATATATTTTTTTATTTTTAAATTATAAAATTTCTTCTTTTAAATAAACATATCTTTACATAATTTTACATTAACATCTTTAAAAAAAACTTACAATTTTTTATTTTTGGTTAATGTTGTACATTTTCCTTTCCTTTGTGGATGGGCTTCCCTCTCCCTCCTCCCTTCTCCCCTGTCTCACATTATCCAGTTAACCTATATTAACAATCTATATATTAACAGTATATCTGTCCATGTTGCTATTAATTATTGTACATATATATGTGTGTGTGTGTGTGTGTGTGTGTGTGTGTGTGTGTGTGTAATTTTGCAATCATATTCAGTTCAAAATTTTTAATTCAACTACAATTCTTTCCAGGTTCCCCATTCTGTTCAAATTCCATATTTGTCTATTTTAACACCAATGCCTTACTGATTTCATTGCAGTGGTATTTTAGTATGTTCTATCTGGTATGGCAAGTTTTCTTTGTTATTACCTTTTTCTGAGAAGATGAATAAAGTCTTTTATTTTCAAAAAACTATTAAAACTACACAGAAGTTTTGAAAATGTTGTAATAACCTCACACATACCCTCCCTGTGCCTTCACCTACTGTCAACATTTTGTCATATTTGCTTCTTCTCTTATAATACTATTATTCTTTTAAAAAATATGCTTATCTATTTCAATTCAATTTCTATATAAATTTTAACATATTTTATCTAATTTCCACCAAAACCCTGTTGAAATTCAAATTGAAATTACACACAATATACATAATTACTTTTTTAAAATAGCTTTTTAAAGTCAAAATTTTAACCTCAATATATGTGTTTTCCTTTATTCAGGTCTTATTTTATAGACTTCAGTAAGATTTTATAGGCTCTTCATACAGATTCAGTGCTTTTTTATTAAATTTTTTCTTAAGTCTGTGGCACTTTTTGTTTTCAAATATGAAATATAGTCCTCTTTTCATTTCTAGGAACTTATAAGTAGTATAGGAAACACGTACTTTTGCAAATGTACCTTCTACATGGCCATCTTGACAATATATCATAAATTTTATTGTTTGGGGACTTATAAGTATACAATTATATTATCTCCAAAAGTGACAGGTAAGCTCATTCTTTTATTCTTTGACATATGGCAAAAAGGAACTACCAGAAGAGCTACCTTCTTCTGCCATTGCTCATGGCATAAAATAATTCACCATAACCATAATTTTCTCCCATGAGAATATAAAACCATTGGCCTGTTCTCACTCAAATCTGAAGTTCATGTTTACATAACCACGTCCAGTCAAGGAAATACCAAAGTAAATGCAAGCAGAATGCAGAATAAGCTTATAAAAATTTCCTTGGAGGTTCTTAAAATTCCCACAGATTAAGTTAATGAAATACCTAAAAGAATATTTACAAAATACACAAATAAATAAGCCATCATGAGTTTAAATTGGGAGAAAAGAACTTCCCTCTGCTGGAAGACAGCCACCTTGCCCAAGGTCACATTTACTTCCCAGGAACAATCCAGATCCAAAAGCTGATTGTTGTAGGTAGAGAATCTTATCCCGGCCTGGGATGTGGCTCAAGCGGTAGCGCGCTCTCCTGGCATGTGTGCAGCCCAGGTTCGATCCTCAGCACCACATACCAACAAAGATGTTGTGTCCGCCGAGAACTAAAAAATAAATATTAAAAATTCTCTCTCTCTCTCTCTCCCCCCTCTCTCACTCTCTCTTAAAAAAAAAAAAAAAAGAATCTTATCCCCTTTGCCTCAGTGGAGGACAATTCTTCAGGGCCATCCCAGATCCAGAGGCCCTTATGGAATCAATTGAAGCTTTTGTTATGAAAGCAGCACAATTCAACTTCTGGCCAATCCTGCTTCCTTCAATCCCATCCTGTAGGTGTTGAGACAAAGTACATTCCCAGTTAACTTCCTGCAGGCATATCTCCATCTCAGAATCTGTTATCCAGGGAACCTAACCTAAAACAGTTGGTTGTCAGGAGTAGTCCAAGAAATCAGACTATAAAATGGGATTTGGAGGATATCCTGTAAGACTGGTATACCATCTTCTGTAATAATATACATGACAATTATATGGCGGTGTATCTCTGATAGAATTCATGGACCTGGGACCCATGATGAAGATGTAAAACTTCCCTCTTCACTATTGCTCCCAGCGACCTGTTTTAGGAATTGTATGCCCTTTTCTTACAACTTAAAGCTCTGTGGGTAAGAGGTCTTAGTTCCCAGGTCCAGGAGATTTGGTGGGAGTCCCACTAAACTTCAATCTACAGCTGCCATCAGGACACTCTATACTTCTCATACCAAGAAACTATCAGGCACAAAAGAGTCATCATCCTGGGAGGAATGACTGAGCCTAATCATCAGATGAGGAACAAGGAAGAATATCTTTGGCACCCAGGTGATTCACTATGGTATATCTTAGTACTCCCTTGCCTGATTTTTTAGGGGAGTGAGGGGGTGCTGGAGATTGAACCCAGAGTTAGTTGCTTTATCACTAAGCTATATTAGGAGCCCTTTTTATTTTTTTTTTCTTTTGAGATAGGGTCTCGATAAATAACTTAGGGCCTTGCTAAATTGCTGAGGCTGGCCTTAAACTTGTGATCCTCCTGCCTCAGCCTCCTGAGTAACTGGGAATACAGGTAAGTCCATCACACCCAGCTCCTGGCCCAATTTTGACTGTAAATTACGAACACAGAAATCCTGACTGAGAAGGGCAAGGAGATCAGGGTTTTAAACCCTTCAGGATTGAAGATCTGAGTCAGACCACCACATAGGCCACCTAGTCCAGCAGAGTTATTACCCAAGGATGAGAAGAATCTGGAATGAGTAGTAGAGGAGGAAGTCAATGAGTATCATTTGCAGAGACCAGCTATAACAATAAGAGCTGCAACTTATTCCACTAAACCTCTTTTAAGTTTCCTCATAAAAAGACAACAATAAAATCATGAATTAGCAGCTCCCAGGAGCTGTACAAAACAAGTGGATCCAAGCAGCACAGAGATGAACTAGAATGGACGCTCTTGTACACTAAGTGGATTCCCTCCACCCCTTTCAGGATTAGAGCACTCAGTGCCCAGTACTGATAGCACTCAGCTGAATCTTTCTGACAGGCCCTATGCCTCAATAAAAAACAATTCTCCAGGGTCACCTCAGCTCCACAACTTTCTGTAAGATTTGCCAGGCACTCTATTGTGACTTGATTGTAGTTCAATTTGCCCCTTCCTTCAACTCCCACCACCACCCCCACCACCACCACCCCCCACTGTCTTTGATTCCAATAGCATTTTCCAGTGTTAAACAAAAATTATGGGAGACCTTTTCTAAACTAAGCTCCTGCTCGAGGCCCCATCAGACCATATCAAACCAAAATGGTGTCACTCGAGTTAAAGGCCACATAATCAAATTGAAACTTTCAGGAAGGAGATAGATCCAAGAACAGACTAGTTTTTCCTGAAAACAGAAGATTCTAGTCTGCCCACATCAGCATACTGAGGAAGTTCTCTCTCCAAAAAAGTAATCTGAAGTAAAATGATGGTAACTGTTTTAGTCAGCTTTTTTACTGCTGAGACTGAAAGACGCAATCAGAACAAATGTAAAAAAAAAAGAAAGATATATTCAAAGATTTTAGTCCATAGAAGGCTGGCTCTACTCCTGGTGAAGCAAAACATCATGGTGGAAGAGTGTGGCAGAGGAAAGCAAATTACATGATAACCAGGAAGCAAAGATAGAGGGATCTCCATTCCCCAGATACAAATATATGCCCCAAAGTCATGCCCCCAATTCCCACTTCCTCCAGCCACACCCCACCTGCCCTCAGTTACCACTTAATTAATCTCTATCAGGGGATTAATTCACTGATTGGATAAAATCCAATCATTTCTCCTTTGAATCTTCTTGCATTGTTTCACACATGAGCTTTTGGGGGACACCTCAAATCCAAACCATAACAATAACCAATTGATTTTCCCATCATGCTTCTTCCTTGGTTCCATCTTTACATCCTGCTTTTCTGCCATTGCAGAAAAGAAAGGGAGTTCTCCTTCTTTTTTATAAAACAAAAGCTGCCCTGTTTCTAACATCATAAATAAAATCCAACTAGATCTATAGCTAAACTTGTTATAATTTTTGTCTTCTGACACTAGTAAACTTGCACACCAATCTCGAGTTTGAAGTCTGCTCCCCAGGCGAAATGACCTGTAAGGAAAAATAGTAACAACAATGTCTACTTTTTGGAGTTAGATATTTGAAAGAGAGAAACAGAGACAAGGTACAGAAATGTAGGTGATGGGATACTACTTGTGATTGCCATCGAAAATGGGGACTGGGAGCCAGGAGGGATGGCACATACCTGGAATCCCAGAGACTCTGAAGGCTGAAGAAGGAAGATTGCAAGTTCAAGGCCAGCCTTAGCAATCTATCCAGGCCCTAAGCAACTTAGTAAGACCCTTTCTCAAATTTCTTAAGAAAATAAAAAGGGCTAGAGATGTGACTCAGTGAAAAAGCGTCCCTGGGTTCAATACCCAGTACCAAAAAATAATAATAATCATAAAATGGGAGCAGAGTAACCTCATGCAACTGAGTCCTCAACCTCAACCATCTGTGCTATCTCCAGGTAGATAGTATTACCGGCAGAAATTGAGATTCAGTTCGTGTTCCACAGAATTAAAGATTTAACACCACAGAACAACAGGTAAGAAAGAGACAGGAGTTTTATTAAAAAGAGAGTGGAAGAGAGAAGCTTTGGACTCTCTGCGTGGTACATGGGAGGGGCAAGATTGCCACCTTGGTCTCTCCTTTAAAGTCACTTGAGGGGAAGTCAAATGACCCCTTGTAACCCATCCTTAAGATTTTAATAGGCTCAGGCTGAGTTGCATAATTGTTTTTTTTGTGCAAATGGAATCTTATGTCCCTTTTGGGAAACAAATGTTGCTTGACACACTGGAGCATTCCTCGAAAGGTGGAGCATACTTCAAATTGTAATCCGGAGATCCATCCTTCTTTTTAACCCCTCATCATCCTTTCCTGCTCTGACTACCTATTTCCCCTACCTCAGTAGTATCAGAATTGGGTTCAGTGTCTGTAGTGTTATGTTGAGTGACTATTTGAGACAGAAGAGAGAGAAAAAACGTTGTTTTTTCTTCCCAAAATGAGAAAAAAAAATCAGTCGTTATAATTTAATTCACTGAAAGAAAAAGGGTAGAAACTACATGACTACCCAAGTCATTTTAAAAAATGTGTTTTATAAAATTCAACATCCATTCATTATTTTTAAGAACAACTACTAACAAAGGAAGAATAAAATGAAACATCTCCAACCAGACGAACAGTACTTACAAACACCTACAGCAAACATCTACATACTGATAAAATCTTGAAAAGATTTATTTAAAGCTTCCCTTTAAAATCATGAACACCAAAATGACTGATATATCCCATTTTATCAGCATTGTATCAGAGCTCCAAGGAAATAAAGTTAGGCAAGGAAAGGATAAACACTATGAAAATTAAGGAGGAAAAAAACTGACTCTATTCTTAAGTGAATGTATACATAAAATCTAGAATTCCAATAGACAAACTATTGAAATTAATTATAAAGCTTAAGTTGAGTGTGGTGGTGCACAACTGTAACCACAGCTAATTGCAAGACTGAGGCAGAAGGATCACAAGTTCAGGCCAGCCTGGATAATTTAGGGAGCTCCTGTCTCAAAATAAAAAATAAAAAGGACTGGCAATATAGTCTAGTGGTAGAACACATGTCTACCATGCATGAGGCCAGCCCTGGGTTCTATCCTCAGTGAAAAAAGGAGGAGGACAGAAGGAAGAGGAAAGAAAGAGGAAGGCAAAGAGAAAGTAGAAGGAGAAAGTTTGGCAAGGTTGCTAGGTATAAAATCAATATACAAAAATCAATTTTATTTCTATATAACAACAGTTAAAGAATAAAATTTTAAAGAATTACCAATTACTTTATCATCACAATTTTAAACTACATGAATGCCCACAGTGAAAGATACATAAACCTTCTATGACCCCCCATTGAGATATACAAAATAATGAAATACATATTACATTACTGTCTGGGAAGAGTTAACATTGTAAAGATGCAAATTATCCCCAAACTGAGCTACAGATTCAAAGCAATCACAGTTAAAATTTCAACATCTTTTTAATGCAACGTGACCATGTATTTATAAAATTAAATGGAAATATGTAAGCCAAGAATAGCCTAGAATACCATCGAAGAACTAGGTAAGAATTCTTGTTCTACCAGATATCAAGACTTAATATGAAGTAATCTTAATTAATATATTGTTATTAATGCAAGTATATAAGTTAATAATAGGCCAATGGAACATAATAGAATAACCAGAAACATACCTACACATTTATAGACCTAGATTTATGATTATAGTAACATTAAAGAGCAATAGGGAAAGAACAGATTTTTCAATAAATTGTTCAGCAATATAATAATCATACAGGGAAAATAAAGAAATATGAGCTCTACATTACAATATAAACATAGATCAATTGCAAATAGATTCATGGCTAAAAGGAAAAAGTAAAGTAAAATATTTAGGTGAAAATAAAGAAAGGGCCGGGGTTGTGGCGCAGTGGTAGAGCACATGCCTAGCATGCATGAGGCATTGGGTTTGATCCCCGGCACCACATAAAAATAAACAAATAAAATAAAGGTATTGTGTCCATCTACAACTAAAAAGATATTTTTAAAAGAGAAAGAAAATAAAGAGATCTATGACTTCAGAGTAAGCAAAACTCTGAATACGTGACCATATATTTATAAAATTAAATGGAAAACACTTTTCCAATGCCAACTTCTAATGCCATCAAAAAAATATATCATGATAAGTCTACTCACATTGAAATATGAACTTTGGTTCAACAAAAGATACTATAAAAGTCACAAAATAAAAAGAGATATATGTAACTAATATAAAGACTTAAAATTTATATTTAGAATATATATGGAACTCATAAACAAAAGACAGAAAGTTGGGCAGAGGTTGTAGCTCACTGATAGAGCACTTGCCTACCATGTGTGAGGCATTGGGTTCAATACTCAGCACCACATAAAAATAAATAAATAAAATAAACATATTGTGTCCATCTACAACTAAAAAAATTAAAAATACAGAAACCTCCACACACAAAAAAAAAAATGAATGAAAAGCTTGAGCTAACACTTCACAAAACAGAAATCCAAGTAGCCAATAAAAATATCAAGGTGGATTCAACTTCATTAGTAATCACATAAATTTAAATTAACATCTCCATGTGCTATTACTATGCAACTACCAGATTAGCCAAAAAACTAAAAATCTGACAAAACTAATATAATAAGGACTATTATGTCTTCTGGAAGGAGAAAAATTTGTGCAACTACATTGGAAACATGTTGGCATTACCTAGTAAATAAGAAAATATGAAAGTTGTGGGCTGGGGATGTGGCTCAAGCAGTAGCGCACTCGCCTGGCATGTGTGCGGCCTGGAGTTCAATCCTCAGCACCACATACAAACAAAGATGTTGTGTCCACCGAAAACTAAAAAATAAATATTAAACAACTCTCTCTCTCTCTCTCTCTCTCTCTCTCTCTCTCTCTCTCTCTCTCTCTCTCTATCTCTCAAAATAAAATAAAATAAAATAAAAAGAAAGTTGTAGGACCTAGAAGTTTCACTCCTACATTTGCAAACTAAAGAAATTCATGCACATGTCCCAGGATACTTATCGAATAAACATAGACCAGTAGAGTAAATAGGAATTTGGAGGATTGAAAAGAGAGAAGTGAAGGGAAAGGGGAGATAATGAGCAGTGAAATTGTTCAAACAATATTATGCCTACGTACAAATGTATCACAATGAATTCCACTGTTTTATAATTATAATGCATCAATAAAAAAGAAAAAAACTTTTCATGCCTATGATGTTGGTAATCCCCCAAAATATTAATAACCCAATGTGTATTAAGAGTGTAATGGATATCAGGGCATAGTGGTACATGCCTGTAATCCCAGCGACTCAGGAGGTTGAGGCAGGTACAAGTTCAAAGCTAGCCTCAGCTACTTAGCAAGACCCTCAGCAACTTGGTGAGACCCTGTCTCAAAATAAAAAATAAAAAAGGACTGGGGACTTAACTCAGTGGTAAAGTACTATAGGTTCAATACTCAGTACCCCAAAAAAAAAAAGAGGGAAAAAGGAAGTATAATGGGCAGATCTTTTTGTGGTTCATAAGGGTGGTGACTGGGTTTTCACAACACTGTATGAGATGTGCCTCCATCAAATCTTGTTACATCAGCACATTACCCATCTGTTTTAAAGTAATATTCATAAAAAATTTTAAAGAGCAAGATCAAGCCAGGCATGGTGACACATAACTGTAATCCCAGCATCTCGGGAGGCTGAGACAAGGATCTCGTGTTCAAAGCCAGCCTCAGCAACAGCGAGGCACTAAGCAACTCAATGAGACCCTGTCTCTAAATAAAATACAAAATAGGGCTGGGGATGTGGCTCAGTCATCAAGTGCCCCTGAGTTCAATCCACAGTACCCACCCCCACCAAAAATCAATAAATTGTGGTACAAGTCTCACTATAGAATACAGCACCAAAAATGAAAAAGCTGTGAAGATTCAGGTCATAAATAATTTTGAATAAAATAACTCATCTCAAAAAAGAAGGCACACAGAGAGACTCAATTTTGGATAGAAAGCAAGAAAGACAAATTACATTTGCATGCTTGCATAGCTAAGTTGTAAATTGTAAAGAAATGTAAGGAAGATAATCACCATATAAGTGAGGATAGTGGTTATATCTGGGAATGAAGAGGGCTGCAGTCAGGAAGGGACCTTCTGGCAGTCTAGTTACACTCTATTTATTGGTCTGAGTACTTGTTAAATAGATGTTCAGTTTATAACATTTGATTAAAAATCACACTAACATTTTATGCTCAATTCTATATTTGTATTGTATTTCACATTCATTCATATATTGTCCCTTCTTTAAAGTCAGTTTTTAGAGACTTAATTGTTCCTTTAAATATGCTGTTTCACTGTTTCTTTGTATATTATTGTTTATTATTGAGACTTTAGTATTTGAAAACCAATTACTGTTCCTAGTTTTTGATGTCTGCTTTCATACAGGAGGACTTTCTCCATGCAGCCCAATTAGAGAATCTCAATCCCCTTCAAGCCTTTTCTGAGGATTCATGTTTTCTGAGTTCATATATGATATCTCCTAATTGGAGAGATTGGCTGATTTTTACTTAGGAGATCTTCTTTGTATCTGTCTGTGATACTGAGCTTCTCTGGTGGTATAGAAAATTGTTGTACTGGTTCTGGGGTTACAGCTCAGTGATAGAGCACTTGCCTGGCATGTGCAAGGCCCTGGGCTCAATCCCCAATGCCCACAAAAGAGAGAGGAAAGTTGCTGTACTGGAGTTCCACCTAGTGTCAGTCTATGATGACTGCAAGACTAGTGCTGGACCAAACCACATTGATTGCCTTTGTTCTTAATCATCCACAATCGAAGCCCTGTTCCTGTCAATGCTTAGTTTAGGCAATACAGAAACCAAGCCCACAGCAGCACCCCAAAAATTCAGAATGTTGGAAGTACATTTCATTCCTTTCGCCTTCCAGGAAGAAGTGAGGAACTAGTCGTTTTCTCCTGATCCTGCTGTGCCACCTTAGTTAAAAAGACTCTGGTAAGTGAATGCTGGAAATTTTCTTACTAGACTTTGATGGTTTGGCTTCGAGATAACATTTGGTGCATGAACCTCTTAACTGTTTTCTGGATTTTTCACAATGGTAACCGGTTTAAGTAGTATTAAATCCATGTTTTAGGGGAGGAAAGAAGGCCCAGAGTTTCCTCTTCTGCCACTTGCTGTTGTCCTTTGTTGCTCTATTTTGCCCTAGTGAATGGTCACATTCATCTATTTCTTTGTATTTGTTTTATTTAATGGTGGGTATGATAGATGTTCTGTGGTTGAGTGTCTGGATTTTGTTGTCTTCCTTTAAAGAGTTTTGGCTTTGTATTTACAGACAGTTAATATACTTGAGGTTTCAGTTGAATCTTTATATCTAAGCTTTGTTAGGACAGATTCAGATCATCCTTTATTCTTAGGATAATTAATCGCTATTCCCGAGGTGTGGACTTTCTGAGGTACTTACTGAATGCTTCAGATTTTCCATGAGATTTCTTGACTGTGGTTTATTGTCTCTCTCACTCTCTACGAATTCCAGTAGTTTCCTAACTTACAGCTCCTAGTAATATTCAAAGTTTCATAGGAATTCCTCCTTATTCAGGTTCTAGAACTCCTTCTCTGCATAACTCCCTTTTCTCTGCCCTACAAACTCAAGCCGTCTCTGCCTTCACAAACTGATTGCTGTCTCTTCAGTTCAGCAAAACAATCATGCTCTGTCCCTCCTAGAACCAAGATCTAGAAAGCATGTCAAGGCAGAAAACTAACATGATAGTAGAGTTCATCTCAATAGCTTCCCTTTTCTAAGGGATTACAATTCTGTTGTGTTTTTCAATAGCTAAAAACAGATATTTTATATATTTGGTCTATTTTGTAGTTGTTCCCAGCAGGAGGGCTGCTCAGATATCCATTACTCTTTCATCGGAGGAAGTTGAAGACCTTTTCCCTGATTTTCAACTTACTAAAACCTTGACTACCCTCTAAAGTCTAGAACATATCTCACTCTCTCCATTAAAATTTTTACTCCCTTCTTTGTAATTTCAATAACTATGTAGCTCTTTTGTTATAGTTATTACACATTCAATACTGTACCATAGTTAATCTCCAGAGAGATCCCACGTCTTGCACATCAATAATGCCTCATATTGATGTTTATTTGTTGAATGAATAGGATACCCCAAAAGATAATGTCTTCTTATGAGTGGACATAGATTAAAGCAGAATAAATTACCTCCTAGCTTAGTGGAAGGTTAGAATATATATGGTTTAGGGTCCCTCTCAACTCAAGGCTTCAGTGAAAAAAAATTGGCAAATTATGCTACATTTACATAATGAATATTCTATGATGATTTTAAATAGATATATAAAATGTTTATAATAAAATATTAGGTAAAATATTGGGATTCAAATTGTACACATGACAATTAAACCTATGTGAAAAAAATGTACAGCCTTTCGGTCTGGTGGCAGCCATCGAGTAAGCCAAGACCAGGGCATACAAGTACATCTAGGAACTATGGAGGAAGGAGCAGTCAGATGTGATGCATTTTCTTCTGAGGGTCTGCTGCTGGCAGTACCACAAGCTCTCTGCACCCCACAGGGCTCCCCACCCCACTCGGCCAGATAAGGCGTGAAGACTGGGATACAGGTCAAGCAAGGTTATATCATATATAGGATTCCTGTGCGCCCTGGTGGCGGCAAACACACATTTCCTAAGGGTGCCACTTTATGGCAAGCCTGTCCATCATGGTGTTAACCAGCTAAAGTTTGCTTGAAAAGCCTTCAGTCTGTTGCTGAGGAGGGAGCCAGACACCAATATGGGGCTCTGAGAGTCCTGAATTCTTATTGGGTTGATGAAGATTCCACATACAAATTTTTTGAGGTTATCTTCATTGATCCATTCCATAAAGCTATCAGAAGAAATCCTGACACGCAATGGGTCACCACACTAGTCCACAAGCTCAGGGAGATGCCCAGCCTAACATTTGCAGGCCATAAGAGTCATGGCCTTGGAAAGGGCCACAAGTTCCACCACACTATTGGTAGTTCTTGCCATGCAGCTCTGAGAAGGCACGATACTCTCCAGCTCCACCATTACCGCTATTAGAAGTATGATGTTTGTAAAGTTCATACCTAATAAGCAATTGGGGACAAAAGAAGAAAAAATGTGCATATGAAATACTGGAAGAAAATATATTTTAAAATAATAAAGTCATCTTAATTCATATGTGCTATTGACATGTGGCTTTTTTACCAAGACTAGTCTTAAAAGACAGATGGTCTTGCTATCTAATGATTTTCATGAAGGATGGTTTAGGATGATCAGTTATTTAAAAAAAACTTTATTTTTATTTAATATCCTCCAACACTTTATTGAATTTAGTTAACAGCCTTATTAAGAGTATTAGTTCATGTCCTTATCTGCAATCTCATTTTGCAACTTCATGGCTCACCAGGAAGTTTTAATGCTCATAGTGGGGTATTATAAGGGTGCTGTATTGAGACCTTGTTAATGACTGAGGCCATTGTTTGATAACATCTACTTTAAATTTTTTCCAGGATGAAACCTTGATAATCAATAGGAGCCAAGCTAGGACACATTTTATGTAAGTGTGCACATCTGTGTCTATTCTGCAATACCTGGAGGTGGCAAGCATAGATTTTATGGTCCAACTTGATCATATTTTCAGGTCAAATCATGGTTTTCTTCTTTTTCTTAAGATCTTCTATGTACCCTTCTCTTATTCAAAGGCAAAACTGAAATCTGAAATGTCAGGTCTGAATTTTGTCTTCACCACTTACTAACTTTGTGATCCTGGACAGTGTATTTCTTTCTGTGCCATAGTTATCTGATATACATAAATCATAGAAAATAATAACAAGGTTGGGGTGGTGGCTCAGTGGTAGAGTGTCTGCCTAGCATGTGCGAGGCACTGGGTTTGATTGTCAGCACCATATATAAATAAATAAAACACAAGTCTATTGACAACTAAAAAAAATTTAAAAGAATAATAACTACCTCCTTGTATTCAGGAAAAATAGCATATAGGCTGTGCACAGTGGTGCACAATTATAATTCCAGTGACTCAGGAGTCTGGAGCAGAAGGTTCTTAACTTCAAGGCCAGCCTAGGCAACTTAGGAAGATCGTGTCTCAAAATAAAAAATGGAAAGGAGCCAGGCATGGTAGGGCATGCCTGTAATCCCAGTGACTTTGGAGGCTGAGGCAGGAGGATTGCAAGTTCAATTCTTGAGAAGCTTCAATGAGATAATTCTGTAAAATTCTTAGAGTTTCTCACACCTAGAAATTATTCAATAAAGGGTCTCTTTTAGTATTATTATTTTGCTACCTGGTTTTACTACGTCCTGCTCTTTATATTCTCTCCCTTCTTTCCTGATGCTTATATCAATTACAAGAAGCTGGTCCAATGAAGAGGAATTTTCTCCCAGGTAGAATGGTTGTATTCAGGAAAGTGGCTGCTGGGTGAAAAGGGTGAAGGAATTGTGGACCCATTATCATCAAAGTATGGGTAACTTAAAGTAGTAAACACATGCTTGAAACCAATCTTGTTTTGTTTGCTGCTTTCTATCTACAGTCGTAGAACAATAGTTGACAGGCCCTTAGCACTCAAGAAATATTTATTGAATTAATTAATGTAATGATATGTTTATACAAAAACATAACAATACCAAAAAGATAGCATACAGGCTATGCACAGTGGTGTACAGCTATAATTCCAGTGACTCAAGAGTTTGGAGCAGAAGGTTCTCAAGTTCAAGGACAGCCTGGGCAACTTAGGGAAATTGTATCTCAAAATAAAAAATAAAAAAGAGCCAGGCATGGTGGGGCATGCCTGTAATCCCAGTGACTCTGGAGGCTGAGGCAGGAGGATTGCAAGTTCAAGGCCAGACTTAGCAACTTAGTGAGGCTATAAGCAACTTAGTAAGAGTCTGTCTCAAAATAAAAAATAAAAAGGACGAGGGATGTAGCTAAGTAGTTAAGCATCCCTGTGTTCAATTCCTGGTTCAATTCATATCTTGTTTCAAAATCAAAAATAAGAAGGCCTAGGGATAGGGATATAGCTCAGAGGTAGAGCATTTGCTGAGACCATGCAAGGACCTAGGTTATCCCCACTATCACAAAAAGAAAAAAAAAACAGCATGTAGATTCTTCATTTCTGTTTTAAACTCACACATAACACTTCAAAAAAAGAACTAAAATTAAAACAAACTTTTAAGCACAAATTGGGTACTTTTATCACTATTATCATAAAATTTAAGTCACTAATTATTGCCTTTCCTTTCTACTCAGAAAAGGGTCTTATTCTTTCTCTCAGCTATTATCTCCCTCAGGCTCTTTACACAATCCAAGACCTATGCCTCTATATTTTATTCTCAGCGACTTCCTTGATTGAAATATGCTAATTACTTCCTTAAAGTCAGGTTTTCCTCATCCAGGGCTCTCCATCCTGCCTCTTCTGCCAAGAGAGACACATGTTCAGTTTCTTCCAGGAAGAACCAGGCTAGTGGGTTTACTAGGAAAACCAGCCTCAGACCCTGTGTGGTCCTCTTCATATGGGAGGGACTCAGCGTTGTATTTCTGCAGCAGGTCTTCTTAACTCATGTTTGTTGTTCAGCTGCATTTTACTATCTGCCTCCTTTATCTTGAAGAGACCTGACCCGGTTTTATTCTCATCTATGATGTTAAACTGTCAAACTAAATGGAACAAATTTTATACAAATAATTATATAGCAGTTTCCCCCACCTCCTCCCTGCTAAAAGATTGAAGCTAAACTTAGCGTCTTAACCCATAGTAGAGCAGAAAGACTGTTAATTCAATATTTAGAGGTCATGTTCTTGCTAATCTATCCCAATGTTGCAAGAACAAATCAAAGCATACTCACGTGTCTCCTTAGAGTTCATTCTAAGAATTGAATACTTATTAAATAAGTTAGTATTTGTTTCATAAATCATAAAGTACTAGATTAATGCTGGCTTTAATTGTGGCTATTCATCTGTCTTGCCTGTCTTTCCCTGCTCATAAGGAGGAGGTTATTAGAATCATGTGAAACACCTGGAGGTACTCTCTTGTGGAACAGAACATTCCCCTGGAACCAAAGCACAGATGCAGCTGCTCCAGTTGGCTCCCAGCTACATCTCCTCTCCAAGGAGGCTCTTCTCCAGCCTTCACAAGGGAAGGAAGCCATCCTGCTCTATAAAAAGCAGTGTGTCCATAGCAGCACACACAGAATAGGGACATCAGTCTTCTGTGAATACCCTGAGTTGGGGGAACCAAGGCTCGGGGAGTTCCACAGGAGAGAAGCAAAAAGTCCACAGATCTTTCAGCTGTCAGAAGAATTTAGTCCAGGGATAAAGACATCCAGAAAAGAAGTTAACTCCAATCCTGAAGCAGGTTAGCCCCCTTCTCCACTGAATCTGAGTATCTAGAGTTTGTCTGGGCCAACAATGTTCTCTGCATACAGAGAGGTCCCTCTCTGACCCAACCTAAACTGAGATGAGAGAGAGCTTACCATATTTCTTTAATGTCTTATTTTTTCCAAGAGGTTCCAGTGGACGAGACCCATATTTGCCAACACAATTCTGGAAGCTCTAGGAAGAAAATCTATTCCCCCACTCCAACCCTGCTCCCTCAGCCTTACCTTATTTTCATACCCCCAAAATAATGCTATAAATAACCATATTTAGCTCCTTACGAATCACCTTAGGTTGAGCTAGGGTTATAGCTTAGTGGTAGAGCACTTGCCTAACATGTACAAAGCCCTGGATTCAATCTACAGCATCACTTTTAAAAATCACCTTTAGGAAAACAGCACAGATGGGTTATCAGAGGCTTTCCACCACCACCATCTCTTTGGTCCTCATTCTGCTTTCTGCACTTGTATAGATTAACTATGTTATCTCTTTCTCATAAGATTCCCTCAAATATTTGAAAGCTTCTTTTGTATCCTTCCAATAGTTTTGTCTTTTCCACCTCACCACATTCACATTCTCCCCATGTCCACTCCCCATTATCTTTTTTTTTTTTTTTGAGAAAGGGTCTCACTAAGTTGCTTAGGGCCTTGCCATGTTGCTGAGGCTGCTTTCAAATTTGTGACCCTCCTGCCTCAGCTTCCTGAGTTGCTGGGATTACTGGCATAAGCACATCCACATTTTTTATATATTCCTCCTATTTTACTGTTTTCAAATCCTAACTGATGATAATTAACAAAATAAATCCAAGTTATTTTTACATAAAATGGCTGTTAAATCAGCTCTTATCTTTCTTGTATTTTTTCAGCTAATCATTAGTGCTCACATGCAGATTTTTATATGTGACCCTGTTAAATTTCATCTTTTAAGTTTAGTGTTCCAAGGCAAGATTGTTTTGAATTACAATTCTGCCACCTATAACATTGGTTTCCCCACTTCATTTCTTATCATCTGAAGTTTGAGGGGCCATGAATCTTTACTGTCTATTGAAGTCACTGCTAAAACATGTGGAGATGAGATCTCCAGCACCTTCTCTTTATACCTTCTCTTTACAGCTTTTTCCAGGTTTTCAGAATCATTAATGAATAATTTTGGTATATAGTAGCAAAACTAAGAGCGTTACCTTTAAGCACACAATCATTGCCTTCTCTTTTTACTGAAATTAATATGTCCTTTTTCTACTCCTGGCTCTTGATGTTGTAAAGCTCTCAATAAAGAACAAGTGCAAGTTTCACATTATGATTAGCACTACAAAGCTCCTGGTGATCCCTGATGAGATTTCCAACAATCCTACAGAACATCTATTTAAGAATTTCACCAGGGATCAAGACTGAATTCACTAAGGTGAATTCAAAGGTGATAATAACTTTTGATCAAAAGCACTAGTTCAGAGTCCAGTCACTTGAGAAATTTGAGGTCAGTTGATCTCTGCTAAATCAAGTATCCAGTTTCACTCTGAAATTTCTTCCTGGCTTTTTAAGAAGTCACTAGTATACAAAAGGCAAAATATGTCCAAATACATATGAAAGCATTCTATCTCTGTACCATCATGTGATTGAATATGTGTCTGCATGATGTAGCCCAGAGGAAAAGGTAGGGCCAAGGCAGAAACAAAAGCCTTGTGTTTTTGCTGCCATCTGTTAATGTGGAATGGCATCTTTTTCAACTTTAAAAATGTAGAGACTTTGTATCCTGTTGGGCATTCTGGTTTCCTCCTCCTATCATACACATACACACACACACACACACACACACACACACACACACATCCCTCTTTGACTTCCACCTCTATTCTCATAGTTCTATCTCAAGTTCTGAGTGGCAATAGTTCAATATTCCCTCATTTAGCAGAGGAATCATAGATCCCTTATCTCTCTTGGTAGTCATTTATGCCCCTTTCTCTGGCACAAGGATTAGGTGTCACATGCTGCATTTTTCCATGACAATTTGGTGATGGAAAATTATTGTAACTAATTCCTTAGTCCATTTATTTATTCCTTCCTAAGTACTTATCAGGGTCCCCTGTATGCTTGGTGGTAAGTTAGTACTGAAGAAACTAAAAGAAGAAAACCTGTACTAGGGTGGAAATTTCTAATGAACTCAGAGTTAGCTGAGCTAAATTGAGCATTTTACCTGTATGGAGAATATAGGGCAGGAGAATCAAGAAAAATAAAGAATCCTTAGCTTCTGAAAAACTGACCAGAGACTGGGAAAATTTTGAAAATGATTTTACAAAAGGTTACCAGGCCACTTATCTAAGAAGAAAGAATGGCTGCCCAAGGGGCTGGGATCTGGGCTACTTCAGATATTTCTATAGTGCTTCTCCCACAGAGTAGATGATAAAGATTGCTTAACTGGATTTCCAGTCTGACTTTATTGGAGAGGGAAAATAGAGACAAGTGGCTGCCTTAGGAATGCACATGATTTCAAAGTAGAACCACTTCCCTCCCTGGGTGCCACTCCCACCCTTCCAGAACAATTCACAGATGTGGTTCTCCTGTTAGTGCTCTTAAGAGTGCCTGCCAATGGGAGAGTGCTATGATGCTAATTCTGACATTTTTATCACTCAGAAAAGGTTTAGGAAAGCACCTAGAACAGTATTTTGCACAGGAGCTTTGGAGTCAAGCCAACTTGGTTTTGAAGCATGGCTCTACCATAGTGGGCCATGAATAATTGACTTAAACTCACTGGGCCTCAGTTTCTTTTCTATAAATAGGAAACAATAAGAATTGTCTCCAGTGCTTGTTTCGATGTACAAATGAATAAGCCAAGCATGGAGTGTGGCCATTATAGGATATTGGTCAATATTGGTTACCTTTCTCTCTTCTTTTGGGCTCAGCTCTAGATGAAGAAGCAGTCCAGTGGTGACAGTGAGAACCAGACCACCTGGCTGATCCTAGTGGGATTTGGGGATCTGCAAAGCCTGGGCTTCCTTCCCTTCACCCTCTTTCTAGCCATCTATGTGGTGACAGTCGGGGGTAATACCCTCATCCTGCTGGCTGTGGCCTCCAGTCGGACACTCCACACACCCATGTACTTCTTCCTTTGCCACTTCTCCCTGCTGGAGATTGGCTATACCTCCAACATCACACCTCGGCTGTTACGGAGTTTCCTGGAAGGGAGAGACTTCATCTCACTGGTTGACTGTCTTATTCAGTTCTACATGTTTGCCTCACTGGCTGCAGCTGAGTGCCTTCTGCTCTCTGCCATGTCCTATGACCGTTACTTGGCCATTTGCCATCCCCTTCACTACCCTGTCCTCATGAGCACTTGGTTTTGTAGCTGCCTTGCTGCTGGTTCTTGGCTCAGTGGCTTCTTCTTCTCTGCCTTCACTTTGGCCCTGGCAGCTCCCTTGTCCCTTTGTCCTGGCATCAGGGAGATTGACCACTACTTTTGTGACTTCGCTCCAGTTGTAGGGTTATTCTGTGGGGATGTGGGAGTCATGTGGGAAGCTGGAGTTAGCATCTCGGGCTTCCTGACAGTGACCCCCTTCCTGCTGATAGTGACATCCTATGCCTTCATCTTGAGGGTTGTGCTGCAAATACCTCCAGGCCCCGGGAGACAGAAAGCCTTCTCCACCTGCTCCTCCCACCTCAGTGTGGTTGGAGTGTTTTATGGCACCCTCATTGTGGTTTATGTGGCTCCAACAGACCATATGGCACCCTGGCTCCGAAAGGCCTTCACTATCCTCTACACTGTATTCACTCCCATGGTCAACCCCATCATCTACAGTCTCAAGAACCAAGAGGTAAAGGGTGCTCTTCGTCAGCTCTGGGGACAGCTATCCTAGGGCATGCCTTATTGAGAGGGACAGGACAGTTATTGACATTTTCCTCAACTTCGACTTAGCCCCTTCCTCAAAGTTGGATGGACTAGAGACTATGGCAGTGGAAAGGTAGAGACTGTGGGACTAAACATAGTCCCACAACACAAGGTAACAATTTTCCCACTGCAATTGGGTAAGGATCAAAACCACATGCCTAGTAGGGGCCTGATCACCGTAGACATTCCAAAAATCTAAATTGAAAAAAATGAGTGACTTAGTGCTGAAAAGAATTCAAGAGGGAATGGGGCAGTAATGCCAGGTGGGGAATATTTTCGGATTCTTAATTGAAGGTGGCAAGGACTAAGTAAGGGCATCGGCAAACAGGAAAAGGGGGATTAGGAAGATGATAATAAGAACCAGAATTAAGGTAAGACCTCATGACACAATTCAAACAAAATCTCCAAAATGAAAAAAAAAAAAAAACTCTTAAGCCCAAAGTCTGTAGAATAGGTAGTGACAGGCTTAAAAGGGACTGCCACTGCACAGACAGAGCTCTGCCATGGAAAAGCAAAGGTCAGTTAGAGGTCAAGCAGGAGCTCAAGCCACTCATGCCTGGAGCCCAGGAGGCCAATTAGTAACCACTGCTCTGTGAATTTCCATTAGTTCTCTTGTCACTGATGTTGGACTAATAAGTAATAGAAGAAAGGAAGGAGGAAACTAAATGAGATAGGAAGAACAAATCAAACCCAATGAGAAGATTCTGAAATTTTGCTTTATCAGAGAATCTTTAAGGCATTAAAAGTGGGGGGGGGAAATTGTTCTAGAGGAGCGTGACTATAGTCTTAGCTACTTGGGGTGGAGGGGAATTTTTTTTTTGTTTTGTTCCAGGGAGCACTCGACCACTGAGCCACATCCCCAGCCATATTTTGCATTTTATTTAGAGACAGGCTCTCACTGAGTTGCTTAGCACCTCACCTTTTCTGAGGTTGGCTTTGAACTCGCGATCCTCCTGTCTCAGCCTCCTGAGCTTCTGGGTTTACAGGCATATGCCACCACACCAGCAGTCTTAGCTACTTGGGAGGCTGAGGCAGGGAAATCATTTGAGCACAAGGGTTTAGGGCCAGCTGAGAAGAATAGCAGGTTCTCTCTCTCTCTCTCTCTCTCTCTCTCTCTCTCTCTCTCTCTCTCTCTCTCTCTAATATATATATATATATATATATATATATATGTATATATATATATATATATATATATATATATATATATTATCCTAATTCTAGGGATTGGACTCAGGGGTGCTTTACCACTGAGCTACATCCCCAGACATTTTTTAAATTTTGAGCCAGAGTCTCACTAAGTTGCTCAGATTGGCCTAGAATTTGTGATCCTTCTGCCTCAGTGTCTGGTGTGGGACACTTTGACCTGCACAACCCTGTTTCTTAAAAAAAAAAAAAAAAAACACAGAAAAAATCTGCAGGTGTAGCTCAATGGTAGAGTGCATGCTTAACACACACAAGTTCCTGGGTTCAATCTCCAGCACACAAAACAAACTTCTAATTTTTTCATTTGAACTTTATTGATGTGTTTCTTGGTATATGGTATATTAACCATTGATATGATGATGTTTACAAATAAAGATTTCTGGGCAACCAGATCTATACTATCTGGCTTTCTAGAAATTGGGCCCAGGGATCCATATTTAACAAATACCACAATTGATTATCTGTGCAGGGAAAAGGCATGGTTTTCAGAGGTAAGGGGGTTGATAGTAGGAAAAACGAGTGAGAAAAAAGGAATGCAGATGCTGAGGAATGTAAAAAGATATAATCCTGAGTAGTGGGAGTAAGACAGGTAGACTTATTGGAGAGGACAAGTGAGGAGATCTGAGGGCATGAGAGGATCAGGGATAGAAAGCTGCTCTGTGTTGGTGGAGTGGTAATAGAGAGCAAGGGAAAAAGATGTTTGAATTCCTCTCATTGCTTGGGAACTGGACAGGACCTAGACTATTTCTGAGTATTAAAAATATCTCCATGATGCTTATTCTTTGCATTAAAGTCAAAAATGAAATCCTGTGTGTGAGTGCCCTGGTGGGAGGATCAGGTTAGAGTGAACCAGGAACACAGTAAATCCCAGGACAAAGAGCACACCACCCTCCTCAGGATGCTTCTCCCACACCAGGCCCACAGGTCTCTGTTCAGTTCATATATGAAGGGCATTGAAAACAGCCCAGAAAGAACTAGGGACTACTCCAAGATGTATAGGAGGTACAGAATCCAAGAAGCTTGGGCCCCTACGTCTTCACTGAGCATTTGGTTGCTTTCATGGTATTCTTTTGAAGTTTTGAAAAAGCTCCAAGTTTCACCTGCCCCACCACCTATCCCCTGCCATCCTTTGCTTATTCCTTAAGTTAGAAATTCCCTTTTAAAGTCTCATCTTTTTAATCATTGGTCAAATGCTGCTGGTATCATGGTACAAGCAAAAGAAGCAGACCTATCTATGATTTGATCCCAGATACAAATTCTCATTAAAATGTACCCAAGGGACTGAGATGTAGTTCTGTTGTGTACATAGCATGCAGGAGGCCCTGGGTTTAGTTCCTAGCACCAAAAAATTAAAAATACAATAAAATGCATTCAAAAATACCAAATAAAATATAAATTCACACTTAGACACAAAGAAAAACTGTAGAATATTAAGGATAAAGAAGACACAAACACGTAGCAGCATCTTCTGAACAACAAAAATTGGAAAAAATCTAAATGTCCATCAAACGAAAAATTGCTATAAAACGTGCAGTGAAATGCTGTAGTTGATGTGAATGAGAATGAGTGTCGACACAGATAAACCTCAAAAACATGTCTATTACAAGTGGTAGCATAATTTGCCAGTGTTATACAATTTGTTTAAAGATTAGAATCACCAAAGACAATACCCTATGTTGCTTGTATTGTGTACATGCATAATGAAGACTTAAAAACCAGCACAGAAAAAACATTCACATGGTCATCATTCTTATTACCTCTTTAATAATGGCCACACATAGAAGCCATTCATTCTCCCAAACCCAGGCATATCTAGATCTAAAAGTAGTCAATCTCTCACCAGCACTTCAAGACCACCACACACATGCACACACCTTCTGTTAAATTTTTCTATTTCCTTGAGGAATGTGTATTTGAGGCATACATAGCATTCCTCCTCTGTCACTCTCCCTTGTTCTTGAAAATATTGGAACTTGTTTCATAAATTGTCTCTTCATTCCAAGATCTTCTATTACCCTGAGTGACTCAAACATCCATATTCAACCCAAGATCTAGCCTCCTGAACCCAATAAGCCTCTCCTCTGCTCCTCTTCAGTTGCCCACTCCCCTGATGCCATCCTGGATTTTGCCATAAAATCCAAACTGTTTCACCTCTGAAACCATAAACTCAGGCACCCGTTTTTCTCACCAACCTCTTATTCTTTCAGGTCACTTGCTTGATTGTTCCCACTATTCTTGTTTTGGTCCCATTAAGACATTCAGTCCCCTGCTATAATTTCTATTGTACCTCTGTTAGCCCCTGTCTGTCTTAACTTCTCTCCTTATCCAGATAAGATTATATAATTCAAAGTCTTAAACCATTTTCTTGCCTACTATCTCTCAGTCACACTCACCTATAAAAAATCCAATCCTGAATTAATACTCATAGGCACCCTTAGAGTAAAGGCCAAATTTCTTAATTTGATTTGACCCTGCATGCCTCTTTAGACATATTTCTTGACAACCTCAGGTTCTATGCTTTCACCTTTTGTTTCTTTGAATGCAACCAACTATTGGTCCTTTTTACATGTTTGGGGTTTTTGTTGGGTTTTTTGTTGTTGTTGTTGTTGGTGGTGGTGGTGGTGGTGGTTTGTTTGCTCTACCTGTAACAATTTTCCATCAGCTAGGGAGAACTTGCATGAAAAGTGGGCAATAAATAGTTGATGAACTAATTTAATCAGTGAAAGAAGCATCAGTAGATGCATGCTAGACCAATTAGTTATTCTAAATATTATAAACAGCATATGCCAGTAGTCTGTCCTTCACATCTCCAAGTCAACATCACTCTGTGCCCTTTCACATGTACAGACTTGCTAGGTAATTCAAGATGATCTAAAAAGTCTTCTGTCTCAGATAACCACTATTACCACTATTACATTTGTGCACCTTCTCAGAAAGTACTGATCTACTGAAAACTATCCCTTCATGATGTCTATTTATTCAACTTAAACCAAGACCTCATGCTCTCTAATAATACTAACGAACTTTTGATGATCACTTTCATGTCTATCATCTCCTCAGAGCCTCTCAACAACCTGTGATGTCAATATTATTACACGATTTTATGGTTGAGGAAAATGAGACTCTGATAGATTATTTGTTTAAGGAATGAATCCAGAACTCAAGGTCCAACTTTTTTTTTAATTTCAAAGTCCATATTCTTTTCATACTATTATCATTCTTGGTCAAAAATGAAAGAAAGGAGAGGAAGATGAGAAAAGGGAAAGGAAATGAGCTACAATCATTATTTTTATAAGTGAACAAATAATTAAAGAAAAATAAATCCGGTTTTTACAGAACAAGGGGAATAAGGGGCCAGAGGAAACTGCCTGAGCAAGAATGAATTTGAGAATGCATCCCCAGAAACCTAGAGCAAGGATTTCAGCACCAAGGACAGTACCTGCATCCCAGCATTGTGGGGGTTAATGAGCTTTGTCTTCTTTATCTGTGTTGTGAGCATTTATAAAGGACTTGGTAGGTCTCCTTTGATCCCTAAAGATAATAGACAGTAGAAAAGAGAAGGGGCCTGGCATTTCAACACTGCCAAGGGGGAGGAGGGTAGAGGCAGTTCCTTGGCCTAGATGTGAACAACACCAGCAACCTTTTCCAATCTGACTTTCATTTCCTCTCAGGAAAGGGAAAAACAAGGATACTACAGCAAGGGATCTTAATAGCTTATCTCTTCTGGGTGCTTACTATATACCACCACTATTATCAGTGTTTTATTGTTAACCTATTTAATACTTACAGTGATCCTGTGAAGTAGATATATTACTGCTATAGTCTGGATCTGGAATATCCCTGCTATTTATCCTTGAGATTACAGATGAACCCTTTTTTCTTGGATCAACCTCAGAAGACGTTGTTTTGGATATGTATTGAAATTTTTGTCCAGAACAAATCATACCTCCTCAGGAAATAAGGGAGTTCAAAAGGATAAGGAAGAAAAGACAACAGAATACCCTATGATCAGGATGCATTCATATCTATACTGCATGACCTTCTCAAAACTCTACTGATAGTTTCATCAGAAAAGGTTACATACCATCATCCTACTATCAACTCAAGAGTCCCCATGTCATTCCCCCCCAAAAATCAACAAGTTTTCTAAAAAAGCAGAATATCATTTTTCTAGGAAGTAAAGGCCTTGTCTGATACATTATCTCCAAGAGGATTTTACATCTGAAAGCTGTTCCAAGCTATATCCCTGCACATAAAATAAGATCAATCAAAATAATTAGGCCAACCTACAAGTAAGGGTAGATCAAGGACAAAGAGAATTCAGATAATAGACAGTATGAATCAGGCCCAGGCCTGGTGACAGGGCATATCACCCCATGTGCCCAACTCAATTTCTCCCCTTTCATTGCAATCCACTTGAAGATGCCATACAACTCTGTGCATGTAATGCTAATATAAGATACTGAACCTCAAGAAATTCACATAGATGATTTTTAAAATAAGATAAATTTCTAGTAGGGGGTTTGGGGGTAAAGCTTTGAAATTCAAAATCCAAAACTCAGATCTTAATCCAAGCTCTTCCACTTACTATTATCATGTGACCTTAAGCAAATTACTTAACCCCAGGGCCTCTACTTCTTCATCTGAGAAATGGTGGTGCTAATAATAATACTGTCTACGTCATAATTCATTGATTTTATTATATTCATTTAGTCATATAGTTAATAAATATTTATTGAGTATCTGCAACATGCTAGGTTTTGTTGAAAGGTACCATAGTAAAAAAGCAGGAAAAAATAACCTCTTCTTTCATAGAGCTTACAGTTAAATACGTAAGTAAAATACATGGTAGAATGTGGGAGGCCATCATGCTGTGTGATCAGCATTTTCCTTCCCTGATTAATTAAGGCTTTGTCGGTCACTTCCCGTGATCTGGCCACATCAAAGTGGACCTAGATGGCTGCTCCAATCCCGGAAGTCGCAAAATGTCGCAAAATGTGTCTTCATGAGAAGGCATAGCTTCCTACAGCCCCAGGGGTCGAGTTACCTTACCTGTCCTTGTAACCCTGCCACCCTTGACCTGTTTGGGATGGAAATTTCTAAAGAATGAGAGTCCCCCCCAATAAAAAGCCCACTCCTGAAGTGCTAGCTCTCTCTCGCCAGCCTCTTGTGACATTCCTCCCTCTCCCATTTGGGGGGCTTGAGGCCGAGGGCAGAGGAGCTGTCCTGGGGCTTGAATTAAAGGTAAATTGTGTGTCTGTGTTTTATTTGATACCTTAGGAAATTCACTTGAGCGATCCTTAGTTTGGCTGCCCACGCTGACGAGGGCAGCAATTGACACCCATAATGTTGGGCTGCTGGAGGAGAATTTCCAGGTTGATTGAGGAAGCCAATATGGTGTCCACCACTCAGTCTCCATTTTTGCCTTCACTTCTGCCTCCTTTGGCGCCAAAAAAAACGAGGGGAGGGCCTTTCCCCAGGCTTAGAGTTGCAGGCTCTGACGTCATCACAGCCGACCATGGACCGCCATTATCGACTGGTCCCTTCCAGACAGTACTTTTACAACCAGCCATGATAATTGATTTAACACCTGAAATGGGATCCCAGAAGACTCCTACTGGGATCTGTGGGCCATTACCCCCAGGCACTATAGACTTAATTTGGGACGAAATAATTTTAAAGAGGCAATCCCAGTAATACCGGGAGTTATTGATCCGTATTTTATAGGTGAGCTAACAGTCACTGTAAAATCAGAATATGCCATTTGGCTTTCTACTAAAGACATGCTAGCCCAATTAATACTTTTACCCTGTAGCAGTCCAATTAAAACCTCGATTTCTGAGTCACCAGAGTGTACTGTGCCCAGTTACTCCTTCAGGAGCACCCCCTACTGGAACTTAAAATTAATCATAAAAAATTTCGAGGAATTATAGATACTGGGGCAGATAAATCTGTTTTATCTCACTGATTTTGGCCCAAAACCTGGCCTTTACATACTGTGTCAACTTAGAAGGCATAAGGCAGATTTCTCAGCATGCCCAGAGCGCCCAGTATCTTTGCTGGGAGGCCCGAGATGGAAATACTGGAATTTTTAAGACTTATGTTTTAGATACATTAGCAGTAAATTTATGGGAAAGAGATGTCCTAAGCACCTTAGGATTATTATTAATAACTCCAAATTCTATCAGGTCATTTGAGGAATTTAATCAAAGGTTTACTCCTAGGGATAGTGAGAGAAATTTATAGGATAAATACCTACTTATGACCCAGTATCCTCAACAGAGATTAATTAATGCACCAAATAAAAATTTGGGGGGCCCTGACTTTTTCCCCAGCCCAAAAGGCAGCAGAAAAGATCACTTGGCTCAGGGAAGAGCCAATTTGGGTTAATCAGTGGCCTCTAACAGGGGAAAAACTTAAAATAGCTCATATGTTAATTGAAGAACAAGCAGGTCACACAGTGCAACAGCCTCCCACAGTAGAAGTATAAAGAAAAAAATCAAGCTGAGAAGCAGAATAGAATATATAAAGGGTACAGTTTTAAGCATGGTAGTCTAGGAAGGATCCCTGAGAAGGTAACATTTGATCAAAGACTTGAATAAAGTAATGATATATGGTGGGTTGGACCCCTAGAGCAGTCTTTCCTCATGCAGGTAATAAAGGAGTCTTTCATTATATTTTTTCTTTTGATCTGTTTTGTTTTGATTGATCAGGGAAAGAAACTGTCTCAATCTACATATCACTTTTTAGAGAATAGAAAGATACTTCCTGTCTCCCCTCCTCACAAAGGCAAGATGGGCAAGGTTACTGTAATGAATAGCAGTAAAAGCCATGATCAGAAGAGCCTGACTCAGGCAAACCTATAGCATGATGTTCCTGGAAATAAGTAGGAAACTTACTAAATTCTTGCTTGATCTATATAAGCAGAAAAGTTCTAGGTCAAGTAAACAAGTCTGATCAGAATCAAAAGCACAGAGTCACAGTCCCTCATTCAATTTCCAGACTTGAGCCAGTTTACAAACCCAGAACCCCTTGAATGAAGGGGAAACTAGTTCCCTTGAGAACAGACCCTGTTATGGTACAACTACAAAAATCTATACTGCTAACCTTTCTCCCAACCCTCCTCCAAATCCAAAGTGATCTATGGTCTTTTACCAGGAAAACTGTGCACTGGGAAAAAAAAATAATCAGACTTTCAGAGAATGACTAGACACTGGATCTGAATGGACACTAATTCCAGGAGACCCAAACTGTCACTAGGGCCAACAAGTCAGAGCCAGGGCCTATGGGGGTCAGGTGATCAACAGTTTTAGCACAGGTTTATCTCACAGCTCATCCTGTGTTGTTATTCTGCAGTTTTCCCCTAGGTTCAGAACTCATGTTTGGAAAGCTAGGCTCAGCAAAGATGAAATGGCCTCTTGAAGACTCTGGTACAAATTGTAATGCACCAATTAGAAATATATGTAGGGCTGGGGTTGTGGCTCAGGCAAAGCACTTGCCCACAATGGTTTCAATCCTCAGCACCACGTAAAAATAAACAAATAAAATAAAGTTATATATATATATATATTTTTTTTTTAAAGATTTTTTTTAAAAAAAGAACAAAGGGCTGAATAAGAAAGAGTTCTTTCTGTATGATTGATTTTGACCTGAGAACATTGGTCTTCTCCTGCTTTCAGACTCAGACTCAGACAAAAACCATTGGTGCTCCTGGTTCTCAGGCATCCAGACTTGCATTGGAACATACCATTAGCTGTCCCAGGTCTGGACTTCTCAGACTCCTTGAGTCAATTTATTATAGTTATGTTTCATAATTGGTAGTCACAGACATTAGAGAGAATTCAAGTATAGTTAGAAGTTTTGTTTAGACACTGAGATATAAACTTAGGTTCCTGTGGGCTCCTGCTCCACCTGTGCTTTAATGATTGACAGTGCCTCAATTTCACCATAGCCAATGGCCCATCATGGATCCTCCACCAGATTGAGTGAAAAACACCTTCAGTCAAGTTCAGGTGATGAACCAAATCTCAGTGGAGCATACAGAGACAATGTTCCTTTGGGAACATTTCAACAAAAGCACAAAGAAAATCACCCTTCTTTCTCCTTCGACTCCCCTCACTCCCCAATATTTTCTCTGTCCGTGTGTTTCCCCAGACCAAGGACCACCACCTCCACCCCTGAGGCATTATTCCTGGTACCATTCTTGGTCTCACCTCCTTCCATGAAGCTCACACTGGTTGGATCAGTTTGGAGAATTGCCTGGAGCTGCCAAGTCCTTCTTCCTGGCATAGATGCCAATGCTATAGTCCACTCAGAGACACTTTTGTGCGTGGAGGGTATAAGAGATAACTGCATCCTGGACTTGCCAGTCTTGAGTTCTACTAGTTGCAGAAATGAAATTCATTATAATCATTTCTCTTTTCAGCTGCTTCTTTGCAGCTTATCATTCCAAATTCTTCACCCAGTGTGAGCTGATCAGAAGATGAAGGTCCAGGGAATGGATGGCTTCCATGGTACAACCTGGCTGTCTGTGAATATGAACTCTTCTTCTGTCCTTTCTGTCTCTGCTCAAAAAGAGTCTTTCCCCAACCTATCATCCTCCCCTCTTTAACTTCATGATTTCCTGTCTTTTGAGGCCTCAGGTAACTTAGAACTACTTCCCTTCTCCTGACTACTCTTGTCTCTGTCCACTCCACCCTGTAATTCCTTACTGGCTTTCCTTCTCTCACACTCCACCAGGGGTTATCATACCTATAACAGATTTTCGCCCTCCTCCTCCTCCTCCTCCTCCTCCTCCTCCTTCTCCTCCTCTCTTCTTCTTCTTCTTATTCTTATTCTTATTCTTATTCTTATTCTTCTTATTCTTATTCTTATTCTTCCCCAAATCACCTTCCCATCCCATGACCTGGAATATTCCCGTGGACACACCCATAGGCTGACCTGACTACTTCCCTTTTTGCTGCCATCATTTTTGCTTTTATCTATATTCTCTTTGTGTGTGTGTGTGTGTGTGTATGTGTGTGTGTGTACGTGTACATATGTGTGTACTGGGAATCAGACCCAGGGACCTCAGACATGCCAGGTAAACACTCTGCCACTGACCTACTTACACCCCTAGCCCTGCATTCTTCTTTGTCTGTATCTCTGGAACACTTAGTCTTGAACACAGTGAAGAGCCACCCTCTCACTGCCCATTTGTTGGCCAAAAACTAACCTACATTTGCTAAGTTTGTCTATGGGTCGCCCAGTTGTGTCCCTGTTGATGGTGAGAATAAAGTTAAGGCAATGTCCAGAGTTCAAGAAGGACTGAGGATCTTAGTCATCCATTTCACTAATGAGAATGAATAAAATTATTTCAGTTGCCCTTGAATATTTTTCTTCATTCTCTGCATGCCAAACCTTGTCTTTCTTGTCAACACCAAGGATAGCTTTTCTGTAGTCCTCCCTAGGATACTCCTCCACACCTTTCCACCTTTTCTCTTGCCTATACCTTGGAACATTGAACAAAAGTGAATGTACAAAGCAAGAGTAGATATTTGGCTGAGAGATGAAGCTGGAAAGGTAGACTGGGAAAGACTGTGATTGGCTGATCAATCAATTGATTACTAATCATTTCAAATGTATTTGCTTAATTAATTGGTTTTGTACTCTTACTATAGGTTAATTATTGCTTAGGGCTGGGAATACATAGTGGATCATGAATGACTTCTGACATTGAGAGTCTCACAGTTTTTTCCTATCAGTCTTAAAAACAGACTTTCGATTTTAGCAGTGCTAGTACAGCACAAGTAGTTTCCTCTTTCCCATGGCTGATTGAGTGACTTTTCATGATGGACCACTCTCCCTTTTCTGTTGACACCCTTTGCTCTCTCTCATATTCAGTCTGCTTGACTGAATATGAGAGTAACTTCAATACACAGGCCTTCAATGAAAAAAAATGCAGATGGCAGTAGTGACTATGGGATCTTCCAGCTGAACAACTTGTGGTGTGAAGACAAGCATTTTTCAGAAAATGCCTGCAACACTCTGTGCAGTAGTAAAGACTCTTACTTCCCCCCGAGGTCTGGGTGAAGTAGAGGCTGGCAAGGAGAAAACTGAATTCAGGAGAAAACTGAATGCACAGCTCCGTAGCACCTAACCTTCTGCCTGTGATGGAGAAGCTAAGTATGAGAAATAGAAGGACCCCCCAACAGTCCTAGCACTAAAACAGAATTCTGCAGAGATCTTCTTGCCAAAAAGGAGGACTAGAGACATCCTGGCCCCTGATTAAACCCGTGATACCCAGACTCCATCTTATCATCCTCATTCATGGATTCCCATCCTTCAAGACAGCCATCCAGTTCTTGACGCTCACAGAACTGCCACACCATTCCACATACTCACACACAGCACTCTAGACACCCTGAGCAATTTCCTGGAAAAAAAAAGGCTCTTCTACTTCATCAGGTCCTGGATTAGTACTAGGAAATAGATTCTAAGAAAAGGCACAAACCCAGGAAAAATAGAAGGCAAACCCAATAAGGGACTCCAGAGATATGAAGGATTTCTGAAATTCAGGGTTCAGTTTCCTTGAAATTTTCTCCCAAAAATAACCAATTATTGAAAACAAGAAAAGAGATTTTCCCCTCCTCACTCATCCACTTTTCTTTCAGAATTTGTAGATGAAGACATCGATGATGACATCCTCTGTGCCAAGAAGGTTGTGAAAGATCCTAAAGGGATGTCTTTTGGTAAGGAGATTGTGAAGGGGCAAGCCATTGACTACCAGGATGAGCCCAGACACCAGACATGGATTGAAGCAGCACCCATGCTGTAGAATTTGGCCTGGGTTTGGGAAGAGATGTTAGACTGTCCTCCTGACATGAAAATGAGGAAAAATAATACTGTGCTATACTCAACACAGATGTCACATCAGTACCCACGCACATGTGTCTAGTATGGGTTCTCTATCTGAGACTGTTTCCCACAGCATTAACTAACTCCAGCCTCTGAGCCCCTTACATACTCTTGCCCCTGATATGGGTCGTCTCAGTAATAACACTGCAAAAGCAAGGATTTGTCCAAATACCTGGCCAGCTAGAAGCTGTGAAATTGACTCTGAACATGGCTCCTGCAGAAGGTAGCCCATTGGTTGTGCCAATTCCTCAAAGTTCTTGAAAGCTCTGAAACTTCCCCTATCTGCCTCCAACATTTTTTTAAATTATTTAAGTTCACCTGTCTCAAGTAATATGCCTAAGGGCTGGATCATCATGGGGCTTTGCCAATGATAGAGACAATCAGTAATCCTATTCTCTCCAAACCTCCCCCCCCACCATTCCAGAATATGGCCTTCTGGAACCCAGCTGTCATGATGCTAGCCCTTATGAAATTCATTTAGTGAAAATGGCTGGGAAGCAGCTGCTATAACATAATGGTTACTTTATTTGCCTCACATGCAAAAGGTCCCCGGTTCAAATCAGCCTGTAAAGATATCTTTCCCACCCCCACCCTGCCACCCCAGCCCAGTCTCACTAGAGGGGGTCTTTCCAAAGTTCTCAGCCAGAAAGATCTCCTTTAGAGTGTGCATGTCCAAAAGCTTTGAGGGATGGAGATGAACCAGTTCACCTCAGAAACCAGATGGGGTCTGTTACCATGGTGTCCTATCCAACACTGGGCTACCCTAACCCCCACTCTACTAGGATGACCACCATGGGCTTGATGAGGCTCAGTCCCATATGGGAGACAGGTTGGGGCAAGTCTTTGTGATTCCCCATATGGCTCCAGCTCCTTAGGCATAATAGGGTTGGACTGCTGTCCCTTGTGTGGGCATTGCCAACTCTCATGGCCATAGGAGTTCATTGCTATCCAGGAGTGTCCTGCCACCTGGGCCTCCAATTCCTCTGAACTTTCCAGAGCCCGTGCCAAGCCCTCAATTGGTGCCAGCACCTCCCTTCCCTCTGTCCACCTTCCCTGGAGAAGCCTGAGCCAAGTGTGACTCAGGATTTTCAGTACTGCCACTGGGTTCAGCCTGTCGCTTCCTTTCCCTCCTCTAGCAAACATGATCTCCACCATATTAACCTAGAGAATCAGCCTGAGAGGGCTGGGAGAAAATATTGACCTAGTGAGTAAGGAACAGCTTCTAGCCAGAAACCCATGCTCTGAGAGTCCATCTTTCTTCATCTTTCCCATTGATGGCTTTGGACTTGATATTTCCATCTCCCATGAGGGCAGAATTCTAAAGCACAATTCACTGATCTTTCCCTCGGTTTTTACATGCTGATAATGGATATTAATCTTGAATCTTTCAGCATCTGTTTCATTGAATCAAAATTGCTTTCTCATATTTTTATATTAGAAAGATGTTCAATATACTTAAAAAAGAAAGAAAGAAAGAGGGCTGGGGATACAGCTTAGTTGGTAGAGTGCTTGCCTCACATGCACAATGGATTCCATTCCCAGCACCACAAAAAAAAAAAAAGAAAGAAAGAAAGAAAATGGCTAATCTTATTCTCCATCACCAGAAAGGAGAGTTCAAGGTAAAACAAGAAATCTGTGGGAAAGATTTGGTTTAGAGATGGGACAAGTATTGGCAGAATATCAAAATGATTATGTTGAAAAGGGTAAATGACTAAGGGAGTCTCCAAAATTACAGTGCTAGGCATTTATTCACCTCTCATAAAGAAATCCATGATGGTTAGATGGGCTTCTTCTTTCCACAAACACATCCAAAAACCTAGGTTCTTTCCATCTTTCATCTCCACCATGCTCTACAGAATTGCTACTCAAAGTGTGGTCATCGGGCCAGCAGCAGCAGCATCGCTTGGGAGCTTATAGAAATACAAATTCTTCGCCAACTACAGATCTACTGGCTCCTTGTTTTAATCAGTTCTAATGATGAGTTCTCTAGGTGATCCTTATGCATGGTAAAATTTGGGAAGAACTGGCCTGGAATATTGTCCTCATCTATATGGACAAAGCCAGGTCAAAGACACCTCTCCGTGTTGCAATTAACAGGAAGAGGAACAAGCATAGAGAAATACATTGCAATGCTTAAAGGCCCAGGCCTGGAAGAGGCTCTTTTCACTTCCAGTTGCACTCCATAGGTAAGAATCTAATCATATGCTATTCTTAGCTGCAAGAGAAACTGGGCAACATATCCCTAGCTAGGCAGCCACGTGTTCCTACTCTACTACCATTACTATGGCAAAAATAGAGTGTATTTTTGTGAACAATGAGCAGTTTCTGCCACAGTAATTAACAAGTAACTTGATAAAGTGAATCATAATCACATGCCTATAATGTAGATGTTTCATTAAGTCAATATGATTCATGGAATATAACCATATAACGGTATTTTTGGGTTCTCCATCCCTTTAAATTTGTTCTGTGGGCAGGTTCTTCTCTTGCCTCTGTGCCTTAACTTGTCTGGTCACCACAGGGAAGGAAAGCACATCAACTCTGTCCAAGGAATCTTCACCTCCTCTCTCCTTTCCTTGGACTCCCCACCATCTTCTATATAGGTTAAGAATGCAAAATCAGGTTCCTGCCATCACTTTTGTAAATATTTGTAGTCTTGCATTTTACTTTGGACTGTGGTATCTGTCATCTGAGGCCTCAGTTGAAACCAAAATGAAGAGAGTTTCCCATTTAACCTCCTGCAACATTATCTTTTAACAGTTTACACAGCACTTTAGGAAACTTTTTTTTTCTATTTTTGATACATGGCCTCATTTTGTTGCCCAGGCTGCTTAAGTGTTCCCCAAGGAGCTGGGACTATAAGCATGCATCACCATAACCAGCTAGGAAACTAGATTTTATTTGACCTTTGACATGCCCTGCGTGTTATAGAAGGCAGGACACTAAGGTCTCTGTCACTGTCTCGCAGCTCTACAGCTGCCACCTTCCAGGTAACCCACTCTGAACCGTTATCATCATTCCTGCTGCTGTTGCTGGTTTGCTGGTGCTGCCGCTGCTATGGCCACTGGCTCAACTTCTTTCATTTGTCTGCTTGGCATCACCATACCTAAGTCTCAGTGGAGGGTTCCCAGGTAGGAAAAGGAAGGAATAGAGGAAGAGGAAATAAAGAGAGGTCTTGTGTTCCACCACTAGTATTTCATGGCTTCCTATTAAGAGTTAATTCTCCCACAATTCTCCTAGAGAAAGTTCTCTGCACTTCCACATTCCAAAATATAGTAAGGGAGCTCTCAGCACTACCCAAAACTCCTGTTCCTTCCTATGGTACAACAAGTTATTATTCCCAATTCCTTACCCTCTCCCTCTGTCATGTAAATCTTCCAGAGCACTGCAGTGGACAAGGTCTATTATCCCAGTGGCTGACAACAGCAGTTGTCACATTTAGTATGAGCTTTGACCTCATGACTTGTTTTGGTTAATGAAATGTCAATAGATGGGACAAAAAGAGAAACTTTAGGAAACTTCTTTTTTTTTTCTTATGTGTTCTCATGGTTTGTCTAGCCTCTTTTGCTCTTGCATTGCAGAAAAGAGTGTTCCAAGGAAAGAGTTGCACCCTCCACCTCCCCACACTCCAGAATTGAGCATGTGGCACAATCCCAATCCCAATCCAAATCCTCCTGCCAAAGAGACGCCCCCCACTCTACTCCACAGCAATTCACCAGACATAAGAGCAAGACGAAGAACTGCTATTATCAGCCACTGGGTTTGGGGGAGATTTAAGTCTCTTCTCCATCCCTGTGACTTTTCAGAGGGATCCTCTTTACTCTCCACCACTGTTGGGTTAAACACTATTCCGTGCCTAGGAAAGCTTGCAGTGAATTAAGAAGGTCTCTAAAGTAATGTGGTCAGGGAGAAGGGATAGGGGAAGCTGGCCACTCCCCTTATCTCTAATCTTAGGAGAGAATCTAAACAGAGTGACCTTGGTCATAAGGTAAAGGAATGTACTCATAAAACATCTGAAGAAACCCACCTTCACAATGGCATGAAACCTACATATGTTCCTACTGCTGATAGGCACAGTGGAGCCCTATGTTACCAGGCCTGCTTCCACCAAAGGGTGAGTAAGTATAAAATGTCCAAAACCTCTCCATCGAGTCTTCCAAGTTCTTCCATTGGAATTAGTAAACAGTATGCTTGGGGCATTTGAAGCCCTGGGGTTGAATAACCACAGACCCTACTTCCCCTGCCACTTAGATGACTAGTTTCTTTATAATGAGGTTGCAGATTCTGTACTTCCCTGGGTGGATTCACATTACGTTTCATTATGTTTCCTGAGCCTGTCTTTTGTAGTTATTTGCTCAAAGGGGAGAATTAGATAAGGGGGGACTCTCCTTTGTCCCATTATAATTTAAAGAAGGGAATTTAAAATCCTTCCCCAGAATAATTCAATAAGTATTAATATAATTGTGTCCTTATTCAAAATTTAATGTAGCTCCTTTCCTCTCCCTAAGTAAAACCACCAATGTTGAGAGTATAGCAGTATTTTCTGTAGATATTTATTCTGTATTTATAAAATAAAAGTTAAGTTTTTCCATGGGATACTTTGGAGCATCCCCAACCCCCTATACTTCGTGTGCTAGGCAAGCACTCGGCTTCTAAGCTGCATCCCAGCCCTGGGCATATCTTTTGACAGTGCTTTGGATGCAGAGTGACTTTATTTCACCCTTAGAAATACAAGATTGTTCTTTTTAATTCTTTAAAACTCAGCTAAGACTGTGGGTATAGCTCAGTGGTAAAGCATTTGCCTTGCCTGTAAAGGACACTGAATTCAATACCTCTCATCAAAAAAAAAAAAAAAACAAAACAGCAGAAACTGTGCAAACAAAAACAGATACAAAAACTTACTACAAAGCTATAGTAATTATGTAGTGGGGGAGGGGACTGCACAAGAAAGAAAGGCAAGATGTCTTTTCACCCTACAGGAAAGGATGTCCCAGGACAGAGAGCAACTAGCAGCACAGGCAGAGTTCTCTGGACTTGAAAAACTTGTTCCATACACAATTAATGCTTTGACCTTGTACTATATCACTTTATTCAAAACCAATAAACTTCCTTTTCTCTAAAAAAAAGGTGATTGGGTTTGTTGTTTGCATTTTTTTAATTTGTTCTAATGAGTTACACATGACAGCACAATACATTTAGATTCATTGTTCACAAATGGAGCACAACTTTTCATTTCTCTGATTTGGTTGTACATGATGCAGAATCACACCATTCCATTCATGCAATCATACACATACATAGGGTAATGATGTCCATCTCATTTCACCATTTTTCCCACCCCCACATCCTCTCTGCTCCCCTCACTCCCCTCTTCACAATCCAAAGTTTCTCCATTCTTACCTTGCACTCCTCCCCATTATGGATCAGCATCCACTTATCAGAGAGAACATTTGGCCTTGGGTTTGGGGTTACATGGCTTAGCATGATATTCTCCAACTCCATTCATTTCCTGCAAATGCCATAATTTCATTCTTCTTTAAGGCTAATATTCCATTTTGTATACATAATACCATTTTTAATCCATTAATCTTTTGAAGGGCAGCTAGGTTGGTTCCACAGTTTAGCTATTGTGAATTGAATTGCTATAAATATTGATGCGGCTGCATCATTGTAGTATGCTGATTTTAAGTTCTTTTGTGTAGACCAAGGAGTGGGATGGCTGGATCAAATAATGGTACCATCTAAGGAAAACATATTGCTTTCCATAGTATTTACACCAATTTGCAGTCCTACCAGCAATGAATGAGTGTACCTTTTTCCCCACATCCCCTCCAATACTTGTTGTTGCTTATATTCTTTTCTTTTTTTTTTTTCTTTTTTTCTTTTTTCTTTTTTGGCACAGGGGATTGAACTTGGGGCACTCAACCAGTAAACCACAATCCCAGCCCTATTTTGTATTTTATTTAGAGACAGGGTCTCACTGAGTTGCCCAGTGCCTCACTTTTGCTGAGGCTGGCTTTGAACTCATGATCCTCCTGTCTCAGCTGCTGCAATTACAGACGTGCACCACCACACCCAGATTATTGCTTTTTCTTGATAATTGCCATTCAGACTGGAGTGAGATAAAATCTTAGAGTAGTTTTGATTTGCATTTCTCTAATTGCTAGAAATATTGAACATCTTTTAATATATTTGTTGATCTGTTGTATATCTTCTGTGAAGTGTCTGCTCAGTTCCTTAGTTCATTTATTGATTGGTTCTATAGTAATAAAAATGGCATGGTGGGCTGGGGCTCTGGATCAGTGGTAGAATGCCTGCCTTGAACATGTGAGACACTGAGTTTGATCCTCAGCACCACATAAAAATAAAGATATTGTGTCCATATACAACCAAAAACGTATTTTTTTAAAATGACATGGTATTGGCACCAAAAAGACATATAGACCAATGGTACAGAATAGAGGACACAAAGACAAACCCACATGAATACAGTTATCTCATACTAGACAAAGACATCAAAAACATACATTGGAGAAAAGAGAGCCTCCTCAACAAATGGCGCTAGAAAGACTGGAAATCCATATGTGGCAAAATGAAATTAAATCCCTATCTCTCACCCTGCCCAAAATTCAACTTAAAGTGGATTGAGGACCTAGGAATTATCCCAGAGACCCTGCGCCTAATAGAGGAAAAAGCAGACCCAAATATTCATTATGTTGGCTTAGGATCTGACTTCCTTAATGAGACTCCTAAAGTGCAAGAAATAAAATCAAGAATCAATAAATGAGGTGGATTCAAACTAAAAAGCTTCTTCTCAGCAAAGGAAACAATCAATAGTGTGAAGAGAGAGCCTACAGAATGGGAGAAAATCTTTACCACACACACGTCAGATAGAGCATTAATCTCCAGGATATATAAAAAGCTCAAAAAAACTTAACACCAAAAGAAAAAAACAAATAACCCAGTCAATAAATGTTGTTTGCAGTTTTAGAAATCCTTATTTGAGCCATACTAACCTCACAGCTCAAGGGGAGGAAAAGAAAAGTTTATTCATCAGGGATACAGACTCTGTCTCTGACAACTGTGGCCAAGAACAGGGGAGCTTTGAATAGACATGTCACTAAAGAAGGTCCATGGATGGCAAATAAGCATCTAATGAAAAGATATTCAACATCATTCATCACTAATCATCACTGATCATTATATATAAGTTAATTAAAACCACAATGAAATATCACCACATACCCACTAAAATAACTGACCATACCAATGACTGAACCCAGAGCCACTAAGCCACTGAGCCACATCCCAGCCCTTTTTATATTTTTTATTTAGAGACAGAATCTCACTACATTGCTAAGACTGCCTTTGAACTTGGCAATACTACCTCTGTCTCCCAAGCTGCCAGGATTATAGACATATGCCACTGCACTTGGCTCATAACAGTTTATTTACAACAGCCAAAATCAAATGTCCATCATCATATTAATCGATAAACAAATTGTGATACATCCACACGTAGTGAACCAGTTTGACATAACTACAGTCATCTTGGTCACAACCACCATATTGCCCTTAGGCGACCCTAGGACACATGCCCTAGAGCACAGTCATCAGGATAGTCAGCCATGCATGATGTGCCAGCCACTGATGCCAGACTGTTTCTTAAATGACACTGGACATGTTAACAGTTTTTGAGAAGGGCCTGGTATATTCTGGTTGGCTGAGGCCCACAGTCATCTCACTTAGTAGGCAAACACCCCCTTCCTTCTGCCTTGGGTGTGGGGATTCACATGCTTGCTGCTACACAAGATACTCTTCTACCCATAAATCTCTCAAAAATCACACTTTGTGAAATTCTGGACCAGTCTGCCTATTTCTTGATCTCACAGCTCTTTGTGGCTGGTTATTACAACTGGAATTAGGTTCATCTGAAATACCATACAATGGAATGCTACACAGTAATAAAAAAAAGAACAAACTATTGATACAAAATGAGATGCAAGGGCTGAGATTGTGGCTCAGTGGTAGAGCTCTCTCCTAGCAGGAGTGAGGCACTGGGTTCAATCTTCAGTACCACATAAAATAAAACAACAAAAAAAAATAAAGCTATTGTGTCCACCTACAACTAAAAAATATATATTAAAAAAAATGAGGGGCTGGGTTGTGGTTCAGTGGTAGAGTGCTTGCCTCGCACATGTGAGGCACTGAGTTCCATCCTCAGCACCACATAAAAATAAATAAAACAAAATGAAGGTGTTGTGTCCATCTACAATTAAAAAAAAATTTAAAGAAATTAGATATAAAATAATACAAAAAAGAACAAACTATTGATACAATATTGATCAATGGATATATAATATTGATACATATTGTTTTATTGATCCTAAAACAATTATGCTAAGTGAAAGAAAGCACACAAAAAAAATTTATGATGTATAATTCCATCTGTATAAAACTCTAGAAAATTCAAACTAATTCATAGTGACAGAAAGTACATCAGTGGTTGCTTGAGAGGAAGAATAGGAGGAACAGAAGAAGAGATGTTTACAAGGACTCAAAAAAGTTTTGGAATGATAATGTAGGGCTTCATGGATGTACACGTGTCAAAATCTATATTATTTGCTGTTTACTATATATTAAAGCTTTTAAGGAAATGAAACTGGTAAGAGTCAACAATGAATAAGACAATGAGAAATAAATCTCAAAACTATACCCTCCCTAAAAGGAAAGAAGTTCAACTAAATTATTTTCAATGGGTGCAGGATAAATGCATTTGAAGAATATGGACTCCTATAAAGTAATCCTATTTATGAATCTATCTGGATTCTTATGTCACTTATAATCTGGTGTGATGAGTTGAAATGCATTCCCTAAAAACACCATGTTGAAGTTCTAATAAGTTCTAGTATCTCAGAATGTGACCTTCTTTGGAAACAGAGTCATTACAGGTTTAGTAGACAAGATGAGATCCTACTGGAGTGTGACAGGCCCTTGATCCAAAATGACCAGATGGCCATGAGGAGAGAGAATGCCACTTGATGATGAAAACAGAGTTTGGAGTTTTGCAACTGAAAGAAGAGGAAGCCCAAAAGAACCAGACAACCACCAGCAGCCAAAGAGGCAAGCAAGGATTCTATCCCATAGGTTTCAGTGGGAACCCGGCCTGCTGACACCTTGATTTCACACTTCTGTCTCCAGACCAGAAGAATAAATTTCTTTCGTTTTAAACCACCCAGTCTGTGGCCTTTCTTGCCGCCCCCAACCAGTGTGGGCAGCGGAACTGAGGTCACTTATGTGGATTTGTAGGGATGCAAATTAAAACACATACACAATTTCCCTTTACACAAGCTTCAGGAGGGCTTCTCCGCTCTCGGCCTCAGGCTCCCAACAGGGAGAACAAGAGAAAGTCACGAGAGGCTGATGAGAGAAAGGGAAAGCACATTCAGAAACCAGCTTTTATTGGGGGGACTCTGTTCTTAGAAAGTTCTATTCATGGGCTGAGGCTGAGGCTGTGGCTCAGTTGGTAGAGCGCTTGCCTAGCATGTGTGAGACACTGGGTTCGATTCTCAGCACCACATATAAGGAAATAAAGGTCAATCAACAACTAAAAAAAAAGAAAAAAGAAAATTCTATCCATAAAAGGGCAGAAGGGGTACGACTTCATGGGAACAGGTGAGTGTAACTCAACCCTAAGGTTACGCCCACAAAGACCTCCTTGCTATCCAAGTGGGTCTCTGCCCAAACCACAATGAATGCAGTGGTTGGTCAGAGCCTGGTGCATCGGGACTGGAAGGTGTGGTCATTCACACTTTCTTAAGGCAGTCATAGCAAATTAATACACTGGTGTTCCCCAGAAGTCACCCATATACCCTGGGCCTTGGTTTCCTCACTTTTTACATAAATTATATATAAAATTCCTTGGACAAGTTAGATCCTCTCTCTGCCTTGGCTCCCTCATCTGTAAAGCAGAGATAATTATATAAAAGCAATTGGCACACTGAAGCCCCAAGCAAGTGGGAGCTGATGGAGGGTGGACTTTGGCCAGCAGCAGCACTTCCTCCAGCTTTGGCCTTCTGTGGTCCAGGAACAATCCCAACAGATATGTGATTTAGGTGTGCCGTGCATTCTGAGAAAGAGCTTCACAGGAGAAGAAGTATCCCACAATTTTTGGAGTTGGAAAAGCAGAAAGCAGTCCTGAAGATCTGTGACATAGGGTCAGACAGGCAGGCAGGCACCTTATAGACTTCTTGCATCTAAAGGAGGTCTTCCCACCTCCTCTAATGCTTTACATTTCCCAGTAAGCCCATCTCAATCCTGAGTGGGTCTCTAGAGGAATAACAACACTCATCCTCCACTCTTAGGTTCCTGCTGCTAAGTGGGTCATCCAGGGATGACTCTCCACCCAGGCTGATCTTGGAACCAGCACCAACCACTTTTATTCCATTTCCTATTAATAATTATTCAAAGTAAATATATACCAGAAATTACCTTGGGGTAAGGATACAGCAATGAGTACAACAGAAATAGTCCCTGTTATTACAGTTCTAGACTCTAAAAGGGGAGACAGTAGTAAACAAATTATTTTATTAATACACATTATAATTGCAAGGGTACTGTGAAGACAAAGGACCCATGCCCAGGATCAGAATGTGCCTAAGATGAGACATGCAGGATAAGTAGGCTTAATCCAGGAGAGTTGAAGTTGGAGGAAACACTCCAGGAGAGGGGAAACAGGTGCAAAATGTTTGAAGGGAGTTTGCCATTTGTGGAAGAGAAACAGTTAGGAGAGATGAGGCTGGAAAGGCAGGCGGGGGACAGACCGTGTGGCACTGTAGTCTGTAGCAAGGAGTCTGATCTTTATCCAAAGCCTAAAGGGAGTTGCTAAAGGATTTTAAGCAAAGGAGTTATAAAAGATTTGCATTTCTCAAAGATCATTCTGGCAGCAATGTGAAAAAGTGGTGAGGGGGTCAGGTGTAGCTAAAAGCATATAATTAACAGGAACTAGCCAGGTGTGGTGGTGCACACTTGTAATTGCAGTGACTTGGGAGGCTGAGGCAGGAGGATTACAAGTTTGAGGCCAGCCTCAGCAACTTAGCAAGCCCCTGTCTCAAAAAGACTTAGCATATAGTGCAGTAGTAAGGTACCATTGGGTTCAAACCCCAGCACCAAAAATAAATTAAAGGAGTCTTTCAGGTGAGATGTGATTTAGTGTCATTTAATTAGGATGATTGAAGACTTGGTGAGAAATGTGCTGATCGAGTTTGAAATTTGATCTGGTGTCTGTGACCTTGGAATTCTGCTTCCAGCTACTTAAAACCCCATCACTAAGACTCTGGAGAGCAGTTCATGTTCTGGAGAATGGGAGCCAGTTATAAATTAACCAGGAGAGCTCAGAACAAAGGGCTGGTTCAGAATCTGTGTTAGCCAATATAGTTAGTGATGACATACTGTGTTCAGTTTGTTATTGTTGTTGGTGGTAGTTTATTTTGTTTGTTTGTTTTGGTACTGTAGATTGAATCCAGGAATGCTTTATCCACTGACCTATATCTCCAGACCTATTTATTGTTGTATTTTGAGACAGGGTCTCACTAAGTTGATGAGGGTCTGACTAAATTGCTAAGACTGGCCTCAAACATGCAATCATCCTGACTCAGCCTCTCACATCACAAGGATTACAGGTGTGTGCCACCATGCCTGACAACATACTATATTCCTGAAAAAATGTAAATGGAAGTAGTGTGCATTTGTTAATTGACTGGAATGTAGATATGATTTGAAGCATCATGTCTCAGTTGACAATGCTTTTATTTATTTATTTATTTTTGATACTGGGGATTGAACTCAGGGGCACTCAACCACTGACCCACATCCCCAGCCCTATTTTGTATTTTATTTAGAGACAGGGTCTCACTGAGTTGCTCAGTGCCTTGCCATTGCTGAGGCTGGCTTTGAACTTGTGATCCTCTTGCTTCAGCCTCCCAAGCTGCTGTGGGATTACAGGCATGCACCACTGTCCCCAGCTTAGAATTTTTTTAAATTAAATGTTTTTTAGAAATCTATGTCATCCAGAGGGAAATTGAGATTCTATACTTCAGGTAGCTCTAGAGACTCTAGGTACTCCTTGCAACAGGCAGGGTCATTTGTAAATGCCAAGGGAATAGGGGTTGGGACAAGAAAATAGGTTCCTGGGTACAGCCATTGCAGGACACAGATCTCCATAAAGGGCAAGTGAGAGTAGAAGGGACACTGGCGACTCTGTGCCTCACTAAAGAAAAATAACTAGGAGCTGGCTGTGGTGGCACATGCCTGTCATCCCAGTGGTTCAGAAAGCTCAAACAGGAGGATCTTGAGTTCAAAGCCAGCCTCAGCAACAATCGAGTGAGACCCTGTGATGACTAATTCCATCTTATGATTGGGAGCCATCTTGCCACAAGATCATGAAAAGTTCATTTCTGTTTTACTATCAAATACTAAGATTTCTATTTGGCCTCCCCAAACTCTGGTGTTTAAACTTGCTTGGAATTCCTGTGCATGCTCTGAACTCACCCATGCATGGCTCTCCGTGACCAAATAACAACCCTCCCTGAAACCTCAGCAGTGCCCCATAAATTCTGAAGTTGAAATCTGAAATTATTCCCTATCTTGAAATATTAAGCCATGTAGATCATTAACCTGCTCTGTCCTATTACCCTTGCCAGAACCCTGTTATCTCTAAGTTTCCAAGACATCTGCCTTTGTAACTTTTTGTGCTATAAAAACCTCCCTGTGCTTTGACCAGATACTTCCTCTGGCCCAGCCTTTGGGTGAGGCAGTCACTGATCAGCTCTCTTGTGTACACAATATAAGCTTGCTTTAATTTGGTTTAAAATTGGAGTTGGTGGACTTTTCTTTGCATCGTGAGTTCAACACCTGTCTCTAAATAAAATACAAAATAGGGCTGGGGATGTGGCTCAATGGTCAAGTGCCCTGCGTTCAATCCCCAGTACCAAAAAAAAAAAAGAGAAAGATAACTAAACCCATCCAAAGGACAAAGACAGACAAAGAAGCTCCTAAAGAAGCCAGGAGGCGAAACATCATCCTATACTTTGTGCAAACTTGGTGGGAGAGCATAAGCTGAAGCACAGTTGCTTTAGTCAATTTATTAGTTTCCTAAGAAATGCTCAGAGATGGAAGACCCTGTCTGCTAAAGAAAAAGTAAAATTTAATCAGGCATGATGGTACACACCTATAATCCCAGCAACTCAGGAGGCTGAGGCAGGAAGATCACAAGTTTGAAGCCAGAGTCAGCAACTTAACAAGGCCCTGTCTCAAATTTAAAAAGAAAAAATAAAATAGAAAGGCTGGGGGATGTAGTTCAGTGGTAAAGCACCATGGGAAGGAAGGAAGGAAGGAAGGAAGGAAGGAAGGAGGGAAGGAAGGAAGGAAGGGAGGGAGGGAGGGAGGGAGGGAGGGGAAGGGGGGGAAGAGAAGGAAGGGAAGGAAGGGAAGGAAGGAAGGGAGGGAAGGGAGGGAAGGGAGGAAGGGAGGAAGGAAAGGAAGGGAAGGAAGGGAAGGAGGGAAGAAAGGAAGGAAGGAAGGAAGGAAGGAAGGAAGGAAGGAAGGAAGGAAGGAAGGAAGGAAGGAAGGAAGGAAGGAAGGAAGGAAAGGAGGGAGGGAGGGAGGGGAAGGGAAGGAAGGGAAGGAAGGAAGGGAAGGAAGGGAGGGAAGGGAGGAAGGGAGGAAGGGAGGAAGGAAAGGAAGGGAAGGAAGGGAAGGAAGGGAAGGAAGGAAGGAAGGAAGGAAGGAAGGAAGGAAGGAAGGAAGGAAGGGAAGGAAGGGAAGGAAGGGAAGGAAGGAAGGAAGGAAAGGAAGGAAGGAAGGAAGGAAAGGAAGGAAGGAAGAAAGAAAGGAAGGAAGGAAGGAAGGAAGGAAGAAAGAAAGAAAGAAAAAAAAGAAAGAAAGAAAAGAAAGAAAGAAAGAAAGAAAGAAAGAAAGAAAGAAAAGAAAAGAAAAAGAAAAAAAAGGTGGACGGAGGAAGAAGTTGGTTATAGCATAGTTTTTTTCTTGCCATAAGCATCTAACCTCCTTTTGTACCAAACTCGTTTCTCTCTTTTTTTAAAGATTTTTTTAACCTTTGTTTTATTTATTTATTTATATGATACTGGAGGATTGAACCTTGTGCCTCACACATGCTAGGCAAGTGCTCTATCACTGAGTCACAATCCCAGTCCTCAAACTCATTTCTTTTTAAAAAAGAAAAAAATGAAATGTAAGCCTTGTAAGATTTGTTTTAAAACTGTACAATGTCCTTCTAATTAACACATTACCAAATGTGGCTCTAGATAATACCATTCTGGTAGTATTTTCAATAGCCACTCACTCTGCCTGCTACAAAATGGGGGTTGTGAATTGCATGGAAAGTTAAAGCAGGTTCTTTGTGCACAAAACAAATGAGTTTTATATTTGAGGATGGTAGTTTTTCATCTTCAGTTGCCTCCAATGTCACTTATATGAAATAATTGCTGCTCTTTTTTAAATAATTTATTTTTAGTTGTAGTTGAACACAATACCTTTATATTATTTATTTTTATGTGGTGCATAGGATCGAACCCAGGGTCTCGCACATGCTAGGTGAGCACTCTACCGCTAAGCTACAATCCCAGCCCCAGTAATTGCTGTTCTGTTAACTGAATAATACTCTGTAATTGGAGGAAAGAAAAGTTGCTGCTTTGTCAGAATTCTGAAAGTTTCTAAATAAATACAATTTATTTTAAAGTTTAAAAGTAGATTTTGGGGAAGAAGGTATGTGATCATAGGGTTTCTTAGCCCTTTTTTTGCCAATTTCCTCCCTCATCAGGCCTGGATTGGGAGTAACCTCCAGCCCTTTACAGTGCTTTAGCCATCCCATTTCCTCCTCTACCTTCCCACTTTGCTTTCTTTCCTCCTTTTTATTCTCCCCCTTTCATTTTCCAGCTCACTTCTTCTCATATTTTCCCCATTCTCTCCCTGCATTTAGGCAGATTCCCCCAACCTTAGGCATGTCACTTCAGTCAGTACTGAATAGATGAGCAGTCTTCCCTAGTGCCCTCTTGTGGTAATAACTAGTCACTGCAGTCATGTTGATATTCTAGAACTTTGGCCAGAGGAGAGAAGACAGAACACAGCTTGATGGTAGACCCTTTCCCAGACCATAGTAAAACTATCATGACATGCTTCAAGTTTGTGCCTGGAATCTTTCCTGCAGCTTAAAGGAGAGTGACAACCAGCTAGTGCAAAAAAGTTAAATCAACTACTACTTGAGTTTGCTACACTTAACAGCTACCAGAAACCCATTACATACAATATAAGACCTATGCATCAGAGTTCAATAGTTTTCATTAAACAAGGAGAAGGAGGCTGAAGTTCATGAATAATAAGCAAACAGAAGGTTGACACTAAAACGGAATAGGGAAAATAATTTCTAAAATGGAGAGAATAAACAATCTGTCTGCTTTGGAGTACGCAGAAGTCAAGAAGCTAGAAATATTTCTTAAGAGGAGATGACATTCTGAAACACTGCAAGTGTAAATCTAGGTTCTTCAAGAATCAGAGGCCAGGGATAGAGTTGTGGCTGGCATGTGTGAGGTCCTGTGTCGCATTCCACGACTAAACACTCAGGGTCACTCCAGGTGATCTGGGCTGCATGAAATAATCACACAGAGACAGAGAAATGCCTTTTTCTTTGGGTCTTATGATGGCTCCTCTGACCTTAGGGGTCCGTGGAGAGAGAGAGGGAGGGAGGGAGGGAGAGAGAACACACATACTGAACCCTTGCATTGGGAAGAAGTCATTCAAATGAGGCAAGGGGTCAGGTTTCAGGGGGTTGAGTCGAGCTTTGTGATGTCTTCTGTCAGCAGGTGACTGACATCTAGGAAGTCCTTGCCCAAAGGCAGAGCAAGAGAAGGGGACACACAAAGGGAGTTTCCATTGAATATTCTATCCCAAACAGGGCAAAGGGATAGGATTACAAAGGAATAAGTGAGTGTAGCTGAACCCCAGGGGTATGCCTACTCAGAAGACTGGCTTTGATATCCAAGGAGGTCACTGCCCAAGCCACAATGAATGTGGTGGTTGGTCAGAGCCTGGTGCATCAAGACTGGAAGGTGTGGTCATTTAGAGAGGCTCCCCACAGGCCTGGGTTCATCCTCAGCACCGCATATAAATAAATAAAATATCCACTTACAACTAAAAAAAAAAAAAAATCAAAAGCCAAGAAAAGATTGGGTGTTTGAAACTTATTACAGCTCTTGCCTGGCTTGCATGTGGCTCTGGGTTTGATCCTCAGCACTGGAAAAAAAAAAAAAAGATTTATTAAGTGAAACATAAATGAGGGAAAACAGGGAATGGAAGAGCAAAGACAGAGAAAGCCATCGGACTGCAATGCATGTATGACCCTTGGAAAGGAGAGAGAGGGTAGGAAAGCAATTTGATGGGAGAATCCTGGAATGAAGTGCGATCTATAGGGTTTTACCAGGTCAATGAGTGAAAGGCGAGTGACTCACCCGAGGCAGATTCAACCAAGAGATTTTTTTGAGAGGCTGCCCAAAGGAGAAGAAAAGGAGAGGCAGAGAGAAGAGAGGAGGAGGGCAGAGAGGGAGAGGAAGAGAGCACAGAGAAAGAAAGAGAGCAGAAAGAGGAGAGAAAGAAAAGAGGGCAGAGAGAGAGAGGAAGAGGGCAGAGAGCGTGAGCTTGCAAGCTTCAGCTTAAGAAGGGTTGCACAGTAGTGGTTGCAGATAGTCCCAGCTACCCATGGAGCTGAGGCAGGAAGATCACTTCAGCCAGAAGATTGAGGCCAGCCTAGGCAACATAGCAAGACCCTGTCTCCTGTGTGTGTGTGTGTGTGTGTGTGTGTGTGTGTGTGGAGAGAGAATGATCTCAGAGTGATTTGAATGAAACATTTACTGAACAACTTTTTCCACTGTTTGATTTGATTAGTGTATGTTTCTGATAGCCCTAGCACAACCTTTTGGAGCCTTAGGATAATGCAGATAAGAGACCACTCTGCCTTACAAAATTTCAGGATATTAAGTTGCTGTGTTAAAAGCTGCTGAATACCATGTACAAAAGGACATGTCCAAAGTATCCATTCTTTAACAAACATACTTTGATTCCATGAAATTTCATTCCCATTACATTATTCAACCCTTTGCCCACCATAACAACATTCAGGGGTGGTGACAGGTGAGTAAGCCTAGCACTGCAACCTTACACCTCAGAGTCATTGGCCAAAGGTATTTTCCTATACTTCTACTTTCCAACCACCTAAGACATCTGGCTCCACATCTTGGTATGTGGCAGTTCCCTCCATGTTTATCATCAACAAATCAGAACAACACTACAAAGCTAACCTATGGGGCTGGGGATGTGGCTCAAGCAGTAGCGCGCTCGCCTGACCTGCGTGCGGCCCAGGTTCGATCCTCAGCACCACATACCAACAAAGATGTTGTCTGCCAAGAACTAAAAAATAAACATAAAAAAAAAAAAAGCTAACCTATGAACTGGGGAAAAGTAAGGGATTATCATTCTCAAACAAAGGAGTATAGACTGGGTTCAATGTTTAAGAGCTTGTAACAACAAATCTCACTATTATGTATAACTATAAAGCATCAAAAAAAGTGGGGAAAAAAAAGAAAATGTATATACTTATTTTTTAAATAAGTCATAAAATTTATACAAATCATTCCTTATAAGGTAAGGAAGAGAACAGACTAGAAAATACCAAATACATTTAAATCCATAAGCCCAGGGTTATAATTCTTAAAACCTGATTAATTTTGAAGGTTGCTAATAAATGAACTCATTACTTTGAAAAACAGTAAATAAAAAGAACCAAGCATTGCTATGTCTGAATAGCTATGCCTCCTCCCATTCACACATTGAAATCCTAACACCAAAGTGATGGTACTAAGAGATGGGGCCTCTGGGGAAGTTGTTTAGGTCATCAGGACTTTGCCTTCATGGACTAGTGCCCTTTTAAGAGACCCCAGGCATGCTGCCTTTCCTATGCAAACTGCAGTACAATGGTGTGATATCTTTTAAAGATGCATACAAAATATTTACAGTTGAAATCATAAAAAAAAAAAAGCTGGGTTTTGCTTTAAAACAATACATGGAAAAATAAGTGGTCATGAGTTGACACGTCAGTAATCCCAGGTTGCTGGGTTAGGAAGCTGAGGCAGGAGGATCTTGTGTATTTTATTTAGAGACTGGGTCTCAGTTGCTTAGCACCTTGCTTTTGCTGAAGCTGGCTTTAAATTTGTGATCCTCCTGCCTCAGGTGCTGGGATTATAGGCACATGCCATCACATACTACCATCTTGACAGGGTAACTGGTTAACAGAAATAACTACAATAGAAGTAAGCAGCAGCCAGGTAATCTACTTGGGTGCTATCAGTTCCCTGTTGCTGTTGATACCAATTACCACAAATTTAGTGGCTCCAAGTAACATTAATTTATTAATTTACAGTTCTATAGGAGAGAAGCTGGACATACCTTAGGGGTTAAATTAAAGTTACATCACTTTCAGAAGGCTCTAGAATGGAGTCTGTTTCCTAGTCCTTCAGGAGTTAGCAGCACAATCCCACTCAGCATAGGACTGAGAATTCTACTTTCTTGCTGGGTACCACCTGAGGGACACCCTTAAAAACTACATAACTATCTAGTTGTTGACAGTTTCAAACATTCCAGAACCAACAAGTTACCACAGATAGGAAAGGTTTTCTGCTTTTAAAAACACATCCAGGCTTATTTCCGCATCTCAAAGCCCTCAACTTCATCCAAGTCAGTGAAGTCTCTTTTGCCACTTCAGGCAACATTATTCACAGGTCCCAAGAGTTAGGAAATGGACATCTTTGGAGGATGATTATTCTGCTCACCACAGATACAGCTTGCTTCTTCCTCCCACAGCTATAACATAAAGCTCTTGTGTAGCAAGAGAAGGGTGTGAATCAAAGGCTCCAAACACTTCAGTAATGAAAATTAGGTTTCCACCACTAGGTATCATTGTGATAAAAAGATGAAAGGAATTTAGTATTTATAGCCCCAAGACAAACTGCAGCAATAGGGTTTGTAATTAGTCCCATGTTTCTCCGAATCATTAACACTCATGGGGAAAGTAATCTGCTTATAACACCCACATCTCTTTTCAAGGGAACAATCTACAGGTATCTGAGTGCCTTTGGAATTAGTGTCACACTGATACCATACTACTACCAATGACAAAAGGAAAAAGTACTATAGGCCACTTCTTCTAACATGTAGCCTTTGGAAACTCTATTAGCAGGACCAGAAATTTCTCAGTGATGTGATAGTCTGAGGTCCTTCCTAGCCATTCTTCCTATTCCTAAAAGCTAAGACCTTGGTGAACAGTAGCTATATGTAGACCTCCCAAAACTCACTGTAAGCAGATTTGCAATATCTAGGGGACAACAGATTCCTGGCTACTAAGAGTAGATTCCCTGGCCTCTATACCTCAGATGCTAACAAGTCTAAATCTGAGTCAGCTATATGCTAATGGCCTATATATCACTTAAAAACAATAATGGGATCTCTCTAACCATATTGCAAGAACAGTCATATTCTTGTTAAGTTGGGTAAGGTTTGCCTTTGTGGGTAAATTGAAAAGGATTAGGAAATCAAAAGCACAGGGAACCACCAACTGAAAAGCATCACTACTTAAGAGATGACCTTCTTATGGCCCTTCAGAGTCATTTTTGACTGTTCTCTGGATATAGAGTTTAGATAGTGTGACTGGATAAACTCTTCTATGCCCCTTACTTCAGTTCTTAAAGACATTAACCTTTTATCAACACAATTATTTTCTAGCATAGGTACCTTAACCCTAACCAAACATCTATCTTTAGCCTACTTTCCCAACGTTCAGCATCAAAATGAAATCCTGGCGGGCCAGGGATATAGCTCAGTAAGACTATGTTGCCTAGCACACAAGGCCCTGGGTTCAATCTACAGCACAAAAAATAATCTTAAAGGCTGGGGCTGTAGCTTAGTGGTAGAGCACCTGCCTTGCACATGAGGCCCAGGGTTTGATCCTCAGCACCACAAAATGAATAAAGATATTGTGTCCATCTACAACTAAATAAATCTTTTAAAAAATAACTAACCTTGACCATTTGTGTACATTTTGGCCCTACAGAGTCCTGGGGATTGAAACCAATACCCTGCACATGCTAGGCAAGTGTTCTTCTACTGGGCTATGTCCCCAACCTATTTTTTATTTTGAGACAAGACCTCACTAAATTGCTGAGGCTGGCCTCAAACTTGCAATCCTTCTGCCTCAGTCTCCCAAAAGGCTGGGACTACAAATGTGTGCTACAGTGCCCCGCAGCTCTAGAGAATGACAACCAGGCGCAATCTGTAAGGAAAAAAAGGGAGTAGGGGTTGGGGAATCTAAGTAGAAAGTGGGAAAAAAAAGGAGATATTTTTTAACTGATTGGCTTTCATAAGGAAATTTCTTCCCTTTCCTTTACTTCCAGTTTTTACCTTATTCTTGATACCAAACTGAGGTACTAAAAATTTATTTATTCCCCAGGACAGAACTATACCTGCCTTATTTTCCATCTCCCAAAGACAGCTCCCTAATAAGACATACATTCAAATACAAACAAAACACGCATTCAATTCAGGCAACTGTTTTACATTTTCATAACATTTTAACATTTAATAGAAACTATATACAATAAATTTTTACTATATTTTACATAAGATAGCCACTGCAGAAATTTACATAGATTACAAGCAAGATGAATAGTTAAGGTGGGCCCAGTCCTTAACTGTCTCAGGATAAGGATGGGAGTTCACTGGAGAAAGGGTGCAAACTGTTCAATTAAGTGGAGATGAGGAAAAGCTAAACTGTAGGCCTTTAGATAAAGATAACCAGGTACTGGGGCGACCAATATCTCAACGGCACCATTTAAAAAAACAACCCTCACCTAATCATCTATGTGGATTTCTGTCTGTGACTTAAGAAATCCCATTACAAAGAATCACTTTCCCCTTTGGCACAGTCCCAAATACTGAATTTCAGAGATAGGTAATCCCTATCTTCCTTGCCCATGGTGGAAAGAAACACAACTTTGACACTACTGGCCCATCCCCCTAAGTATGGTTTTATTTAACTACGGCATTCTATAACCCAGAACAAAACTGGGTTGCCCCTGTTTAGTGAGAGATGATCAGAGATACTTGTTTGAAGAATGAGAAAGTGAAATCCACGGAAGTCATATGGTTCCCAGAACAAACTGTCAACTGCTAGGAGTGGATTCCGGTTTTCCATTTGCAGTAGCCAATCCACTTTGAGGCAATGGTGCACAGGCTTTCTCAGAATTTCGAGATCCCTGGGACCTGTAACCATCTCCAACCATTTGCATCTGGCCCTATTAAAGGAATAAAGGTACTTTGATTAGTAAAGCATTCACTGGAAGAGAGGATGGGGAGGGGAATCAGGAATGACAAGAGAATGAATCAGATATAAATTCCCTATGTTCACATGCGAATACACAAACAGAGTAACTCCACATCATGTTCAACCACAAAAATTGTATCCTACTTACTTAGAGTAAGTTATACTCCATGTATGTATAATATGTCAAAATACATTCTACTGTCATGTATATCTAAGAACAAATTAAATTTTAAAAAAAAATTTAAGTCTCATGAAGGAAAAAAAATCATTCTCGATGCTCTGAAACCTTAATTATGAATCTATCAATTCCCATTTATATTCAGTATATTAAAACAACTCTGGGGAGCTGCTCTTCCCAATACTGCCTAATCTTAAAGAGTCTGAAATCATTACTTGGCATTCTTGAAGCTCTCCCAATGGAAGAGAGAACCGTGGATTGTTTCTTCCAAATGAAACAGCCATTCTCAACTAAGATCCCAGAACAGCCAATGAACCATAGAAGATAAGTTTTTTAGGCCTCTGCTTGAAACCAACAGCTATAGTGTAACTGCTGGTCTTCAGTCAGGGCCACTGGTATCCAACCTCAGAGAAAGAAGCCAAATCACTACTGGTCCTTATTCTACAATGAGAATAATTCCATTAATGAACTCTCCCTTAAAAGGCACAATTTAGCCAAGCATAGTTGTGCACATCTGTAACTTGGAAGGCTGAAGCAGTAGGATCCCAAGTTCGAGGTTAGTCTTAGCAACTTTAGCAAAACCCTATCTCAAAATCTGGGATGTAGCTCATAGCACGCCTGGATTGAATCTCCAGTATCAAAAAAAAAAAAAAAAAAGAAAGAAAGAAAAAAATTTACTTACATTTCTTGTCTTAACCTTTCATTTTAAAAAATATGAAAACTAGGGACCATTATTCTAAGGTCCATCTAGAAAACTGGAGCAAAAGGGCCCTAAGAAGCAGAAAAAGGCTTCTTTCATTCTCTCATTTATTCATTTGCAATTCTGGGGATGAAACCCAGGGCCTAACATATTCTTAGGAAGTATTTTGTCACTGAGCTACACCCAGCCTCAAAATGATATTTATTAAAAGTACCTTCCTTGTATGGTATTCATTAAGCAAAAGCTATTTGGGGACAGGCATCTTTATACTCTACTTGTGATGAGACCCACACTCCCTGGAGTACAGTTAGCAAACAAGGATCGCTTTGCCTGACCAGGTCACTATATGATGGAAGGCTAATTGGGATTGTTCTTCACTTGCCAAGATATCCACTGGGCCTTCAGCAATTTCTTTGATTGAATGATCTTCAAGGGTTAATGAAGGATCAAAAAGCAAGGGTGAAGGAGGGCACTGCATACCATCACCAACAACATCCAAGTCCTACAAAAGAAAGAGAAAACCCTATTAGCAATACTAAGGGTACCAATAAACTGAAGTTGGCATGTTTTTCAGCAAACCTCAAAGCAATTCTGAGGTCCCTCCCTTACCCCTTGCCTACCAGAATGTTCAACAAATGAGACAAGATCCAAAAGCACTGAGAATTTTTTCTTGCTGCTGATTATGAAGCACAGACCAGTATAGTAGCTTTAAAAAAGCAAATTCCTAGGAAAATTCATAGAAAGTAGAACAGTGGTTACCAGGGGCTGAGGGAAAGGGGAAGAGGAGAGTTATTATTTAAAAGGTACAGAATTTATGCCAGGGTTGATGGAAAAATTCAAGAAAAGTACAGTAGGAATGGTTGTACAACACACTGAACATTGTTAATTAGCACTGTACACTTAGGAACAGTTAAAAATAAATTTTGTTATACATATTTCACCATAGTAAACAGTATTCAAAAAAAAAAATATTCTGAGGTTACTGGAGTCAACATTTAAGTTAACCAGTCATGAATCTAATGATAATCAGCAGAAGCATAAATTAAAATTAAATATTGCTTTAAAACTTTGGGCAATATGAGATTGTATGATCAATGTCCAAAGAGCCACAATGCATGCAAGTGAAAGAGAGAAAAAGAGACAGTAGGAAAGGAGGGAACAGGAAACTCAAAAGACATCTGAAATATTATTCTGATTAAAACCCTATCCTCACAGAATAATTCATTTTAAATCTAACACAGTTCAATTGTTCTGTTAAAAAAAAAAAAAAAAAGACATTGCTAGACATGGTGATGTATTCTGTAATCCCAACAACTTGGGAAGCTGAGGCTAAAGGATCCCAATTTTGGAGATATAGCTCAGTTAGTAGAGTGTTTGTCTTGTATGCAGAAGGCCCTGGGTTCAATCCCCAGCACCACAAAAAAAAAAAAAAAAAAAAAAAATCCCAAATTTAAGACCAACCTGGACAACTTAGCAAGATGCCATCTCAAAACAAAAATAAAAAGGACTGGAGATATAGCTCACTGGTATAGCTCTTGCCTAGCATGCCTAAGACCCTAAGTTCAACCCCAAATACCATAAAACAAATATCAGAAAAAGAAATATTCTAAACCACATTTCTTCCAAATGAATTGGCCATTCCCACTGAGATACTGAATAGCCAACAGACCAAGGGAAGTTATCTCTTGGCTCCCATTTGAAACCAACAGCTACAGCAAACATTGGTCTTGATTCAGGGCCTAAGGCATGGCAAAGGTTCAAGTGATACATCAACCTAACTTCCACGCCACTGCTAGGAATCTAACGCTAAATTCCCCCTCCCCCATAAAAATACCCAAGGGTTGGTACCCTTTATAGAGGTACAATGCTTTTAACTATCTAGCTTCATGAGAAGCTTAGTTTATGCTTTAAAATAAGTCAAAGAATTTGCAGTCCTTTCCTCTTTTGTTGATGTGCCAATCAGAAAGAGAAAGAAAGAAAGAAAGAAAGAAAGAAAGAAAGAAAGAAAGAAAGAAAGAAAGAAAGAAAGAAAGAAAGAAAGAAAGAAAGAAAGAAAGAAAGGAAAGAAAGGAAAGAAAGGAAAGAAAGGAAGAAAGGAAGAAAGGAAGAAAGGAAGAAAGAAAGAAAGAAAGAAAATAACATCTTCACAATTGAGGGGAAAAAAAAGAAGTGAAGAATCTACCATACTTAAAACTGCTCAATCTAAAAGAACAAAGAAAAAGTTCACTAGCTAACATTCACTTCAGATTATTGGAAACTTCTGTACTATCCACAGAAACCAGTGTTCTCACACATTAGGACCATAAAATGTTTTCTATAATTCTTTTACTAAACACAATCATTATATAAATAATTAGCTTAGAGCAAGGCATGGGGGTACACATTGGGAGGCTGAGATAGGAGGATTGCCAAATTTAAGCCCAGCCTCAGCAACTTAGGCCCTAAGAAACTCAACAAGACCCTAACTCAAAATGAAAAATAAAAAGGGCTGGGATGTGGCTCAGTGGTTAAGTGGCCCTGGGTTCAATTCCTGATACCAAAAAAAAAAAAAAAAACCTTTAAAAAGGGCTGGAGATGTAGTTCAGTGGTAGAGCACCCCTGGGTTAAATCTCCAGTGAAGAAAAAAAAAGTAGCCAAGTCTCAAGATAATAATGGAATGGGAATGTTTTCAAAGGGAAAATAAGTACAGGAAACATTTCTCTTAACATATAGAACACGTAGTCCTTTACCAATTAAAATTGGGAAAACAAACCTAAAATAAGAGATCAACAAGTGACATCAGCAACATTGTAGAAGCAGCAGCTCTGGTTCTCCATCCACCCACAAGTGCATCACATAAAAACTCTACTCATGGGATCAATTCCCTCTGAGAGAAAGCTGGAGTAGCTGTTTGCTCCTACCCACTGGGCAATTTGAGAAAACAATCACATGTAAGAGAGGAAAAGAAGAGGAACATGAGGCCAGGAGCCCAGCTCTAGGCACAGCACCTAAAACTGGAAAAGTAATCCCCAACATTCTGGCTTCTCCCTATGGAGAAGAGGATTTGGGCTTCACACTGGGAGCAGAGAATACACACCAAGTTTCTCCAGATCACAGGGGAAAAAAGTAACAGACTTAAACAGAGCATAGCACTTCCAAGGACTTCATTCCCCAGGAGCAGTGTAGAGAGGTTACTTAAAAAACAATCCATTTTCCCCTTACATCAAGCATCTAACTTTACAGCTAGGAAGTTTAGGGACTACATCCTGAACCTCCTAGCTCTGGAAGCAGACTTTCATATGTGCCTTTTTAGACCATGGAGAATGGAGGTAAAGTAGTGGTTTCATACAGGCACACAAGCACTTTCAAGAGCTTCTTCTCCCAGGAGCAGTGGGGGAAGGCGGGGGTAAAAAGCAAATCCTATTTCTCCTGTGAAGGACTCTATGTAGGCATCAAATGCCCCAACTTTAACAACTACCTCCCCAAAAGACTCCATTCTAAATCTCTTAACCTTTGTGAATAGAAAAAAACAGGCATGTACAAGTCTCCCTAGGGTCAGAGAACAGAGGTGATTTTAAGTGAGCAAAAGGGCAAAGTGACCAGCAAAAGTCATGCCTGACCAATTTGATGATATATATGTTTGGGGGAGGGTGGGTACCAGGGATTGAACCCAGGTGCACTAGACCATTGAACCACATCCCCAGCCCTATTTTGTATTTTTTTTTTAATTTATTGTTCAGTTGTAGTTTGTTTTATTTATTTTTACGTGGTGCTGGGGATTGAACCCAGGGCCTCGCATGTGCTAGGCAAGCACTCTACTGCTAAGCCACAACCCCAGCCCATATTTTGTATTTTATTTAGAAACAGGGTCTCACAGAGTTGCTTAGTACCTCATTGTTGCTGAGGCTGGCTTTGAACTAGCAATCCTCCGTTTCAGCCTCCCAAACTGCTGGGATTACAAGCAGGTGCACCCATCACACCCGGCCTTGATGATATATTTTTAAATATTTTAAAATTAAGATTTCTGGGGCTTGGGATGTGGCTCAAGCGGTAACGTGCTCGCCTGGCATGTGCGGGGCACTGGGTTCAATCCTCAGCACCACATAAAAATAAAATAAAGATGTTGGGTCCACCAAAAACTAAAAAATAAATATTTAAAAAATTTTTTAAAAAAATTTCTTAATTGTCAGGAAATAGCCTATAATATCTCACAATCATTATTAATTTGTTTAAATATTCACTAAAATAAGCAAATATCCATCTACAGCGACAAAAAAATAAAAAGAAAGAAAGAAAAGAGCCTGGGGCTGTGGCTCAGTGGTTAAGACCTCTGGATTCAATCCCTGGTACCAAAAACAACAAAAAAATAAAGAAGTGTGGGAAAAGTATAAAACATTTTGTTTTTTGTTTTGTTTTGTTTTTGTAATGCTAGAGATTAAACACAGGGCTTTCAGCATTCTAGATATGTACTGTACCACTGAGCCATATCCCAGTCCAGAAGTACAAAATATTTATGTGTGTGTGTGTGTGTGTGTGTGTGTGTGTGCGCACGCACGCGCGCACACGTCTATATATAATACCATATAATACACAAACACACATATACATATGTATGCACTAGGTGGTCAAAAACAGTGGTTTTTTGACTCAGTGATTGAGTGCTTGCCTAGCATATGCAAGACCCTGGGTTCAATCCCCAGTACTGCAAAAAGTAAAAGAAAAACCAAAAAGAGGTTAAAGGGGAAAAACAAAAAGGTCAAAACAGAAATGATTATAGAAATTATTACCAAAATAAAAATTAACAACCTAGTACATAAGTATTCTACAAAACACATGTACTAATTTCTACTTGTGTACATAAGAGATTTTGGTTATACAGTGCTTTTTATTAGGTGATTAAACCTTACAAAGCTGTTCATATTACAAAATGAAGTGAGCAAAACTGTGTCCTTATCAACCTGAGGCTATCATTTAATCTCTTCAAAATAATCTTGGGGCTGTGGTTGTAGCTCAGCAGTAGAGTGTTTGCCTAGCGTGTACAAGGTCCTGGGTTCGATCTTCAGCACCACATATAAATAAATAAATAAATAAAGGTATTGTGTACAATAAATATTTAAAAATAATAATAATAATAATAATAATAGTAATAATAATCTCATTGGCATTTTGAGAAGCAGTGGAATACAATCTCTGAAGTCTCTTCCTAGCCTCATATTGTATGAAACAAACATTTTTAAAAGGCAATTATAAACCCATGCACTAGCACATACCAGTAGTCTCAGAATTCAGGAGGGCGAGGCAAGAGGATCTCTTGAGCCCAAGAGTTCCTAAGACAAGTCTGGGGTACAGACTACAGACTCAAAAAAAAAACTACCAAGTGGTTTAGTTTTTGTTTTATTTGGGGTTTTGTTGTTGTTATCGTTTTTTGTATTGAGTATTGAACCCAGAAAATAGCCTATAATAACATCTCACAATCATTAATTTGTTTAAATATTCACTAAAAAAGAAACAAGAGTCATCCTTAAACATACTAGAGTGTTTACTACTGAACCACGTTCCCAGCCCTTTTTATTTTACTATTATTATTATTATTATTATTATTATTATTATTATTATTATTATTTTAGTTACAGGTAGACAAATTTATGTGGTGCTGAGGTTCGAACCTAGTGTTTCACACATGCCAGGCAAGTACACTACCACTGAGCCACAGCCCCCTTTATTTTTTGAGACAGGGTCTTCACTGAGTTGCTTAGTTGTAGCTCAGTAGTATAATGCTTGCCCTAGTATGCATGAGGCCCTAGGTTCAATTCCCAGTATAAAAGAAATAAATGAACTATTAATATACACACTACAACATAAGTGAACCTTAAAAACATTATGTTAGGGGATACCAGGATACAAGCTTTGGCCCCCTTCTTCCTCCCAGAAGTCTATGTTACCCCTTTTAAAAAAAAAAAACATTATATGCTTAAAAAAATTATGCTAAATGAAAAAAGCCTGGCACAAAAGTTAAGGATTGGGGAGGGCAGAATGAAGAGTTAGCTTTCTTTCTGGGATGATAAAAATATTCTGAAATTAGGTAGTGACAATTGGCTACATGTGGATATACCAAAGTGGGGAAAATCCTATTATCAAATATTTTGAAAGGGAACACTTATAATGTATGAATTTTATCTCCAAAAAAATACAGAAAAAGCAGGCTGGAAAAAAAAAAAAGGTAGAAAGTCTCTTAATGAATATGTTAACACACAAATACAACCATACATTTATCACTTCAAAAACTTTTTTTTTTTAACAGTTCTCCTGACCACAACAGACTAACTATTCTCACCATTAATAAATACGGCCTTGTCTCAAGGGCCAATCAGAGCAGAGCTTCTCTAACTTACATCACTGAACTCCAGTGGTAAACTCTCAGTGGGCTGAAGCTCAGCAGCACTCAAGTACAGATCCATGGGGCCGGCTTCCAGATCGTCTGGCACAGACAGTACCTGCTCGGGCTTATACATCTGAGGAGGCAACTGGAAGTGCAGTGGACAGCAGGGATCCTCAGAGAGGCTTACAGGAACTGGTTTGTTGCAAGGTACCTCTTCAGATCCCTGGCAGCATTTGAAGAGAACCTGATTCGTATCCTGACAAATATCTGTAGAAAAATGGTCAAGGGAAATATAACAACAACTATCGGAGGTACAAAATATAGTAGAGTTGACAATACATTTCATGCAGAAAACCAAATGCAGTTAGTAATTTTTAAAGTTACTTCTCAAAGTGAGTGGCATTTCCTAACATTTAATTCTAGCTCTACGAGTAATTTAAAAGCAACAAGTCCCCAACCTCCTTTCCAGGATCCTGGTCACTTAAACTAAACATACTAATCCTGTTCTCCCCATGACAATGCTAAGCAAGTAGTAATAACACTCCTAGGAACATAAACCTACTCAGAAGAAACAAGGGATAGCAAAAGCAAATAGTTTGCAAAAGCCCCTATCAACCCCTACAATAATCAAGATATACAGTGTGGTTTCTGCTGTTAAGAAGAGTAGCTTGGGTCTAGGGATACAGCTCAGTTGGTAGAGTGCCTGCCTCATATGCACAAGGCCCTGGGTTCAATCCTCAGCACCACACACACACAAAAAAAGTGGCTAAGTTTGCAAAAAAAAAAAAAAAGAAATTGCACCTTGTTTTTAATATGAGAAATTCTTTTAAAATAGCACTGTATTAGGGAAAACAGAAATTCTACTATTAATATTTACTAATTAACACATGGAGAGGAAATAATAAATTTCCATTTTTTTTTTTTAAGAGGATGATAGTACATGAGAAATCCTCTCATGATCTTAAAAGGAGTAAGACAATACTGCTTATGAGGGACCATGGAAAAGTACTCCAGGAACAACACTCCAAGAGCTCTACAATAACTTTGTTAAGGGTAAAGCAGGAAGGGCTATATTTCCAAGTTGGCAAAGAATCAAAATTTAAATCATAAGCTAGTCATGGTGGTGCACATCTGTAATCCCAGCAAGAGGCTGAGGCAAGAGGATGATGAAAAGTTCAAGACCAATCTCAGAAATTTATTGAGACCCTATCCCAAAGCAAAAACCAAAAAGGACTAGAAATGTAGCTCAGTAAGCACCCCTGGATTCAATCCCCAATACCAATGTGGGGGGGGATCATAATTAGATAATAAATTTCAAGTTCAGTTACTCTATAAAATACATTTCATGCAAGTGTTACCATTTCTTAAAATCTTAAAATGTGGTCATTTCCCCTAAATTAATAAACAAACATGGTTTTAAACCTGAATATTTTTAACTAGAAAATACAATTTTCTTTAAACTGATTATACCAGGATTATTAAATCATGGATAATTTTCATCTCAAATATTCTAAGATAATCTTAAAAATTAAAAACATCTATTGGGAGGCTTAGATAGGATGATCACAAGTTCAAAGCCAGCCTCACCAATTTGGTGAGACCCTGTCTCTAAACAAAATATAAAAAGGGCTGGGGATGTGCTTAGTGGTTAAGTGCCTCTGAGTTCAATCCAAAGTACCAAAAAAAAAAAAAAAAAAGAAAGAAAACTAATGTACATGATGATTTTTTAAACCAAATACACCTTCTGGGAATAAAGCCACTTCTCTTTGGGCATGGTGGCACACACCAGTAATCCCAGCAACTCAGGATTACAGGAGGCAGGAGAATCTCAAATTCAAGGTCAGCCTTATTAACTTAGATCCTGACCCAAAATATAAAATAAAAAAGGCTGGGAATATAGCTCAATGGCAATGTATCCCTGGCTTCAATATCCCAGTACCAACAGTAACAAAAAAAAAAACAACTTTTCTTTCCAGCCATACTTGGAAATCGTTTAATTCTATGCCAGTAGTTTCACACTTGTGACAGTACTGGCACTATGGGCTGGTAAGATGTAGATGTAGAATGTTTAGTAATATCATCCACTAGCTATCAGTAGCATTTCCACCTCTGGCCCAACCAAAATTTTCTCCACACATTGCCAAATGGAGAACAAAACAGCCCCCTGTTGAGAAACACTACTCAAAAGGACAGTAGATAGTACAAAGTAAATATAATACTTATTGAATAAACCTAAGAACCTTTATTTGCACGCTTATGAGCTTTAGAAAACCTAAGCAATATGTCTAATGGGCTAAAGAAATTCAATTTTATTTAAATTATTAATATTTAAAAATCTTAATTTGCTAAATATTTCAACTAGAATTTTTCCCATTTGACTTCAATGGACTTTCACAAAAGTCTCTTATCTATTTAATTCCACAATAGCCTAGAAACCACCCCCATTCTCCTCCACCCGATTTCCTTTCAGAAAAGGATGAGAGAGATAAAAAGGGAATAATTGACCTACAACTAGAGTCTGGGTCCTTCACTCAGTCCAGTGCTGTCTCCATTAGACCAGAGTAAAGAGTTAACAGGTCACCAAAGGCAGTCGCATCTTTCTCTGGGATGAGGACTTAAGGAAGGGTAAGTAACTTAGGAACTATGGAAAGGAAAAGAGCATATAAGGAAAAATACTTCCTTTGTTAAATACAGTTCCTCTTCAACTTTGCTTTTTAAAATATTTATATCCTAATATACTATTTGAGTACAGCATTATAAGAAATGTCAAAAATAGTCTTTAATATCTATAAACTGGGTTTTCTCTACTAAATTCAAGTTTCCTTTTAAAAAATTATACAGAAACAGAAAAAAGGATATTCATACCATGCAAAAATGATTATATTACATTCCTTCTCAGTGTTTAGTACCATGCAGTTAAAACATAATCTACAGAAATCTATATCCTATTTTTCTCACTATAATTTTTCTCTTCACTCATAAATTGTTAAATGTTTAGTGCAAAAAATCTGTTGTGCCATAATTTATTTCCCTATTCCTCATCTCTAAACAAGGCTATCTCCAATTAGACTTTGGGGTGGGTAGGGAGACTAGGGGCTGAACTCAGGGGCCCTCAACCACTGAGGATGAGCCACATCCTCAGCCCTATTTTGTATTTTATTTAGAGACAGAGTTGCACAGCACCCCTCTTTTGCTGAGGCTGGCTTTGAACTTGCAATCCTCCTGCCTCAGCTCCAAAAACTGCTGGGATTACAGGCGTGTGCCCCTGTGCCTGGCTTAGAATGTTTTTTGTTTAAGTATCTGACTGCATTTGATTATCTTCTTAAATTTCCAGGGGCAAAAACTGCCTTATCAAAGGAAGAATTATTTTCGAACTGCTTCACAAAAACCTTTTATCAATTTATATTCCAACTGAAATATAAATTTAGAAGAAGCTCAACTACTTTTGAAATTCATCCACTAATTAAAAAAAAAACTTACATTTAAAAAATTTTTTTAGTTGTAGATGGACACAATATTTTTTATTTTTATGTGGTGCTGAGGATCAAACCCAGTGCCTCACGTGTGTGCAGCAAGCACACTACAACCCCAGCCCTAAAATTTACATTTATTTTAAAATGTATGTACAAATATCAAAATTAGGTTTTAAATTTTCCTTGTTTTACTTATCTCTTCCGTTTAGAGTGAAATAAACACTAACTACAGGCCATTTCTATTAACCGTCTACAGACAACCTCTGTCCAATTATGTTTTAAGCATTTATCTTTACTTTCTAATTACTTAGCACAGCATTTTATACATTAATGACAGTAATCCTTTATCAGACATTTACTGCAATAATTATAAACTGGTAAAATACTTAATAACAATAGTAGCTAGGATATAGGCAGGTGCCATAAATGCTGGCTAAGAAAATACATACCAATTTCCAAATATTTGGTATGTCTTACAAGGCAAATGAAATCCACCAAAATTCATGTTTTTCATTTAAAAGGCATATTTAATAAGTATTTTTATGACAAAAAGTAATTTTTTCAATCAATACCTATAACCAAGATGCAATTTCAAAATCTAATAATAAAGTTAGTCAAATGGTATATGTAGTCCTACAGCAGAATCAAGAGACATGATGAGATTAATTGAAAAATTAGCCCATATCTATCACTAATGATTCAAATGTTTCTTTCTAATGAATTGACCATTACATTTCCAAAGTTCTGAAATGGCCAACAGACCATAGAAAGACGTTTCTTTAGGCTCCTGCTTGAAACCAACAGCTTCAACAAACTGCTGGCCTTGATTCAGGGCCAAAGGTTCAAAGGCCTTCAATTAAGCAAATCACCACGATTCTCACTAGCCCTCAACTACAAAATCAGAACCCCAACAGGCAGTTTTAAAAAGATACGGGTAAGGCAGTGTCTGGTCATTGGGAGAGACTGATTGGAACAACGAACATCATCCACAAAGGCCAAGCATCTCTGACTAGAACGAGTGGTATGGGCCTAAAATGAAGAAAAAAGATAAAAAAGACAAACCCACAAAAGAATATACAACCAATTATCATAAGAATACTTAGTTATATAATAAAAGTACATCCTCAAGGCCAGAAAATTCAATATTTAATAAATATTATGCAATAAAACAAAATTTAAAACCTTACATACAAAAAAATGAGTCAACATTAATCCCAAATACCCCTTTCCAGATTATACAAGCATAAAATAGTAGTTTTATCGTCTAGAGAGGCACATATGAAAGTCTGCTTCCAGAGCTAGGAGGTTCAGGATGTTAACCTCAATCTGAAAATACCACATGGAAAACTACAGGAATAAACAATTTAAGAATTTAGAATAATTTTTACACTTATATTGTTACTATTGTCCTATTTTATTGTGGTATTATTGTTAATCTCTTACTGAACAGAATTTACAAATTAAACATTATCATAAGTATATATATATATATAGGAAAAAACATAACATATAGGTTCAATAGTATCTTTGGTTTCAGGCCTCCAGGTCTTAAAACATATCCCTTCACATATGAAAGCAGTAGTGTATAGCTTTCAATCTAATTTGTCCTTTAGCAGCAGAATCCTTTTTAAAACTGTAACCTTATTGGTAGTCTCAACAAATCATAGATAAGAGTGATTGCTTAACTCTTCTTATCAACTACACTTCCTGACATGCATTTGCTCCTACTCTTCCACCTTTCTTCCCACTTTTATAAACAAATTCTCAAAATTAAAATTTAAAAATAAGACTCTTAAGCAACTTAGGCTTAAATTTGTGCCTATTTCTGAAGACTCTCTGGACCAAAGAATTTTGAAATCTATCCCAACACCTCAATTTGAATACTGAGGCCCAGAAATTAAGCTGTCTGTGCAGGCACAGGGCTAGACAGTAGAAGACCAAGACTAGAGTCCATGCTTCCTGGCCCTCAATAAGTACTTTCACTACTAATCCAGTAAGTCAGATTTCAGAGCCAGGACTAGATATAGTGTTTTGCTAATTACTCCAACTCTACAAAGTGAGTAGTATATTAGAGGTATCTGAGAGATATATAAACAAATTACCTGTTGGGCAGCACCATCTGTGGCCAGCATTCTGCGTTCCTTTAGCTGCCTGTGTAGCAAGGCTTCTACTCCATAGCGTTGGCGATACCGTCGAAGACATTTTAATCGCTTTAAATTCTCTCGTTCTTTGGCCAAAAGTCCCTCTGGGCCAGTAAGGAGACTACTACCTAAAGAATTACAAAAGTAAAAATGTAATTCACAGAGTAACCTATCAAGAATTCTTCTACAGCTGGGCACTGTGGCACACACCTGTAATCCCAGTGGCTTGGAAGGCTGAGGCAGGAGGACTGTGAGTTCAAAGGCAGCCTCAGCCAAAGCGAGGCACTAAGCAACTCAGTGAGACCCTGTCTCTAAATAGAAAAATAGGGTTGGGGATGTGGCTGAGTGGTAGCACCCCCCCCCCCCCGCAAAAAAAAGAATGCTTCAGCAAAGTAACAAAAACAGAGGAAACTTCAACTCAAGATAAGCAGTTTCAACTGCATAAAACTTGCCTAAAGCTTCATGTTCCACTTTTCGATTATGTAAGTATCGACGCTTCTTCTCCTTCAGCAAATGCTGAAGCCGTTTAAACTGATCAATGTACAAAGACTGCAAACGAATCAGCTTCTCCCGCATAATCAGGGCCACTTCTTCAGCCGTGTAGACACCAGCATGTCTGGAATAAAACAAAGAATAAGAAAACACAGTAATAAAACCCAAGCTTAAAAGTAAGATAGTAAACAGGAATATTTTCACAAAATATTTTAACATTCGAGTTGTTATCAAAAGACAACAAAGCTGGGCATAGTGGTACACACCTGTAATCCCAGCGACCCAGAAGGCTAAGGTAAGAGGACTGAAAGTTCAAGGCCAGCTTTACTTGGCGATACCTCACCTCAAAAAAGGCCAAGGATGTATTTAAGTGGTATAGAGTCCCTGGGTTCAATTCTCAATCCTCACCAAAAAAAAAAAGAGGCACTGGAGTTGTACCTCAGTGGTGGAAGGCTTGCCTGACATCTTCAAGACCTGAGTTTAATCATCAGCACCACCAAAAAGAAAGCAAGAAAAATCTCAAAGATCTCACAAAATGGGGAGAGATATTTCCTTGTTTTTCCCTGTTGAGTTTTTGTTGTTGCTCTTGGTTTGTGGTACTGGAAATTCAACCCCAGCCCTTATTATTTATGATTTTGAGACAGGATCTCACACAGTTCCTAAAGCCACGCTGGAACTTAAGATCCTCCCTCAGTCTCCCAAATCGCTGGGACTATAGGCCCCGTGCCACCAGACTTAGGTGAGCCAGGCATGGCAGCACACCTGTAATTCCAGCTCTCTGGGAGCTGACCAAGAGGACCACAGGTCTGAGGCAACCCTGAGCAACTTAGTAAGACACTGTCTCAAAATAAAAACTAAAAAGGGCTGGGATGTAGCTCAGTGGTAGAGTGCCTGCCTAGCATATACAGGGCTCTGGGATCAATCCTCAATACAAATTAAGAAAATAAAAAACTAGATAGTCACATAATCACACTAATTAAACATAAGGAGATATTTAACAACTAACATTATACATATTTAACAACTATAGCCCTAAAAATGCATATATTTATTAAGACGACATTTTTTAACTTTATTTTACTTTTTTTTTTTTAATGTGGTGCTTAGGATCCAACCCAGTGCCTCACAAACATTTTTATTTTAATAATATCTCTGGGAAAATTAAAGAAAGCCTTATATTTAGTTATCTAATAGTTGAGAATGCTCAGAGCTTTATTTATCCTTTAGTATGTTTCTACTAGGAGAGACTGACAACTACCTAATACCTTTAACATTTCTGTCTTAAAGAAAATTAACTGATATTTTGATATACGGTATCTTATGAGTAAAACTGACATGAATTTGTCCTTTAGAATCTGATCTAGACTACTATTAACAAAATCATGTTTCTGGGCCTTCAAACTTTAATGTTGCTGGGTACAGCGGTACAACTCAGGAGGCTAAGGCAGGAGGATCACAAATTTAAGGCCAGCTTCTGCAACTTAGTGAGACTTTCAAAATCTATAATAAAAAGGACTGGTATATAGCTCGGTGACAGAGAACCCGAGTTCAAGCTCAGAACAGGGAAGAAGGGGAAAAAAAAAAAAAGCTTAGTGTTTAAAGGACACTTTGTGACCCTACAGAGTTATATATCAAAGCAGCAAGTTAGCCATCTAGAATTTAGAAAGCACAGTGGGGCAAAAAAAAAGAATAGCCAGGCATGGTAGTGCACGCCTATAATCCCAGCAGCTTGGGAAGCTGAGGCAGGAGGATTGTAGGTTCAAAGCCAGCCTCAGTAACAGTAAGGTGCTAAGCAACTCAGGGAGACCCTGTCTCTAAATGAAATAAAAAAATAGGCGTGGGGATGTGGGTCACTGACTGAGCACCCCTGAGTTCAATCCCCAGTACCCAAAAAATAAATAAATGTTTAGTAATAAGTTACCATAGTTAAGAGAATCCTGCTAGAAAGCATTCTCTTTCAAACTGCTACGCTAATTGTTCCTAAAAAGCTGACTGAGAATGCTCAATAGAACTGGACAAAATTATTCTACTCAGAAAATACAATCCTCAATAACTTCAATATACCACAGAATCCCAAGTAATGGGGGAAAAAATGCTACTTCAAGAATGAAAGCCCAACAATCAAAATACATTATCTCTCCCACTGTCTACAGTACTTTTTCCTGGGTCATATAACTGTTAAGAGGCAGACGTCAGGAAAAGAAAAACTAGAGCTGGGAGGAATAGCTCAATGGTAGGCTCTAGGTAAGTTTAATTCCCACCACTGAAGAAAAAAAAAAGTGAGGCCAGGTACAGTGGCGAAACATGTAATTTCATAAAGGCTCAGGAGGCTGAGGCAGGAGAAATCCAAGTTCAAAGATAGCCTCAGAAACAACTTAGTAAGGCCCTAAGCAACTTAGTGAGATTCTGTCTCAAATTTAAAAAATGAAAAAGGGCTGAGTTGTAGCTCAGCAGTAGAGCACTTGCCTAGCAGGTGTGAGGGATTAGGTTCCATCCTCAGCACCACATAAAAAGAAATAAAGGTATTCTATAATCCCAGTGGCTCAGGAGGCTGAGGCAGGAGGATCTCAAGTTCAAAGCCACCCTCAGCAAAAGTGAGGTGCTAAGCAACACAAAATAGGGCTGTGTCCCTCTACAAAAAAAAAAAAAATCATTAAGGGCTAGGAATATGGCTCAGTGATAGAGTGCCCTGGGTTCAATTCCTGGTTAAAAAAAAAAAAAAGAAAAGAAAAAGGAAACTATCCTAAACTCAAATCATGAGAAATATAATTATAAAACTCTAGAATATGAGACAAGTTTTGATATATTACACCTACTAAAGGATCATGGATTTCATGGGTTAAGTGAAAAGTAAAACCTTAGTAAGATATAATTAGGATGATTACTCACTTCTGTGTTTCTAAATCAGTTTCCGCTTCTTTGGCATGAAACCAAAGCAAACTGTTATTTTCCTTTTTAAAAAGGAAATCCATAAACATGAAATTTTGCAAAATATGTAGTTACTGAATCACCTCTCTCCTGAGATTTAGAACAACCACCTGTTCACATCCATTGTCTCTTCTCTAACTGGTCTAAGCATTTCTCATTTCCATGTACAAAAAAACCTAATCTTTCCCCTACACTTTCTCATGTACAGAATTTAGTATTCAAAAATCTTCCTAGATTACAAATCTTCAACAAAAGAATCGAATCTTGGGTTGAGAATGTATCTCAGTGGCAGAGTGGTGGCGTAGCAAGCACAAGAACCTGGATTAATCCCCAGTACCATAAAAACAAAACAATCAAATTTTGCCTTGAAGCAAGATGGTGCTGACACTTTAAAATACAGAAGCTGTTACTGCTCACAAATATCTAAGATGTATTTCCTCTTTGGTTATTAATCTATAAGCAGCATGTCACACTACAATCCACATGCTAACTACAGAAAATATTCAAAAACCCTTATGTGGAGTTACAACTTACTTTAGGGGATCTTCTTGATCACTGTCTATGCTATCAGCTTCACTGTCAGGGTCACCTCTCCATGTCTGATCCACAGTAATGGGTTCCTGGTCCCCATCACTCCAGCTGTCTTCATCTGAGGCAAGGAAGGGAGAGCAGTCATTAAGACTTCCCACCTCTGTAACTCCACCACACAAAACTAGATTACTTAGCAAATCAACCCAGACCTTAAAATTAAAAACACCATTTATATAAGGAAAAAAAAGTCACCAGCTCAGAAGAATAAACCTAAGCAAACTCTCCTTCAAATGCAAAGAACTGGTGAAGAACATAGCAACCCTGGAAGTTCATCACCCTCACCAAATTCCCAATGAATAATATTGCCAAATATGTTCAAGATACTTCAAACCAAAATAAATTCATTCTTAACCTTCTCCCACCTTTTTTACTCCCACCTTTTTTATTCTAGGAGAAAATATCCTTACCCAGTATTCGGCTGGCTTCACTGCGGCTACTTTCTGGAGTCTGAGAGCCCAATTCTGTCTTAGCATATGCGCTCAGCTGGCACAAGAGTGTTTCACTCATAGGCCCTGGGTTGGTCTTCTTCATTTGAGCATGAAGTGCTAAGGCATTCCTACGGGCATGTTCAGCACAGAAGGACACCCTAAGAAGATATAAATATTAATATTTTATAGGTTCTCTTGAAAGGGTTCAACAATTTTCATAGTCACTTATCTTTAGAGCATTTTCAGGAAACTGAAATAATATTACATTCACTCCTCAAATGGCCAATGAATCAGATGAATTTAACTAGCCTCTACCACTGAGCTACACCCCCGCCCACATTTGTTATTAAAGGGAAAAGCAGGTAGCTTATCCAGTGCACTAGCCATTAAACAAAACATTCCGACTATAACAATGTTGACATGATCTCATAACAAATAACAAAGAGATTAATTTTTCACAATTAATTCTAGAAGGGTCATTTTCATATCAATCCACTGTAAGTAATAAGATGTAGGACACTTTTTTCCTTTGGTACTGGTGATTAAACCCACTGAGTTACATTCCATCCATTTTTTTACCCCTGTGGTACTGGGGATTGAACCCAGGGCCTTGTGCATGTGAGGCAGGCACTCTACCAACTGAGCTATAACCTAAGCCCCTATTCCATCCTATTTTTGATTTTGGGACAGACAAGATCTCTATAAGTTGCTGAGGGTCCCATTAAATTGCTAAATTTGACTTCAAACATGGGATCCTCTTGCCTCAGCTTCCAGCTCAGCCTCCCCAGCTTCTGCAATTACAGGCATCTACCTTCACCCCGCAGCCTGTGGGACAATTTTAAAACTCGAAGTTTTACACAAAATTATCTAGAAGAGGTATGTTTCTACATGGATACTTTTGTTTATAAAGCTATGAAGTCTCTTCCAAAAAAATACACATATACACGACTTTGCCTATTATTTAACAAGGTACAAGCCAAAAGAGTCAGCACCCCAGCATTAAGAATTTAGAATATCCCTTCAACTTACAGACAAGGAAAAAGATCCAGAGATGAACTAAGTGATCCAAATCAAGTGTCCTTCCAATTAATCACCATTGTATTTTGGTTTTTATTTTTCCAAGGATATATTCATAAGTCCAACTTTAAAAGCATATAATCTAAAATTCAGCAGTTATGCCTAAGCCCAGAGATCATATCATTTATCCCCCTTATCACAAAAATAAAGGTGGGGAGGTTTGAGGATGGAGCTCAGTGGTTGAGTGGGCGCTCAGCATGCACGATTCCCTAGGTTCAATCCTCAGCACTAGAAGAAACAAAAATAAGAGAGACTAACGGCACAAACAACGTATGTATCTATACATATATACCCGTCTTTCTTCTCGGGTTTTGGGGCAGCACTGGGACATCTCTTTCCATTCTTTGTTGATATATAACTACACTGCTTGAAGGGTGCATTCTTGTCTTCAAGGATATGCTTAATGCAAAACTCCTGGCCCTCCAGGCGAGGTTGCGAGCACGGGCGATGAGTAAACGAACAAGACAGGAGCTCCTGAGACCTGGGCACTGGGGTGATCCTCCCCCGATTGGTTGGCAAGACGTGAATCCGAATCCTGTTCATACCAAAACCTGTAGGGTCACAAGGAAGATCAAAATGCCCTTACCCTTCCCGAAAATTCCTACTCCACAATGTCCGGATAGACCTCGGGTAGGTAAGTTTCTAAAGGACAGGCAGCAGGCGGCCTCGCGGGTACGCTCCATAACTCCCCCACCGCCTTCCCAAGTCTCCCTAGCACTGGAGACTTTGCCTCCCCTTTAACTTCTCCCTCCACGCCGGGCCCTACCCCGACACCCAGCCACGCTGACGGTACCTCCAGGACTCTCATGGCTGCAGCACGAGGGGAAGAGTGGCGCCAGCCCCACGTGGCCCCGCCGCAACGCCGCGCCCCGCCCCCGCTGCCCTGCACGCCGCCTTTGTCCCAGCCCGCCTCAGAGCTCACAGCTGGGCCCAGGCTGGCCTCGGGCGCAGTGCAAGCGCCATTTTGTCCTAAGGCTCCGCGCACCGAAGAATCTGGCTCCCAGGAGTCTATAGTAGAAGAGCGACTCCGAAGCTGCCTGAGGAGGGGCAGCCGCTCTGAGACAACAGAAAGGGCGAAAAAACAGCCTAACTACAAAGGCGAAGAGCACGCAGGGCCGCCATCTTACCTCTTCCGCAGCGCTCCACCGCGCCGCTCGCCCTTCTCTGGCAAGCGCCAGCAGCTGCTATCTCGGCCCTGCTCTTTTCCGGGCTCCTAGCTGCTGATTGGCTGCTGCTCTCACGGCGCTGTGTCACCATTGGTCGAGGCCCGCCACTAACACGTCTGTAGGGAGCTGAACGCTGAGAAAATGCGCTGCTGGAGCGACTGGGACGAACGTGGGTCAGCAACTCCCTCCGACCTCAGTGAGAAGGCGGGCTACCGCGCGAGTCTCGGGCCCAGGATGTTTTTCCCCCCTCTCTATGTGGCTCACTTTCATCCAACTTTTGGCCTGTGATCCTAGGCAACTGCTTTCTCACCACCCCTACACAGCAGGTAGAAGATTGGACAGAGGCTGGAAAATCACTGTACATTTCATTGTTTATACATGAAAAGGTTTAGTTTGCGAAGCAGTTCACTACATTGAATGGTAATTTCGCGTTGAGCACTCTAAGAAACAGTTGGGGGGGGGGCGTTTTCCACAAATGTGGGAAATAACATGTATCGATTCAGTTAAGTTTTCAGAGCAACCCTGAGGTAGAGGCTATTATTAACTCTATTTTACGTAGCTACTAAGAGGCGATTTTGAAAAGTCTTCACTCTATATTGCCTCTCATAGTAAAAGGGCATTGGACTGAATGAAAATAAGGAAATATAAATTATGATTTAGGCCTTTCTTCTTAAAAACTGTACGCCCCGATTCTCTAAAAATTCTCTACAACTTCATGCAAAATGATGCACATATTATAGAAATGACAGAAAATATCAATTTTATCATCTTTTAAGGGGTTTTAGTTGAAAGCATTCTTCTATTATCACCACTACTCATAGAAATGAGCCAACACTTTGTAGAGTTATGTTTATTGTTTTGGTTTTTGCATCCTAACCTCCCAGCTCACTGTTGGTTTCATGGTACATAAGAGTAAGACGTGTATCCATGATCATCAATGAGCAGGTGAGCATGATTTTAATGGAAGTCAGCACGAAGAATCTACATACCTCAAGAAAAGCAGCGTGTTTAGGGGGTGGAAATAACTAAAACGAAGTGTGTGAAAGGGTACTGTTTCCAGAGACTAATGCAGCCCTTAGTAGAAGACCCTCTCCTGAAATTCATTCATTCATGAAATATTTATTAAGCATCTCAGTGCCAGGCCCTGGGGATACAGGAGACAACAAGAAAAATAACCCTCATTTCTTGGAGTAAACATTCTAGAATAATGTGAGATTGTGGATGCAAAACAAGCATAATATTAATAGCAATAAAAACACGTAGCAAATATTTCAACCCTCAAAAGAAGGTATAGGTGTTATAAACACCCTATTAAAAAAACTAGCTGGAGGGCTGGACATAGCTCAGTGGCAAAGCATTTGCCTTGTATTCGCAAAGCCCTGTGTTCCATCCCCAGTTCCAAAAAAGAAAAGACAAAAAAAAAGAAGAAGAACCCCACCTAAAAAATAATAATAATAATATTTTTTAAAAAACTAACTGGAGGCAGTAATATTATAGAAAATTTGGGAATCAAAATCTGCAACCAGGGGCTGGGGATGTGGCTCAAGCGGTAGCGCGCTCGCCTGGCATGCGTGTGGCCCGGGTTCGATCCTCAGCACCACATACCAACAAAGATGTTGTGTCCACCGAGAACTAAAAAATAAATATTAAAAATTCTCTCTCTCTCCTCTCTCTCACTCTAAAAAAAAAAAAAAAAAAAAAAAAATCTGCAACCAAATGTGGAAATAACAAAAGGAATATTAAAACTACTATAGTAGATGAAGAGAGACAGGAATAGATAGAGATGCAATAAAGACTTTCTTCTAACCAGAGGAAAAATCCTTCTGCTAAGGCCAAGGCAGACAAAAATTACTATTTGGAATTATTCCCAAATGTGGGAATAGAGGGGTGAACAGATATTACTAAGTGATCAAAATAATGGTAAATTTCTTTTAGTACCCTGGGTTAAACCCAGGGGTGCTTAATCACTGTGCCACATGCCCAGCCCTTTTTATTTTTTATTTTCAGATGGGTCTAAGTTGCTTAGGGACTTGCTAAATTGCTAAGGTTGGCTTTGAACTTGCAATCCTCCTGCCTCAGCCTCCCACATAGCTGGAATTATAGGTGTGGGCCAGTGTGCCCAGAAAATTTCTTTAAAAAAAAAAAAAAGATATCAACAAATTCTTTTATGTCTAACAAAGTAGATGGCTGGCTGTAATTTACTAAATACTTTCCTAGCTGTTGAAAAGCTTGATAGTTTGTAAATAAGTGTTGGGAAAGAGGAATTCTTGAAGGAAAAAGAATGCTTGAGAATTTGGAGTTTGGGGGTTAATCATAAAGAACAGAAAAAGAGGAGCTAACAGTGTAAACTTGTGCTATATTAGCTAGCAGCTGGATTAGTTTTTTGAATTTTTGTTTTTAAAGAATGGTGGAGTGCAGTGGCACACATCTCAAAATTAAATTCAGTCAAAAGAAAACTTTCACAAGCTCTCACCATATCAACCTAAAGCCTGTGGTTCAATCAGTATTGTTTTCCTTCCAGTTATTGTGACTTTGCTGGCCATGCACCTATAGGAGCATCCCATTGTATCTACTGAAGGACATCTCCACCTCTCAAGGGACTCCACAGGTCTCTTTCATCTACTGGATCTTTCCTATCAGCATATGTAAATACTACAATTTCTCCCATTTTAAAAATAGCAAAACTCTTGATTTTTACCTCATTCTCCAGCTACTGCCCCATTCCTCTATTCCTCTTTTTAGAAAAGTTTAAAGTTGTCATGACATGCTGTCTCCAACTTCTCATTCTCTCAAACCCTCCCCAGTTAGGATTTTCCCAACATCAGATTGATAGTCAAGTTGATATATGACTTTCACCTTGCAGGTTCCTTTCTCTGAGACTTCATCTCATTACACCATTTAGTAAAATCTGACACACTTGGCCATTCTGTCCTCCTTAAAACACTTCTATCTCTCCATACTCTTAATAGTTTTTCCTCCTGCTTCAAACACATTCTCAGTCTCTTTTTGTCTCTTGTCCCTTCTCTTTTCCCCCAGGGTCTGAGCACTGGACATTTCTCTTTTCTAAAGGCATTCCCTCAATTATCTCACTCCATTCATCAGTTGATGATTCCTAAACATCTATTTCCAGCCTGGACCCCTTCTTTGAACTTAAGTCTATATACATCTGTACAGTAGACATCTCCATTGGACACCTAACTGCAGTTCCAAATTTAATGTTATAGCCAACCTCCTGTTCCTCCTATTATCATCCCCATCTCAGTATTGTCCATTCTTCTAGTTGGTCAAGCCAAACACAGGGACTCTTCTTTGACTTTACAAATCCCATTGATGTCATTGTCAATATATATGGTACAGTTGTCATTACCTTCAGCATTTGCAACCTAAGCCACCCTTTTACTAAATTGTGATGAGACTCTTTGCCTTTAACCTGAGTAGCTAGGATCACAGACACACCATTGCACCCAGTTGCCACATGTCTTAGAAAGGGATTCAGCTTTCGACTGAACATTGAATCGTAGCAATCAATTTTTTTCCCTGTCAAAAGTATACAGGAAGCTGGGCATGGTAGCGCAAGCCTGTAATCCCGGCCGCTGGGGAGGCTGAGGCAGCAGGATGACAAGCTCAAATCCAGCCTCAGCAAACAGGAGGTACTAAGCAACTCAATGAGTCCTGTCTCTAAATGAAATACAAAATAGGGCTGGGGATGTGGGTCAGTGGAAGTGCCCCTGAGTTCAATCCCTAGTGTCCCCACCCCAAAAATGCATAGGAGATAAGGATATGATGATATAGGTATTGGTCATAAAATGAGGCATGGTCCTATGTATCAATTCATTAAATAAGCCCTATAATTGGGATTGCAGCTGTATTCAAACTTTAAAAATTTATACCTCATCTATTCCCAAGGATAACAAAGAAGACAGGAATAGAAAGTTCCACAAAAATTCCAAAGTAGAAAATAAAAATTGGGGGGTTGGGGGTGTAGCTCAGTGGTAGAGCACTTGCCTAGCAAGAACAAGGTCCTGGATTAAATTTTCAGATATCTCTCTCTCTTAAATTTTCAGCTCTCTCTCTTTCTCTCTCTCTCTCTCTCTCTCTCACACACACACACACACACACAAATTTCCAGCATTACATACACACACACACACACACACACACACACACACACACACTCCCTCCCAACCCGTCCCCACCTCAGGCTTGCCTAGCAAACAAAAATTTCAAGTTACCTTATTTTAGGATACAAGACATAATTATGGCCGGGCGAGGTGGCACACGCCTGTAATCCCAACAGCTCTGAAGGCTGAGGCAGGAGGATCGAAAGTCCAAAGCCAGCCTCAACAAAAAGTGAGGCACTAAACTCAGTGAGATTCTGAGATGTAGTTCAGTGGTCCAGTGCCACTGAGTTCAATCCATGGTCCAAAAATAAAATAAAATGGAAATATATACATTTATAATATATATATATACACATTTATATATATACATTTATATATATGTAATATTTAAAAATAAATAAAATGGAAAAAAATAAAATTATGGCCAGGCATGCTGGTGCACGCCTGTAATCCTAGAAGCTTGAGAGAATAAGGCAGGAGAATCCCAAGTTCAAAGCCAGCCTCAGGAACTTAACAAGGCCCTAAGTAACTTGGTGAGAACCTGTCTCTAAATAAAATACAAAAAATAGGGCTGGGGAAGTGGCTCAGTGCTTAAGTGGCCCTGGATTCACTCCACTGTGCAAAAAAAAAAAAAAATTTTATATATATATATATATATATATATATATAAAATGTATGTATATATGTATGTATATACTTATGAATCATGTTGATATTGCTTGCTAAGTGGCTTAATGTTGCTATCATCTGTTAGAGCTATACTTTTTTGTTTGTTTAGAAGTTGTTCTTCCAAGTATTCATTCAAGAATACAGAATGAGGTTTTTTTCCTCCTAACTACAACATCCTTTATTCTACCAGGTTCACTGTAATGGCCAAAGCTTAGGTCTTTCCAATGGACTCGAATCCCTATGGGATCTTTTACAGTAAGAACATAATGCCATTAACACTGAAATAAAATGGTAATGATATCAATAAAATGACAGTTAAAGACTAAGGACTAATTTGCCGACATGGTACATATAAACAACAATCAGATGAACGTTTTATCATTAACATTTATTGATGGGATGGATAAATACAGATTGAGAAACATACTTGACAGCAAGTTATCAAACTGATAGCCAGACTATAAAATGTATACAACATCCTTCTTTAATTTTTTTTAAATTTTCTGAATTTTTTACAAAGAGCCCTTATGATAATGGTCACTTACATCCTATCATTCACATAACAGCAGTAGAGATCCCAAGGGTAGCATCCAAAACTGAGGTCCCCTAAGGAGGACAGAGGCAACAGCAGAATAATATGCTGAGAAAGGACTCTTAAGAGCAATACAAAGAAAGAGAGAAAATTCTCACCACAAAATTGTACCTGAGTGACATAAATTGGTAAAGTGTTTTTTGTTTTCTTTTTCCTTTTGCTCTTTGGTCTCGTAAGAAAACGGACAGTTTTAAGTGTGTAAAGTAGGGTGGGAAAAGGTCAACTTCAAGCTCAAAAACAGGTTAAGTCTAAGTTAGGCTGCTGCATTCTTTGGGTGCTTAAGCCATACAGCACTTTCACTTTGTAACCAATTCCATTATGATCAACAACTAATCAGGTCCTCAGTTGCACTGAAGAGTTCCCGATTACCTGATGGAGATAATACTCACTCTGGCTTCAATTAGCATGCTGTCAAGCATCCCTCTCCATGCTTAACATGGCAACACAAAACCCAAGTTTATTTTCATTCAACCACAAATACACACTCATCAAGGGAAAGGAGACACTGCTTTTTAGTAAACATTCTTTTTCTTTTCCTCCCCTTTCCAACACCACGTTCATACAAAAACTTTAGAAACATTAAAATGGAGAGCTCTCCCACTTAAAAGTTAATTATGATTCCAGACTATCAGGTAAGATTACAGTACCATGCTTGCTTCAAACTTACATCCAGAGAGGTATAGAAAACAAAACTTAACAGTGTGGTGCAAAAAGAACATTTCCTAATTCATCAGGAGCCAAAACTCAGTTAAAAGTTGGATGATAACAAGCAAGAACATGAAACATTTGGGGAGGTATTAGTCACTGAAAGCACAGTGGGATGACAGAGGACCATTTCTCACAATTCAGATGGGTTGCATAGACTGCTTAAATTATCCCAAACTCAAGAGAAGAAAATTTGCATTCCAACTTCAAGATGTTCTAGCTTCTCTCTTTTCCTAGCACTAGCATCAAAATAACTAATCAAAAAAATTTTAAATTAATCAGTTCCAAAAAATAAAGGAAAACAGGTGTTTAAAATCCAATCATACCAGGATAGTTAGGGACCCTCAAATTGCCTTTTCCAAAAAGCAAGTTATGAGGGGTATGCATTATCAGTACGAGTAATTAGGTTTCCATAGGCTTAAAAAAACCTGGCAGTGATGATACCATGATTTTATTTCAATATCTGAATCCACTGCTGTATGCAACTGGATATTTTAAGTTGTCCTATCAACACTGAAGTCCATAATACAAAATTACATAGGATACACTAAATCAAAATACTAAATTGATTTAAAAGAAAAAGGAAGCTAAGAGTCTCAAATATGGAAACATTGATTAATGAGTGGGAAGACTAGACTAAGTATTTTCTTAACCCAAAAAGCATAACTGATGCCTCTGAAGACCATGTTGACTTTAGATTAATACTTCACTAGAGTTTAGCCAAGAGCAACACAGGTATTGGATTAAAAGCCCTAATCCACAGGTATTTTGTTTATGCAAAGTTTTGGGAATTACTTTTACAGAACTTGAAGCTCCAGGCCTGCTGACCACCATGACCTATCCTTGACAGTCTAGGTTAAAAGAAACAAAAAGTCATGTTTACTAGACTAACTTTGGATATACAAACCCCATTTCTCACCCTTTGAAGGCGTGAGGGTAGAGAAGACACACAGCTTAGAAATCACACAACCCTTAGAAAACTTAAAGTTTGTAGAATTTGGACAATATGCATATTAGCTGACAGGCACATCTGTTAACCCAAAGATAATGCATCAGCTTCATGCAGAGTCCATAAGACGGTTCAGAATATATGCATAGATCTAAAAACAGACACTGTAGGTATCTTAAGACAGTACCAGGAGGCATAAATATAGAGAGGTCTCTAACCTGACTTATATCAGCAAAGATCTACTAGTGCAAAGGCCAGACTCCACAGCATAAAGCAACTCTTTAGGTGGTTCATTCCTAGCAAGTTCTAAGGAACTTAACTACAGTACTGCCATGGAGAACTGTTATGACATCAAGTGGATATGTGCTTCTGGTAAGGGACTGCATGTGATTAGAAAATGTGACATTAATTAAGAGTAATTAAAAGCTAGAGAGACACTTTCACAATCAAATCAGTGATCATCAATTCCACAAAGATACAGATACAAACTAAATGGCATATTCCCTTTTGGAGAGGTCTGGATAGAAGCAGACTCCACCAAACAAAATCTAAACAAACACAAAATCTAAACACAACCATGAATCTACCAATTATCTAGCACAACACAAAATACCAAGAAAGAGGAAATTGTCATCTAGAAAAGTTAAGTGACATTCCAAGAAGTATTACTGGTTTACAGGTCAACAAAGAGCTCCTTATTTTACACAGCACAGGCAGGCACTCTAGATAATCCAAATATGCATTGATACGGGACTCTGTTTCATTCACCTTCAGTTCAGGTTTATGCTTTCCTACATAGTCCTTTCTATATCAGGCCAGTACACCATCAATGCTAACTGCCCCAGTTTCCCCCCCAATCCATTCATGGCATACAACAGCACATATATAACTCCCGTCTCCCTATGACTTGCAATGAAAGAATGAGACTTCTCCCCTAAATACTATTTGGCATGATGGAAGTTGCATTAAAAAAGATAAATTCAAACTGCACCATCCTTCCCATAACAAAAATGCCACAAGACCAAATGACACACCAAACGATCTGAATTATGTGGCATTTTCAGTCCTTCCACATCAAAATGTTCAATTCTAATATATGAGATAATCAAGCACCCATGACAGGAATCCTGATTTTTTTTTGGGGGGGGGACTCTTAGAAATCTCCTTAGGAATCTCCATCTAGAATCTAAAAATGGACATTCTATACATAACAGTATTTGCTGGCAAGTACTGCTCACTCTCGAGGCACCAGTACTGTTAAATTCACAAGCTCCAATCTGAAGTCATATAGACTGCAAACACAAGGATGCAGCTGTTTCCCTTCAGATATACAGATAAAAAGCAAGTCTCACATTCATAATGTAATTTAAAATACAATGTCCTAAGAATTTCAAATCACAATTTCATTGTTTTTAGTATCCTTTAGCTCCAAGTCTTCTACGAAAACTATTGTCACATAAGTCTGGGCTTTCATAAGCAGGATATATATAGCACATCTCCCTCCCTTCAGAGACCCTGAGAACACTCTGATCTGAACACTTTCCCAAAGCCTAATTGAAAAAAAGACATACCCAATTCTGTAGTACAGAAGCTGGCCTTGCTCTCTAACCCTTCTTCCTCAACCCCACCTCTGTTCTGCATTAAAAAGAACAAAGCTGTAAAAAGGAAGTTGATAATGGAGTTGAGAATCAGGTCATTGGCTGCGCTTGCCCAAACTAGAAATTACAGTGCTACTCCTCAATCACAACATAAAGGAGGAAATACATGCCTCTTCCTTCATGTTCTCAAGGCCAACCATGTTCTCTCTAGTAGACTATTGGGAAGTGAAAATGATAAAGGACAGCGAGGGAAAGATAAAACATGATTTTTTTTAAACACACACACTTAAAAAACACCCACACACCCACGCTTACATACACACTTAAAGGTCTCAACACTTCAAGTGGCCTGAGCCTATTTCAGAACTCTTGGCCAAGAGCCTACCCTCCCACCCACCCTGCACACATTCCCACCCTCCAATCCCACCCACCCCCAGTCATTGCTATGTACCTCATACACACAGCAAAATTCTTATCCCCTTCCCAATTATATAAAAAAACTAAACAGATAACTTACTTTCTTTAAATTATTTTTTAAAGTCTCTTAAAAGATTTTGACGTTTAAATACTTCCTCTCTTCTGATATATTAAACATCAAAAGAACCCACAATTACTTGATAAAACAAACCCTCCATGGTTCAGTTCTGGCAAGAAGAGGGAAGATAACTACCCCAATCAACCTAATTAGGAAGTGGAGAGGCCTAGAGAAAGTGTTCTTAATCTTTCACAGCTTCAACACATTCCCACCTCTCTAATACCAGTAAAAACTATAAAATAGTTAAATGTATGAGGCAGCAGATATAATAACCAAGGCCCTCCACCACCCTCCCACCTTTGTCTCAACATCAACTTATTCCCTAGTCCAAGAAGAGGGACATATTTCATAAGGGAATCATTTTTCTCAGTCCAATATCAGTAGTCAAAAAAAAAAAAAAGCGCATGTTTTTAGAAGTTTTTTTTCTCCTCCTTTTTTTTTTTTTTTTTTTACTTAGGAAGGGGTGGAAGTGGTGGAGGAGGTTCTGATGGTAGAGGCGGTGGTCGGGGTTTGTCTGCATTGCCAGATCTGGAGGACATTCCACTAGCCCGTGGATTGAGATATTCACCATAAGAATGAACAAATTCAAATGCAGGGGGCTGAGTGGGTTGAACACCTTGGGCACTGAGCAGGGAGTGAAGCATATTCACAGTATCTTGATAGTCTATTGACTGGGTTGTGTTGTGACCATTAGCCCCAGTGGGACCTTTATCCAGTTTCATATGAGGAACTCGAGTTTTACAGCTAGGCTGTGAAAAGGGAAGGCCACTTGTGTCTGAGCTATGCCCAGGCAACTGGGCCATCGTAGGAAGAGGAGGGAAGGAGAAATTTAAGGAAGAGGATTTAGTACTCTTGGCAATCTTGGCTGGATGATCAAATACTGCCCCTCCAGTCTCTTCAGGGGGACCTCTTTTACGAGTGGAACTCGAAGATGAGAAAGAACTAGACAAGCTATAGGTTTTGTGTGCTAACGTGCTTGCCTGGCTGCTATGTTTTGGATCACCTGGACGTTTGTTACCAGTAGCAGCTGGAAGCTGTGAGTAAGAGTGCTTGTGTGAGTGGTGATTATGATGATGATGGTGATTAGATGGGTGAGTCTTGTGCTTGTCTTTGTGTTCCCGGCTCTTTGTGATACTGTCCTCTACAGAATTATGCTTGTCAGCTGCATGGACTTTAATGCGCATTTTTATCTCTTCTGGTTTTGAAGAGATAGCTTTATCGCCACCAGTCACTGGAAGTCTCATTTTGAGAGATGTTTTGTCAGCCTTATCTAGAAAAGGCCGCTCAGGGTTTTCTGAGCCCTCTAAGGGCATCTTTAGAATGACTGAAGAATGGCTATCATGGTGAGACAGGAGATTCTGGGCAGCATATGCATACTGTGACTTCACATTGGCCTCTGTGTTCTCTAGTTGCCTCTTCTGGGCAGCCAATTCTTCTGCATGCTTTGCACGATATTCTTTCAGGGAGACTTTAGTTGATGGCACACTCTTAGTACTCTGCTTCTGGGAAATAAATGCATTTGAACCATCCTGCTGCAAGGAATGATCGACTCCTATAAGTGCTAAATTCTCATTAGTCCGATGACCCTGAGCAGGTTCTAGTTTAAAAGGAGGTTGGGAGGATATCCAACGTTCACCCTGCAACATCTCCACATTGGTTAAGTTGCTTGATGACTCTTCAGAGACTGGAAGAGAAGGCACTGCACTCGTAGTAGATGAAGTTGACATGCTCATTAAACCCGCAATAGTTGTATCGGAAGAGCTCTGGGAAATCATATTGAGAATTGTCTGCTCTGAAGTGTTTTCATCTGCTCCTCGGTCATCTGCTTTTGATTTTCTGGCAGCCTGACATGCCTAAATGAAGCAAATAACATCACCTCATGTAATTTATTAAATTAAAATCCAGTAAGATGAGTAGATTGTACTTGCTCAGAATAAGTCAAAACAAGCAGGAAGCTGCCCTAACATGAGAGCAAATAAATATATAATCCTCATAAAGGAATTTAAAACTGTCAATCAAGTCATACTAATTTTACAAGGCAACAGCAACAAAAAACTGTGCTAAACTAAAAATCACTTATAAACATTAAGTATGTTTGCTTGTGACTATAGTTAGTCCTTAAATTCTAGAAATTAAAGTGAAAGATGAACTATATGCTCTGAAGCCTACTTCTGCTTTTTTTTTTTTCCTTTGGGTGGGGGTGGTTTACCAGGAATTGAACCCAAGAGTATCTTACCACTGAGCTAAGTCTCCAGTCCTTTGTATTTTCAGATAATCTTGCTTAGGACCTCGTTAAGTTGTTGAGGTAGGCTTCAAGTTGCAATCCTCATGCCTCAGCCTCCCCAATCAGGGATTACAGGTATGCACCACTGTGTCCAGCTCTCAACCCTACTTTTAACCCTAAGCTTCTAGGAGGCAAACATTCTCTGCAACTCACTCAACTTAGGAGAATGTATTTATACTTATCAGTATGGATTTATGAGAAATGAGGGAAACTTTCTGGTATTGAGGATCAAACCCAGGGCCTGATACATGACAATGACAAGCATGTGCTCTACCGCCAAGCTAAGTCCCTAGCCCAAAGGAAAATGTTTTCAAACACACTGTACGGGGGTGGGAGGGACGGGGGAGGAATGATTCCATTATTCCTAAGTAAGACTTTGAAAAATATCTAAAATGTAACTTTAGGCTGCAATCTATGTGAAAAATTCTAAAACCCATTTTAAAAGTAGTTAATATGAAAGTTTCAACAAAGATTCAAGGATAAAATTATGACACCATTTCTAACCTTTCATTGTTGTTTAATATCAAGGGATTGAACACAGGGGTGCTTAATCTTGAGCCAAATCCCCAGCACTTTTTATTTTGAGATGGGGCCTCACTAAATTGCTGAGCCTGCCTCAGTCCCCTGAACTGCTGGAATTATAGGCATGTGCCACATCCAGCTTATCAGCTCTACCTTTTTAACTCTACATCTTACCTCTACTAGGAGCCAATACTCTCAGAGAAGCCATCTTTTCTTCCCTAACAGTCTCCACATAGAAAATATTTAACCAATGTAGCTTACTGAATAATCATTATCAGAAGTATTACATACACAAAGCAAAACCTGCTATCACCTATAACTACAGACTTCTGGCCAGTATCCAAGCTATAAAATCATAATTACTGCACAACTATGAAAAGGAAAATTCCAAACCAGGACACAAATCCAATTCTGGTATATTCCCTGATATAGTCCAAAAAAAAAAGGAACAATTGAAAGCAATGATTCTTACCCTCCAATTCCGAATGCGTTTGAGCCTGCTGGGAGTTTTCTCCAGAATCTGTAGAAATTCATGTGTCAATTCTACAAATAAAACATTCAAAAAAGACTGAGAGACAGAGATAATAAAACAAGAATAACCTCAACCAACTTAACTCACTATTTTCATCTGAATAAAGTCACCTTTGGCCAGATATGTGGCAAATCAAGAGCAAGTGCTTTTCAAGGTCCCTTACTCTAAAACTTACCATCTAAAAGTTCCAAGGTCACAGTGGCGTCAACATATTCCCACCAGTGCTTCCCGTCAGTTGAGACTGGGATCTCCCAGTTGGACCACTTGCAAGCCAGATGGATGCAGACACAGGCCACCACAGGAGGTGTGTACTGCAGGCTAAATGTGGTCAAATGCAGGCTGACATCAGAGGGAAGGAAACAGAGAGTGTCATGAGCTCTCAATCCTCAACCCAAAGCTAAAACTCTCCATTATTAGAAGAAGAAAAAAAAAAAAATCTAAAAATACACAGGAGAGAGGGCAAGAACTATCCTATGCTCTGATTCAGCACTCAATATAATGATTTTCTGTTAACCCACTGTGCAGGCTAACAACATTTCTAAATTTCTTTTCCACTTATAATTCAATCCATACCCTGACTAGGGACTAAAAAAAAAAAAAAAAAAAAAAAAAAAAGTTACATATCCATGTTTTTTAAAAATATTAACTTCTGGACCAGTATCCAAGCTCAGAAATAAATCTTTATTACCTATTATCTGGAGAATAAGCTCAGTACTTAAGGAAAATTTTAGGGTTTTTGTATTTAATCCCTAATCAAATACTAAGGAAATACCCTAAAAATCATCTTCTCTTTGTCAATCATAGTTCTGGACTATTTAAAATAATGAACAGACAGGGGATGAGCTGTAGCTCAGTGGCAGAGCACTTGCTTAGCATGTGTGAGCCACCAGATTCAATCCTCAGCACTACATAAAATAAGTAAATAAATAAATGAAGAAATAAAATAAAGGTATGCTGTCCATCTACAGCTACAAAAAATTTAAAAAATAAAAATAAGGAACAGACCACAAGCCAGGCATGGTGGTGCATGCCTATAATCCCAGCAACTTGGAAGGCTGAGGCAGGACAATTACAAGTTTAAGGTCAGCCTCAGCAACTCAGCGAAGGTGCTAAACAACTTACCAAGACTCTGTCTCGGAGACAAAAACCACTATGGTGGGCTGGGGTTATGGCTCAGAGGTAGAGGGCTCGCCTAGCATGTGAGAGGCACTGGGTTCAATCCTCAGCACCATATAAGGTAAAATAGACATTGTGTTCACCTATAACTAAAAAATAAATATTAAAAAATATAACTAATATAAATAAATAAATAAATGGATGGGAGATGTGGCCCAGTGGTAAAGCACTCGGGTTCAATCCCCAGTACTAAAAAAAAAAAAAAAAAAAACATTCTCAAATGTGAACTTGCGGGCTGGGGTTGTGGCTCAGTGGTATTGTGCTCATCTAGCATACATGAAGCACTGGGTTCGATACTCAGCACCACATAAATATAAAGATTTTGTGTCCACCTAAAACTTAAGAATAAATATTTTTTAAAAAAATGTGAACTTGCTTGATTGATGGTTTATTTCAATAAATTCACACTTATGTCATAAAACTGAACTTATTAAGGGTATTCTCAATTTCTATGAACAAACATTACTGGAGGATCAGAGATGAAAGCAAGAAAGTCATTTGGTAGTAAAGTTATATACAAATAATTTTTAAAAAAAGAAAGAAAAAAAAATATTGCCAACTCTATACATACACATGTCCATTTGGGCAAAGGAAACATCATTGCAAAATCCTCCAAATTAGATATTTACTCACTACTAATGAGTTCTAAACTCACATGAACTTTCAGAACTATGCTCTTAGTTATTTTAAAGCAAAGTAACACATGTAGAACAGGCAGGCAATCAAAGAATCACTACTAAATAATCATATCACCTTAGCAAATTAAAAAGCACCATGAAATCTAAGATACAACATGAAAACTGCAGGAAAAAAAAAAACTACATTCACCAGAGAATTATCTATAACACATTGTATCAAAAGCAGAAGGGAAAAAATTGAAATATAAAAACCTGTTGGTTGCCATGAAGTACGATGTCTGAGCTAAGTCCTTGCTTGCTAAAAAAAAAAAAAAGAGAAAAATTATTACTGCCATTTATAATCAACAAATATTTAGTAAGTATTTATATTTACAAGTTACTGTGTGAAATAGAGTAGTAAATGAGGCAGAAATATCTCATCGCCTGATTTTTATATTCTACTAAAGGAAATAACAAATTTTTTTTGGGGGGGGGAGGCATTGGGGATTAAGCCCAGGTGCTAATATATGCTAAACATCTGGCTCAACCAGGTTGATTGAACCTAAGGTCGCCTAACTACTGAGTCATATCCCCAGATCTTTTTCTTTTTGATTTTGAGACAAGTCTCATCAGGTTGCTTACAGCCTGAGCAAGGCTGTGTGCCACCACAATGATTTTTTTATTTTAATTATTTTAATGTTAATAATTATGCTGATTCCAGACCTAGAGACTCAAGCTTTATTCTGCATATTAGATATTGAGGGTATTTGTTTAAAAATGTAATAAATGAGGGGCTGGGCTTGTAGCTCAGTGGTAGAGCGCTTGCCTAGCATATGTGAAGCACTGGGTTCAATTCTCAGCACTGCGTATAAACAAGTCAAATAAAGGTTCATTGACAACTAAAAAAATATTTTTAAAAATGTAATTAATGAACTTGCTCCCTAGAGTGTGATTCAATATGTTGGAAGAAGGAGACAAGCAATTTTTAATAAGTAACACAGACATTCTGATCCAAGGGATCACTGAGAAACATTAAGCCAGGGGATGAACTAATATGATTTGGCAGCAAGATAAGAATCTAGAAGACCTTGATGAATTTGGGAAAAGTGACTTTTGCTTAGGGGGAAAAAAAAAATTTTAATTGAGTAGACTATAATTTAATCCCTAGACCTCAAATAGCTTCAATTGTTCAACATAAATGAAATGAAAAACACCACGTTCCCCCTCCTATAAAAAATCTGTCCTGAGGACAAAGCAAATTTTGATCTTTTTTCTTCTTTTGACAGTACTAGAGATTGAATCCGGGGGTGCTTTACAACAGCTATGTCCCCAACTCCTTTTACTTATTAATTTTGAGACAGGCTCTGGCTGAATTGCCAATGCTGGTCTTGTAATCATCCTGCTCAGCCTCCACAGTAGCTGAGATTACATACATTCTTTTATCTTCTTTAGAATTAAGTCTTTTTAATATTAAATCTGGCTCTGTTTAACCCTATCTTTGCTCATGTGTAATTTTAATGCTTCAAATACAATGTAATCTGGAAATCTTTGGGAATTTTTAATTTAATAATTACATTATTAAAATGTAAAATAAGGCCAATTATCAGTTTGGTCTACAAATCTCTAAAAGGCATTAAATATACAAAGGTGTCCAGATTTTTTTTGCCAATGGATGGTAGGGATCAAATCCAGGACCACACATGTATTAGGCAAGTGCTCTACACTGAGCTACTTGATATTCTTGATACTACTATGTAAATGAAATAAAAGAAACTGAGGAGTGGGGGTATAGCTCAGTGGTATATTGTTTGCATAGCATGTATGAGGCCTTGGGTTTGATTTCCTCTGCAAAAAAAAATAATCAAATTAATAAAATAAAGAACTAGGTTTCATTCAATTAGAACTACTATCATTAAACTAGAATAAGAAGAAAAGTCCTACCAAGGGATTGTCATGCATGGAAATAAATTCAAATAAATTCTACTCAATCATCTGGATGGTCTTTAATCAGCCCTACAATTAAAATAAGATCACCCACTCCCAAGACTTCCTTAAAATTACCATTAGATACTTAGCACTTGATGATTTTTCAAAATCTCCCCCCAATCTTTGACAAATACCCTCAATGTGTTAACTCTCTCTTAACTGTAAATCATCTAAAAGCAATAATAAGAACCCCAAAAGGAAAACTCCAAGCCAGGACCAATAATTTTGATTGAAGTCAATTACTTTCAATTCAGCTTCTGGCCAAAGCAGGTGTATTACTTACCTCGAACAAGCTGAGTGCACTTTACCACATGTGTATGTGGGTGATCAATTGTTAATTCAAAGCCTTCAAGAAAAAAAAAAAAAAAAAAACTGGTTAAAAAGCTAAAGATACTCAACACATTTGAGATTTCTTTTATCTGAGTCATCATTAAAGGTCGCCCTCATTTCTCTCTCCAAACATTACTGTTCAGAGACTAAGTCAAAGTACGCAGTACACAGTATATTCTTCTCTAAATATATTATCTCCACAGCTGTTACACTCTAGCTAGAGAGTACCAATAAGATCTCAAAATCACTGAAGAACTAAAAACCTCTAAACACAAAACATTTTAGGGACAACAGAATATAATATAATCTAGAAGAAGCAGTCACTCGAACTACCTTCTAAAGCTTATTCTTGAAAAAATATTTTTAAAACTATACCTCTCATCTTGGTTTTATTCCATCTCATCATGTTACAATAGATACTGATCATTTTATCCAATTTCAAATGGTCTTTACAAAAATTACTTAAGCAGGATCAGTGTGCCTATAAAAATTACTTTTGAATTAAGTTTACTTTCTTAAGTATATAACTAAAATTTTCTAGATACAATAAATACTGAGAAATTGACATGATGTAAATTATTCTGAAAGGATAACTTATTTTTGTGAATTAGATCTTACTTGTTTCTACATTTAAAAGAAAAAAATGGGGGAGTGTTAATACTGGAAATTGAACCTCACTGGCCCTTTTCATTTCATTTTTGAGATGGGGTCTCCCTAAGACTAGATTCAAATTTGCAACCTTTCCACTTCAACCACCTGAATAGCTGAAAGAACTCAAAATGCATAAATACATGTGAAAAAAAAAAAGTTGTACCAATAACATTCAAATGCCACTCATGAAATCCTATCCTACCTAAACATAAGAAAAATGTCAGCCCTAAAGAACAAGAAAAACAAAATCCTTATTTTCATATTTGCTATGTATCATCAGAATTGCCCACACAACCATTATGGCTTGAATTCCTCCACTTCCACTGTGCTAAGCTGAACACTAGTTACCAATTTTACAAACAAATGCAGTATTTAAATACAATGACTAAATGAAGAGAATAATCGACAGAAGGAAAATTTTTCTTTAGATAGTTTTGCCATTATTTATCAGGTTAAAAACTGCCAAACCCTAAAAAAGGTAAATTAAAAACCCTAGAGTAGGGGAAAAAGGAAAGAAAAAAAAAAAAAAAAAAAACCTTACTGCTATTTCAAAAGTCAACTATACCTAAATTCCCTGTTGGTACAGGTAAGGTTCAACTCTAAATTCTACAACCTCTATAATCCAGAAACATATGCAATACTTTGCAAAAATCTTCCCAAGGGATTTTCTTACTGTTTGCTATTTTGTAATTTTTAATATCAAATCATTATTTACACAAATGATTTTTGATTTTTAAAGGAAAATAAACTTACCTAAAGTTTGCAAAATTATGCTTTCTAAAATCACCAGATCTTGAACTTGTTGCAGGTAAGCCTATAGATGAGAAGTCAAAAAATTATTTCCTAAAAAGGCATAATATATCAAGTATAAACAACTCTATCAATTCCTTCCAGAAAAAAAAACAATGAAAGGCAGAGGAGTTAGGAGGTAGAATAGGAATTGAAATACAATCCTTATCCCTATATCTAATTGGCACAGATTTTCCTTTATTTAAAAAAAAAAAAATAGCCAGATGTGGTGATGCACACCTGCAATCCCAGCAGCTTGGGAGACTGATGCAGAATTTCAAATTCAAAGCCAGTCTCAGCAAAAGCAAGGTACTAAGCAATTCAGTGAGACCCTGCCTCTAAATAAAACATAAACTAGGGCTGGGGATGTGTCTAAGTGGCTGAGTACCCCTCAGAGTTCAATCCCCAGTCCACTGCCCACCCAAAAATAGTAAACCAGATACAAGTAGTAATATTTTACATATGGCTACAGAAAACAGAGAAAGCACCAGATACAGTTCATTTTTAGACTGATTTTTTTTTGTAAATCCAGAGATTGAATCCAGGGCACTTACCCACTGAGCCACACCCCAGTCCTTTTTATTTTTTATTTAAAAAAACAGGGCCTCTCTCTAAGTTGCCTGACATTTTAAGTTTTAAAATTAAAATGATTTAGACACAAAAAATTAATAACACCACCTTTTTCCAACACCATCAAAATATATTTGCAGAATCCTTTCTACAGTATTGTAAGCATCTCTTTGGGATAATACTAGATTTCTAAAAACTAATACGAGTTCAAAGGAAAAATGAACAAAAAAATTTCAGATTTGTGCCAGATAAAACAATAGCCACTAGCCACATGTGACTATAGAAAACTTGAAACAAAGGTAGACTAAATTGAAATGTGCCACATTGCTATAAAATAAACAATGGATTTTAAACACTTAATCTTTAAAAGAGAATGTAAAATTTAGTAACTTTTAAATAATATATGCTTAAATGAAAATACTTTAGATACCTTAAGTTATATAAAATATATTATATTAAAATTATTTTTTAGTGAGGATTTTTTTTTTATAGTGCTAAGAATAGAATCCAAGGCCTTATAGATGCTAGGCAAGCACTCTACCACTGAGCTCACAAACCCAGCCTCCAAAATGAGGATTTTTAATAAAATTTAATGAAAACTTAAAATGTTTCAATTTTCACAAATGTGGCTTTCATTTTATTTCTACTGGAAAGCAATAGTCTCTAGGAAAATGAGATCTGGGTCAGGAGTTCTGTAGTTAACTTCCCACTTAGTTCTATGATTTGAATAAATCTAATAAGGACTGAAACTTTGCTAGTTCTCCTTTCCATATAGTAGAGAAAATATTTTTCCCTAACTCTTTCATAAGGGCTGGAGGCTCAGGTAAGAAATTATGGGAATTTGTTTGTGTTTTATTTTGTTAACTCAATTACATGAATCAGTAGCATTTACTAGTCTTCAAACCTAAAAAAATCTATAGCAATCACTCTTTAACAAGAGGTACCAGTGTGACCCAAAGAGAAAAATGAAGGCTAGACACTTACATGCAAAACAATTAGGGGGCTGGGGATATTGCTCATTTGGCAGAGTGCTTGCCTGGAATGCATAAGGTCCTGGGTTCAATCCCCAGCACCACAAAAAATTTTAAAAAAGCACATAACTAGGCCAGGTGCTGCACGCCTATAATCCCAGCAACTTGGGAACCTGAGGAGGAGGATCACAAGTTCAAAAGAAAAAAGAAAAAAATAACATTTCAAATACAAGTTAAAATTCATCTTCTCGTCTCCTAGGATGCTGCTGCTAATTACAGTTCCATATATACTCTTCAGAACTTTATACTATGTTTGTATATATAGCTTTTTGTTTTCTTCCACCCTGACCTTTCTTTTTTTGGTCCTGGTGATTGAACTCAGGGGCACTTGACCACTGAGCCACATCCCCAGCCCTATTTTATATTTTATTTAGAGACAGGGTCTCATTGACTTGCTTATTTAGCACCTCGATGTTGCTGAGGTTGGCTTTGAACTTGTGATCCTCCTGCCTCAGCCTCCCCAGCCTCTGGGATTACAGGTGTGTGCCACTGTGCCCAGCTTGCCTTTCTTAAAAAAGGGAAACTCTTGGTTTTAGAAGTCAACAAACTGGGGAGTACTTAGAGGGCTGACATTCATAGCAGACTGGAGAAAAATTATGGATTTTTGATGTGAAATTATTTAAATCTCTTAAAATGAATGCATGGGTCCTCTATGAAATAAATGGATTTTCTTGTGAACAAACTAAACCGGGGCACTTAACCACTAAGCCACATCCCCCAGCCCTTTTTTATATTTTATTTAGAGACAGGGTCTCACCATGTTGCTTAGGGCCTCACTAAGTTGCTGAGGCTGGCTATGAAATCGAAATCCTCCTGCCTCAGCCTCCCAAGCCACTGTGGGTTACAGTCGTGCACTACTGAGCCCAGCTAAACTGTTTCTTGAGTGTCTGAATTTTCTATGTGATTTTTACAATTCCCTTTTTTTTTTAAATATTTTATTTTTTAGTTGTAGTTGGACACAATATCTTTATTTTATATATTTATTTTTATGTGATGTTGAGGATCGAACCCAGGGCCTCACACATGCTAGGCAAGCACTCTACTGCTGAGCCACAACCCCAGCCCCTACAATTTCTTTCAAATGACCCAGAGATTTAGTTCATTTCACACTAAGATTTTAGTTAATCTGAAAAAACTAGCAACAGATCTCATTTATTTTTATTTTTTTATTTTTTGGTTATAGAGGACACAATACCTTTATTTTATTTATTTATTTATTTTTATGTGGTGCTGAGGATCAAACCCAGTGCTAGGCAAGTGCTCCAGCACTGAGCTACAACCGCAGTCCCCAGAACTTATTTCTTCAATGTATCCACAACAAAAATCTATCTATAAGAATGCCTTCAGGGCTGGATATGTATCCCAGTGGTAAAATGCATTAGGCACAGAGTTCAATTTCCAACACCACCAAATAAATAAAAAGGTAGAAAATTAATTAAAATGGGAAAATATTTTGGATATAGTAAGTAAAAAAAAAAAAAACACATAAATCCACATTCAAACTTTACCAAATTAAAGTTATAACACTGTTGCAATAAAAAAAAAAAAAAAAAAAGTAATCACTTTCCTACCTCACTCCTAGTATCAGGAAGTGATTCCTGTGGATGGAGACAAGCATGTGCTACCTTGATGACATGTTCCAATTTTTTTGGCTGTTCCTCCACTTTAGCCGCCAGAAACAAAGCTGCAGGAGCCACAGACTAGATAAAAACAATAAATAAATCATACTTATTTATTTCTAGATCAAGGTTGATGAAAAGTCAAGTTAAGTCTCAAATCAAGTTCTTTGCTTCTCCCAACTTCGTTGTTTCATTTACACTTTTCCCCTTAAGTGTAACATCTTTCTCTCTCCTATCCATTAATCCATGTCAATTTTCAAACATCAATCCTTCAAACTATGGTTAAAAGTTATTGCTGGGTAAAGCAACTATTCATAAACAGCTTCCTAATTAAAAGTGACATTCTTTAATTTGTATCAAATCATTGTTTTGGGTTTTTTGGGCTTTTTTTGTACCAGGGACTAAACCCAGGGGCACTTAACCACTGAACCACATCCTCATCCCTTTTTATTTATTTATTTATTTATTTATTTATTTAGAGACAGGGTTTTGCTAAATTGCTTAGAGCCTGGCTAAATTGCTGAAGCTAGCTTTGAACTCACTATCCTCCTGCCTCAGCCTCCCAAGCTGCTGGGATTACAGATATGCAACATCATACCTGGCACTCTATGTTTTTTAAACAGTAAATTGAAATATCCAGAAGAGGCAAATCTATAGAAACAAATGTTAATGGATGCCAGGGGTTACAAAGAGAGTAGGAATGACTACTAACAGATGAGATATTTCTGGGGTGATGTAAATGTTTTGAAATTACATAATGATGAGGGTTATACAACTTTATGAGTATATTAAACATTAGTGAACTGTATACTTTAAAACAATGAATTTTACTGTATGTAAATCACATCATTTACAAATATAAATATCAAATCTAAAAAAATACAAAGCCCAGTATTATATTCACAAAATTATACAAGAAAGCATCTAGGAAGGAAAAAAACTCAAGCCAATAAACAAGGAGACAACAAACTCAGACACTAAATAATATAAAAAGAATATAGGGGTGTATAGTTCAGTGGCTAAGTCCTTGTCTAGCATTTTTGAGGGCTGCAAAGAAAATTAATTAATTTTAAAATATATCAATGAATCAAAGATTGCAATGGTAAGAGCTAAAATTTACCAGGAGTCAAAGAAATGTAATTTTATGGAATTTAAAACATTTCACTTTACTAACTAGAACTGAAACATTCTAATACTTATTTGTATCCCCACTGTTTCCTGTTATATTTTTCTAAATAAAATTTATTCCACATTCTCAATTCATAGTAACAATTCTTTTCCTTCTCATTTGTTTCATTTGTATATTGAACTTGCTACATATGTATTCCTCAGTCCTTTTTTTAAGGTTTTTTTTTTTGAGAGAGAGAATTTTAATATTTATATTTTAATTTTTGGCGGACACATCTTTGTTTTTGTGTGGTGCTGAGGATTGAACCCGGGCCGCACACATGCCAGGCAAGCGCGCTACCGCTTGAGCCATATCCCCAGCCCATTCCTCAGTCCTTAGTAATAAAGAATTTGAAGAAAATGGGCATGAAAGAAAATATGAGTATGAGGGGGCTAGAGATATGAAGTCTCAGAATATGAAGAATATTTTTTTAAAAATATTTTTAGTTGTAGCCGAGCACAGTGGCGCACACCTGTAATCTCAGTGGCATAGGAGGCTGAGGCAGGAGGATCATGAGTTCAAAGCCAGCTTTAGCAAAAGTAAGGCACTAAGCAACTCAGTGAGACCCTGTCTCTAAATACAATACAAAATAGGGCTGGAGATGTGGCTCAGTGGTCCAGTGTCCAGTGTCCCTAAGTTCAATCCCTGGTAGCCCCCCCCAAAATACACACACACACACACACACACACACACACACACACACACATATTTTAGTTGCAGATAGATACAATACTTTTATTTTACTTATTTTTATGTGGTGCTGAGGATCGAACCCAGTGCTTCACGTGTACTAGGCAAGCCCTCTACATGTGAGCTACAATTCCAGCCCATGAAGAACATTTGAACAATAAACTGAATAGCTAAATGAAATAGATATTAAAGATCTTTAACAAGAATGACACAAAAAATTTTAGAAAAAATGTGAAATATAAGAAATATTTAGGAAAATTAGCAGATAGGATTAGAAAGATGAAAAGATGAGAAACATTAAAAGTTAATTTTTGGGCTGGGGATGTGGCTCGCCTGGCATGCGTGCGGCCCGGGTTCGATCCTCAGCACCACATACCAACAAAGATGATGTGTCCACCAAGAACTAAAAAATAAATATTAAAAATTCTCTCTAAAAAAAAAAATCTAAAAAAAAAAAAAAAGTTAATTTTTAAGAAAGAAGAATATAGTAACTCAGGCATTGGAAAATAAAGTTTAGAACAGGCAAAAACAGTAGAAATAAAAAAGAAACAGGCATCACTCTGGAAAAATAGGGCAGCACTAAAAATATTTATGCTGAGAAAAAAAATCTAATGGAATACACATCTCATGGGATCATTTTCAAGTTTGTTTATCAATAATTTTCCCATCAAAGGCAAAGTTTCTCTAAGAGATTCTTATACCAATTTAAGAGTAAAAATTTTTTTCCATTAAAAAGTTAGTTATTGGGGGCTGGGTTTGTGGCATGGTAGAGTGCTTGCTTATCACGTGTGAGGCACTGGGTTCGATCCTCAGCACCATATAAAAATGAAATAAATATATTGTGGGTCCACCTAGAACTAAATAAATAAATAGTTATTGGAACTGGGGTTGTAGCTTGGCAGTACAGCACTTGCCTAGAGTATGTGAGGCACTGGGTTCAAAGCTCAGCACCACATACAAATAAATAAACAAAATAAAGATCCACTGACAACTAAAAATATATATATATTTTAAAAAGTTATTTGTCTGTCTACTTTGAGCAGGTACTTTAAACAATTAATTTAATTAAACCTTATCAACTATTCTATGAAATAGATACTATCAATGACTATAAACAGGAGAATTCTGAGGCCTATGGTCACTTTCCCAAAGGTTCCACCATTAAGCTTTATCTCTTAAAGAGTCAAAATAAGAGTAAAATACACATAATCAAACTTTTTATACATTAAAAATACAGGGTTTTTTTGTTTTGTTTTTGGCCATAATAAAGACTGAACAGGGATTGAACCAGGGCCTCACAAGCTAGACAAGTGTTCTACCACTGAGCCATAACTCCAACCAACTTTTCTTTTTTTTAATTTAATTTTATTTATTTGTTTGTTTCTATGTGATGCTGAGAATCGACCACAGGACCACACCTGTCCTAAGCAAGTGCTGTACCACTAAGCCATAACCCCAGCCGCCCCCCACAGCCAACTTTTTGTTGTTGATATCACTGCTGTTTGAGTCTCTAGCATGCCCTGAAATATATAAAATATAACATAAACACACAAAATCCACCTATTACTTTTATATTTCACCACTTTTCACAAAAGCATTTAAAATAATATAGAAATTCAATTAATAAGGTTAAATTTCTTCTCTCATAGACAGTAAATAGAGTTCCTGAATTTAAGTGAAGAAAAGTGATTTAACCACCTCTACTAAATAAATAAAATCTATTTCAATTGAAAAGCACTAACACATCTCTACCAATGTGTTAATTACAAAATTTATATAAATCAAGAATTAGTCAATTTGTATGCTTTAGATTTTTGTGCTTTATTGTATGTAAACCGCATGCAATAAAAAATCTTCAAAAACAAAATAGCCCGGTTCAGTGGTGCCCCTATAATCCCAGTGCCTAAGGAGGCTGAGACAGAAGGATTACAAGTTCAAAGCCAGCCTCAACAATTTAGCAGGCCCTAAGCAACTTAACAAGATCCTGTCTCAAAATAAATTTTATTTTTTAAGAGAGAGGAGAAGGAGGGAGGGAGAATTTTAATATTTATTTTTTAGTTTTCGGCGGACACAACATCTTTGTCTGTCTGTAGTGCTGAGGATCAAACTGGGCCGCAGGCATGCCAGGTGAGCGCGCTACCACTTGAGCCACATCCCCAGCCCCCAAAATAAAAAATTTTTAAAAAGCAGGGGTCAGGGATGTGGCTCAGTGGTTAAGCACCCCACGTTCAATTCCAGGCAGCAAATCAAAAAAGAACAAAAACAAAAGAAAGTCATGGACACTAGGATCCAAAACACTATAAAAGAAATACAACAAAATGAGAAAAAAATATTCACATCATCTGACAATAGCTCTAATACATAAAGAGCTCATATAAAGTAAGAACAAGTTGGATATGATGGAGCAGGGGAGGCTGACGCAGGAGGATGGCAAGTTCAAGGACAGCCTCAGAGCTCAGAGTGTAGCTCAGTGGGAGAGAGCCCCTGGATTAAATCCCAGGTACCACCAAAAAAAGAGAGATAACACACACCAGAACACTAAAAAAGGGGCAAAGGGTATCAACAGTTTTCCATTCATTTCTTTCTTTCTTTCTTTTTTAAAGAGAGAGGGAGAGAGAGGGAGAGGAAGAGAGTGAGAGAGTTTTAATATTTATTTTTTAGTATTTGGCGGACACAACATCTTTGTTTGTATGTGGTGCTGAGGATCAAACCCGGGCCCCACGCATGCCAGGCGGGCGCGCTACCACTTGAGCCACATCCCCAGCCTGCATTCATTTATTTCAATATCATGAGAACCAGAACCAAAGGCAAAAGAAGCTCAACTTTATTAATTGAAGAAAAGTAAATTAAGAAAATAATTTCAGGGGCTGGGGTTGTTGCTAGGTGGTACAGAGCTCATCTAACATGGGTGAGGCAGGGGGTTGGATCCTCAGTACCACATAAAAATAAAGGTATTGTGTCTACCTACAACCAGAAAAATTTTTTTTAAATAATAATAATTTCAGACCCTATCTCTCTCATTCACCAATGTATCCCTTGAACTTGACAAGCAATTAGAACTCAATAAAAATTTCTTAAATTAATGAATATTTGGGGCTGGGGTTGTGGCTTAGAGGTAGAGAGCTCACCTAGCATATGTGAAGCACTGGGTTCAAACCTCAGCACCATATAAATATAAAATAAAGACACTGTGTCCACCTATAACTAAAAATCAAATATTTTTTTTAGAGAATCTTTTTTAATATTTATTTTTTAGTTTTCAGCGGACACAACACCTTTGTTTGTATGTGGTGCTGAGGATCGAACCTGGGTCGCACACATGCCAGGTGAGCGCACTACCGCTTGAGCCACATCCCCAGCCCGAAAAAATCAAATATTTTTTAAGAAGTAATGAATACTTGTGGTTAGTTTGAATGTAGAAAAAAGGCCCTTTCCTGAACAGTCCTATCTTTCAAAACTCGTACATATGTATACCTTTGGGCCTAGAAATTCTACCTATTGGAATTTACATTAAAATCTCACATAAGTGTACTTTATAATTGTAAGACCATCTCATGTAACATTTATAATAAATGAGAGACAACCTGAATGTCCACCAGTAAGGAGCTAAGCAATAATAAATGAGAAACAACCTGAATGTCCACCGATTAGGAGCTAAGCTAGTTGAATAAATGATGGTAAGCAAACATTACATAGCCATTTAAAAAGATGCGAAACTAATGAGCCAGGTACAGTAGCATACATCTATAATCCTAGTTACTTGCTACTTGGAAGGATAAAGCAGGAGTTTAAGGTCAGCACTGGTAATTTAGTGAGACTTTGTCTCAAAGCAAAATATAAAAAGGGCTGAGGATATAGGGTGGGGGTAAAGCATCCCTGGGTTTAATCCCCAGAACAATGTAAAAAGAAAAGGAAAAAAGGGGGGTCTAGGATTCTGGCTCAGTGTTAGAGCACTTGCCCAGTACGTGTGAGGCACTGAGTTCAATAATAAAATATTTGACTCACAAATCCACACAAAGTGCTGATCAAGATTATTCCTATTATCTAGGGAGTTCATTAAAGAAATATAGTCTTACCTGCAACAGGGATATCACTATGTATTCACTTCCAAGTCATTTATAATAATGTTATATAATACCATTTCAGGTAGCAAAATTGAAAATAGCACTACTGTATTTAGAATTCTGTCCAAGAAAAAAGTTCTTTCATTACTATTATTTTCTTTCTCTTGTTCTTGAGTCATTTCCCCAGTGATTATCACATAATGTACCTTCGCCTCCAAAGATCATTCATCAAAATTTTATCAAAGACGTCTGAAAGAATTTAAATAACTTATATTCATTTGCCTTTCTGACCATATTCATATTTACCTCTTTAAACATTTTACTTAATTTAAGCATGATTTTCCCTTTAATGCTACTCCTCTAACTCAAAACATTAATTTACTAAGTGTTCAATTATCTATTTCTTAATGAGAGAATCCACTTACTCTATGGATATACTTACCCTACCAGAAAACTAGACACTTCACAGCAAATTGCAAGGCTGAATTCGGAACAGTAGTTTGACACATAATGAAAGTGATCAATGCTACATACTAAAATTCAACTGCCAATTCAGTAGCAAAGACCTATCAAAAACAGGGAGCTGAAATCAATCACAAATTATTACACCATACAAGAAATTATACTTACATTTCGATGAAACTGTGTAAAAGACTGAATCATGTAGAATCGATGCATGTATACTATAGCTGTGTTGATAGTCAATTGTGAGCTGAAGTACTCAAGTTAAGGTCCAAATCAAGTAAATAGGCAGCATAATTCCCAAAACATAATCTGTCTCCCTCGACAAAAAGACCAGATGGCCAAGCACAGTCCTAACTGAAAATCATACTTACCTTTCCAAATAAAAAGGAGGTGTTGTTTTCTTTTGCCAAAATTACTAACTGCCTATTGACAGCATAATTCCTTCTACATAAGGGGTATTTAATATAAATTTACTGAATGAACAAACAACAACAAAATAAACTTCTCAGGATGAGAATCAAGATTTATAACAAAACTAATTTTTAGAACTTTCGGTCATTTACCTTCTATAAATCCTGTAATGACGATCCGATACCTCAGGTCATCTCTTTAACAAGTTTTACTAGGTCTTCCCTAATTTGGCCCCTGGGCATATTTCCACTATCTCTCACTTTCAATTCCACTTCTCCCTGCATTTTCACCTGGTGATCCTGATGGTTAGAAACACTGTGAAATGAATTGATATTCATTTACTAAAAATAAAACATTTTTCAAACACTGCACTTGCCTGCACTCTCCCTCTGAGCTATATAGAAAAATTTTTAAGTGCTTTACTTCTAAAGATGTCAGCAGGTCTGGGAATGGAGCACATCGGTAGAGCACTTGCCTACTAGCTTGGGTGAAGCCCTAGATTTGATCTCTAGCAGCACAAAAAAATAAAGACCTCAGCAGACAATGTGCTCAGTGTGCAGTAAAAAGATGACACAGTCCCATAATGGCAACAACCTAAATACTACAAAAGGAATTTTAAGGATACACTGAAATAGAACTAGGGGGTTGGGGGTTTAATTCCACAGACTGGATGCTTAGGAAACAAACTGGCATTAAAGAGGACACCTATTTTGAAGCAAACACATCCTTAAGGCACAAGCAACACAGTCTGCAACGAATTTAAGTGAAAGCTGCATAAACAGAAGCTTCACCAAGAAAAAAAAAATAAAGCAGAGTGAAAATAACTTTATATTAGTTTTCTCGGCCACAAAATAAGTAAATTTTCTGACAAATAAAAATAAATTGCCTAATCTTTGAAACATGACGAAAACGAATACTCGCCAGTACCCTGAGTAACTTAAGGGCACAACATTTGGTAAGCTAAACATTAGATCCATAGGTCTAAATCCCTCCAAACCTAAATTGACTTTTCTAACTTTGAAATTCTATAACACTCTAGCAAACAACTACTATTTGAACGTCTGAATGCTAAGCATTTTGAGGGGCACAGAATCAAATGCAAGAGGTGTCCATTTTACAGACAAGACAGCCAAGAACTTAACAGGTTATCTGCATAGCTATGAAGTAGGAGGAACGGATTTTGAACCAACGATGAGACCCTGCCTAGTTCAGCTTTGTCCCGAAACTATTTTTTACACACTAAGTTTGGGGGGCAGACGTCAACAGTGAAACTTCTACCAGACTCCTAAGACACAGAAGAAAGGAGAATCTCAAAGTCACGAAACCAGGTCAGAACACAGTGAAGAAGGCCTAAGAAGGATTGGCTAAAACACAAAGCCAGGAAAAGATACGAATTCCCGGCAAGGTTGGTGGCACGGGTGAGCGAGCGGGAAATTGACTCCGCCTCGCTTCCCTCGCATGAACAGCTTCGGTCTGCCCCATCGTGGGCTCTCCCCACTAGACATCCAGCTTCTGCCGACCTTCTTACCCCCTTCCTTCCCCGCCAGAGCCTGAGGCCTGAATGCCGGGGCAGTGCAGAACCGACTCCAAGGCCGAAGGCCTAGGCCACAAGGATACACGTTAAGACGTTGTCCCATGTCCTGAAGAAGATTGGCCGCCTGCTGGCGATAAGAAAGTTCTTTATCTGGGTCCAGGCCAAAACGACGGGATGGGCTATTTTCCAGCTGTTCTCGAGTAAAATACCACCGTTTGTTGTTGTTCTTCCTCTCTCCCTCCATAGCGCTTCAACTAGAAGGCAGCGGCGGAGGCTGCAAGCACTTCCCAGCGTCACCTCAGGGGCGACACACATCCGCTGTGCGGAGACAACTGCGACGTGACGAACTTCCGCTACGAATCGACCGCCAGGTCGGACAAGCTTCCGCTAAGGAAGCGAAAGTCAAAGCGTCTACTTCCGGAATGGACCTCGCGACACACTATAGCCAAGTTAACAGCCAGTCGGATACCAGGAGAGACCTTAAGGCGAAGACGCAGGCGCGAATCACGTGACGCTACGGAGGTAGGGTGGAATTATAAATTCTCGTGTCAAAACCACGTCTTTCCCCGCGAGAACGTGGTTGAGTCTTAGCGGCCTGGGCTGAGCTGCCAGGCAACAGTTCGGCGCCGAGAGGCATAGGCTCTCGCGCAGCATTGCTGCCGCTCTCCCCACGCCCAGAACTTCCCTCTGGGCGAACGTGACGATATGAAATATGGCAGATGGAGAGCTTGGTAGAGAAAATAGGTCAGAAAAATGAAAAAAGTAATAGTAGCCCTATAGTATCTCGAACCAATAAGATGAAACCATATAGCAAACACTCTGGGCACGGTGGCACAGTCCTGTAATTCTAGCTACTCTGGAAGCTAAGGCAGAATGGCAAGTTGGAGGCCAGCACGGGCAATTGAGTGAAACTCTGCCTCAAAAAGGGCTGAGGGTGTATGTCAGCGTTAGAACACTTTTGCTAACATCCTCGAGTCCCTGAATGGAATCCTCAGTACGACAAAAAAAAAAAAAAAAAGAAAGAAAGAAAGAAAAAGAAAAAGTAGTGATAACTACCAAAAGAATGAGTTTTTTATAAACTTGGATTCAATCCCAGCTTTTCCTCCATCCCTACCATCTTTCGTACAACTATTTGTAAATGTATAGTTTAGTAGCTTCATTTGTATTCACACTGTCATGCAACAGCTCTCTAGAACTACTTTTTCATCTTGCAAAACAAATTGCCAAGCAGCTCAGGAGGCTTAGACAGGAGGATCAGGAGTTCAAAGCCAGTCTCAACAATTTAGCGAGGCACTTAGCAACTCAGCGAGACCCTATCTCTAATGAAAATATATTTTTTTAAAAAAGTGCTGGGATTGTGGCTCAGGGGTTAAGCACCCCTGGGTTTAATCCCCAATACCAAAAAAAAAAAAAAAAAACAGACTCCCTTGAACAGCTCCCCATTGCTTTCCTATAAGCCTCTGGCAACTAGCATTCTTCATTCTTTTTGACTCTAACTACTTGGATGCTTCATATAAGTGGAATCATACAGATTTGTCTTTTTTATGACTGGCTTTTTTTACTTAGTGTAATATCTTAAAAAATCCCAGCTATTCTTTCACCTAGCTCGTGATCTGGAATATCACCTCGGTTTCTTCAAAAAACACCAACAGGATGTGGGCCAGGCATATAGGAGGTGTTTAGTGCATATTGATTGTCTAAATAATGTTAGCTAATGGTGGTACTGAGGATTCCATACATTGCTCTTAAAGGACAATTGATAAAAATCTTAAACCAGAGGAATTTCTCTTTTCTTCTTTTAAAAATTTACTAATATATGCCGGGAGCAGTGGCACACACCTGTAATCCCAGAGGCTTGGGACACTAAGACTGGAGGATCTCGAGTTCAAAGCCGCCCTCAGCAAAAGCGAGGTGCTAAGCAACTCAGTGAGACCCTGTCTCTAACTAAAATACAAAATAGGGCTGGAGAAGTGGGTTAGTAGTTGAGTACCCCTGAGTTCAATCCCCAGTATCCCCCACCCAAAAAAAAATTTTTTTAATACAAAGGATACATAGTATGCAACTTAACATAAAATGTATAATCTTTATTTTAAATTTCCTATAACCAACTGAATCTCACAAAATGCTTTCAGTTTTGCCAAGCTCTTGAATCACAAGTCAACCTACAGTTGCATTTAACAAGTGAGTATAGTTTTGGACTATTCACTGATATTTTCATTTGCGTGAATAAGATGGAAATGAAAATGAGACTTGTATAGGAACTTCATTAATTTGCCAGCGACTTGAGGAACATCTTTGCTGAATTGTATAATTTTTGAACACTGGAAGAGTTTCAATGTTGCTATTGGACAGTGTAATAGCTATAGATATGATACACTTTTAATATACATTATTAACATTTTCTCAACTTTCTTTTTAAAAACATTTAGTTAGTTGTAGTTGGACACAATACCTTTGTTTTATTTATTTGTTTGTTTTTATGTGGTGCTGAGGATCGAACCCAGGGTCTCACGCGTGCTAGGCGAATGCTCTACTGCTGAGCCACAACCCCAGCCCTTTCTCAGGTTTCTTAAGTCTAGACTGTCAACAGAATGAGTAAGTCCAGCCTTATCTAACATTGTCAATTTCTGTGGTGTACATTCTCCCACCATGGCTGATTTCAATCTATCAGTATGCAGCATCCCTGAAAATGAAACTGAAGAGAGGTGTATGCATCATCACACAGTATTTCCTCAAGACCAATTCAATAGTTTAGGTTTTCTAGTTTCTTGTCTTGATATGGAAAGAGCTTAGAAATCATCACTCCCAGACTGGGGATGGAGCTCAGTGTTAGAGCACTTGCCTGACATATATTGCGCCCTGGGTTCAATCCCTAGTAACTGAAAAAAAAAAATTAAAAGTGATCGGGTCCATCCTTACAAGAAAAAAGACAAATTTAACAATCCTTCTTGACTCATTAGAGAATTAAGGTTTTATAGTACAAACCACCTTATCCCCCAAGATGGAAAAACAGATGAAATCAGAAAAAAAGAACAGAAAGTCATGACTACTAAGAGCAAAAATTACTATGGGAACCAGTAACTCATAGGAATACTTAATAGCATAATTGACTAATTGCTGACAACTAAACACAGACTAGCTTGAGAGATTTAAAAAAAAAAAAAAAAAACTCTTGGGGCTGGGGATGTGGCTCAAGCGGTAACGCACTTGCCTGGCATACGCAGGGCGCTGGGTTCGATCCTCAGCACCACATAAAATAAAAATAAAGATGTTGCATCTGCCGAAAACTGAACAATAAATATTTTTTAAAATAAATAAATAAATAACTCTTGGGGGCCCATCCTTAAGTGGTCACTCATGTTTTTATACATTTTACCTGGAGTCTCACTGAAGACTGAAGAAAAAATCCTTTCATGCTTCCAGTAGGGAGAGGGGAAAGTAGTCATTTTGCAGTATGGCATCCTGTTCTTAACAAAGATATGCTTCTCAAGAAAAAAATTTTAACAGAAACTTGGGTTTTTACCAGATCCTATCTAATGTGGGAAGAAGGAATTACCCAACTGCAGTCTCCTATAACCTTCCTTTTTCACTTCATATTTTTCTTACAACTAGACACACATACGGCAGAAATTTTGGAATTATCCGACTGAGAATTTAAAATAACTATGATTAATATGTTAAAGACCCTAATGGAAAAAGTGGACAACACACAAGAACAGGTGGGTAATGTTAGCAGAGACATGAAAACTAAGAATCAAGCTGGGCATGGTGACACACACCTGTAATACCAGTTGTTAGAAGACATGCATGAGGATAGCAAGTTCAAAACCAACCAGGGCAATTTAGCAAAACCCTGTCTCAAAAATAAAACAAAAGGGCTCAGGATATAGAACAGTCATAGGTTCAATTCCCAGTACTGCAAAAAAATATAAAAAATAAAATAAAAGGAAAAGGATAAAGAAAGAAAAGAAAAGGCTAGAAATCAACAGAAAACAATGTCTTTGGTGGATTCATCAATAGACTGGAGATGACACAGAAAGAATCAGTTGGCTTGAAAATATGTCAATAGAAACTTCCTAAGCTGAAAAACAAAGAGAATAAAGTATGAAAAAAAAAAGCAGAATATACAGATACAATAAAAGTAAATAAACTTATGATTATAGATAATAGTAAAACAATTAGAAAATGATAAGTTTTTAATATTTGCTACCTTTAATTTTTAATATAACATTCAATTTTTTAAGTTTATATCATTCAATTTTTAATAATAACATTTTTAAAAAGCTTGCAAAATTAATGAAAATTTGACAAGCTCTTGAAAGTCAGCATCAGCTGACACACCACTGATAAAATAAAGATTCATTGGAAATATCATATTTAGATTTAAATACTCTCTGTTAAGTTTCTATTACATGCTGAACCTTGTGGTAAGGAGTTTGTATATATTATTTCATTTTTATAACTGATATCATCATTGCCATTTTTTAAAATTAAAATTAAAAACTGAGGCTTGATTAATCTATACAAAGGCAGACACTTAAAGTATAACAAAACTAACGTTTGAACCCAAGTTATTGTTCTTTCTATTCACTGCTTTCTGAGGCTTACAGTATGAGACTAGGACAAAGAAAAGGATATTGACTCTTGGTTCTTCCATTTTCTTCCAACTCTACTGTGAACCCAGGAATTCTGTGCCTGATTAGACAAAGGAAGTGTCAATCACAATGATTCTTCAGGACATTACTATGGTTACCAAACAGTGCTCCAGGCTGGACATTCCAGAAGAGGACAAGGAGGAACCAAGATGGCCTTCTTCAACTTATATCTATTGGGATATCAACATCCCTTTCGGAACAAAAAAAGGGACATAACTGAAGAAACAAGTAAGGGTAATGTAGAATAGAGGGTTAGAATGGCCACTTGTTTTCCTAGACATTTCCACTGATCAGTTTGTAGCTACTTCCTTTCCTACCTTTGGTTAGAGATTTATCCTATCAACAAGGTCAACATTTACCCTAATTAAAATTTTGGAGCAAGGACATCCATTCCCTTCATTTTTCTGTCATTTAATATCAAATAAATGTATTCTTATTCATTCATTTGCTCATTTAGCCAACATATATTAAGCACACAGTTGTGTGCCAGGCTTTATATTGCTGACCAGGGTTAAAAGATGAATAAAGAAGGCTTCTACTATCTAATTAGGAAGATAAGTATGCAAACAAAAAATAATATATGATTAAATATGGACTTATGTATACTATTGGGTTTGGAATAAGAATATGGGGATCCTTTAAAGAAGATGTCACAGAGGAAATGCTTCTAAACTGAGTGTTAAAAGGATGACTAAAGTTCATCAAGTAAACAAGAAGAGAATACAGACAGAACAGAGACCTTGAGAAACATATTAAGTGAATTCCAAGCACTTAGGTACAGATGAAGGGTAAAATGGAGAGGTGCTAGGAGGCAGACCTTGAAAACTAGTTACAAGACAGATAATTGAAGATGCTGTTAACCATGCTAAGCATTTTAACTTTATAGGGGAATGTTGAACTTAGTAAATATTAGATCTGTATTGTACTCACGATGCCTAGCTGTTCCTCATACATAATAGAGGTTTAATAAATATTTATGGGGTGAATGAATAAATGATTTTGAATGACTATAAAAATAGGAAGCTAGGGGAGACTTTGCAGGAGATATGAGAATTTATTTAGGTCTTAAATGATGAATTGTCCAAAAGCACAGAAATTGAGGGAAAGGATCTTTCAGGTAGAATGGGACCATGTAAATGAACATGGTGTTCATAAGTGTAGATGGATGCTAAGCAAAAGCTGTATTGGGTAGGAGAAGAGGTGATCAGGAAAGTATAAAAGCGCAAAGATTATAAAGGACAATCTATATATTAAACAGTCCTCCAATAGGCACTCTCTGACCTCTAATTCCACCAAAGTTCTATTCTACTATTCACCTTCCAGGTAAGATTTATACAAAGATCCCAGTGATGGACCCTAGAAATCCCTTAATAACCCTATTCCAACCCTTTCCACTCTTCTTGCCCCCATTCCTTCTGGGTCCCAGCATTACACCATGGGGCTGTTTTCAAATAAAGAGGTGCTCTTCTGGACCTCTCTCAGAAAAACACTCCCCTTTGGGAAACAGACCAATTTCCCTTGCTCCACCCTCTCCTGGCTGCTGTAATCCTACTACTTTTACTAGATGGGCCTGCATCACCATAAACAAACTGGGATTTTCCTACCCTGTAAATCACTTAAACACTGGTAAGGGCTGAGGGTGTAGCTTGGTAGAACAATACTTGCCTAGCATGTGCAAGGCCCTGGGTTCAATCCCTAGCATCCAAAGGTCTGAGCCTTTGAATTAATTTCTTTGTAGGTGAGGCAGAGAGGAAGACTTCACTTTATATAAAGTCCTCTATGAGATGATAGGGAAGTATCCTGATATCACCTGCTTACTCAAGTTTTTTCATTCTGTTGTTGGAGCATCAGAGACAGGAGCCTTGGTCAAATTGGTGGCCTACATAGAATGTGAAGTTAAAGGGACAGTACAACAAATTTGCTATTCCTACTCCCTGTTTATTTCCCTTCCAGAGGGTTAGGCACGGTGGCACACAGCTGTAATCCCAGCTACACAGGAGGCTGATGCAGAATGATCACAAGTTCAAGGCCAACCTCAGCAAAACCCTCTCTCAAAATTAAAAAATAAAAAGGTCTGGAGATGTAGCTCAGGGTAGAGTACCCATGAGTTCAATCTCTAGTACTGAAAAAAATAAAAGGACAGAAGATTTTCACTTGATAATTTCTAATTATCAATACTTTTGATTCAAGTATTTAATGATAAACAACTATTTACTACGTATGTAAGAGGCATATTTATGAGTCCTGAATGGTTTAGATTTATTTTTTATCTTTTTTTAATTTAAACTTGGAATTGAACCCAGGGTGCTTTTCCACTAAGCTGCATCCCTAGCCTTTTTATTTTTTATTTTGTGACAGGATCTTATTATATCATCCCTGAAGGTTAATGCCATCAGGAGGAGGAGGAGGAGGAGGATATGATGTCATTTTAGTAAATTTGAAATGGAAAAGAAAAATCTCATATGGTCAGTCCACCATTTTTCAGAATTTTTTTAATGATATAATGTCAAAATTATAGAAAAGTTATGATGTAAGGCTAATATAAGGAGATTCCCTATACCTTTTACCCAAATTAACGAATTAGTAATATTTTTCCACTCTTTGAGTCTGGGATGTAGTTCAGTGTTGGAACACTTGTCTAGCACATGCATGACCCAAGTTCAATCCCCAGCACCACATACACATGCACACGTACACACACACACACACACACACACACACACACAAGCCACTTTGTCTTGTCTCTTATCTATTTATCTAATATCTTTCTCAGCTAATTGAGAATGAGTTGCTCATAACTCTTTACTACTAAATATTTCTGTTTGATTTCTTAAGAACAACAACAACTTATACACAGTACAGGTTTCAATTCAGCAAATCTTAACATAGATACAATATTATCTAACTAGATAGTCCATATTCCAATTTTTTGCCAATTGTTCTGTTAATATCATTTAGAGCACATTTTTCCTTCCATGATGTAGGAAAGGTTCATGTGTTGATTAATTGTTGAATTTAGTGAGCTTGTCTCTTCAGTCTCCTTTAATCTGGAACAGTTTCTTGTTGTTTCATAATACTGACATTTTTGTAATAGCACAGATGAGACATTTTGTGGAATATTCCTTAATTTTGGTTTGTCTGATGTTTCGCATGATTAGATCTGGTTTAAGCATTTTTGCAGGAATAAGTGACATTGTGTGCTCAGTACACCATATAAGGGCTTATTGTGTTATTTTTAGCCCATTACTGATGATGTTAACTTTGACCATTTAAAGTGATTTGCCAGTTTTCTCCACTGTTGAGCTACCATTTTCCTTTTGTAATTAATAATTTCTGATACTTTGAAAAAATGTAAATATCCTATTATTCATCATACTTTCACCCACTAGTTTTATTTTTTATTTTTTTTTTAATAAACATGTTTTTTTTAAGAGAGAGAGAGATAGGGGGAGAGAGAGAAAGAGAGAGAATTTTTTTTTTAATATTTATTTTTTAGTTCTCGGTGGACACAACATCTTTGTTGGTATGTGGTGCTGAGGATCGAACCCGGGCCGCACGCATGCCAGAAGAGCGCGCTACCACTTGAACCACATCCCCAGCCCCACCCACTAGTTTTAGTATCCATTAATGGTTCTGTGTGAATTAATTATTTCTATGATAGTGGTAAAATGGTGATTTTTCTAATTGTAGTAGACTTTTTTTTTAAGAGAGAGAGAATTTTAATATTATTTATGTATTTTTTTTTTTTTTAGTTTTCGGCGGACACAACATCTTTGTTTGTATGTGGTGCTGAGGATCAAACCCGGGCCACATGCATGCCAGGCAAGCGCACTACCGCTTGAGCCATATCCCCAGCCCCTGTAGTAGACTTTAACTCAAAATTTACAGGAATGTGGTTTTGTTTTGTTGTGTTGTGTTGTGTTGTGTTTGTGTGTTTGGGGCTGTGTGGGAGGGGTTGGGAGGATAGAACCCAATGGCACTCTACCACTTCTTTTTATTTTTTATTTTGAGACAGGGTCTCACTATGTTGCCAAGGCTGGCCTTGAACTTGAATCCTCCTGTCTCAACCTCCCAAGTCACTAGTATTACAGGCATTGTCACCGTTCCTGGCTACAGCAATGTTTTAAGTGACCTACCTTAATTGAATTTTTTAAATATATTTATGTTTTAGTTGTAGTTGGACACAATACCTTTATTTTATTTTTATGTGGTGCTGAGGATCGAACCCAGGGTCTCGCATATGCTAGGCAAGCGCTCTACCACTGAGCCACAACCCCAGCCCCTTCATTGAACTTTTCTAGAACATTCAATTTGGTTTTTGTAGAAACACCTGCTCTTTTTTTTTTAACACTTTTTATTAGTTTAAATAATATTTCACTAAATTTAAAATGACAATCATAAAGCTAACCTGAGTAAATTGGGGTTTTTTGGAAGGGGGTCACAACAGACTCTTGGTAAGCTTGAAGTTCAACTGTGGGAGCAGAAGAATGCAGGTATTCTAGAAATAGCTCTCAGCTACATTGGGAGTGTTACAGGTATCTTTAAAATGTTTTCAGAGGAAATGGAGACCATAAATTAATCTGGCAATCCTAATAAATGAAGCATTCTTAGGAGAATTTATACTGCATATAATTTTGAGCTATTCATATTTAATGTTCTGAAATACCTCAAGAAACTAGGATTTCTTGCCAAGTGTGGTGGTGCATGCTTGCAACCCCAGTGACTCTAAAGGCTGAGGCAGAAAGATTGAAGTTCAAGGCCAGCCTTAGCTACTTAAATAGGCCTTAGGTAACTTAGCAAAACCCTGTCTCAAAATAAAAAATAAAGGGCTGTGGGTGTAGCTCAGAGGTAAATTGAATCCCCAGTACCCAAAAAAAAAAAAAAAAACTGGAGACATCTTTATTAATGACTAATAAAAACTTAAATGACCTTGCCCTTAACCAGGTTGGAGGCTACTAAATCCAATATGAGGGACAGGAGAGGAAATAATGTCAAATTCCCTTTCCAGACAGTTCAGACTTTCAGAATTCCTTGTGGTAAAATATCACCCAAATATAATGACAAATATTGACAAGCTGTCCCAAAATTCAGATGGACCCAGAATAGACAAGGCAATCTTGAACAAAGACACTTCTTAATTTAAAATATTCTACAAAGCTAAAGTAATCAAGACAGTAGGGAACTGTCATAAGGATTAACATAGATCAATAGAATAGAATTTAGAATCCGGAAGTAAACCCTACACTTTATGGTCAATTGACTTTCAATGAGCATGCCAACACTTCAGTGATGAATAGTCTTTTCAACAAATGGTTCTGAAAAAAACTGAATATTACCATGCAAAAGAGTGAAATTATACCTCCGCATCACACTATGTACTAAAATTAACTCAAAATGGATATTAGATATAAATGTAAAACAGAAACTTTAAAACTCTAAGAATAAAATATAGAAGTAAATTTTGAAACTTTAGGCAATGGTTTTTTAGAAATGACACTAAAAACACAAGTGATAGAAGGAAAAATAGATAAATTGGATTTCCTCAAAACAAAATACTTGCCAGGTGCAGAGGTTCAAACCTGTAATCCCAGAAACTCAGGAGGCTAAGACAGGAGATCAGTTGCAGGCCAGCTTTGGTGTCTCAAAATAAAAATAAAAAGGGATGGGGATGTGGCTCAGTGGTAGAGAACCCCTGGATTCCATCCTCAGTATCAAAAAAAAAAAAAAATTTAGGGTTGGGTTTGTGGCTCAGTGGTGGAGCGCTTGCCTAGCATGTATGAGGCACTGGGTTTGATCCTTAGCACCACATAAAAATAAATTAATAAAATAAAGTTTAGTCATGTATGACTAAAAAAAATAAATAAAAATTTTAAAAAATAAAAATAAAAAAATAAAATAAAGTTTAAAAATTTATATGTTTGTATTATAAGAAAGATTTAAAATAAAGAAGTTTAAACCTTTGAGCCAGGTTTAATGAGCCAGGCGTGGTGGCACACACCTGTAATCCCAGCGGCTCAGGAGGCAGAGGCAGGAGGATTGCAAGTTCAAAGCCAGCCTTAGCAATTTAATGAGGCTCTGAGCAACTCAGTGAGGTCGTATCTCTAAATAAAATACAAAATTGGGCTGAAGATATGGCTCTGTGGTCGAGTGCCCCTGAGTTCAATCCCTAGGACCAAAATAATAATAATAGTAGTAATAATGAAAGAAAATTAAACTCGTTAAACAAAAAAACATGAAAAAAGACTCTGGACCCAGGTAATTTTTATGAAAAAAATTTTTAAAAACAGATAATTCCATTTTAAGAGGCACAGAAAACAGTGTGAATAATTTATTAATTTTACCATATCAAAACAAAACTGATAAAATAATAAATATAATAAGAATATAGTACAAAAGAAGCCATAGACCAAAGTAAATATAAATTAACAAATCACACTAGCAGATAAAACTCAAGAATATTTTAAAAATAACATTTAAAATCAAGTCAGACTTATTTCAGGAATTCAGTCATGATTTAATATTAGATAATATATTACTATATAATACATTACACCTATATGTCAAATTAAATACACACACGCCCATGAAAACTGAAAAGACAATTGATATTTTAAAAAAAAACACTTTGTAAATTAAGAATTAAAGTGCCTCCAAGGTACTGAGGAGGTTGAGGAAAGAGGATTACAAGTTCCAGACCAGCATGGGGAACTTAGAGACATGTTATCTCAAAATAAAAAATCAAAAGGGCTGGGGATGTAGCTCAGTGGTAAAGTGTCCCTGGGTTCAATCCTTAATACCACCAAAAAAAAAAAGAGAGAGAGAGAAAAAAAAAGAATAAAAGCATGACCAAAGCTGGGCCTGGTGGCTGGCTCAGGAAACTAAGGCAAAAGGGGCCCTGGAGTTTGAGGGCAACATAGCAAGACCCTATCTAAAATTAAAAAGAAAGGATAATGGCTGGTATGATGGTGCATGCCTGTAATCCCAGCGGCTCTGGAGGCTAGGACAGGAGGATTGCAAGTTCAAAGCTAGCTTCAGCAAAAAGTGAGGTGCTAAGTAACTCAGTGAGACCCTGTCTCTAAATAAAATACAAAATAGGGCCAGGGATGTGGCTCAGTAGGCCAGTGCCCCTGAGTTCAATCCCTGGTACCAAAGAAAGAAAGAAAGGATGACCAATGTGTCTGATGAACACAGATGCAAAAAATTCTCAACAGAACACTAGCAAAGCAAATCAAGAAGATTATACACCATTATCTCATACAGGAGGTACAAGGATGTTTCAACATATATCAATCAACAAATTTAACATATTTACATCAACAGAGTAAAGGACAAACACCATATGATTATCTCAAAAGATATAGAAAAGTCATTTGCCGGATTTTCTGTTCTCAACTAAAAGGCTCAGGGGTGACCCACTCAAGGTAAACAGGGCTAACTGGGCTGCGTAAAAAAAACACACAAGAGACACAAATACCTTTTTCTTTGGGATTGCTATGATCACTCCTCTGACTTTAAGGGTCCGGAGGAAGAGAGAGATCAAGACACTCGCTGACCCCTTTTATTGAGGAGAAGCTATTCAAAGGAGGCAAGGGGCCAGGTTTCAGGGGGCTGAGTGTCTTCATGATGTCCACTGTAGGCCACACCCAAAAGCACAGTAAGAGAAGGGGACACACACAAGGCACTTCCATGGAAGATTCTATCCTAAACAGGGTAAGGGGTTATATTACAAAGGAACAGGTGAGCATAGCTCCACCCATGGGGCTATAGGAAGACACATGAGAAGACACAGTCGCTCAAACCCTAGAAGAGCGTGGCAGTCTAACAGCATGGGTGCCTGATGTCACATTGCCCTGCAGGGGAGTTAAGTCAGTCAAGTGCGAGGTTGGTCTCCACAGTCATTCGATCAAATTCAACATCACTTCATAATAAAAATACTGAACAAATTATATATGGAAAGAATGTGCTTCAACATAACAAAAGCCATATATAATTATTCAACATCATATTGAATTGGGGAATGAGGATGCCCACTTTCCCTACTTTTATTCAATGTAGTACCAAACACATATCCTACATATTCACATGTATAATTCATGTATTCAATAATATTCAGAATATATAAGAAACTCCTAAGTAAGGCACAAGTCTAGACTTCCCCTGTGAATTAGGGGGACCTCCCTTGACCATACAGTCCCTTCAATCTGTTGCACTCATTTCTTTCACCACCTTCCTCTCCCCACTCCTATCCACAATTATAACAAAACTGGAATGATAATTTTATACTAACAGCCTAGAGAAAAACACCTGTGCTGATTATCTTTCCAGTTTTGATCTGATTATGATCATAAAGTCGAATAGGCCTTCATGGCTGCCCAGAAGTCACACTACATTTCCTTTTTTATTTTCTGTGCTGGGGATTGAACCTATGGCTTCACACATGCTAGACAAACACTTTACCACTGAGTCACATCCCCAGTCCATGACTTACTTTCTATTTCACAGGGAAAATAAAAGCTATTGGAAGATAATTTCTAAAAGCTCTCACAAACCACATCTGTCTGTCTACCCACATATGTGCCCGTATCTTTTCTATTATAATGAATGGTCCACACACCTATTAAGACAAACCCTTCACTTGTGCACCAGATTCCATCTCTTTTTTTAATATACTTTATTTAGTTGTAGATGGACACTATATATTTATGTATGTATTTATTTTTACTTGGTGCTGAGGATTAAACCCAGTTCCTCATATGTGAGCCCCAGCCCCTCCATCTCTTTTTGACTACTCAAGGACACAATCTCACATTAATTTTACCACCTCTGATCATTTCTGTCTGTACACACACATGCTATAATTTCTTTTTTCCCTCTTCAAGCACCATCTTTCCTGCTTCCCTGACTCCCATCTCCATAGAGAAAATTCTCCAAAGGAGTTGTCTGTTCTTGTTGTACTTTGTTCTGCCATTCTCTCTTGAGCTTATTCCAGCCAGGTTCTTGCCCCCATCACTCCATTAAAACTGCCAGTATCCAGTCATCCGTAACTTAAATGTATTGCTAACATATAAAATTTTATTTCTCATCTTATTTATCATAACAGCAGAAATGTACAACAGAACTCAGATGGTTCTGAATCCTGGTGCTGCTGAAGTTGCTTGAAATAAATTGTCAGCTGAGAGGGGTTTAAGCCGGTGAACCTGTAGTAGGGGAAGTGCATCATACCTTACTAGTGCCTCAGAACTAGTTTGGGAAATTCACAAGGGGAGCAGGGAGATTATAAATAAAATATAGCATTCTTTTTTATTTCTAACAAGCCTATATACATTTTGTTTACCCCACTTTTTCTCATTCCAATTTATATATGCATTAATTCAGGGAACCCATAGTGCCTTGACTACTTACCCTTAGTTTCCACAAGCCAAACCATTTTTAAGCCACCCTTGTCTCCAGAATGATTCCTTAATCTTCAGTTATTTTCTAGCCAAACTCATCTTCTTAATTTCCCCCTTTATCCATAGTTTGACTTTCTGCTGTTTCAGATACCTGTCATCAATCACAGTCCAAAAATATTAAATGAAAAATTCCAGAAACAAACAATTCCTGTTTTAAATTATGCACTTTTGTGTGTGGGGGGGTGCTGGGGGTTGAACCCAGGGCCTTGGGCATGTAAGGCAATCACTCTACCAACTGAGCTATATCCCAAACCCCAATTGTGATTTTGAGTATAATGATAAAATCTTGCACTGTCCTGCATGGTACATAAATTGTCCCTTCGTCCAGTGTATCTGTGCTGTATATGCTACTTACCCGTTAGTCACTCATTGGTCATCTTGGTTTTCAAAACCACTATCACATTGCTGGTGTTCAAGTAACTCTTAATGTAGTAGCCCAAGATTTCATCCCAATGCTTACATCATTCACCTAACTTCATCTCATGGTGTAGGCACTATATTTTCTCACATCATCACAGAAGGGTAAGTACTGTAATAAGATTTTGAGAGACAGAACACATCCACATAAATTTTATTAGCGTATAATTGTCTTATTTTACTTAAGTATTGTTAATCTATAACTGTGGGGCACTCAACTACCAACCCACATCCTCAGCCCTATTTTGAATTTTATTAGAGATAGGGTCTCACTGAGTTGCTTAGCGCTTTGCTAAATTGCTGAGGTTGGCTTTAAACTCGCCTCCCAAGCTGAAATTACAGATGTGCACTACCACGCCTGACCATCCGTGCCTAATTTATAAATGAAAACTTTATCATAGGTACGTATGTACAGGAAAAAACATAAGATATCCAGGTTTGGGTAATATCCATTGTTTCAGGAACCCACTGGGAGTCTTGGAACATGTGTCCCTCAGATAAGGGGGATTAGTGTACATTCTTTCAAGCAACTTTTGTCTACCTGCTCTAGCACTTCCATCTGTTCTCTATGCTCAAATCAGCCACATTCTTACCTGGCTCCTCAGCTAGGCCTTTTACTGTAACTATTAAAAAAACCTATTATTATTCACTCTTTGCATTCCTAACACTAACTATCATGATACACTTTTAGGTCATTCACAATTTTTCTTTGAAAGATAGGTTGTTCTTTCTTCTAGTAGGTGTAAGTGTATTAACATTCAACTCAAAAGGGCCCACTCAGGCTTCCCTTATTATAGTCATAATGCAAAATCACAGAGGTGAGTCAACACATGTAATAAAAATCCTGCTAGTCCCACCTCATTTCTTTCTTTTCTTCCTGATAATCAAAATTGAAAAACCAAAGAGGAAAATATTGTATGAAGAGCATGTTTTAGTCTTTCCTCAACTTCAGAAACACAGTTTTATCAGGTACCCAAAATTATTCAGTTTGAGAGAGCTAAGCAAATTCCCAGTGCCTGTTTCCTTACTTGTAAGTAGAGGTCATAATGTCTACCTTGTATTATGGAGATTAAATAATGTATGCAATATACCTAATACCTAGCACATAAAGGTGTATAACAGATGATTGGAGGAAAAGTCATAAATCATATTAAAGTTAACTATTTATATATGGAATATGTTCCTTTCCTATGACTTGAATATCTTGGTCTACTGCCAAGACTGGATGCCTGGAAAACAGATTTTGGGTTGTTTTTTTCTTTGTTGTTGTTGTTGTCATTATTTTAGTACTGGGGATTGAACCCAGAGGTTCTTTACCACTGAGCTACATCCCCAGCCATTTTTTTTTTGAGGCAAGGCCTCACTGAGTTGCTTACAGCCTCACTAAGTTGCTGAGGCTGGCCTCAAACTTGCAATCCTGCCTCAGCCTCCCGAGTTGCCAGAATTACCTATGTGCACCCTGTTCCCAGCTGGAAAACAGGAAACACTGTTAACTGTTACTAAACTGTATTTTAGGGCTTTTTAAATACTCTTTTTAGTTGTTGATGGACCTTTGTTTAATGTATTTATTTATTGAGGAGCAAAAACTACTAGTTTCAAAGGATATTTCATCTAGTCCCTGAAAGAGCCTGATCAACTACAACTACCCACAGAAGAGCACCCCTGACCAATGACTAGAACTCTCATCCACCACCATTCCTGTCCCTCCCAGACTCACCCTTCCTAATCATAATCAGAGTTGTTCTGCAGGCTCAGCTTAGCTTCCAGAATTCATTCAGAATCTTATGCCCTGGTCTCTTGAGTATGTAAGTTTGCCTGGGTGAGCAAGTCTTTATATTTATGCCCCTTCCTTTGCTAAATCTGTTTCACCTCCTGCTTTGAGCCCTGTTCTCCTATCACTCTTAGCTTCATACCTACACACTCCTCTTGGTCCAAAAGTGTCTTGGTCAAGACCAATTTTCAAATAAACTGCCTCTAATCTGGCCCTTTGCTGGGATGACTTCCTTGCCTTATTATCTGAAGACCCTAGGTCAAGTTGGATCTCACAAGTACAGGAAGTCAGGACATTGCCCACTGAATGGAGTTCTCAGAGGCCAATGGATGGGGGTGGATGGTAGAGAGAAATTATGCTTGTTCTTTCTTGAAACAAATTACCTCTCCTGACAGACTCTAGTGACTGGCTTCTAACCACAGACACACAGACCTCCAAGCTCTGCACATCCAAAGGGCCTCAATCCAGTTTCTTCCATTGCTTGTCCTTATTCCCCTTCCCAGAGGAATTTACTAACAAGTCTTCAGAGTTGCTCTCACTTCTAGTTTCAAATTAATTTCTTCAATGAAAGGTTAATCTCAAGACTGGTAAAAAGCTGAATACAACTAACTCTCTTATGTTCTTATTTTCTGAATCCTGTCATAGGATGCAACAGTTGCTTTCCCAATCCTGGTTGGAATGTCTTCTGCTCAATCTCCTAGGCCTCCTGGCCTCTTTGAGCTCCTTGCTTGGTGACCTACAGGTCAAGAGATGACTGGAAGTGCTACTCTTATATTCCAGCAGAGGGCACTGTAGGTCTGGCTTTTCAAACAGGAGCATGAATAGCACAATATTCACCCAGGTCACAGCCTGAGCCCCTCTGCTATCAAAGTTATAGAAATGTATCTTGGAAATAACCCACATTGTCTCATAACTGCTACAGACCACCATACCCTATCCACATGAAACGAAGGAGGCACTCCTGCTAGTCATAGCCACACTCTGCTGAAGCCTACGGAGTAGGCTCCAAGCAGGCGACCGTGTCTGTAAGCAGCAGACAGGACACTTTTTCCACAGGAGCTCAGCCTTTCCCCATCAGTCTTCCCCACTAGGACTGGTCCAATGTACTGGTAGAGTGATTCACCAAGATCCAGTACTCTGCTATCCTGAGACTGGCCATAGGAAATGAAGTTCCACATTTGGTAGAATTCAGAGAGGCAGGGTTCTGCCTCCATATCAAGGCAATTGTATCATGTCTCCTACTCAACTCAAGGCTACTCCAGATGAACAGACACCCTTCACAGGGTCCCTAATGAGCTGTGTGAAAGGAGCTCATCACAGGGCTGCTTCTATTAATCGTAAGTCCTCCTTGGTCCTTCCTGAAAGTCCTGATGAGGTTACTTTAAGGGGCAGTGTAGTCTAGGAGTAAGAGCGTGGGCTCCAGAGTCAAGCTTCTTGGGTTAACTTGTGTCTCTACAACAAGCTAGTTTTATGACCTTGGGAAAATTTCTAAAATTCTCTGTGCCTCTGTCTCCCCTCTATAAAATAATAGTAGGTCTGACCTTACAGAGTTGTGTTAAACACGTTTATCAAGTATTGGCTACTTTTATTGTTATTATCTCTAGAAAATCCATGCAATCCACTTTAGTCAGCAGTCTGCAACCAGCACTAAGTTCCATTGCTGTCTCATGGCCCATCTACTTCCCCTGTGTTTAGAATTCTGAACAAGTACACCACTGTGAGAAAGGTATTTTTGAATGTGGAGGCAAAAGAACTGCCCCCATATGGAAAACATGCTCTGGGGATTGGTCTTGTTCCCTGGATATATGCTTTCCTGGGCTCCTCTTCAATTCATCCTAAAACATTGATAATTTCCTTGCATCAGGGAAGACAGTAAGTGCAAGATAGCCCTCCAAACACACTTCAGCTGATTTCAGTACATCTTAATGTTCCAGCCAACTTCAAGGGATTAATGTCCAATATTTGATATGACTTCCTAGAGAAGAGTCATTTTTATGTACAATATCATTAACATTTTCTCTCAAGCTAACCTTGCATGAGTTTCTAGTCAGTGTGGTATTACTCTGCGTACAGCAATCCAACTCCTAGACAATAGCAATTAATGTGTGTTGGATATTATCACCACTGTGTCCCAAGCCTTAATCTAGAAGTCACACTTCTGGGATCCTAAATTCAAATGACAAACTCAAATGTCACTGCTTCCAGGAAATGGTCCCTCATTGCAATAACCTGTGATGAAATACAAATCAGCCCTCTGGTTCAGTCTAAGCTTCCAAAACTCTATACTCTAAACAAGGCTTTAATACTGCCACGTCTTTTAGGTCCTCAGATGTACAGGGAGGAGGCTCAAACTGTATCCCACTCTATTATAATTATTTCAGATACATAATGTTAGAGGAGATTTTGATTTGAGGGGAAAAAGGGAGAGAGGAGGATCAGAGATGATGAATGAGTGGGGCCAAGCTAAGAAAAAATCAGGAGCATCCCTACAAAAGTAGCATCCCTACACTTCACCAGAGATGAGTCAGCAATCCTCAACCATTTTCAGAGAGAATGGCAAATACTGGACCACATCTAGTTCCTGACAAGCATCAAAAAACAAGAAATATAAAAATCTGAGAGGGTGGGACAAAGCCACTACTTGATGCCAACAGAACAAGGTATTGAAAACATCAGATATAGAGCTGGATTCGACTCTACATCAGAGACTAGCTGGAGGAAAGACATCAAGGGGCCTAGCACCTTTTTCCCCTTGGATGACAGAATGGATGTAATGGCCAGGAGACAGAAATCTTGGAGGAAGCTACCCTGAATACTTCCCTTTTTCTCACTCCCTAAGTCATACTCTTCTGCATCTTAAGTTTTCTCAAATCCATCCATTCTTGTTCAAGATTCTGAAATGCAAGCCAAATCTAGCCTATTTAAGTAGAACATGAATGTACTCTATTTTTAAAATATTTTAGTTATAGATGGACATTATAACTTTATTCATCTATTTTTTATGTGGTCCTGAGGATCAAACCCAGTACCTCACATGTGCAAAGCAAATGCTGTACCACTTAGTGACAACCCCAGCCCATGAATGCATTATAAAAGAACACTTGGGGGGTGCTAGGGTTGTGGCTCAGGGGTGGAGTGCTTGCCTAGCATGTCCAAGGTTCGAACCTCAGCACCACATAAAAATAAATCAAAGATATTTATTTTTTAATTGTATATGGAGGGGCTGGGGATGTGGCTCAAGCAGTAGCACGCTCGCCTGGTATGCGTGCGACCCGGGTTCGATCCTCAGCACCACATACCAACAAAGATGTTGTGTCCGCCGAGAACTGAAAAATAAATATTAAAAATTCTCTCTCTCTCTCTCTCTCTCACTCTCTCTTTAAAAACATTGTATATGGATACAATATCTTTATTTATTTTAATATTTATTTTTTTAATTGTAGATGGACACGATATTTTTTTTTTTAAAAAAAGAACACTGGGAAGCATATAAGCTGCAGGGGGAATGGAGAACCAAGCTTCATGTGGAATAATCAGTAACAATGCTCAGAATCATGCCACAGACGTAGTTTGGCAGAGATATTACCTACATTCAGTGGGCACTGCTGACACCAAGGACACAGAGTCCTGGATACTGCTATACTGCTGTTGAGAAGCAAGATTCAGTGACACTTCTCCCAATGCCCATAACTAGGAAAAATAATAATAAACTTTATCTAGCCACATCTCCCCTCCAACCTCATGTTTGATTCAAAATCTGGATCAGATGTATTTAATTAGACTAGCCAAAAGTTTTTGTCTATGTCCTTGCTGTGAAAGAGCCTGAGTGAGGAAGATCTGGTTTTCTCAGCCTCTAAAGTGAGATACAGGTTTTGTTTCATAAGAGATGCTTCCCAAGCATAATCAATGTTAGGTAATCACTACACTACCTTACGAGTCCCATCCCTTGTCCCTTTCCACTTCACCCAGCAATCCAGGAACCAAACCAACAAAAGTTCTCTGCTGCCTCTCTAAAGCTTCTAATGCATTTGCCATCCTGCTCCCTAAAATGCTCTTTCTGGTTCTACTGTGGCTCAGGGACTCCTACTTATGGACTAAGACTTAGATCAAACATAACTTCCCATTTTAGGCCATTTGAAATTCTAAAAACATGTCAATCCCAGGAAAGGAGTATCTATCCAGATAAGGATCCATCTTCCCCATATTAACCCTAAATATTTATCCAATATTCTGAGTTCAGAGAAGCAAGACAGCAGTGAGGGAGTTCTTATGATCACTCTTCCCCTCTGTCGCAGTCATGGTGATTTGACTCCTGAGATCTTGAGAATTTGGTGTGAGGGGCTAGGATTGTGGCTCAGAGGTAGAGCGCTCACCTAGCATGCATTAGGCCCTGGGTTTGATCCTCAGCACCACATAAAAATAAAATAAAGATATGTGGGGCTGGAGATGTGGCTCAAGCGGTAGCGCGCTCGCCTGGCATGCGTGTGGCCCAGGTTCGATCCTCAGCACCACATACCAACAAAGATGTTGTGTCTGCCGAGAACTAAAAATAAATATTAAAAAAAATTCTCTCTCTCTCTCTCTCTCCCCTCTCTCACTCTCTCTTTAAAAAAAAAAATAAATAAAGATATGTGTCCACCTATAAGAAAAAAAATAAATATTAAAAAAAAGAGAATTTGGTGTGAGGGGTTAGGAGAGATCCCTGCCATGTACCTAGTTGATATGGAGACTACAGAATGACAGAACCAAATAGCCACATTTGCCAGGTACTCATTAAATGAATTTGTTCTTGTTTCAGACCAGAGGGAATCAGTGTCCACTAGGCTTCCCCCCATTATCTCAGAAGATGGGAATTATTTCCTGCACCAGAATAGTCACATGAGATACAATGAAGCTGTACAGAAGGTGTTGCTAAAAACATGTAAGTATCTTGGAGTGGGCACCATGCTAGGATTATATCATTGAGGCATGATTATACAGCAGGAAGAGAGAAAGAGCCAGGGAGAGAGACTGAGAAGAGGTTGGGGAAAGTAGACTGGAATGGTAGATGAGCCTGATGAAATATAAATTGAATCAGACGTGAAAGCACAATATACAGGTTTAAATCCTATTTCTGCCTCATTTTAGACATCTGACTTTCTATGGGTCACTTACACTTTATTAACCTGCTTCCTTGTTCATTTTGAGGAGAGATAAAGAGAACGCCTGCTTTACTGGTCTACCAGTCTTACAGAATTGATATGAAGATCACGCCAGAGCTGAAATAATTTAGGAAGGTACTTTGTATATTATCACACAGTACCCCATGGTGAGTAGTAGGGCAAAGCACCAAGCTTTAAATTTAACTAAACTGAGCTTAAAGTCGAGACAAATTGTGTAATTTTGGGCAAGTTAACTTCTCTGAACCATCTAAAAATGGGAATAAAGCTGTATATGGTGGCACACACCTGTAATCCTAGCAGCTCTGGAGGCTGAGGCAGGAGGATCGCGAGTTCAAATTCAGCCTCAGCAAAAGTGAGGTGCTAAGCAACTCAGTGAGACCCTGTCTGTAAATAAAAATACAAAATAGGGCTGGGGATGTGGCTCAGTGGTCAAGTACCCAAGTTCAGTCCCCAGTACTCCAATCCCCAGTAACCCCCCCCCAAAATAAATTAATTAAATTAAAAAATAAAAACTCTAGCACTGTTGTGAAAAAGCATATAGGACAAATTTTTGATGCATCTGATACATTGTAGAAATCTTTTGAGAAAATTATGCTCTGTAAAGAAAGGCAATCCAGGACTGGGGTTGTGGCTCAGTGATGGAGCGCTCATCTCACATGTATGGGTCATTGGGTTCAATCCTCAGCACCACATAAATAAATAAAACGAAAGTATTGTGCCCATCTTCAACTAAAAACAAACAAACAAAAAATAAAGGCAATCCAGGACTGGGGATATAGCTCAGTTGGTAGAGTGCTTGCCTCACATGCACAAGGCCCTGGGTTCAGTCCCCAGCACCACAAAACAAAAAAGGCAATCCCAAAAGGTTACAATTGGTATGCCATTTATATAGCATTCATAAATTTACAAACTTATAGAAATGAAGAACAGAGAAGTTAACTTGTCCAAAATCACACAATATATCTGGAATTTAAGCTCAGTTTAGTTAAATTTAAAGCTGGTGCTTTGCCCTACTACTCAACATGGGGTACTGTGTGATAATATACAAAGTACCTTCCTAAATTATTTCAGCTCTGGTGTGATCTTCATATCAATTCTATAAGACTGGTAGACCAGTAAAGCAGGCGTTCTCTTTCTCTCTCTCTCAAAATGAACAAGGAAGCAGGTTAATAATGTTACAAAATGGCAGCACAGGATCAACAGCAATGGAACAGTTCTGTATTAATATATTAACATCTTGGTTCTAGTAGTGTACTATAGTTTTGCAACATAATACCATTGAGGGGATCTCCAGGTATTATTATTGAATCTACCTATCTCAAAATTAAAGTTTAATTTATAAAGCTAAATACTTTTAGCTTATTATTAATTAATAGGAAAACAAGTAAATATATTTACTCAGTGAATTATTAGATTTTTTAAAAATCATGATTATAAAAACCACAGAGCAAACCAAAATATTAGGCCATAAATCTAAGTAAAAAAATACCTAAATTTTGTACACAAGTAGAATTAGATTTATCCAAACAGTGAGAATACTTTTTTTTTTTTTTAACAACTAAGCCACATTCCCAGCCCCTTTATTTTTTATTTTGAGACAAGGTCTCACTAAATTGCTTAGGACCTCACTAAATTGCTGAAGCCAGCCTTGAACTTGTGACCTTCCTGCCTCTGCCTCCCAAATCTCTGGGATTACAAGCATGCACCACCATGCCTGGTGAAAATATATGTATTTTTAAAAGTATCTAGGTAAGTTTTTAAAAACACCTAATACCTCTAGAACATGATAGCACTTGATATCTGTATCTAAAAGTGAGGTGGTATCATTGTTAAGTTTCAGAGAATTACCTGGAGTGAGGAAAAAGAAGGCATTATTTCAGAGAGGAGGGAAAGAAGTAAGGATGATTAAGCCCAGAAAAAAAGAAAATAATGAAATCAGTGGACACCATCTGATACACTTCCCAAGTGGGTTGACCACTTGTTCTTCCACCATCTTAGCTCTTGGGGAAGCTTTCTTGGAGATGGCTTACTAGCAACAGGAAGAACCAAGACTAATTCATCTGACCATGAAAGGTGTAAGATGCTGGAATCCGGAAGTAAAGCAGGGTGTGGTAACCACATTCCCAGGACCTCTGAGCATCTGGTCAGGCCCAGTTGCTTGGCTGGGCTTTTGGGGAGGGAGAAAAATAAGTGGTAAACTTGAAGGAATTCAGTAACCTGCCCTCCCCACCACCCAATCCATTCAGTCCCCAATCAGGTCTTCAGAGTCCCTCTGACTGATGCTCAGAACTTCAGCTTCTGGCGGTCTCATGATCCAGGAGTACGTCCAGAGAAAACCATGCCATGGATCTGGAGCCCACGCCACTGTCTCATTAAAAGCCCAATGACCAGGTTAGGTTAGGGAGGGGTCAGGGTGGGAAAACCAAGGGAAGTATTCCCTCCTCTTACTGAAATCATTAGGCTGTTTTATCTCTGCTCAACATTGGAGAATTAGGAGAGGTTTGGGTCTTATTAGGAAAGACTGGTCACAGAACCTGGGCAGTAGTGGTATTCAATGGAGTTAAGGATTTCTTTCTTCTTCTTTTTTGTTTTGTACTGGGGATTGCACCCAGGAGCACTTTACCACTGAACTACATCCCCAGCCCTTTTTATTGTTTTTAAAATTTGAGACAGGAACTCACTAAGTTATTAAGGGTCTCCCTAAATTGCTGAGGCTGGTCTTGAATTTGTAATCCTCCACCTCAGCCTCCCAAATCGTTGGGATTACAGGAATGAGCCACAGTGCCTAGCCAGGTTTGTGTTTTCACATTGTATATATGATTTCTGAGGAGCACAAGACATGTCTGTGCCATTCCTGTGGGAGCCCGAGGATGTTTCCACTACCTTTGTTGCTCCCCTACTTTTTCATCACTACCCCTGCACATTCTGAGGTGGTCTTGGGACTATTTGTAAGGATTTTCCCCAAGCCTCCAGCCTAGCATGGCTGAATCTCAGATGATTTCTCTCCTTTCCAGGTTTATGGATCACTCCATTCTTAACGACAGAAACTTCAGTCTATATTGAGGAGGAAATGATTGTATAAGGACAAACAAGATGGATTGTGAAAGAAGTACAAGGAGTGGGAAAGAGGGAGAAGTATCCCAGTTCTGATGACTTTGACTAATGGGAAGAGGGGAATCAAGAAAGCAGAGTAAACAGATTGGACTAGAAGTCCTTTGTGTGCACTAGGGTTTGAATAGGGAAGTCATTCCAAAGCCCTAATTATTGTGAAAGGAGGTGTGTGAGAGATTCCTGAAGAGACTAGATCATGGTATGAGGGTTGTGAAGGAGTCAAGGCACTGGAAAGACAACCACAGGGGTCCAGACCTAAGGCATAGCAGGAGTCAAAGTAACAAATCTTGGAAGACACAGCTGGTCCTCATGTTGATGAAGGGCCTAGAGTAGTCATACTCTCTGAAGACTCTGTAGCTTCACCTTGGCAGGGAGAAAGCCACAGAAAGCCCTCAGACCACAGACCAAAAGGTTGCCTCCAACAACCAGGCTTTGCCACTTCTGATCCAACCCAGGGCCCAGAACAGCTGCAGAGAACAGGGAATTTTACAAAGAGTTTGATTTTATTGATATTTAAATATATTAAATATTTCACTGAAATACATAGTACAATCACCCTCCCCCACTCCCACAGTGGTTACATTATAAAACCAAAGTCCATGGCTTCCCATCCCCTGACTCCTCCACCACCTGGTGAGGAAAGAGGCAATGGTAACCAGGGGAAGGGCATGGCTGGCACTGTGGTACAGGGAGCAAGGATATGGACAGGCCCCTCCCACCTGGCAAGAAGCAGAGACAAGTCATTCAAGGCTGAGGTCTTCCCACTCTGGCTTACACCCTCACTCCTACTCCCTGGCACCAAGTAGTCTCTTCCTATTCAGAGATATCAAAGAGGAGTCAATTTTCTGTCTGGAACAGCTAGTCTTTTCCCTCCCTCTGCCTTGGCTAATGATGTGCCTGGTGGCCCATTTGGTTGATGCATGGAGATAGATTCCCCAAGGTAAGCAGTACCGAGCCAGAAACCAGATCTCTGCAAGGAGCTGGTGCTGAAGGAATATGAGGAAGATCTAGAACACTACCTTCCTCTTCCACCCCCAAACCCCATTCTCCTCTGACTTCCAAGACAAAAGTGATCTTCAAGCAAAATTCAGGCTAATGCCTCTGGCTCAAATAGGTACAGAGAGAAAAACCAAGGCACCAACTAATTCAGGCCAAAGTTGAAGAGGTTGCAGGCAAAGGGGTAAAAGGAAGGAAAAGACAGGAAGGAAATGTGAGTCTAGCCTCCTAATTCTTCCACCAGCCCTTGCAGGCTTCATGGGGATTGGGAGCCAGGAACACACTAGACTCAGGCTAATGACTTGGAAAAGCCAAGTTTAAGGTTCCCCTGTCCCGTTCCTTAGTACCAGTATCTGGGTTCTCAGAGGGATCCCATGCTACCCAAGTCCCAAAGCATACCACATCCCAGGACACAGGCTGAGGAACCCAGGAAATTCCTGAGTCTCTACTCAACAAACCCCAAACAGTTTAAGTGCATGGAGCACTGGGGCTCAAGCAAGTGCTTGGGTTCCTGCCCTAGGCAGGGAGACAGTCATACTGCACATATGGCCCCCAAACGGCACTTAGGGATTTGGCACAAAAAGGATTCCCCTTCCCAGGCCACCCTCATTTTGCTACCACACCCCATCCCATACCTGTGCAACCTGGGCATCTCTCTACATCCCTTGAAATAGGAAACCCTGCCTTATTCTCTGAAGACAGAGGCCTATGGGAGAGAGGCAACCCTGGGTGGAGAGCTGAGGAGCAAAAGTACAAGGACACACACAGACCTGGAAAATACATACACACAAAGAGCAACATGCACACACAGTTATACAAACACACAGGCTCTCCCCAGTGTCAGAGACCTGGGAGACCAGGTTTGGGATCAGGGTCATCTTCCTCTGTGCCCTGACCCTTTTTTATTTGGCAATAGAAGGGGTAGAGATGCTCCCTGCCCCCTTGCCAGCAGAGAGCAAGCGAGCGCTGGGGCCAAGGAACCTGATCCTGGCCACTTCAGGGCCTTAGATCAGTCTGGCACCACCCCCCTCCCTGGCCGCCTGCACTCTTTGGCACCTGCAGGTGAATGTCCAGCTCCTGATTTAACATCCCCATACACAGGCTTGCTCTCTGGCTGGGCATTTTCACAGTACCAATGAGGCCAAACACCCCTTTCCCTGGAGTGTGCAGGAACTGGGGCTAAATCTGAGCTGTCAGAGGTCCCTTTGTTCCCCTTTGGGGACAGATCATGGGACTAGGATTTGGCAAATGGAAACATTCCCCTGAAATGTAGACAGAGCTGGATCCCCAGGGTATCTCCCTCCTGCTCTATGCTTAAGAGGGAGACCTGGCCAGGGCTGGGGTACCCAGGACCAGTGCTGGGGATGCAGGCATAGCAAAGGCAAGCATGGAATAGGCACTCCTCATGCCTGGCTCCAGTCTTTGTACAAAATATTCCCAGGGGAAGGAGGGTAAGGAAGGACCCATCCCTGAGCCTGTTACCCAAATAGAGAAAGGGGCAGGCAAGGCAAGTTGCCACTTTAATCTCTCAGGCAGAAGAGCTCCCCTGCCATCGCTGCCCCTTCCCCTGCTCCCACAAGTTGGAAGAAAGGAAAGGCAACAGCCCAACATCAACTGAATAAGAAAATCACTTGCATAATCCTCTTGGTATCCCCTTGATCACCAGTCTGAGGGCAGATGAGCACGGTCCAAGTACAGCATGTTGGGTGTGTTCCCTTCTGCCTTCAGCAAGGTTTGGAGGCTCAGTGCCCCCTGCCACAACTCCACCCAGCAAGCACAGAATCCACTCAATGCCCACCTTGGTCCCTTCAGTGGAATCTGTAGCTGGGTCCTGCTAACTGCTGGGGCCCCCATTGAGGAAGTAGGTGGTCATCTCCCCCTTGCCCTTCACCTTGACCACCCCTCGACACTCCAGTTGGTAGCCCTTGGCAGCTAGAACCTGGTACAGGTCCGTGGTCACCTAGGGGAGTGGGAGGGGAGCCCGCTTAGCCTGAAATCCTTCTTGCTGCATTTGCAGAAGCTCAGGTTTTCCCCAGTCAGGTTAGCTCCCCTCCCCCAACCTCCATCCCACCAGCCACAGAAGACTGCCACCCTGCCCCTGTCCTGCAGAGACCTGTGCAAGCCCTCTGGACCCATACCCCTCCCAGCCTTGGCTCACAACCCTCTCACCTGTATTCGGTCAGGGACCCCTGTGCTGTCCATACGACTAGAGACATTCACTGTGTTCCCCCAGATGTCATACTGTGGTTTCCGAGCCCCAATGACACCTGCCACAACTGGGCCCATGTTCAGCCCTGAGTGGGGAAAACAGCAAGGGATTGAGACTAGTGAATGCTCCATAGTCAGTCCAAGGAGTCGTCTCATCTCTTGGTACCTTGAGAAGGGCTCAGAGGAAAAATGGAAAAGGAACAAATCTCCTGGTGGTAGAGTGGAAAGTCTGGGCACATGGGCTATGGGCTGGGTCCAAGCAACAGGGTAGTAACAGTATCTAATCTTCTGAATGCTTGCTCATGCCAACTACTGAAATAAACATTTTACATTGTTGCATCCTCTCAACACCTTTCAAAGGTAGGTATTTTTTAAAAATTTTTTTAGTTGTTGATAGATCTTTATTTTTGTTTATATGCGGTGCTGAGAATCAAACCCAGTGCCTCACACATGCCAGGCAATTGCGCCTTTTTGAGCCACAGTCCCAGCCCCTCAAAGGTAGGTATTTTATCTCCATTTTACAGACAAGATTTTTGGGGTGACTTATTAAATAACCAGTAGATGAAGCAGCCAGAACAAACCATAAATGGAACAGCCATGAGTCCAGAACCCATCCTATTAACCACAGTCTTCTATCAGCTCATTCAAGAGGAAGTACCTCTATTGAACTGGCCACAGATAAGGACACAGGCATTGGAGTTTAGATTAGGTAAGCCTGGTTTCAAATCCCAGTTTAGCCACCTACTAGTTATTGATGTCTGAGAGTCTCTCTTATCTTTAGAAAGGGAATAGTAATGTGAGGATTAAAATGTACTCAAAATATCTAGGACAGAGTCTAGAACATAGAAGTACCATAATAAATTACCTCTCTTCTTTTTTTCTCCCTTGTGATACTGAGGATTGAGCTGAGGTGTGCTTTACCACTGAGCTACATGCTCAGTCTCTTTTTTTTTTTTTTTAATTTTAAGACAGAGTCTCCCTAAGTTTCCCAGGCTGGTCTCAAATTTAAGATCCTCCTACCTCCACCTCTCAAGTTGCTGAGAATATGGGTGTACCCACCACACCTGGCTGGTCTCTGTTCTTAATATCAATATAGATATAGAAGGTAGAAGGGGAAAAAACCCCACAGGAGCCCTGATGATCTGTGACCCCCAGCCTGTACCCTCAACTTCACCCAGAAACAGTCCTGGAAACACCTGCCAAGGAACCAGGCCTTCTCACCAATCTTCATCTGGAAATTGTTGAAGGAGTGCTCATTGATGTGCTTCATCTGCTCCATGAGCCGCATTGCATAGTCTGCAAGGGCAGTGATGTGGGATCGTCCCACCTGATCATAGGTGCTGGCATTCAGCCCAGAGGCAGCCATGTAGGTGCTACCAATTGTCTTGATCTTTTCCAGTTGCTTGAACCGTTCCTCGCTGATGATCTGGACAATACAGGGGAATCTAGTTGTCAAGGCAAAACCCAGCTCTGCTCCAAGGCTCATTCCTCTCCATACCTTGGCTGCTTTCCCTCATTTCTATCTTGAAAGTACCCCCCCACACACACACCACCATTACCACTTTTTCTTTTTAATATTTATTTTTCAGTTCTCGGCAGACACGACATCTTTGTTTGTATGTGGTGCTGAGGATCGAACCCGGGCCACACGCATGCCAGGCGAGCAAGCTACCTCTTGAGCCACATCCCCAGCCCCACCATCACCACTTTTTAATGGATGAGCTCCCTTCCAGATGCTGCTCTCACTACAGAACTGAGCAGCCAGGAAAACAGGCAGTCTAGGGACCTAGGCAAGGCCTTGAGAATAGCACTTGGGACGATCAACTGTGATGCTGTGATGACCCACTCAGAGAACACAGAGGTCATTGAGCATTAACTACTCCAACGCTCATCTCTGGGGGGAACTGAGTCCCAAAATGAGGAAGGGACTTCCCATTCCTGACCTGAATGTTCAGAACACTTCCTCATATTTTGCTTCCATTTTCTCTATTCAGGGAATGGTCTTATTTGCTTGGTCCCATGAGGTCAGACTACTGCTTTCCTTTTCATGACATCCACCTCTAGTACCTTTCCTATCCCTTACTAATCATTATGACCTCCTTTGTTCCCCAATAAGGATGTCCTGTCCCCACTGGGGCTGACCCCGCTTGCCACCTCTGACCTTCATGGGTTCTTTTCCTCACCTCCACTGTACCTACTCTTACCCCTATCCATGACATCACTGGTTCCCATTAAATCTCCCTTTCTCCTCCATTACCACCCACCCCCTCTAATTGTGGCCTTCTCATCCAAAGTTCACATCACTCCTCTGGTCCCCAAGTTCCTCTACTCTCTGCCAGCACTGGTCAACTGGACAAATACCTCATCAAAGTCAGCGATGATCTCGTTGAGCAGCCGCAGGCACTCGACACCCTCATTATTTGCCTCCAGCTCCACATAGAACTCGGAGAAGTTGGCAATGGAGGCAAACATAACAGCCACACACTCACACGACTGATAGTAGAGTTCATCATTCCGGCGCTCACGGGCCAGGAAGTGGGCAGCCACATCCTTGGGTAGAATGTTATGCAGCAACCGCCGGTTGTATGCTTGGAGCTCCTCCATCTCCTCCTTCTCCCCTGTTGCCTGTGGATACCACATCCATCGCCCATTACCCAACATTCACAAGGGGTGGGTATAGTGGCCAAGGCCTGGAGTTGAGCATCAGAGGGAATCATGTAGAGGAAGAAAGACACTGATAGATAGATGAGGCCTAAAGATCAGGCAAAGAGGTGAAGGGGGCAAGTATAGGAGACAGAGGGAAGGGCATGAGCACAGAGAAGGCATGGGACTAGTTGGGCTTAGGGCAGCCTGAGCCTTAGCCAGCTAGCAAGAAATGCATTTTTGGCTTTGCCCAGGCTCTGGCCCCAAGTTCCTCCACCTCTGCCAAAGGCCCATCCAAGTCACCTGCAGTTTCCAGAGGAAGTCCAGGCGGGCAGTTGACTCCACCTGCTGGGCATGCAGATACAGCGCCAGTGCAAACACCAATAGGATCACAGGGGTCATGTATTTGAGTGCCACCCTCCCTGCAGCTGGGCTAAGGATAAGCAGAGACATGCTTGGTATCCGCAGGAGGCAGCTGATGGCCCCACCCTTTGCTTCCCTGGAGCCCTCACTTACCAGTCCAGCCCATCAAAGGTCTCATTGGATGGAACCCTGGCATGAAAATACAAAAGACAGGAAGCATCTTCAGTGCTTTCTGGGTTGCTTGGCAGGCCGTGGAGAAGGGACAGAGACTGCATTACTTACTATGCGACCAGTCAGGCATTGGGCCAGAGCTTTTCTATATATTAACTCATTAAGAGCAGAGGCCTTAAGAAAACTTCTACTCCTAGTGGCTCCTCTACTTACTAATATAGGACAAATTACTTAAAACTAAGTTCAGTTTCCTCATAAGCAAAACAAGAATCAGATCTAAATAATGCATATGGAAGGCTTAGCCCATACCTGGCATACAGTAAACCTTCATAAATGTTAATTACTATTATCTTTATAATTACCCTATGATATAGGTGGCATTGCCATTTTACAGGTGAGAAAACTGAGGTTCAGAGAAGTTAACTCACCTGTCCAAGGTGACATAGCTAATAAATGGTAGAGCAGGGATTCAAACCCAGCAGTCTCCAGAGGCTCTCTACCTCAACAAGCTATGGCTACATATCACAAGGGGTAGGATTTTGCATAAGAAAAGTCAGTGTGGTGTCCTTAAGCAGGAGTTAGAAATGTGGGTTCTAAGCCCAGGCTCTGCCACCAAGCAGCTCGTGACTCACAGGTGTTAAGACATTGGGTAGGAAAGCACCAGGCAAATGTCAGAGGGAATTTTTGTTAGAGACAGGGATTTTTTGAGAACTGGGGTGTTTCCCTGGGATAACTACTTGGGGTCACATGCCAGGAGTTCCTCCATTTCCTCCCTTTCTCCCACGGGTACATAATAGCATTCCAAGGGTATAAGGGCCTGGGCACAAGAGAGAGACTCAGTGACCCAGAAGAGTCAGGAAGACTTCTGGAGTATTAAGGGGGCTGAGAATAAACTTACAAGCCATGGACACCAAGCAGTAGGTCATAGTTGTCGAAGATGGTGGCTGGGGGACCCAGCAGAAGCAGCATCAAATAGATGAGCCCCAAGACAAAGATCATGGCCAACTTGCCGATGCTGCTTATGTGCAGGAAGACAGAGCTGGCCAAAAGACTCAGGAGCATGTTCCCAACGAAGTACTGGGGGAGGGGGCGATGGCAGAGGAAGCGTTGGGTGACAGCAGAGGTACTGGCACCCAGGGCAGGAAGAGCCCTGCACTCCCCTGCCTGACCTATCCTCCCCTTCCACAACCCTCAAACCCCAATATCCCTCACCCTCCATGCCTGGCCTACACCACACTAGGGCCCCTGATTACTTAGAAGTGTGGGTTCTAAGCCACACTTGGGGAGTCTGGTGAGTTCCTGGGTGCCCAGTGCCAATCATCAGCCTGGCACAGGAGGACCAAAAAGTGTGCCAGGATACCCCCCTCTGCCTGAACACTGCTTGGACACCTCAGGGAAGCTGCAGGTGGGTGCGGTGCCCTCACACAGGGGAGCATCCAGGCCAAGAGAGTAATTGAGCTGTTGTAGATGACAGGCAGTGATGTCAGCAGGTGTTAAATTCAGCATCTGGGCTGCACAAGTCCGTATGGGGGTGTGGTCACAGGTGAACTGCAAAAGTCAGGTACATATCAGGGTACCAGGAGGGGAAGGGTTACAAAGGCCATGCCCAGGTGCCTTATATTCCAAGGGCCAAAGCTCTCAGGGGATGACAAGAGGTGGAGGAAATGAAGAAGGAGAATTGGCATTAACCATTCCCCTCATCCATGACAGCAGGCTCCCTGAGGGCAAGAAGCATTCCCAGTGCCAGAGTAGTGCTCGGCACAACGCAGAGGTGGAAGAACTCCCACTGGACTCTTACCATGTTAGCAATAGCAGAAATGAACACAAGGAGGACTGAAAAGATGCCGACTGTGGTGCTATGTGCCCGTGAACGGACAATGCTACGGGACAAACGCTGCAGGGCCTTGGGGAACAGCTGTAGTAGCAAAAGACCAAAAGTTAGAAGCCACATCAGCCAAGAAGGAAGGCCACCCATGGATGGGACACAGAAGGAGAGGAATGACCTTTCCTCTCTCTCCCCATGGGTCCCCCTCCCTACCACCCAAGATCCCTGAGGAAGTCCCCCTACATACGGAACCACAGGAGTATACAGCACAGATCAGCACAGTAACCAGCAACAGCAGGAAGATACTGGCATAGATCCCAAGCATCAGGGTGGAGCTGAGGCAGGGAAAATGTTGCTCAGGAAGATGTGGACACTTTGTCCCAACCCCAGAACAAGCAGGGATGCAGGCTCCAGGAACTGGGGGCTTGTATGGGTGTTTATGACTATTCCAGGGAGGGTAATGAGGGGCAAGGCTCTCACTGTGGGAAGATGAGGAGCTGGATGAAGCAGATGAAGCAGAAGACCAGCAAGGCACAGGCGACATAGGCTCCGAAGCGGGGATCCACCTTCCGTGAGTACTGAGGGAGAGGGGGCTGAGCTGAGCACTGGGTGCTGCTGCCCTGGGGCAGGCAGGGACAGCAAAGGCAGGGTACTCCTCAAGGGGAGGAGAAACAGTTTGACCAATTGATATGAATCTCCACCCTACTGTGCTCCCTCCCCATTCCTCAAAACCCTATCCTGATCCCTCACCTGTGTTCAACCTTTCCTGCCTGAATCTGCCCTTCCCCCAGCCCTCATCCTTTTGTATCCCCCAAACCTTCTTCTCAAGATCCTCTCTTTGGAAGGTGAGCAGGAACCGGCGCACATGGTCCTTACGCAGCTGATCAATGCTGCGGGCATCGATGGCACGACCCAGGAACTCATCCACCTCATCCTCAGGGTTCAGGGCATCTTGGGCACCCCGGCTGAGGGCAGGGGACATGCTTCACCAAGTGCATGAGCAATAGCATGTGATAAATAGTGAGAGGAGGAGGGCATAGGCAGCAACCAAGCCAGTGCATGTGAGCCACGTATGTGGCTCCTGCTCCCACACACATATCAAAAGCCCAGGAAAGAAGGGATCTCAGGTCCTGCAGCTCCAGTCCAGGTGTAAGTACCTTCTCCCTCCTCATCCCCCCTCCTCAACAACCTGACTTACTTGTCTTTGCTGGAATCATCAATGCCCTGGAGAAGGGAACAGAGTATGAATGAGGGGAGGGGCCACCACCCTCACCTCTGCAGTCCCTTCTCCCATTCCCAACACTGAGTAGAGGGTGTCCCCACATATGCTTTCGGGTACATGGGACCCCAGAGATGAACCATTCTCCTGACCCCAATACTAGAAAGCACACATGAAGTTGGCAGCTGTAGGAAGGAGGGGGTTGCAGTGTTGAAGGAAACAAAAAAAGTGAGGCCCCATGTCCTGGTCTCGAGGGTCCCTCACCATCTGGCGAAAAGCTTTGGAGTCCTTGGTCCGGGAGAAAGCACGATCAGGCACCCAGCGTGGCATTAGCCCTTCCATGGAGTTGGCCCGTGTCCGCTGCAGCTTGGCCAGCATGGCCTTCTCCTCTTTCTGTGAGGGCAGTGCGGATATAGGTTTAGAAGAAGGTCCCCAAGAAGGTCTTTGCCGACTCATCTCTATTTGTCCCTGCTTGCCCTTCCCCCCCAGCCCTGCCTTGGCCCTGACCCTTTTCTGGCTGGCACCCAGGATGAGGAAAGTCTCAATACGCTGCTCCTTGAGGTATGCGTTGCGCTCACCACCATGGCCTGGCTCCACCTCATAGTCCCCATTCAGGTACTGCAGCGTGGCCCGAGTGATGTGGATGCGTCTGTATGGGACCAGGAGGTGAGTCCCTGAATCTCCCACCTCCTTCCCATCCCCTACCACCTGGCTCTTCTACTCACCCAGCCCGGCCCCCTGCCTCCATGTGGTTGGCCAGGGTTACATCGTTGGACCACACATCAAACTGCCATTTCCTCAGGCCAAGGACACCACAGTGTACACGCCCACTGTGGATGCCCACACGCATGTTCACATTCACGCCTGTCACCTCACGCACCAATCTGGGAAGATGCAGCTTGGGATCAGCTCTTGGTACAGTCTTCCCCTCCCCCAGTCCATAACACAGGCAGCCCAGGGGACAAGTACAGATTACACAGTTGCAGGGGACAGAAGCATAGCCTTGGCTGGACATTGGCAGAAGGCTGCACGGGGCTCAAGGACAAAGGTTTGAGAGCTGTGTTAGCAGGGCCTGTAGCATTTTGTGAAACTGAGCTGGCAGAGGAAGAATCACATCTCTCACCCTCAGCCTGCTCAGCTGGCATTTTCTGCAGCCCCATTCCCCACCACCCAGCTCCCTGCACCCTCCAGGCTGGTTGGAGTCTAGAGGTGCCACATGGGTCTTCACACAGGCTGGAGAAAGAGCCAAGGCTGAGGAAAATTCCTGAAGACACATTAAAGAGTAGGAATAGTATGGGACACCCACAATTCCAGGAATCCTGGGAAGGGAGCACTGCTTACGAGATGGCCTCGATCATGTCCACCCCCATCTCCACACAGCAATGGGCATGATCTGCTCGGGCCTCCGGCAGCCCTGACACACAGTAGTAACAATCCCCTAAGATTTTGATCCTGAGGCAATGATTTTCCTGAAGGGGAAGAGGTAAAGGAAAGGGTCACCTTTACTCTCCTACCCACTCAGCCTACCGGGGCTCACCGCCCTCACTGTACCCTATCTGCCACCCACACCCCTAACTGCCACAGGTAAAGCTGGGCTTTCACCACAACTGGCACCACCCCAAGCCCCAGCACCCTCACCGCGGCCAGCTTGTCAAACCGGGCAAAGAGCTCATTCAAGGTCATGACCAGCTCCTGAGCAGTGCACTGAGAGGCCAGGCTGGTGAAGCCCTCAATGTCCGCAAACAGGATGCTGTGGACAACAGCAAAGGATAGGTGGGCCATGCAGCCCTCAAAGTCTCCCAGAACCTCCCACCCCTCCTGGTATCCTCCTATCCCTGCCCTACCTGACATTGTCATGCTTTTGGATGTAGATCTTGTGGAACATCATGTCTTCTTTTTTTGTGTTGATGTCTTCTTTCATCTCCATGGCAACATGCTGGGGCAACACCGAGAGCAGCAGCCGCTCCTAGACCAGTGGTTCCAACAGGGCACTGCTATCCTCTTTACAATTCTTCCTAATCCTTCCACATTATCTCTGGGGACCTGAACTTCCCTTCTGGACTGTGACCCAACACTGTCCACCAGAGTCCTCAGCAGTCTTCCATCCCAGCCCTCTCTAATCAACCCTCACTCAATCTCCCAAATGCACTCCTATCTACTCCCACCCCTGGACAAGACAGAATCCCAGTGTCACAGAGCCTCTGTGATGGAGGAACTATTATAGTTCCTCTGTCCAGGAGGAACTATTCACAGAGTTCCACAGACTTGAACAAGCAGCAGATCCAATCTGTAAGCTATTGGGGAATTAGGAGGGGAACACTGGTCAGGGGAAACAGCTCCCACCTGCTGCCGATTCTCATGCTGCAGGTGCAGACGAGCCTGGATATAACCGCGGGTCTCCTGAAAGGCCTGGCGCTGAGACACCTCAGCTGGGTAGTGTGTGCAGATGCCAATGACGTTGGTGCAGAGGAACAGCACCACATTAGCACCAAGCTGCAGGATGGTGGCAGAGGCAGATGGGTGAGCACCCACACCAACACACACACACACACACACACACACACACACACACACAACTTGCTAGGCTTTCTCTAAATGTATCCCTTTGAGAGAGAAACCATAGTTCTGCACCCTCTCTGTCCCCATCCCTCAAACATATCTCTCCCATTCCTCAAGGACTTCACATCCTGGCCCTCTGCCTGGGTCACTCCATGACTAGAAAAGTAATATTATCATAGCATCTGGGAACAGGAGCACCAACTAGGACCAGGTAGGTCATGGTGCCCACCTCAGCTCCCTATGATCCCCTGCTTCACAAACACCCAAAAGAAAGACAAAGGCTGCTCCCCCTACATGTGATTCTCCTTACAGAAGAATAGCACCCACGAGGGCTGGGGCTGTAGCTCAGTGACAGAGCTTGCCTAGTAGCATGTGTGAGGCACTGGGTTCAATCCTTAATACCACATAAAAATAAACAAATAAAATAAAGGCATTCTATCCATCTACAACTAAAAAAAAAAAAAAAAAAAGAATAGCACCCAGGAGGCCTGAGCTCTCTCCATCCTCCTCTGAGTGGCCCAGGACAAGTCACCTGTCTCTGGGCCTCTGTTTACTCATCTATAACTCAAACAGGGAAGAATAAGAAGATCTCTAGAACTCTGGCTCCCACTTAATGATAAATTTGTTTAAAAGAGGCTGTGTAGTTTCTCTTGCCATTAAAATAATAACACAACTATTGTTTAATGCCTAACTGATTTTGAATTTTGATCTTGTGTAGAAAATAATTTAGTCTGGTATATTATTTTGGTAATGTAGTCTATTATAAAGTTCAATACAGCATAAAGATCCCTTTGTTAATAAAAAAAATTTTCTAAAGTCTCTCCCTGCCCTGCAGACTGAATAACAATGACCATTATTACCATTATTATTATTATTAATTATTATTATTATTATTACCAACACCATAGCTGGTTTGTTGGCCATCTGCAACATGCCAGGATTCTATGGACACTTCGTATACATTAATTTATGCATTTCTTACAACTCTATGAATTGACAATATCCCATTTTATTTATTTGTTTTGGGTACTGGGGATTGAATCCCAGGACACTTTACCACTAAGCTACATTCCTATTTATTTATTTATTTACTTACTTACTTACTTAATTATTTTAAATTTTGAGACAGGGTCTGCCTAGGTTGTGAATGTCTCATTAAATTGCTGAGATTTGCCTTGAACTTGTAATATTCCTGACTCAGCCTACCGAGTTGCTGGGATTACAGGGGTACACCACCACAGTAACAGCATCCCATTTTAAAGGTGAGGATCTCAGAGTACAGAGAAGTTTGGTAACCTGCCCAAGATCACACAGTTGGTGTGGCTGGTATGGGACTTGAGCCCAGGACAGTTAGTCTCCAAAGCCTGTGTTCCAACCTAGTGCATTCCAGGTTTCCAAGAGTTCTCCTTGTTCCACTCAATCTCAAGGCCAAAGCTCAGAACCCAGGCTTGGGAGTCATCAATTCCACTATACAAAGAACCCTCTATAACTGGGGATGAGGTACCTCCATGTCTGGCTACCCTCAAGGTATAACTCCCCGCCCAACACACTAGGTCCTGCTGGGCCCTGCCAGGTCCCACACCAAGGCCCCCACCTTAGGCATGGTCAGCCCTCATCATTATCCCTGGCTGGCTGGAGAGCAAATCCAAGAAAAGCTGGCCTCAGTGCTTTTGGAAACTAGGGGGTTAACCTGGCACTTACAGCTCCACCCCAGAGCTGGATGGGGCAGGGCTCTGGTCCAGGAGAAGGGAGGGAAAGCTTACCAACTGATCTGAACCAGAACTAGTCCTACAGACTTCAAAAGGTCATTTAATTTAGGGGACCTCAGTTTCTTCTATGTAAATTTGAGAAGTAGTTTTGGCTAACTCCTAGTCATTTTCAGCTATGACCCCCCCAAGACTGGCCTCTCAGCTTTCCTCCCAGTCCAGTGCACAAGGCCCCAGGCCAAATAGACCGAGGTCCCCCTCCCAGCAGCAGGGGTGAAGAGGGGGCACACTCTCTCCCCATGGGGCTTCTAAGAATAGCCCCCAGTGAGGGAGAAGGAAAAGGGGGGCAAATCAGGCAACTTCCCTTCCTGGCCCCAGGAGCCCAAAAGGAAAATGTGAGTCACGGTGGAGGGAAGGGGAAGGGGGATGAGACTGAAATAACTGTTCATACACATCCCTGTCCGACTGTGAGAAAAAATGGATGCCAGGACACTGGAGGAGATGCCAGCCTGGGCTGGAGTCACCAGGTGATACTGCTCAGTGTGTCTGAATGAGTGGGCTGGGGAGGAAGGTCCTTCTCACTAACATGACTGGGGCTGGATCTGGGAAGGGGCTGACCAAAGGAAGCTCAAAGGAGGTCACAAAACCCCACCCCCTCCAAAAACACACAGCCCAAATGGGCACAGGGAATTGTTCTCAGCTCATAGGAGGCTATATGAGCAGCCCTGGCCTTACAGACAGGCATAAGGGCAGCACAACTTTCTTCATCACTCCAAAAATGTATTCGCCAAGACCCACAGGATTAGGCCAGGTACCCTTACAGAAGTGGGACGCTGGCAGTTCTGACCTTCCTGAAGCTGAACCTCCCCAATCAAGCACCAGGCCTGGCTCTGGGCATCATGCCAGCAGAGAGCAGAGAAGAGACCCACCCACCTCTGGCCATTCAGAGAGGAACGGGGAAGGAAGGCACCACCTCTAAGGTCCCTCTCCTCCAAGATGGCAGTCCAGCCCCAAAGCCCACCTTAATAGACTGAAAGAAAAGCTGGGGGACCAGCAAGGGTAGAAGGACCTAGCCCTTTAAGAGGTCCAATAGTGCCCTGTGGGCACGTGTTCCACAAACAAACGGGCTATAAAGTTACTTTTAAAAAGGTACGTTGTGTTCTGGAGCACAGGCTGGGCGGGGAAGGGCATCATGCCAGAGCACCTAGCTCCTCACCCTGGGAGCCCCAGGCAACTTCCTCTCCATGGTGAGACCAGGGTGGGCCACAGACCACAAGCCCTGGGCAAGGCAGGGGCTAGTCCCTCACACACTGAGAGAAGTAGAGGACAGCACTCAAGATTGGTGCCAATGATTGCCCATACAGAGTGCTGACTAGGGGAGTGTACCAACAGCAGCCTGGCCTTTGCACCACAGCAGGGGATAACATGAGAACCCACTAACATGTCTCTCTGAAAGGAGCTTCCCAAAAATCCTTATAGCACTCCCCACAGCTCACTGCCACAAGTGGGAACCCTGACCTGTCAGATCCTACTCCACTCAGAGAAGGGTAAAGTCCTCACAGCAATACCATGAGATATAAGCTATTTTTACCCTGGTTTTACAGACTGGGAAACGAAGCCTGGAGAGGCAAGTTAGTTGTCTAAGATCCCACAGAGCAGAATGCAACACACTGGACAACCAGTCTACCTGCAACCACACCCTTATTCTCACTTCCATGTGGTGATACTGAGCCCCACTTACCCACACTCAGCACCCCAAGACAGTATCCAGCCCATACAGAGAACCTCAGAGCAAGATTGTGGACCAAGATGTGTGGACATTAGACTCTGGTGTTCCTCTCTTCTCTAGTATAATTCCATTCAAATCACCCCCAGCCCAGGAGAAACCCAAGCTCTCTACCTTCCCTGTTGTCTCAGAAACAGCCTTAGTCTAGGAGAGAGGTGACTCCTTCTTTACCAATTCTATCCAAAACCTGTTCTTCCCTTCAGATCATCACCTAGAACTGCTCTTTAGGGATGGTACCAGGGCCTGAGTCTCAAGGGTCAACTTGGGGACAGAGGATACAACCTGCACAACCTTCTCAGTTCCACCGTAGCCCAGGGTCTAAACATCACATCCCCACCTCAAGCCCCACATTGTGTCTCTCTACAGGCTACATTATTTCAGCAGGCTCAGGCCAAAGAGCTGGAGACTGTGATCTATAGTGACAGACTATAGGCCTGGGTTCTGGAATCCATACTCCTCTCAGCAGTATCCCCTGCCACAGATTCCAACTGGAGTGGCATTCCTCAAACCTGGCCTCCCAGCTAGAAATCCCCACACTCGGGATCCACCCATGACTTCCCTACCCTTCATTACCAAGTCTCCTTGCCATTCCTATCCAAGTGCTCTCCACACCCACCTGCTTCCAGAGGAAGGTGTCACCACGGTTGAGTTGCCAGGCCAAGATCAAATGCAGCGTGGAGAGGCCCAGTCCACTGAGCACAGCAGCCCGCATGCGGATGGGTAGGAGTGTGTAGGTGATGTAGACGAAAAACACGGGGCACCAGAGGCCTGCCGAGGGGCTGTGCGGGTTGGCTGCCAGGGCACCCCCGACCTGCACAGCCGCCAGGATGCCCAGCACCACGTAACTCACCACCCACATGGAGTCCTGGCGGAAACTGTGTCGGTTACATACCACCATGAGTACCACAAAGAGGGTGGCAGCACAGGCCAGCAGGGCCACGTAGGCAGGCTGAGGGCGTGTGGGTGCTGCGTGGAAAATGAGCAGCACCACCATGAGCAGCACAAGCACCGCCATCAGCAGCGTCAGGCTACTCTGGTTCATCTGGAAGAAGTAGCGCTGGTACAGGCGCTCCAGCTTAGCTGAGCGGAACTGCTTTGACTGGAACACCTGCACCAGACGGCGCCAGCAGGATCTCCTGCTCCTGGGTGCCACATCAGGTGCCACCTCAGCTGTTCCAACTGCTGCTGTCACCTCAGTGTCCTCAAAGCCCAGGGCCACTGCCCGCAACCCCAGCTCCACGCCTTTGCCTGGGCCTGCCCTCCGGATGAAGGCCTCATCCTGCCAGGGGCACCGAGCAGGAGCTGCAGGGGTGGGGCTGGGTGGCTCTGCATCCTGGAGGCAGCTCATATAGTGGGGTGTACAGAAGCCACTGGACCGAGTCCCACGGCGTGGGCGCTTCTGCCCATTGCGTTCACCCCAGGCTGTTTTCCGTTCATCCACTTTGGGGACCAGGAGACCACTAAACCATGACATGCTGCTGGAAAGAAAGGCATAAGATGGTCTTAACAACACCATCAGGGGGGCTTCTGCCACTTGTAATAGTGCATCACCTGACCACTTCCCACAGCCCAGCTAAGCACTTCATATACATCATTCTCATAAAATTACTTTGAAGTAGGCAGTGGCATCCCCATTCAACAGGTGAGAAACCATGACACCAGGAGATGAAGAAACTTCCCCAAGATCCAGCAGCCACAAAAGTGCGAAAACCAAGATTCTAAGCCAAAGCCAGCATGCTTAACAATTCACCTCTCCCCTAAAGGCACTGATTTCCTGGTGGTCACAAACACAAGAGCACATGTCAAGGGGTGAAGCAACCCATAGTTCAGGAGAACTGCAAGGAATAGTCCATACCCTGAGCATGGAAGGCAATCACCACCTGGCACCACTAGATTACTGCCACTGGTGTCCCAGTGGGGCCAAAGCTTCTGACTTTTCAACAAAAACTATATTTAAATGCAACATCTGTTGATTTTTTAACACTGGCAACTAATCCACATTTTCTTTTTTTTTTTAAGAGAGAGTGAGAGAGGGGAGGGAGGGAGGGAGGGAGGGAGGGAGGGAGGGAGGAGAGAGAGAGAGAGAGAGAGAGAGAGAGAGAGAGAGAGAGAGAGAGAGAGAATTTTAATATTTATTTTTCAATTCTCGGCAGACACAACATCTTTGTTGGTATGTGGTGCTGAGGATCGAACCCGGGCCACACGCATGCCAGGCGAGCGCGCTACCGCTTGAGCCACATCCCCAGCCCCACTAATCCACATTTTCAACACTGCAAGCCAAATAAATCATGTCTCTGGAATGAGTTCTGCCTGCGAGCTGCCCATCAGTGACCTCTGTACTAAAGGGAATCTCTTTCCACATCCTTCCTCATCATTCAGATACCCACGGCACATTTCATCAAGCTAAATTCAACTTTCCAGTCAGGTCACAGCTTAAGTAAAACTTCCTCAGGGAAGAATTCCCAGCTCTTCCACCCAAACTAAGTTTGGTCCCTTACCTCTGTACATTTCCTCCATAATAATTATTGCAATTATAATTAAATAATTCCTTGTGTAATGCCCACAAAGCAGAAGGCAGACTGGGACTTCTCTGCATGCCCCTCTACCTACAAGCTTTGTGAGGGCAGAGATTATCTCAATTTTATTCATCACTTTTATCACCAGAGCCATGTAGTGGACCATCTTATAGTAGGGACTCAATAAATACATATTGAAAAGATAGAAAGCAAACAAGCTGAAGGGCTTGGAAATGAAGCAGCTAATAATGATAGTCCTGACTCTGTCTTCCTCACTCCATCTAGTCACTTTAGCTTCTTTGCTGGAACTCGTGTCCCCCCCCACCTGGAACAAGAGCTCCTCTAGGTCAGAGCTCAAATGTCCCCCTTATCAGTGAGGCCCTCTCTAACCACCATATTATAATAGCAACTCCCTTTCCTGGGGCTCCCTATCTCTCTTCCCAGCTTTATACTTTCTCTTACTCCTCAGCTCTTATCAGCAACTGCCATTCTATGTATTTTTCTTATTTGTTCATTGTCTCTCCTAACTGGAATGTCAACTTCATGAAGGCAAGAATTTGGGCCTGTTTTGCTCAGGGTATCCTCCACACTTAGTAGGATGTAAATAAATATTAAGTGGATGGATGAATTATACCCCCCATAAACTTTCTCTGCCTTTTCAAATGCTTAATTCCACTTGATTTCCATTAAAACACTGTGAAGTGGCCACCTGGGGCATAAGACAAATTCAACAGGAAAAAATAAAAGCCGAAGTCCATGCCAGTTTTATGTCTGGCCCAAGCTACAGAGATCCCAGGTTTCCCGGAGGGACGAGCTTTGGACTGGGGTGGGAAGACTCCATGACAATAGCTCTAACATGTCTCCTGACTGAGCCCAGGTCAGGAGTAGATGAACATGAAAGAACTGTCACCTGTGGATGCCCATATTCCCACCAGGGCCACATAACTCCATGTCCACAGGGCACCCTGAGGGGCCCCTTGTACTTAAGCCTGCTGAGCAAGCAGCACTGACATTTGTACTCACTAGGGAACTGGAAGGAAGCGTACCCAGTGCTTGCCCCAGGTGGCCACAGAACCAGACACTCATGCCAGATGAGCAGCACTCCGGACACCCAATTGCCCAAAAAGCAGAAGGCAGGCTGGGACTTCTCTGCACACCCCAAAACCTCCATCTCCTCAGCCAAGTTCTGTCGGCATCCCTTCTCCTATATTCCATACAGCAGCATGCCCTTCAAACTCGAATCACCAACAGTGTCATCTGGAAGGACAGATCGAGACTACAAGACTTTTTTGCCAGGTGGCATTTGGAAAAGGTCACCAAAGGAAGCCTGGCGTTTGACAATATTTCATTAGAAGCACCTTTGGTGTGAGACCAGGTTTCAAACCTTAGTGTGATTATTTGCTAGCTACTCCACCTGGGACAAGTTACTTAACCTCCCTGCATCAGTTTCTTCAACTATAAAATGGGAATAATAATGGTCCTGGGGAAAGAACCTAATAATACCTGTCATATAGTTCACACTTGGTAAATATTAGTTCTTCTCCCCACCCCACAACACTTTGAACCCAAACCTCTGCCAATGTCCAAGAGATGGAAAGACTAAAGTCATGAGTATATCCTTTCAGCCAGTCAGATGCTTGGTTCTATCAGTCCCTGTGTCCTTAGTTGTCAGTCCCCAGAGCTGCTGGGGATAGAACCCAGGCTGAGCAGGTTTCCCACCCCACCCCCACGACATTTTGTTTCAGCCTCTTTCCATTCACCAGTCCCCTGCCCTGTTCTTATCTCCAACCACCACTGACCCAGACCTCTGTTCCCAAAGGACCTGTTTCTGGCCATGTTCCCAGCCCCCTGGAAGCACATTTTAGCATCTGGCTCATACCCACAGAGGAAGGGGCAGACACTGTCCAGGGGAACATATCACCCTTCCAAGAACACTGTGTGACCCCACAAGGGAATAGCTTCAGAGATCTGTAACTGTCCAACCAACTGCAACAATCCTACCCTGGGCTCCACTGCAGGCACTGCCCATCCTGGAGAACTTGCTGGACTCCCAGCACTCCTGGCACCCAATGCCAAGCTTAGTATGGCAGGAAATACAGGAGGTCACTGTTCCAAGCCACAAAACTTCTCTATACGGTCCCTCAACCCTCCCTGTCCAAGAACCCATCACTATGAATACCTGGAACACAGACCACCTCCCTTACCAGCAATCAGAGCTTGACCCTTGCATCTCTGACCTCCTTTCTGAGTCTTGGACCCTTTTCTCCCACAGATCTGCTGCTCCTGGCATCACTAGCACCTACAAGTGGAGCTATGTCCCACTCAGCCCTCAGTCCCAGGCCCAGTGCCTCCCAGACCTCAAGTCCCTCCCAAATCCTGATGCTTCCATGAGACCAGAGTCTGAAGAAAGCCAAGGCCCAGCCCCAAGGATGGCTCTGCCCACTGCTTGGCTCAATCCTCTTCCTGGCCACCTCTCATCCGTCCCATCCCCAGGGGCCATCTGCCCCTGCCCTCCTTGGCAAAAGAAGGCTCCAGGGGTTTTAAAACAATTTCAGAAAGTTCATGGCAAAAAAAGCACCCAGGCGGGGCCCAACAGTGCCAGCACCACCCACCATGCTGAGACGTGGGCCTCAATTCCAGGCCTTTCCAGATGTAGAGAAGCCTCCCCAAGGCCTGTATCTGTAGGTTCAGCACTGCCTTTTCCTCCCTTTCCAGCTCTCCCTAAGGACTGCAAAGGGTTCCTACATCCAGCCCCAACCATACAACCCACCAGGGTCTTCCAGCTCACAGTGGGACTCTGGCAAGGAAGAGGAAGGTCTTAGGAAAGGGTCTCTCACCACCTAATTCCACCTCTGGCTTTTAGGTCGCCCCCACACCTCTAAGTTTGCTCTGAATACAGTTTACCTTCCCTGCAGCAGGCCTTGGGAGAAAGAGGAGAATGACACCACCCCTTTCATTCCAAGGGCTTGGGGTGAGGGCAGGGTGGGAGCCTACCACAGAGAGCCTCCCTCTCCCCTAAACACAATCACACTCTACCCTAAACTTAGAGACTCACCCCTCGGCTCTGCTGCCAAACCCCACAGGCCAGCCCCTCCCCCAGGACACGCTTCTCCCCCACTTTAGGACAAGCCTGGAAACTCCAGCGAGTGGAGGAAGGGAAGCGTGTGGCGGGGAGAGAGGGTGGGGACCCTCGGGCCGGGACCGAGGACTCCTTCATCCCCCATCTCCAGCACTTCTCTTTACCAGCCCCATGGCCTCGGGTCCCCCCACCCCAAATAGTCCAGACTACCCATCTCCGGAGTCGCTGCACCCACCAAAAAAAAAAAAAAAAAAAAACTCGTCGGGAGCCGCGCCGGGGTGCCTCTGCCCCAGCCCCGCAGCCCGAGCGCCGGCGCGGCCACTTCCCCAGCTCCGCTCCCGCGGGCTCACCTGCCGGCTCGGGTCGGCGCCTCCCCGGGGCCCCCGCCCCGCCGCCCCTGCGGGCTCCGGCCGGCCGGCCGGCCGTCCCGCGGTCCTGCTCCGTGTCCGCGCGTCCCGGCCGTCCCGCCCGCCGTCCAGCCGTCCGAGCGGCCCTCGCCCCCTCCCTTGTTGTCCAGCGCAGCCGCCCTCTACCCCGGATCCAGAAGTCCCCTCCCCGCCGGCTCCCGGACTCCCCGCCTTAAAGGCACAAGCTCCTTTTGTCTGGGCACCCCCTCCCCCTCCCCAGGAGCGGGGGGCAGAGTTGCCCATTCCCCTTCCGAGGAACCGGGTCGTCAAAATGGGGGAAGACCGAAGAATGGGACCCCTCCCTTCGCGCGCCCCTTCCTCTCCTCCGGCCTCTTCCTCCCCCAGTCTTGGGAAAACAAGCGGCTACTGTTCTGGGATCAAGACCCGGGAGGGGAGGGAGCTAAGCACTGCTCCCCCATCCCTTCACCCCGGAGCAGCATCCTCCGGCATTCCAGCCCACCCTCGGCCCAGGGGTCCGCGCGCCACAAACCCTCCCTCACTCTGCGAAAATGCCACACCCGCCCAACGAGGGTCGCCTTCCTTCCTGTTGGGGTCCCCAGGGGTGGAGCGGGAGCCCAGAGCCCACTCCTCACCCCTCCTTTCCACTCTGCCCCAGCCCCCACCCCGCCGTGCCCGCCCTCCCTGTGGCGGCCTCGCTCCCTCCCGCCGGAACTCAGTTTAATAATTAATTAAAATTTCATTCCACAAGGCGCCAGGTGTGTGCGGCCTGCTTGCCGACACACCACTTCTTTCCTCTCCCCGGCAGCCCTAGGGGGGCATCGTCCCCGTCGGGAACCTGCTGCGCCCAGGGCACAGCAGGGGGGTGTGGGAAGAGGCATTTTAGACGTCGCCCTCTGGCCTTACGCTCCCTGAGTGGCCCTTTCCCCACACCTTCTCGCACCTGCCAACTTGCAGAGAGTCCCTCCCCGGGCACCTTTTACCCAAAGGTTTGTGCTTCTCCGCTGGGGTGGGGGGCGGGGTGTGCATTGCTAGGTACAAGAGCCGAGAAATTGTTTGGGGCTTTTATTTATTTCCCGTTTGCAGCAGCTGCCCAAGTTACCTGGGAGATGCAAAAATTATGTGAAAGCTCCTTTAACTCTTTGAGGGTTAGAACGATGGTGGAACCAGAAAATAGAGGAGGGTTAATTCCAAGGCTGTGGGTGAGGCTGACTTAAGAGGCAGTACCATTCCTCCAGAGCTGGGAAGAAGGCAGCCTGCCAGGCTTCCCTACGAGCCCCTACCCCGCCGGCGTCCCAGCCCAGGGGGCCCCCAGTTCCCTCAGCCAGACCTGTAGCTCCTCCTTCCATTTTAGCCCCGCCAGCCCCTTCCCCACCCAATATCCCGCTGCTTACCCCAGTCCTCTTCCGGGCTGATACCCCAAGCTGCTGCTTCCTCAGACTCAGCCCTCCTTATACCTAATTTGTCCACTCCAAATCCTCACCAGGATTCCTAAGCCCAGAAGAGAGCTTGAAATAAGGAAGACAGGGGAAGAGTTAGGAAGTTTCCATCACTTATTAGCCATTTATCACTGCAAAGGATATACCTTGGATAAATAATACTTACTCTGTTGGAGCCTCAACTATAAAATGGGATAAAACCATCTACCCTTTCTCACAGGGTTTCAAGATCAGATAGCAAAATGTTGGTTATAATTTGAAAATGGGAAATGAAAATAAGAAAGTGGTAGTTTATTCTACCATATATGATTGGCAGTTGTGCAAGCCTGGCCTCTAATTTGACCTTTGGGGACTCTTTGCCTGATTTCTCCCTTCAAATAGGCAGTGTTCTTCCCACTATCAAAATTTCCTGGGCTGGGGCTGGGGCTCAGCGGCAGCACATTTGCCTGGCATGAGTGAAGCACTGGGTTCGATTCTGAGCACCGCATATAAATAAATAAAATAAAGGTCTATCAACAACTTAAATTTTTTCTTTTTTTTAAATTTCCTCTCAGCCGGCACAGTTCCATGAGCCTGTAATCCCAGTGGCTGTGGAAGCTGAGGCTGGAGAATCCAGAGTTCAAAGCCAGCCTCAGCAATAGGGAGGCACTAAGAAATTCAGTGAGACCCTGTCTCTAAATAAAATACAAAAATGGTCTGGGGATGAGGCTCTGTAGTGGAGTGCCCCTGAATTCAATCCCCAGTACCAAAAAAAAAAAAAAAAAAATCCTCTCCAACTTGAATCAAATATCTACCATTTACTTCTTGTAATGTGTTTATGGGCTACAGAGGGAAATACAAGAAACAATTAAGGTAAAGAAATATAGGGGAGGAACTGGAGGTACAGTGCAAAGATACAGTGTTTTGCCTACCATGTGTTAGACCCTGGGCTCCATTCCCAGTACTGTCAAAAAAAAGGGGGGGTATAAAATGAAATTTTGTATTTTGGAATGGAAGATTTTGTCCTTTATTTTGGAATGAAAAAAATTGCACACCAATCAAAGAAGCTGGAAAAAATATTGTTCTGTGTCCTTCTCTGGGTAGATTAAGGATGCTTCTACCCTAGTGGACAGCAGGTAGGTTAGTCTGGACCCCTGCGTTCCATTTTCAGTTCCTGGAGGGCAGGGCCACTATCAGCACCTTTCCTGTATCCCAACCATCAAATCTGTTTCTAGGACTATAGATTGTTGGAACCTTTAAAATGATTCTAGTCCTTTAATCCATAGATAGGAAACACAAGCTAGTGCTAGGCATGTGGGAAATGCTTAATTATTGAATGTTTAAATTTGTAAACTAGCCAGTTGAAATAAGGAAGACAGGGGAAGACAGCTACTCAGGAGGCTAAGGCAGGAGGGTCACAAATTCCAGTGAAACCCTGTCTTAATTTTTTTAAAAAAGAGGATGTAACTCAGAAGTGCCCCTGAGTTCAATCTGTAGGGTATTTAAGCAGTAAGGAGTCTTAAAGATGATCTAATTCAGCTGCTATACTTTTAGTAGTTAGTAATTATAATAACAAACATTTGTATAACATTGACTATGTGCTGAGTATTCTTCTAGACCCTTAACATTAAATAACTCATGTAAGCCAGATGCAGTGGCCCAAGCCTATAACCCAGCAATTCAGGAGGCTATGGTAGGAAGATCCCAAATTCAAAGCCAGTTTGGGCAAACTTAGCAAGACCCTGCCTCAAAATTCATAAAATAAATAAATAATAATTAAGAAATAACCAATTTACTCTTCAAAACACTTCTGATGCTATTACCTTCTCCAGCTTGAAGATGATACAAATAATACATAGAGAGGTTCAACAATTTCTTCAAGATAAGATGGTAATAGATTCAGATTATGATCCCTTGCAATTTGGCAAAAGATTTGTAACCACTCTGTTATAGTGATTACAAAAAAAAAAAAAATCAACCCTTTGAGATGTGAGATGACTTACTCAGTCACACAGACAGTTGGTGACTTGAGTTGAACCATAACTTATATCCACTGGCCCAAATTCACTGCTCTTTTTATTCTGCTTTACCATAATTATGTCTGTGTATATCACAGACATGAATTGTGCCAATCCTTCCCTTTGTTTCCTTGGAAGCAAAGACATTCTTCTACTGGCTTTGTCCCCATTTGGCTATGGGGAATACTTTTAGGGGCAGTGGGCCCTTGATCTCTAGCTTCTGTGACCCAGAAAGTATGAAAACTACTGCCATTAGCAACTACAAAGTGCCAGAGAGTCCTCAGACCAGCAAGTTAGGGTCTGGGTCTTTTGCTGTCTGTCCTCTTCCATGATAGAGGGATTGCCAATTCTGAACATGTTTCACCCAAATCCTGTGTCTCTGAAACGCATTCAGGTTGTTAGAAAGGTTTGTAGGGGAATAGCTGGATAGGAAACATAGAATCTCTAAGGCGGCTTTTCAGCCTTACCCTGAGCCCTTCAAAAAAACAATAGCCTTAACAGAATATGATGAAATATTAATGTATTACAATAATTCAGTACATAATTTTGTGCTATGACAGATCTAATAAAGTCTAGAATAGCAGGCACCACAAGTTTTAAAAAATAATATGGAGACCTAAAATGGAGAAAATTATATCCGTTTTTTTCTTTGAACTGAAATAAGTTGGTTATTATTCAATTTCCCATGGCAGTCCCCTTTACCCAGCATGTGAAACCCCAACTCTGCTGAGCTGAGTTTGAAAATCGTTGCAGTAAGTAAAATATTCAGAAAGGACCTCCTTTTCCCAGGGTAAAGAATAAACAATAAATCAGGGATTCATTGAAAAGTTTTAACCTTGACAAAGAGAAAGAAAAATAGAGGCAGTCAGCTGAAACTGTCTTTATTTCTCCAAGACTAGCTTGGTCTCAATGGCCATTTTGGTTTTTTATAATACAGACCACAGTCATAGAGGGATGTATTCTCAACCTCTCATTTTCAGGAAGAGGAAATTCCTACTTGGAGCATGTATTATATGTAAATGCAAGTTCCATAAAGCTGTAAGTGTATCTGGACAGCACTCTATAAATACGCAGTACTGAAAACACCCTGTAATGTAACATGAATAGGCTTTAGTCCCCTGAGCATTCCATGGGTTGTTTGAATAACAGCTAAATTTTGACAATGCAAAAAACCATTCCCTAACTTTTCTGCTTCAAAGATCAGATTTCTGCACATTTTATTTTCAGAAAGTAAAAAAGAGGGCTGGGGATGTGGCTCAAGCGGTAGCGCGCTCGCCTGGCATGCGTGTGGCCAGGGTTCGATCCTCAGCACCACATACCAACAAAGATGTTGTGTCCCCGCCGAGAACTAAAAAATAAATATTAAAAATTCTCTCTCTCTCTCTCTCTCTCTCTCTCTCTCTCTCTCTCTCTCTCTCTCTCTCCTCTCTCACTCTCTCTTTAAAAAAAAAAAGAAAAGAAAGTAAAAAAGATTTGTAAGGGCTGAGGCTGTATATAGCTCAGAGGTAAAGTGCTTGCTTAACATGTGCTAGGCCCTGGGTTCGATCCCCAGCACTGCAAAAAGAGAAATATATAAGCCAGATGTGGTGATAATACCTATAAACCCAGCTACATGAGAGGCAGAGGCCGAAGGAACACAAGTGTAAGGTCACCCTGGGTAACTTAGTGAGACCTTGTCTCAAGATATAAAAAGGGATAGGGGGATGTAGCTCGGTGATTAAGTGTCCCTGTATCCTGGTACCACAAAGGAAAAAAAAATGTAAAATCAACCCATATTCATTTAAACCAGCAAATATACCCTGTCCATTTCATCACCCCTAACACAATTTCTGTCACTACTAGAACCACTCAGAGACTCTTAACTTCCTCTAGGGTCCAGAATTGGTATACTACTTGGCCAATCCTAGTCCCACAACCTACTCCCATGTCAACTCCAGAGGGATAACATCCCTTCCCCATCACCTTAGGTCCCCACCATATTCGTGCATTCGGCAAACACTTGAGTGTGTTCTATGACTTAGGCACAGTTTTATTAATAGATGCTGGGGATACAGGAATTAAACTCAGCAGACCCTGTTTTCCTGGAGTTTGTCTTCTAGAAACAAATGAATAGATCAGAAGACAGTTAATGATAATCAGTGCTATGGTGACCAATGAACCAGGGATAGATTGGAAGTGACTGGGGGAGAAACCTAGGTTGGGTTGTCAAGAGAGCTGAGGAAACGACATTTACATGGAGACCTGAATGACATGGAGGCAGCCATGCAAAGAATCTGGGTAAAGAGCATTCCAGGCTGAGGGAACAACTAATGCAAAAGCCCTGCAGCAATAACAAGCTCCCTGTGCTCAAGAAACAGAAAGTTAGTGAGGCTGAAAACGGTCGAAGATGAGGTCAGAGAGGGAGGCATGCCCTGGCTGGTGCAGAGACTCATAGGCCAGGGTAAGGAGTCTGGATCTCATTCAAAGTGTAATGAGAAGCCTTTGGAAGGTGTTAAGCTCGAAAGTGGCATGATCTGATTTATGGTTTTAAAAGATCATGCTGGCTGCTGGGTGGAGAATAAATGGCAGGATCAAGGGATGCAAGAGAAACCACTTAGGAAGCTATTATAGTGGTCCAGGTGAAAAGAACAGTGGCTTGGGAAAGGACTATAATGGTGGGAAGTTAAGGAGTGGAAGCGCTCAAGAAATATTGTGGAGTTGGAGTGCCCAGGTGACCTGCTTTCGTTCCCTCTGCATGATTTATTCACATCAAATAATTTTTGACAGGGAACAAACATTTCTTGAGCACCTACTGTGCTAAACACTGGAAATTCCAGTCCAAAAGGGAAGCCACATTTAGCCTCCTTCTGCCTTACTGCCAAGGAAGTTCTCAGGTGAGAATACTATTGACCACCTTGATCCTACCCCATTTGCAAGGCCAGAGGCACTCCCATTGCCCCACTCCCACCCCTACGCAGTTCCCCAGTGCTGAACTGGGATTGTTGGTGTGGGGCAGTGTTTACAGTTAGAGAATTGATGTCATAAAGAGAAGAGTTCAAAGTCCTCTCAAGATCTCAATGCAAAGACCAGGGGAACCCAAAGCTCCTGGAGTGGGGAAAAGGTGCAACCAGGGCCTCGAGGACCAGAGAAACCTCTTGAGGCCCATGCCACGTTCTCTGGGTGCCCAGAGCCTAGCTTGCCTGAGCCCCACTCAAGCCACACTTCCTCAGCCTTTTTCCCCCACCCTATTCTGCCACACCAATTTCCTCCATGTCTTTTTGGTAAATTTCTGAGTCTCATGCGCCCTCTGATGGCACATTTATGACACTACCACCCCTAGTTCATCTCCCAGCATTTCACTACCTCCATCTACTATAAGGCTCAGGGGCTGTATGAGAAATTCCAGAAAGCCTGGGAAGGGCTGAGAATGTCATTGCATTGGAAAAAAGGGCTACATCAGTGTTTGAGTCTTCAAGGCAGGAGCTAACCCTTCATCTATTCTGTACACAATGTTAGATGAACCTTTGGTTTATGAATCGAATAAACCATTTTTGAGCACCTACTGTCAGCTGACCCCAGTCATCAACAGGTGCAGAGCTGACCCACACTCAGATGATGGGACACTCCCAACTGCCAGCTTTGAGCCTAAGGCTAATGATGTGAAGAAGATAGGACAGTTTAGTATTAATTCTGGTCTCAGCAGCAGGGACAGGAGCTAGAACTAGACTCTTCCTTCCCACTATCCAATTTCCCTTTGTTCCTGCCTGGTTTTTAAGCCTGAGTACCTTGGCCTTTCCATCATTTCTATGAGCAAATCATTCACTATCCTTCCAAAAAAATTGTCTTTTCTGCTCACATTAGTTACAGGCTGTTTCTATTTTTGCAACCAAGAAGATGACTGGTACATTGGACAATTGATCAAGCCTATCTGAGCCCTAGTTTCTTCAGTAAAAAGGGATGATATTGGGCTCAGTGGCACACGCCTATAATCTCAAAACTCAGGAGACTGAGGCAGGAGGATCACAAGTTGAGTCCACCTCCACAAATTGGCAAGACAACTTAGTGAGAACCTGTCTCAGAATTTTAAAAGGTCGGGGGATGACAATGACTTCCATATGCAAGGCTGTTTTTTAGTAGCTTAAAACAACACACGTTTATTATTTCGGTGGAGTCTGAGCATGGCAGGTATAATGCTCTGTTTCATAATCACATAAAACTACAAGCAGGACTGAGGCTGTACTCAGTGGTAAAGTGCTTGCCTTGCATGTGTGAGGCACTGGGTTCAATCCTCAGCACCACATAAAAATACATAAGTATACTGTGTGTTCATCCACAACTGAATAAATTTTTTCTTTAACTAAGCAGGGGGTTAGCTGGTGCTTCAGTTTCATAGGTGGCTATAATGGGGAAGGATCCAGTTCCAAGCTCATGTGATTGTTGACAGGATTCTGTTACTGGCAGGCTGTTGGACTGACGCCTCAGCTCCTTGCCACCTGGGGCTCTCCAGTGTGGCAGCTTGCTTCCTCAAAGCCATCAAGAAGAGTGTCTGCTAATAAAACAGAAGCTCTGATCTCATTCACCTTCATCAAAGGGCCATTCAATCACTTTTGCTGTGTTCTGTGGATCAGAAGCAAGTCAGTGGGCCAATTAATACTCAACAGAAGGGAATTAAAGAGGGAATGAATACCAGGAGATGAGGATCATTTGTGGCCATCTTGGTTGGCTTGCCACAGTGAGGTGGCCATTAGTCATCCTTTGGGCCTTGTTCAAAATCCCACTTTCCTCTTGACTTTTTAAGTCCCTCCCAAACCCAAACCCATACCCATCAAAATTAACCCCTTTTACAAATGAGAAAATTTCTGTGTGTGTGTGTGTGTGTGTGTGTGTGTGTGTGTGTGTGTGTTAGTTAGTTACCAGGGATTGAACCCAGGAGTGCTCCACCACTGCTGAAGTACATCCCCAGCCCTTTTTATTTTTTATTTTGAGACAGGGTCTTACTAAGTTGTTTAGGACCTTGCTAGGTTGCTGAGGCTGGCCTCCAACTTTGGATCCTCCTGCCCTAGCTTCCTGAGTCACAGGGATTATAGACATGTGCCACTGTGCCTGGCCACAAATGAGGAAATTTTTAAAAATTGTCTATCTATCTATCTATCTATCTATCTATCTATACACACACACACACACACACACACACACACACACACACATATAGGTGCTCCTCAGTTTACAGTGGGATTGTGTCCTGATAAACCCACCATAAATTGAAAATATCTTAATTCAAAATGCATTTGACAAATAAGGAAACTTAAAGATGTACTGTGAATTACATGGAATTATGGAATTATTTTCCTTTTCTCTCTCTCTCTCTCTCTCTCTCTCTCTCTCTCTCTCTCTCTCTCTCTCTCTCTTTTTTTTTTTTTTACTGAGGTTGAAGCCCAGAGCCTTGTGTAGGCTAGGCAAGTAGACAAGTACTCTACCACTGAGCCACACCCCCAGTCTGGAATTTTTTGTGGGGTTGACTGGAGAATGAACCCAGCAGCGTTCTCCCACTGCACTATATCCACAGCCCTTATTGTATTTTTATTTTGAGACGGTGCCTCACTAACTTGCCCAGACTTCCCTGGAATTTGTGATCCTCCTGCCTCAGCCTCTGGAGAGGCTGGAATTATAGGTGTCCATTACCTCACCCTGCTGAGATCCCAGATTTAAGACAAACAAAAATAGGGACATTAATGGGGCAATTGGGGAACTTTCGGTTAGATATTAGTGTATTGTTTCCCAAGTATGGTAACTGTCTTGGTTATATAGAAATTACCCTGTCTGGGGAATGTATGATGAAGTGTTTAGGAATGAAGTTGATATCTGCAACTCAGATGGCTTAGCAAAACCAAAGAGAAAAAGCAAATGCAGGAACAATAATAGCTAATGAATCTAGGTGAAAGGTAGATATGCAATCCCTGTATTATTCTTGCCAGTTTTCTGTAAGTTTAAATTTTTTTAAGATAGAAAGTTAAGGAAATGCCAAACCTTCTAAGTTTTGATACCAGCAGGAAAGTACTCCAAAAGAGGAAAATAACAGTGTACTGTGGTTCCCCTAAATTTCCAATTTCCCACAGAGGAAGGGTGGAGGGTATGACCATGAATACCTACTCTACCCAATCAGCATCATGAATGCCGGGTACAGCAAGGCAGGCCTACTGAGTAATATTTATTCAGAAATAATTTGATATTTGACATTTCCCCCAAAACATCAAATTTGTCATGGAATTTTTTTTTTTTTGTACCAGAGATTGAACCAGGGGCACTTAACCACTGAGCCACACCCCTAACTCTTTCTTATATTTTATTTAGAGACAGGGTCAGGCTGGGGATGTGGCTCAAGAGGTAGCGCGCTCTCCTGGCATGCGTGTGGTCCAGGTTCGAGCCTCAGCACCACATACAAATAGAGATGTTATGTCCGCCGAAAACTGAAAAATAAACATTAAAATTCTCTCTCTCTCTCTCTCTCTCTCTCTCTCTCTCTCTCTCCCCCCCCTCTCTATCTTTAAAAAAAAAAAAAACAATCATTAGAGTCAGGGTCTCACTGAGTTGCTTACAACCTCACTAGGCTGGCATTGAACTCCCAATCCTCCTGCTTCAGCCTCCTGAGCCACTGGGATTATAGGCATGCACCATCACACCATGGAACATTTTTGTTGTCAGTTGACCCTTATTTTATTTATATGCGATGCTGAGAATTGGACCCAGTGCCTCACACATGCTAGGCAAGCACTCTATCACTGAGTGACAAACCCACTCCTATCTTGGAAAATTTAAAAAAATTTTTTTTTAGTTGTCAATGGACCTTTATTTAATTAATTTGTTTACTTATATGCAGGTGCTAAGGATCAAACCTAGGGCCTCACATATGCCAGGCAACTGCTTTACCCCTGAGCAACATGCCCAGCCCGCTGTCTTGGAAATTTTAACAATTTTGTTCACCTTCTTAGTGTTTTTTTTTTTTTTAAGTTGAAGATGGACATAATACTCTGTTTTATTTATTTATTTTTATGTGGTGCTAAGGATTGAACCCAGTGTCTCACAGGTGCTAGGCAAGCATTCTACTACTGAGCTACAACCCCAGCTTGACCTTATTAAATTTTTTTTTTAATTTTGCAGTTGAATTTATTTTCACTGAATAAGGTCATCATAATCTTTTTAGTGCTTAGAACATCTGAAAGTCATAATGTAACCCCACACCCACCCCAGACAAGCAGGCTAGGAGCCCTAGCTCCTAAGGCAGGAAAACCAGGAAACTACACAAGGTAACTGGAAAACTGTTTTATAAAAAAGCCCTTTAGAATTGGTAGCAGTTATGTGGGAGGCAAGATGTGCAAAGGGCCCCAGTCTGGGAGTCCGCAAATGAAGCTAGCGGAAGTATGGATGGAAAATTTGTAATTCAGTCTACCCTGAGCTGGATTTGTTGTTACTGTTGTTTTAATTATTTTTAATTGTAGATGGACACAATAACTTTATTTTATTTATTTATTTTTATGTGGTGCTAAGGATCAAACCCAGGGCCTCACACGTGCAATTAAAGTGTTCTACCACTAAGCCACACCCCCAGACCTAGGTTTTATTTTGTTGGTTTGTTTCTTTTGGTGCTGAAGGTTAAATACTCTGGACTGTTTTATAGTTCATGTATTTTCATTGTTTATTTTCTTTCTGTTCTTCCTTAATATTAGTAAAGCTTTTTTGTTTACATATTTCTTGGGAATCTCTCAGCTATGTTGAAAAAAATCAAGTCAAGAAGATTATGTCTTTTGGGGCATAGGTCTAAAGGGGAGGGAGCCTTCCAGAGTAGAATCCTTGGGCAAGTGTGTTTTACAGAAAATCTATTTAACTCCCCCCCCATCCTCCTCCTGCTCTTTCCCTTTTCTGGGTTACCCCCTCCTCCCGACACATACCCTATATCCTTTCCAGTGTGGTATAATGAACAAACCACTCTGGGCTCTGCAGTCAAGGGCACTGGGATTTCAACTAGTTAGAATGTGACATGGACAATCCTCAAAACTTATTCTTCCTGCCAGATGCATGCCTGTAATCTCAGTGGTTTGGAAGACTGAGGCAGGAGGATGGTGAGTTCAAAGCCAGCTCAGTAACTTGGTGAGACCCTAAGCAACTCATCAAGACCCTTACTCTAAATAAAATATTAAAAAGGGCTGGGGATATGGCTCAGAGGTTAAGAGTCCCTGGGTTCAATCTCCAGTATAAAATAAATAAATAAATACACACACACACACACACACACACACACACACATATTTCCTTTTAACAAATATTCACTAATGCCAGCTAGGCTGCAAGCACAATTGTAGGTGCTAGGGATACAGTGGAAAGCAAAGACTGACCTGGTTTCTGCTCTCATGCAACTTGCACTGTAGTCCAGGGAGGCAGACAATAGAGACATACACAAATGAGTAAGAAAAGTATAAAGCATGAAAAGTGTGTTGTGAATCTGGCTACATTCTATGATTCCGATTATATGATATTCTGGAAAAAGCAAAACTATGGAGACAGTAAAAAGATCAGTCGTCTCCAGGAGCTGAGGGAAAAGAAGGAGTGAAGAGGTGAAATACAGAGGATATTTAGCAAGGTGAAATTATACTGTACTGGTAGATAGATGTCATTATACATTTGTCCAAACTCACAGAGTATTCAACACCAAGAGTGAACCCTAGCGTAAACTTTAGATTTTGAGTGATAATGATGTGTTGCTATAGATTGATTTTAACAAATTTACCATGCTGGTATTGGATACTGATATTGGGAGAGACTGGGCATGTGTGGGGGCAGAGCATAAATGGGAGTTCTTAACTTTCTGCTCAATTTTGCTAGGAATTTAAAACTATTCTAAAAGATAAAGTCTATATTTTATAAAGTGTGCTGCAGAAAATTCACGTGTGATAAAGGGTAACTAAAGGCATTTACTTCTAGGTAGGGTGAAAAAGAAAGTTCTAAGGCTGTTTTCTTGTGTATAAAATGGAGGTGAGGGTATTTGTCTTCACATTTGTTGCTTTGAAGTTGAAATAATATGTACATTAAAATGCCTCTTAAATTGCTCTCTCTCTCTTCTCAAGTGAAAAAATATGGAAGAGTATACATAATGTATTGGTACACACCCCCAGTGACCCCTGCCAACTAGCATTCAGGCCCTGGTGTAACTTCTATTCAACACTCTGAGTGTGGCCTGAACCCTTAAGAATAAAATGCAGCAAAAGTGATGAGATATCACTTTCAAAATTAGGTTATAAAGAGACTTTTATTCCTACCTCCACTCCTCTGAGAAATAAGCTGCCATGCTGTGAATCACCTTATCAAAGAGATCCAGATGGCAAGGAACTGATGAATCCAGCCAACAGCCTACAAGGACCTAAGTGAGTGAGGCCTCACAACTATTGGATATAATGAGTGTTCACTGTGTGGTCCTCAGTTGGATACTGATTGGGATTTATCAGCCAGCCATAAAAGACATTAGGAGGCTAACTGGGAGGATTCGAATATTGACTAGAAAATAAAAATGAATGAAATGGAAAGGTGAAGATCATTGACTAAAAAAAAACAAAAGCAAGTTCAAAACAGCATGTTTATTATGATCTCATTTTGTAAAAACAGAAAACAAGGCTGGGGTTGTAGTTCAGTGATAGAGCGCTTGCTTAATATGTGTGAGGCACTGGGTTGGATTCTCAGCACCACATATAAATAAAGATTGACAACAGAACAATTAAATTTTTTTAGAAAAACAGAAACAATTAAAAATTTTTTTAGAAAAACAAAACATTCATGTGTTCGTGAAAGGAGATTTTTCTATAACCCCACAGTTTCATTTCTAGATATATATTCAAGACAGAAATCAGTTCATATGTATACTAAAAAATATTTTCAAGAATGTTCAGAGCAATTTTATTCATCATAGATCAAATTGGAATCACCTTAAATATTCCCCAATAGAAGAATGGGTAACTAAATTATGGTATATTCTATTTTTTTTTTTTTTTTTTTTATTTTTAATTTTTAATCTTTATTTTTTAGTTCTCGGCAGACACAACATCTTTGGTGGTATGTGGTGCTGAGGATCGAACCCGGGCCGCACGCATGCCAGGCGAGCGTGCTACCGCTTGAGCCACATCCCCAGCCCGGTATATTCTAATAAGAGAACACAGCAGTGAAAAAGACAAGGATGAACCTCAGACATACAATACTGGGGATGAAGACAGATTCAAAACAGCACAATACACACTATAGCATTCTTTTATATGAAGTTCAAGAAAGGCAGATCTAATCTAAGATGATAAGCATCTGATAGGACGCTGCAGGCTAACTGGGAAGGGGTCTGAGGAAAATATCTGGGTTGAAGATAAGGTCTTCATCTAGATGTAGATATATAGATAAAAATACAAAAAAAAAAACCCAAGTTGACATTTAATATTTACACACTTTAAACAACAGAGTTATATCTCACTTTGAACATTTCTTCTTCTTCTTCTTCTTCTTTTCTTTTCCTGCAGTGCGGAGACTCAAACCCAAGACTTTGCACATACTGGGTAAGTGTTCTGCCACTAAGCTGTAGGCCCGGTTCCTATTCATTTTTTTTTCTTTTTATTCAGGGCCTTGCTAAGTTACTGAGGCTGGCTTTGAACTTGTGATTTTCCTGCCTCAGCCTCCCAAGCCAAGCCACTGGGATTACAGGCATGCACCACCACACCCAGCTTCCAGTACATTTTTCTTAAAAAAAAAAAAAAAAAATCCAGGAGTCTGGGGATGTAGCTCAGAGGTAGAATGTTTGCCTAATATGTAGGAGGCCCTGGGTTCCATCACTAAATAAAAGAAAAATAAAAAAGATCCAGATGATCTACACTAAAATTATTAATAGTAGTCATTTCTTGGGGATGGGAATATGATGTTTTGATTTGTTTTATTGCTTATCTGTATTTTTCTAATTTTTTTATAATACATAAGGCCTGAGTCTGTAATAATAAAAGGTTATTTTAAAAACTGCATTCCAAATCCTTAATATTATTCATGTTGCCTCAGGGGAAAGTCAAGAAATGTACTTACTGCATTATTCCTGAAGGAGAGAGAGGTGTGGCCACGCATAATACAAAGGAATGAAGTGCTACTCACTGTGGCATCTGGCTCTGGGGGACTTTTCAGGGGAAGTCCCAAGTCTTGAGTCCAGAGCATGTGGAAGGTCCCAGTGGACCAGACTATCCGGCCCTTGCACTGTAATGGAAAGAACCCAGGAGGTAGAATCTGAAGATCTGGGTCTGAATCCAGATTCAACCCCAGATCCAACCGTTGACTAATTGTGGCCTTTGGCAAGTCATTTAATCTCAGAAGTGGAAGGAACCTTTAAAGTTCCTTCTGTGGGTTAGTCACAGGTCAGGAGCTAAAACCCCAGTCACTGACCTGTGCAGGTTCTTTCCACTATGTGCTACTTCCTTGCCTTTATTTTTTATTTTTATTTTTGGTTCTGAGGATTGAACCCAGGGCACTTAACCACTCAGCCACATTCCAGCCCTTTTTGTTCTATTCTGAGACAAGGTCTCACTAAGCCTTGCTAAATTGCTGAGGCTGACCTCAAACTTGTGATCCTCCTACCTCAGCCTCTTTAGTTGCTGAGATTATAGGTGTGGACCACCATGTCCAGCTGCTTCCCTTTTGATACTCCTACTCCCAATAACTTTGATATAGCAATTTACATTTTTTGAAACACACTGTTCCTGTTGAATACTCCCAGAATCTTGTGATAAATGAACATTGTTCTTTCCCCTTTTTATTTCATTTTTTTCAAAGATAGCTTTAGCTGAGCACAGTGGTACACAACTGTGTTCCCAGAGGCTCAGGAGGCTGAGGAAGGGAATTGAAGTTCAAGGCCAGTCTTAGCAATGTAGGAGACCCTGTCTCAAATTTTTAAAATAAATAAAAAGTTCTGGGGCTGGGAATGTGGCTCAAGCAGTAGTGCTCTTGCCTGGCATGTGTGTGGCCCGGGTTCGATCCTCAGCACCACAAACAAACAAAGATGTTGTATTTGCTGAAAACTAAAAAAAATAAATAAAAATTTAAAATAAATAAATAAATAAATAAATAAATAGAAAGTTCTGCAGATATAGATCAGTGGTAAAGTGCCCCTGAATTCAATCTCCAGTACCAAATAAATACATAAGTTTAAAAATAAATAAAGATAGCTTGTTTGCTTCATGTATTTGTTTGTTTGTTGTGGTGCTGGGACAGAACCCAGGGCCTTGTGCATACTAAGGCAAGCAGTCTGCCACTGAACCATATCAGTCATTCACTGGTACATCAGTGGTTTCTGAGATAATAAATGGCTTGCCCACAACTAGTAAATGGTAGGATTAGAACTTGCATTCTTGTCTTCAGACTCCAAATCCTGCCTTCTTTCCATAGTTCCAGGTGGCCTGTGTAGGTCCCTGACACTTAACTGCCTTCTACTCACAACACACATGCAGGATCTCATTTGGGGCAGAGGCATGAGAGCTCTGCACAGAGCATTCTTGGTTAGCTAACAGACCATACTGGGGCTGACCTCAGGTTGTTCAAGGAAGAACCCAGACTCCTTCTGCCTCTAGTACCCCAGAGGCTTTACAAGAATACAAACTTCCAAATCTAGGCAGTCACAAGGGTCAAGGGTCCTTCTGTTCTAATTTCCAACCTGGTTCCAGATGGCTGCCAGCTCCCTCTGTTCTAAGAGTACCCTCCTCATTCATGAGGGGGAGCCACACTTTATCAGCCTACTTGCCTCCACCCTAAGGTCCTGCTTCCTCATCCCTATCCAGTTTCTGCCTCTCCCTAATGTTCCCTTCTCAGGACCCCAGGACTTATCATCACCCTTGAAGCCGTGAGAAGCAGAGCAAGAGGCAATGTTGTGCCCAAGGGGCAACAGCTATGAGCAGCTGGCACTATGCCCTCTTCAATAATTCATTCCTGGGGAGGCTGTAGGCACTATGCCCTCATTCTGAGCCAGAGGTGGCTACCACAGCTCAGAGCCTTACATTGGGGGAGTCAGAAGTGGGGCAGAGGGCTGGTAGAGCAAGTAGAATATACCTAACCTCCACACCCATGCTGGTACCTCCTCCCCTGCTCTTTGTTAGGGAGGGGCTCTGGTCTGGATAAGAGGAGCCATCCCGTGGACATAAGGAAACTCACACACCGCAGTGAACCAGAGAGGCAGAGAGGGGGGATCATCACAGAGCCTCAACCCACTCCGGCCAGGCCAGCTGTACATGCCGGGCTCAGCCTCACACCCCATGCTTCTGAGCCTTTTCCAGGCTATCCTTGTAAAGGATGCAAGTCCGCTTTATCCCAAGTTTTTGGCATGTTTCAGCTGCTCCCACTTGAAGAACCTCTCCTCTAAAAGTTCCGTTATCTGAATCAAACACTGCTGCCCTCATTGTTTTTTCACCCCAACTTCCCTGGCTAGCCTGATATTTACTAAGCTTATACGCCTGCAGGAGTGAATCCACCCCTTGAGCAGATGATTCAGAATCCTAAAGTGTTGGGAGTTTGGCAAGAGTGGTTCTTTGCCTCCAGGGAGGAGAAATGGTGCTAAAGTGCAGCCAGCCTCCTTCCCCACCATCCTAGGGATCCTGCCTTCCATGCCCCATGCTGAGGCAGCCCTAGAGTTCTGCTCCTTCCCCAGCCTGGTTCCCACTCCAACCTATTCTGTGGACCTGGAATCACATAATACATGCAATGGAGCCAGAGGGGAAACTGAGGTCTAAGACTAAAACAAACATATATCAAGCACCTACTGTGTGCCAGGATGAGCCAGACTCTGGACAGCAGGAGGATGAGAGTCAAGCATCTCAGCTTTCTCACCTTCCCCTTCAAAAGGCAGAACTCCCAAATCCACAGAGCAGTCACACTGTCTGTCCCAGAGTAGGTAAGTGTTAGGTCTTGAAGCCATAGCTGACTCCCCAGTCCCTCGAGGCCTGCTTGCAGGAAGGAGGGTGTAATCTTTCTGGGCACTGTCAGCAAGAAACTCTTCAGATATATTTATAGCAAATGCTGCATCAGGGGATGGAGGCTGAAAGTGCCTCGCATCAAATAACACCATGGACCCAGAGGCAGGAGGCCAGAAAAAGAAGACTGCTTGCAGCAGGAGAGACTGAGGTTTGATGTCTGAGGAACTTCCCCAGAGTAATATCTGGATTTGGCCACGGGGATTCCCTGTGGAAACTACTGCCAAATTTTCCCAGAAGAGAAGGGCTAGACATCTTTTTTGGTCTGGTAGAATAGACATAAAGGAATAGCTGTAGTGATCTCTATCCTGTCTTGCACAGATTTTCAAATACCAGGGCCACTAAGCACTGGTGTGTAGATTATGCCATGCTGAGGAGGCAAACAGAGGTTGAAATTCAGCTCTATAGCCATAGGGCAAACTCCTAGTGCAGAGCTTCATTTGTGCAGAAATTAGCCAGAAAGGTCAGCAGGGGCCCTGCCAAATATCCTGAGTCCTGACAACCTGGAAATCTGGGAGGTCAGGGGACAAGGTGAGTTGGATCCAGGGAGAAGGGATGGGCTGCCTGGAAAGTCCTCCAGCTTGTATGCTAAAGTCCAGGACCTGAATGGGCAAGTTAGGGCAAGGGACCCCTAACTTTTTCCATGCTAGAAGCCCCTCTTAGGATGCCTTCCCCAGATACTGTGAGGTCAGAGCCAGAGAAGGGAAACCTGAGGGACCTCCCTTAGGGAAGAAGAGGGGGTGTGTGTCCTGGACAGGTCTCAGAGAGGGAATGATCCTACCAGTCATCTCATACAAAGGGGCTTGGAAAAGGGCAGCTTGGGGAATCTAGAGACTGGTCTCCTGGTTGTTGCTCTGAAGCTCCGACCTTTTCTGTAGCAGATGGATATGTGAACTGATCCCGTGCACCTCAGATTCCCTCTGATAGGCTCAAGGAGAAGTAATTGATATTTCTATTTTAAAGAGGGGAGATGGTTTCTAACCATGGGTTCAGGCAGAGGGAGTAGAGGGAAGGAAGGGGAAGAGGGAGCCAGGGACAATTGCTTCTCCTATGGAAACTCAAGCTGCCCCAAGGCCCAGAGGAGCTAGTCCATTAGCCGTGGTCAGCAGCAGGGGGCGGGGTAAGGAGCGGGAGCCTCTCTCCCTCTAGGTCTTATTGCCGAATGAAAGGCAAAGCTTTTGCTCCCTTTATTAGAGCCCCCAAACAAAAACAAAACAAAAACCTCCACACACATTGTGAACACACACACACACACACACACACACACACACACACACACACAATTTATCTCCTCTGAAAGGTTGAAGCTGAGTAACTTGGGTGGGGGGGTTGGCAGTCCCTAGGGGATCGGTGGATCCTCTAACTAGACCACAGACAGAGGGGGAGTCAGTGTCCTCACAAAACACTTTCCAGGTTAAATCCAGCCCAAGGAAGAGCTGAGGGTGGTGAGAGCTCTGAGAATGGACTCTCCTACAATGTAGCTCCTTCTGGAATGGGGACAAGTGGAGGGGCAGCTGAGCAGACGGGGAGAGCAAGTCTCCTGAGATCCTCAGGGAATAAGAGGGTTGAGGGACGTGGGTCCTGATCACCCCAGAGGAAGTGGGTTTAAAGGGGAGCTGGAAAAGGGAGGGTTCTAGTAGTGCTGAGGTGAAGTTGGAGACCCAGGTCTTTCAGTCTCAGGCCTGCTACCGTGAGAGGGTCTGTCGCCCCCACTCCCAGACGCTGTCTTGGGTATGGAGAAGGGTCCAGCCTGGATGTTTGGGGTTTGGAAGAACCAATGAGAGGATGGTCCGCTGAGAAGGGTGCAGGGAGAGAGACGACTGGGATTACACCCCCGCTCCTCCCTCCCCCGCCAGAACTTGGGCTTGTCCTATTTGACGTGCCCGCCGGAGGGGCGGGAAGGGGTACTGACCCGAGAAGCTGTCCCGAGACTCTGCTCCTGCTGCCCAGTCCCGACTGGGACGCTGCCCGGCTTAACCGGACGCCCCTTTAGACCAGGATGGAGGTAGGAATGGTCCAGAGTCCGGGGACCGCGGGTGCCTCAAAGGAGACCCATGGGAATGGGTACAGAGTATACCCTATTCCCGGATCCCTTCCTGGGGATCTGGAGGTGGGATTGTAGTTCCCGGAGAGAGGGAGTGGGATTCTAGGCTTCGGCGGGATCTCTTTAGGGGCTGCGCCAGGTCAGGGCAGCGCCTCCTGCTGGCAAGAGACAGGACCCCCGGTGGGTGCAGCCACCTGGAGGACGTGCGCAGACACCTGGCCAGCGAGCCCAGGAGGCACTGCAACCAATGGGGAAGGAGCCACCTCGCTTCGCCTCGCCCTTTGCGGGGTGCAGGACTCAGGAAAGAGGGAAGACGGTAGAGATTCCCCCGGGAGCGGGGAGCGTCGCGGCTGGACTGTCTCCAAATAAATCCCGCAGAAGCCCCAGGGTCTGGCCCCTGGGAGGGGTAGATGGACTTGGCTTCTCTGGAGCCCTGAGGGGGCGCCCTGAAGCTTCGGCAAGCAAGCCGAACGCTAGCATTCTTCCTTTTTGGTCCTTCCCTCGGCTGAAGTCGGGGTCGCGGCTGCCGCTGGGATCGCGGTGCCTTTCTTCCTGGGGTACAGGAGTGTAAGCGCAGAACGCGGGAAGCAAGGTCAGGGCGGCAGAACCCTCTCCTAAAGATCAGGTGCCAGGGCAGACTTTGAACTATTCCCGCCCTTCTCTCCTGCGGCGGTGGGAGCTCCAGGGTCCCTACCCTTTCCCGGGAGGAGGTATAGGAAGACGCGGAGGGGGAAGGGAAGATGGGAAGGGAGAGCGAGCGATTGGGTCGGAAGGACAAAGGGAGGCACCCAGATGAACAGAGAACAGGGATCGTGGAGAGAGACGGAAGTGGAAAGAGGCAGGACTGAAAGGCAAAGGGAGGCGGCGAGGAAGGGAGGGGGAAGGGAGGGAGGAGGAAAAGGGGAGGAACCAGGAGCGAGGGAAGGGAGCAGGCGGCTGAGTCGGGCAGGCGTGGGGCGAGGCCAAGCGTGCAGGCGGGAGCCAGTGTGCAGAACAGCGGCTGGGTCCTGCTCCCGCCTCGGAGCCCCTGGCCCGGGGGAGGGGGAGAAGCCAATAGCCCGGTCTATGTCTTTTTCTGACTCCAGTGCAACCTTCCTGCTGAACGAGGTAACTACGGGCACCCCCCCTCTTTCCCAGTGGGTGGGAGGAGAGCTCTGCTTCAAGCTTAGGAGAGGGCCCACATTTGGGGGAGACTGCAGCATGATGAGGGAGGGGAAACCAGAGGTAAGGCCAAGGATAAAAGGGCCACTGGGTAAAAGAGGAAGGGGCAGCCAGACCTCCTTAGTATTGGGACTGGATTGGGAGGGAGGACTGATTGGGGAGCCAGAAAATAGGCTGGATTAATAGGAAGGCTCTCCCAAGTTCCCCCTGGTGCCCATTCTAAGTTCCCTGGGGGCAGCCTAGCAGCTAGAATGCTACCGATCTCCATTTAGTCCAGAAGTCCTAGCTCCTGCCTCAGTTTCTCTACTCGATGCCTGGGGATTGGGATATGCGCAGCTTAGAGAAGCTATAATGCATTCTAGAGACTCTCCTAAACCTGGTTATTTCAGCTTTGCCTCTTAGGTCCTGCATCCATGATTAGTATGGTATGAGAACTGGAGTAGGCAGGTTTGGGTGAGGTGAGAAATGAAAGGAGTATGGGGAGGTGGAAGGGAGGCTCTGAAGCACCAAAGGGACCCAGGGGATGAGCCCAGATATGAAGAACTTGAACCGATCTCCTGGGAGTAGTGGGCATGGCAACTCATGCCTCAGGAGCAGACTTACACACCATTGTCCCAGCTGGGGATGAAGGCAACAAGGTGTGTGAGGAAGGAGTGCTGCTAATGGCAGATCTTCTGTTACAGATAGTCCCAGAACCTCATGTGCATAGGGAGAGTCCAAAAAGAAGAGACCAGGAGAGTAGATTCAGGGATGAGAGAGAACCATTAGGACCATCTCCCAGGAGGGCACTCTTTCACACCTCTCTACCCTCTGAATGGAGAGGGGGAAAAAAGGAGGATACAAGGAACAGTGAGGAACTGGGAGAGGACACAAAAGTGAAAAGACAGTATCTGGGACCTTCCAGTACAGAAAAACCAATATATCACCCCTACACCTGCAGGAATGAGAGGGAATTGTGAAATCTGACTGTCTCCCTCAGTTGTGACCAGCATTCTCAGTCACAGGGACTGCAACAGTTATCTGCCAACCCCAGGAGAAAGAAGGGCTGAAGTGGCCCACTCAAAGGTGTGGGCAGACAAATTTGACAGTCTGAAGATGAGTCCCCTTCACTTTTTCTTGCCAAGGGAATAGGAAGAAGTGATACAGGTGGCAAGTTAGTTGATTTGTGTGATCTTCTCTCTCCTATGCACTGTGCCTTCTGCTATGAATCTTATCAAACCCATTACAGTTTTGGCTTTCTGATTTCCCTTTAGCCTCCAATGGTAAAAGGGATGAGCAAATTCCTGAACTCACCCTCCTGGGTATGAGAAACTGGGAATGGAAAGGACTGAGTTTAGGGACAAGAGCATAGACCAAAGTGTATGCTCCAAAGGTAATTCAGGTCTATCACATCCTCCTCTTGGGGTGCTCAGGTAGGTGGTGAGAATTCAAATGAATAATTATGCGCAGGGAATGCAAAAAGGAGGAAACTTAAGTGGGTAGATTTGGGGAAAATTTTCTTGAAGACAAGGGCTGCTGCTCTATCTCAAATCGCAGTACTCCTTTGAAGGAGACTGAGTGATGCAGAGTAGAACTGTGGCTAGAACTAGGATAGTGCCCACCCTATCTCGGACCTTTTGCAAAGCAGGAGATTTGCAATTTTGTCCTCCCAACCCTAGTGTGCCACGATCCCACCTTTTTTCTCACCCACCTACCGCCATCCTCTGGTTTCTTCCCCTTTCTCTTTAGGTTCACCTAAAACAGCCCCTTCCTGCTCCAGTTCCCACAGATGCCTTGGCAATGCCTGGCACAATCCTTGGCAAGGAATTTAGGAAGGGAACCTCCATCCTGGCCCGGCTAGGATGAAATCTGCCCGCGCAACAGGTGTAACGGGCCTACCCGGCTTGGGAAATTCCCCCCTTCTCAAGGGTTGGGCGACGCCGCCTTTTGCTGCAGCCTAGTACAGACCGGGCCAAGCACCTGTTGAGACAGGGGCTGCTTTGAAGGCATCGGCCTGGGGTCGCCAAACCCATTCCTCCCCAGTATTACTACGGGGTTTGCATTTGGAGTCTCAGAGGGAGCGATAACACTCCAGACACACCGCCTTCTCACCTGGGACCCTCCCTGTCTGCTGCCCGTCGCTCCTCCCCACCCCCCGTTCCACCTCCCCGGCTTCTCCAGTGACCCTCAGTCTTCGCATTTTCCTTCCTCTGCCTCGATTACTGCTTTTTGTCCTCTCTTGCCTTCCCGTCACCGTGGTCTCTGCGGTCTTGGCCCAGGTCGCGCCTCCTCCCTGCCTCGCGCCCCCTCCCCTCCCCCCGCGGCAGCCCTTTGTTTCCCCGCGGAGTAGTTCCTGGGTTGCTGAGCGTCTCTGTCTCCGCATCTCTCCTCGCCCCGCCTCCTCCCGCCCGGATCCGCCCCGCCCGCAGCCTCTCCTCCCTTCCTCCCCGCTGCCCCTGCCCCAGAGGTGCTGGGGGACCCACCTTCCCCAACTCGCGCCCGCCGCCTCCCGGGCCCAGTCCCCCCACCGCTCCCAGGCCGCGGCGCCCCCGCCGCCTCCGCCTTCCCGGGAGGGGGTCAGGTGGGCGGGCACTATTGTTGTAGGAGCCGGCGCCAGATTCCTCAGCCGCGCTTGGGGTGGGACCGGCTGGGTTTGGGGGGTGGGGAGGGGGAGCGGTGATTTGAGCTCCGAGCAGCTGGTCTTCGCGGCTCGCTCCCTCCTTCGCGCTCTCTCGCTCTCCGCCGCCGCCCGCAGGGCTGCGGGGCTCCGTGGCGTCTCGGGCGCGGCCCGCTGTCCTCGCCCCAGCCTCCGGGCCGCTCCCGCCCCCGGCGCCGCTCGCTTCCCCCACCCGGACTCCCCCATGTATGACGACTCCTACGTGCCCGGGTTTGAGGACTCGGAGGCGGTGAGTGCCCACGGGGAGGGTGGGGGTGGGGCAGTTGGGGTGACACCTCCTTTCCCTTCAACCCTTCCCCCAGTTCAGGACTTTGAAAAACGCCTCAGTGGCGGGGCAGGGCGCGTAGGGGGGCGTTCTAGGAAAGTGGAGAGATGGGTTTTCAGGCCAGGGGCTTCCAGTGCCCCAGGCCTAGACTAAGGGGTGTAGGAATGTATGGAGGGGGCACTGGAGTTGGGGGAGATTTGAGCAGGTGGCCCCAAAGCCCAGGGCAGAAGGGGAAGAGGGAGAAAGGGGTCCAGGCTATAGACACTGAGGCTTTAGAGAGGGAACACGCAATGTCTGGAGTTTAAAATTCTGGCTTAATGGGGTCTGAACACTGCTGTTGGAGAGAAATTGGTGCTCCTGGGCAGGGGGACACTCCAGACCAGTGCCTCAAGGTAAAGGACAAATTGGGGGGCTAGGGAGAACATCAGAGAGTCGGGTACCAGCTTCTTCAGTCAGAGGAATCCTAAAACTTGAGGAGCATCATCATTCCTCTCTGGTCTCCATCTCTGCAAATTGCCTTTTCTAGTCACCCTTTCTCTAGCCCAGTTTCTCTCCTAGGCTGAAACCTGGACAACTAGCACATGGGTGGCCCAGCTGACTGAGCCCCATCCATTACTCAGCCCCCTCCTGAGGCTTCCTCAGAGCAGCGGGTGTCCTGAGCTCCTGCTCAGCATGGAGGGCCTGGAGGTGAGGCCAGAGGAGCTGAGGGCCTGGGGATGGAGAGGAAGCTCTTTGCTCAGAGAACCAGGCAACCAATAAATATTTAATTCTTCTCTTTGCTTTTATCTCCTGACCCACTGAGACAAATCAGCTCATTAGGCAGTGATTCCCGGAGCAGGAGCTCAGAGAGCAGGGAGTATGCCTGGAAAGATAAGATTGGGGAGCAGCCTCAGTCCCTTGGAGCTGCCAGCCTTCCCTCAAATATCCCACAAGAAGACCTTCTTAGTAAAAGACAGCTGGCTCCGGAGGGGGCCTCTGATAGGATGAAGGGTTGAGCATTCCCAGGTCTGAAAGCACCATTGAGTCAAGTCTTCTCCCATCGCTCACCACCAGGTTCAGTATAGATGATGTTGGGGCTCAGACCAGGCAGCTGTCAGTCCTTTTCTGGGACTGAGCTCCTTCTGGGCCGAATTTTCCATGGGTCCTCTGGGGCTAATTACATTGCAGCTAGAGCAGATGATTTTCAAGGTTCTGGTGGACACCTCTTTCTGACAGTTGAAGGGACAGCTGGTGTACCCCAGGGGGCCAAGGTGAGCTTGAGAACAAACCTCTCAATGGGGCTGCAGGGCCCTAGGAGGTTCTTCCCATCCCTGGTGAGAAGGCGAGGGCTATTGCAAGAAAAAGACTGACGTGTGGATGGTATTGGAGAGGAGCCTGCTGACCCATTGCTGTTCCCCTCTGGTTCCTGGATCATCCTCCCCCACCTTCTTTCTCCTTGCCTGGCTCCTTGCTCTCCCTGAGGCCCCCTCTGAAGCAGTAGGAGGGAGATCAGGCTCTAAATAAATCCACAGGCTCATCTCCCTCCTCTCCTTCCCCCGTGCCAGGCAAGAGAGGAGCTGCAGCCTGCCCACACACTCACCAGGCAAGGGGGGCACCACCAGGGCACTGTGCCAACTCTGGCAGCTCCCAAGTACTGAGCCTCTGGCTGTTTTGGCATATCAGGGAGTGGGGAAAGTAAGACCCCAACATATGCTTTTTAGGACAGCCCTGACTTTCCCAAAGTGATATCAGAGCGTGAAAGATGAGCAAGCCCTTAGGACTTTGGAATCATGGAGAGGGGTTCCATTCTGAGCACAACTTATTAAATATTTAGGGAGAGATTCTGACATTCCCTTCCTAGTGTGAGAGGCCAACTAACTCAGATGCCCCAGACAGGGATAGTAAGATCCCTAAATAAGGCTGAGAGCCTGGGCAGCAGGGAATAAAGATGGAACTCCTCTCTCAGCACCATGCTGGGCATCTAGGAGGTCTTTCTCTGACATATGCCAAGTGAATGGTCATCCTGCCTTGCCTCCTGCCTCCTGTCCTTTTGGCTTCTGTCCACTCACTCAGCCCGCAATGTCTCACAAAGTTAGCACTTGTGTTCTAAGGCTCCTGGGAAGGAGGACTCTCACTCTATACAAAGGTTTTTTCCTGGGGCTCAGCCTCTCATTATCCAGCTGCTAAGCCAGCCTTATTTTGTTTTCAGTAGAGATAGGGAACAGCAAGAAAACTCTGCTCCTTTCAATTGAAAGGCTTTCCCCCTGAACTGTGTCCATGCCTTGGGTCTACTATAGATGTTATCTCTAGCTTAGGCTGTAGGGCCCTGACTGATACCAAGCTGACCAACCCTCTTGCCCAAGGCAGTGATGAGGAAGAAGGCATGACTAACGGGCAGGTGCTTGATGTTGCCTCTTCCACTCAGAGTCTATCTAGCCTTTACTGCCTTCTGTAGGTGACCATGCCCCATAGGCTTAACAGAATGAATATTCCTCAGCCTGGGATCCTAAAACCTCTTCTCCCACACACTCCTACAAGAACCCTTTATCCAAGCTCCTTCCTTCTCTCTGCCACTGGCATCTCAGAATTGAGCAAAGTATCCCTTCAGACTTTTTCCCTTAAAGAGGAAAACTGAGGTAGAAAACAAGATTTCATTTTCCTTAGACTTGCAGGGGAAACTCAGATATTCTAATTTCCAACCACTTGACTCTAACTCTGGGTCTTCTTATTTGTTTGGACAACTCCCTTATGGCCTTGAAGGTGGACTCTGTAACCCTTCAAATGCACCCTCTTTGCTCAAAGATCCTTTCTATGGGAAGATCTTTGAGACTCTCTTTTCATATTACCAAAGACACTCTCCCACATCCCCAGGGTCCTGTACCTCAGCTGGGTTGCTTGGCACCAGTGTAGTCTTCCTCCAGGGCCTGATATCCACCTGGGCCCAGGAAAGGGGTGGGGAAATATAGGTAGGTGTGGCCCAGCCTTTGCTGTGCCCGAGGAGATAGCTTTGTATTGCCCTCTTAGTCTGTCTGATTTGCTGCTCACACCTAGCCATATGCCCTGCAGGTGTGAAATGAAAGAAAGTGGGTGGTAGGGACAGTAAAGGGGAGGTAGCTTCCAGGAGTTGACAGCTCAGTCTTCACACTAGAGAAGAGCAAGGGCTTACCATTTGGGAGCCTTCAGAACCATGTTGGAGTAGGGAAGGTGGACCCTAAGAGGGCAAATGGCTACATCCAGACACTCAGGCCTGTGAAGTGGCAACCAGCATCTCTTGACTGTTCCTGGCTGTACTCTTCTCAAACATCTTAAGAGATGATGTCCAGGCTGCATTTTAGGCTGGTGTGAACAAGTGGGGGGGCTGGTCTCCTGGATTGAGAATTATCTCTAGCATATCATCTTCAGTACATATCATCTCCCTTCTCTGTCTCAGAGGACTTGGTAGAGAAGAGAAAAAAGGAGGGAGAAGTGATACAAAGCTGCAGTATTAATAGGCTGGGAAGGAAGGGGCCCTGATCTTTGCATATATGGATCAGACCAGCTTCCCTGTAGGTTCAGAGGCACTGTGTTCCTTCTCAGTGGATAGAAGCAGCATGAGATTCCAATTACCCCCTGGGAGATGGAGAAGCTGTAACAGAGGCACCAGTGTAGATTTAAGAGGATGCCTTTCTGGTATCCTTCACACCTGAGCCCAGGGGTCACAGCCTTTCTCCCATCCCAGGGTTCAGCTGACTCCTATACCAGCCGCCCATCTCTGGACTCAGACGTCTCCCTGGAAGAGGACCGGGAGAGTGCCCGGCGCGAAGTGGAGAGCCAGGCTCAGCAGCAGCTCGAGAGGGCCAAGGTATACCTTTTGGGTAGGAGGCCAGACTGAGGGAAACCTACACTGGGTCCTGCGGAGTCAGGAAGGATAAACTTGAGCATGAGTGTGTGTGTGTGTGTGTGTGTGTGTGTGTGTGTGTGTGTGTGTGTGTACGTGTGTGTGCACACGCAATGGGCAAAGGCTCAGGCTGACACCAAACTCCTCTACTGGAGCTCTCACCTTCCCCTGATGGTGTGCCAAAACTGGAAGGGGTGCCTTGTACTAACCGCTGAATTCTTCAGCACAAACCTGTGGCATTTGCTGTGAGGACCAATGTCAGCTACTGTGGTGTACTGGATGAGGAGTGCCCAGTCCAAGGCTCTGGAGTCAACTTTGAGGCCAAAGATTTTCTGCACATTAAAGAGGTAATCAGCTCCCCTTCCCCAAAAAGCCTCTAGCATCTACTTTTCTTGCTTCTCCCCCAATGCCTGTTACTTTAATTCTTAGTCTGTAAATAAGAAGTCTCCAAACTCTTCCATTCTTACCTTTATATACACCTGTACACCCTTTACACCCTAGACCTGATCCCTAGGTCTCCACCATTCTGAGACCTGGCTTGATCCTCAGTTTCTATATCTGTAAAGTGAGCAGTTAGATTAGTTGCCTCTGGGGTCCCCTGGGACCACTGTGATGCTGTACTCTGAAATCCTGTGGCTTGACCCTGACTGCTTTTCCTTCTAACACCTTCTCCTGTCACTGCCCTTGGCATTGCTTTTCCTCAGACCAGCTCAGCCCGAGGCCTGGGCTGGCTCCTCTCACTGCCCCTCTTGCTCCACCCCAGAAGTACAGCAATGACTGGTGGATCGGGCGGCTAGTGAAAGAGGGTGGGGACATCGCCTTCATCCCCAGCCCCCAGCACCTGGAGAGCATCCGACTCAAACAGGAGCAGAAGGCCAGGTGAGAGCAGACTGTAACTCAATAAACACACACCCCAAACGTGCACTTGGCCCACAGTACATGTCAAATGCACTACGTATGTACACAAAGACCCAGCTGTACATTATTTACACCACACAGATCTACACATACACCCACAGATGCATACTTAGCACAGGTACTCCATTTTCATAAGTGGGTGGGCATTTATACAACTATTGGATAACATAGTACATACACATTTATATTCTCTTTCCTTTTTTTCTTCTCAGGAGATCCGGGAACCCTTCTAGCCTGAGTGACATTGGCAACCGACGTTCCCCTCCTCCATCTCTAGGTAGTCTCCCCTTAACCCACCCACCTTGGGTAGATGGGTAACTAAGACACAGGGGAAAAGGGGATTCTCCCAGTGAACTGTGTGGGAAGGGGCTGGTGGAGGGATCAAAAGAACTGGGAGAAGCCCAGTGTCTCTCATGGGGAAGGGAATACCATGCTTTCAGGGCCTCTTCCCTTCACCAACTTTAATCTTTTATTTCCTTTTCCAAAAAGCCAAGCAGAAGCAAAAGCAGGTGAGTCAAGAAAGGGAGTTGGGTGGGGGGCTCATGGCTACAGGGACACTTTTCTGGGCAGTCATTGTTGGAGGGGCAGAACAGAGGGGAGGGAACCCAGAACTTCTGACTATCCCCACCACTCAGGCATAAGGCTGGTGCCAGGGCCATAATTTTGTTCATTCTGCAGGCAGAACATGTTCCCCCATATGATGTGGTGCCCTCCATGCGGCCTGTGGTGCTGGTGGGACCCTCTCTGAAAGGTTATGAGGTGAGAGGAAATCCCAACCCCAAAGAGTCACCCCTGGCAAGACTGCCATATGCAAGCCCCAGGGCCAGTGGGAAGGAGAAAACTCTGGGATCTTGTATGGGGACACTGCTCTCTCCAAGAGGGCTTGCATCAGTACTGTGCCCTCCCCCCAGGTTACAGACATGATGCAGAAGGCTCTCTTCGACTTCCTCAAACATAGATTTGATGGCAGGTAAGCTGCCCTGGCCTGGCCTGACCCGAGAACCAGAGAGAAGATCATTGACTACTTCCCCATGCCTAGAGCAAGTCTCCTCTAAAGGGAAAGCTAGAAAGCTGGGTAAGGAGAGGCTGAGGCTTTTTATGGTTTGAGGTTTGAAGCCAGCTGTGGTTTCCCACCCCTACCCCAGGATCTCCATTACCCGAGTCACAGCAGACCTCTCACTGGCAAAGAGATCTGTGCTTAACAATCCTGGCAAGAGGACCATCATAGAGCGCTCCTCCGCCCGTTCCAGCATTGGTGAGGAGTCCCCATCTCCTGCTTCTCTACCCACTCCAGAGCTAGTGAGAACCTACCTTCTCCCTTTTTTCTTGCCCAATTCCTTGTTTTTCTGCCCATCTCCTCTGCCTGCCCCAAGATAATCAAGAACCCATCCCCTCACTCAATTCCCTGGTCTTCTGCCTATCCAGGCCTCCAGTTCCTTCTAGATTGCCATTTGGGAGCCCTCAAAGTCCTGGGAGTAAATAGTGGGTGCTATTTACAGAGCACTGTGCTCCTTTCCTTAGCTGAAGTACAGAGTGAGATCGAGCGTATATTTGAGCTGGCCAAATCCCTGCAGCTAGTAGTATTGGATGCCGACACCATCAATCACCCAGCACAGCTGGCTAAGACCTCATTGGCCCCCATCATCGTCTTTGTCAAAGTATCCTCACCCAAGGTAAGTCAACAGGGGCATGGGGGAGGCCCACAGAACTGCCCCCTAGCATGCAGCACACCTCTGCTTAGGCCCTTTCCTAGGGTATGAGATTGCCCCTGAACACCACTAGTAAGTGTTCCACCCTCTCCCCCTGCAGGTACTCCAGCGGCTCATTCGCTCCCGTGGGAAATCACAAATGAAGCATCTGACAGTACAGATGATGGCATATGATAAACTAGTTCAGTGCCCACCGGTGAGTGCCTGGGTCAGCGGTTCCTATACCCACTCTTCCAGGGCAGCAGGTGTGGTAGAGATGGGCAGGGACTGCTGCCAAGAGGAAGCCAATATTCTCCCTTTACCCTCCTTCCCCAGGAGTCATTTGATGTGATTCTGGATGAAAACCAGCTGGAGGATGCCTGTGAGCACCTGGCTGAGTACCTAGAGGTTTACTGGAGGGCCACCCACCACCCAGCCCCTGGCCCTGGACTTCTGGGCCCTCCCAGTGCCATCCCTGGACTTCAGGTAACCATTTACAATTGGTTACCATTGCCAGCCAAACCACATACACTTTCTGCCCAGAGGATTTTCCTTGCCCTATCATTCAGAAGGCCAATGGATTGTTGAGCTCTCAGCTCTGCTTCCACTTTGTACAAAGCTAGTGCACATGGACCAAGGAATTTCCTGGTTGAGAGTAAATCGATAAGATGGGTAATCAAAGATTTGTTTTCTAGGGAGTCAAGAGAAACATTATCTTCAGGAGGCTGAGGCAGGAGGATTGCAAGTTTGAGGCCAGCCTCAGCAACTTAGCGAGGCCCTAAGCAACTTAGCGAGAACCTGTCTCAAAATAGAAACACAGAGGGCTGGGGATGTGGCTCAGTGGTAAAGCCCTGCTCTGGGTTCTGGGTTTAGTCCCCAGTAGCAAAAAAAAAAGGAAGGAAAGAAAGAAAGAAACATCTCCAAACCCTCCTCCCAGTCAGTTTTGGAGGCAGAGCCTGAATTTTGCAGACGTCAAAAGCTCCAATATTCTTTATCTGACCAGGAAAGATAATCCAGCATGCTTCTTCCTCACACCAATTCCTCCTATACCTGGAAATTGAGTTGAGGGGAAGAATCTTCCACTCTGCCAGAGGTGGGAGGGAGGCAGAGGCCAGATCCCATGCTGCTTCACTTAGAGCTATTGTGTGGCCCTCAGAACCAGCAGCTGCTGGGGGAGAGAGGCGAGGAGCACTCACCTCTGGAGCGGGACAGCTTGATGCCCTCAGATGAGGCCAGCGAGAGCTCCCGCCAGGCCTGGACAGGATCTTCACAACGCAGCTCACGCCACCTGGAGGAGGACTATTCAGATGCCTACCAGGACCTGTATCAGCCTCACCGCCAACACACCTCGGGGCTCCCCAGTGCTAATGGGCATGACCCCCAAGACCGGCTCCTAGCCCAGGACTCGGAGCACAACCACAATGACCGGAACTGGCAGCGCAACCGGCCTTGGCCCAAGGATAGCTACTGATGGCCTCCTGCTGGCCTACCCTGGCAGGCACAGGCACAGCTGGCTGGGATGCCCACTCCAGGCAGGTTGGAGTTAGACTGGCATTAGGCTGCCACTAGGCTCAGCTCCCACAACCCCCTGCCCAGTCCCAGGGCTGCCTGTGGTCCCAAGGTTCTGGAAGACGCAGGGGAACCCCTCACCTCCTGGGCACAGTGACCCCCTAGGCTCCCATTCCAGGTACTAGCTGTGTGTTCTGCACCCTTGGCACCTTCCTTGCCTCCTGCACAAGAAACTGCCCCACTGGGCAGTGCCCTCAGGCCAGGATCCCCTTAGCAGGGACCTTCCCACCAGACTCAGGGAAGGGATGCTCCCTCATAGTGACAAGAGGGTGGGGGCTGTGGGCAACATGGCACAAGAAGAAACAAAATTCCCAAGCAAACAACAGTCTTAATAGTCACAGGACTGAGGAGTTGTGCTTTGGGTCCAAGGGTCTCCATTCACCTCACTGCCATACATCAGGAACAAGACAATCAAAGCCCAACAGGATGGTACTTCCACCCATCAGTTGGAGTGGGGCATCCACATCCAAGACCAGGGTAGCAGGCAGGTGAGGCAGGGCTGGAGAGACCTCACCACCAAAGCTCTTAGAGAAAAAGCCCCTCCTCACACCTCCAGGAAGCTTAGCATCTGACAGGACCAGGGACATGGAGCATGGTCAAGCCAAAAGGCAGCAGGAGCCAACCTGGATTGGAAGTTTCGGGGAGGAACAGCTTAGGGGCCTCCTTGCCTTTCTCATCCTTCTGCCCTTGCATCCTGACATTTCTGTTCTCACCCTTCATGCCTCCTGGAAGATGGGGGCTCCAAAATATTCCCTGACTCATAGCTGCTGCTTGTTAGGTTAGGGTTAGATGAGGAGACATAGGACACAGTGGACAGCCCCCAGAGGCCCTGGCTACCTGGTTACCCTTGCCTTATGGCTCTAGTGTGTGACCTACAGAGCATGCTCCACAAGACCCTGTCCCATTTCACTGTCATAAATAAAACATCATGCACAGTCCCTCAGGTGTGTGTTCTATATCTGTGGGCTCAGGTGGCCAAGTTCCTCATCTTGTGCCTGCCCCAAATCTACCAGAAGGTATTTTGTCTTCCCTTCTCTCTCCAATGACCCATTGATGGGAAGAGGGAAAGGGTGGAGCTTCAGGAGACCTTGGGCTCCTAGGCACCCCCCACCCTCTCATATCCAAGCTGTCTATAGACATTTGGCAGCATAGAAGGGACTTGTATAGAGTTGAGGAAAAAACTAGTTACAGTTCCCACTGTCTTTGCCTCAGGTCAGAAAAGCCCTATTAGCAACTATACCTTGAATTCTATGCACTTGCCAGCTCTGAGAGGTAGAACATTTGCATAAGAGGGGTGTGGGTGGGAACAGCACCACTCCTCCTTCATTCTTCCCTCCCATCAGTGGTATATCCAGTAACTGGAATCCACAAGCAAAGACAAGGTGTCAGGCGCACAGTGACAGGGTCTAAGAGTGGTTCAGACTGCCTTACCCGCCCAATTTCACAGTTGCTTTCCTTTTTGATCCTTATGTAAAGCTCCCTAGGTGGTGTCCAAGCTAGGGCCACAAGTTACATGAGGTTCAAGCAGGAGAGGGGAGATGCATCATGATCCTGCTGTGTTGGCTTTTTGGTCTCCCCTCAAGTGCTATCTACAACTTAGAAACAGTATAAGCTGAGACCCTAGGCTTCTCGCTGGATGTGACTTTCATTTTCACAAACAACCCACTGTGCCCAATGTTGTTCTTCCTGTCCTATATTATCAGGGAACCTAGGGAGATGAGTTTGGCTAGAACTAGACACAGCCTTGATATTCATTATTTATTCTCAGAACATACAAACTCATCTTCTCAGAGAATAGAAAACAGAAATTTCACTCAGTGACTTAAAGTTGAACACAGCCAGCTCACCCTGTCCCCACATCTACTAAAAAAATTCCCCGGGGGAGGGACGCCTAGAGTGCACAGCACCCCTTGGCACAGGGCTGTGCACAGTTCTAAAGGCTCTTGTTTTATATGCCAAATGGGAAAACAGCTGTCAAAATGACAGAGTCCACAGTCCACAATCCTCATGGTGCCAGATCCCCTGGGTTATCTAGGGCAACAGCATCACTGCAATGCACATGGTTACACTGTCAAGTCCTTGCCGAAGAAGATCCTACGCAGGCAGCCAGATGTGTTCAGTCTTGGGGGTAGTGCCAGCAGGTTGCCCTATAAACTGGGAAGAGTTCATGGCCCAGTACAATGTGAAAACCCCCCAAAGGGGCAAAGCTGGGCCTAACATCTGTGCTTTCCTTGCCTCCCACAGCATCCTCCTATGGTTTTGCAGTCTCACTCAGGCCTCCGACCTTACGGTCTAAGCCAGGGAGTCTAATTGTTTCCAAGCTCCCATAACCCAAGACTGAGAACCTGGAAAGAGGAATGTGAGGGTCTTAAAGAATAGGCATCACGCGGCTTCACAGCATGTCCTTAAACCCACTGGAGGAGTGCTGAGTCAAGCAAAGATGGTCTCTTCTCGGCGCTTCTTGGTGAGGATGGTGCCTGGCTTGTGCTGAGCATCTGGGTGGTTGGCTAGCTCTGGGGGACAGGAAGACACTGGGCTCTCCAGGATGGCTTGCTTCAGCTCATAGAACACAGCTGAGTCCTCTTTGGTGAGGAAGGTGATAGCCACACCACTCTTGCCTGCTCGTCCCGTACGGCCAATGCGGTGGATATAATCTGGGGAGCAGGAGGAATATCACCCTGGGACCAGGCCAGATGCCCTGGTGGGCACTGTCTGAAGCATCTATTCCTAAAGGCACCCACTCCTATCCCCCATGAACCTTTATGGGCAGAGAATCCACCTTACCCTGCCCATATCTGATGCTCCCACAGAGCCTTCCACTGCTGTCTCCCCACTGCCACTGCTGACTGTGATCATCCTACTATACCAAGTGTCACCTAGCCCCATTCTTTTCTATAACCCTGAAGACAGAAGTGTTATTCCATGTACTAGGATAACCAACCCAGACGAGTTGATGGGCAAGAGCTTTTCTCATCAGGACTGGTGTACCCAGACTGGAAGCTGGGAGCTTCTCAGAACAGCATTGACCCTAAGTGGAAGGACATATAGTCTCACCTTACACTGAAATGAAGCTGCTTTCCTGTACACTTACCTTCAATGTTTTTGGCCATATCATAGTTGACAACCATAGACACATCCTGGATGTCGATACCACGACCAGCCACATCTGTAGCCACCAAAATATCCTTGGCCCCAGCCTTGAGGTTGGACAGCGCAAATTCTCGCTGCTCCTGACCTTTTCCACCATGCAGTGTACAAGCATTGTACTGTTGGAAGAATGGTAGGTTAGACAATAATGGGAATATGGGAAGACACAAAAATAAAGAGAATGGGGATGGAGGGGAAGGGTTGGGGTGAACAGCAGGTAGGAAAAGGGAAGGAGGCAAGAGAAAGAATACAATTGAAAGAGAGGAAAGAACAGGTGAAGTGAAAAAAGGGATGGGAGGGAAAAGAGCGTGGCAGAGGCAGACAGAGTAAGGTCAAAGGCAAAGCATCTGGTTGGTTGGAATCAGGTGAGAAGTTCTCAGAGAATTAGGAGAGATTAGGGTGGAAAGCAGGGATCAGGAAATTTAAGGAAGATGAAGAACTGAAGGTCAAGGATACACTCTCCTTGTCAAGGGCACTGATTATCAATATTTGCCTCCTGACCCTATTATCTCCACTCCCAAACATATTCAAACAGCATGAACCCAACTCTATTCCACACCCTCGGACCCTGTTAAGATGTATCTCAAAAACCTCTTTCTGCCCACACCCTACTTGGATGAAGACCCACAGCAGCTTTTGGCTGGTACAGCTGGAATGGACAGGAAGTCCTAGCAACTGCCTTAGTTCTCCTCAAACATTCTTTTCATTTTGGCCCTGATTGGCTGAATGTTAGAAAGGTTAAAGGATGAGAACTCAAAGTAGGTGCCTAAGGGACTGCCCCCACCCCAGTGTCAAAAAGCAGCCACAGAGACTGCTGCTCTCCCTTGCCAAACATACCCCCATTTTCTCCAGGGACTTGGCCAACACATCACAACCCTTCTTTTGATTGACAAAAATGATGATGGGTGGATCAAAGCCTTGTTCCAATATTGCCAGCAGCTTTTTCCTGGGGAGAAAAATGAGATGCATATTTCCCACTCTAAGTGAAACGCCCAACCCTGACCTGTGAACAATTTCAGGATCTTAAAAGCCAATGGCATTCTAAAAAAGAAAACAAACTCTTCAACATGGCAGAACAATTGCCCAGCCGGGACTGCACTGGAAGAAGTTGTCAAAGCACTTCCTCTCCACCAGTTTCCCCAGCTCAGCTGTCCCCATACCTCTTTTCTGACTCTGACATGAGGAAGACCTTCTGTTCCACACGCTCATGGGGCTTGCCTGCGGAGCCAATGTATACCACAGCAGGTCGCCGAAGATAGCTCCTGGCCAGACGCTCCACCGCTGGGGGCATGGTGGCAGTGAACATGACTGTCTACGAAAACAGGAGGCTCAGCCCTGGGCCCAGGTAGATATAATCACATATCCCACTATCACCACAAGCTAAAAAGAATCTAAAATGTGTTCTACTGTAAGTTTGATAGCTATCACCTTAGGAACAGTGTCCTTTGCTTTCTATTTTTCCCCAATACCTGTTCATTCAGGCACTTTACATCCTACAATGACAAGAAGGGCTAGAGCATTTGCTACCTGTTGTCCTGGGTAGTAGCATGATTTTTTGAAATAATTTTTTCAGGACTAAGCTAAAAAGCCACCCTTAAAGACTGTCAGAGGATTGTACCTAGGCACACCTCATCATTCCAGAAACACGTATTCTAAGCCTATATAAGGCAAAAAGAGTCTACAAGCAGGTGTAGGAACTTGCCCAACTTTTCCCAACCCAGGGAAGCAGTCTTACTTGGCGGTACTTGTGTTTTCCTGACTCAAAGTTGGCCAACATCTTCTCAGGATCCTCAGCCTCATCTGTGTCTGGTTTCTGGTTGCTGACAGGCATGTGCTCCAGGATCTTCTGGACATCTGGCTCAAAGCCCATGTCAATCATCCTATCTGCCTCATCCAGAACCACATAGGTACAGCGGCTCAAGACTAGGTAACGGTTCTCCAGTACATCAATCAGACGTCCCGGGGTAGCGATCACGATCTAGGGAGTATTCTGTAATTATATATGGCCCCAGAAGGCAAACCCCTTTTTTTCTCTGATGTGAACTATCCACCCAGTTGAGTAACAGACCTCCAGTGCTAAGGAACTTGGAACCCAAACTCTAGATGAGTTTGGCAGTATAAAAATTCCTAAGAACTTATATGAAATTATTTGTTGCTACCTCAGGAATAAATAAATGGGGTCTCTAAAGTAAGACAGAGATTAGACAGAGAAGGCAAAAATCAGAAGGAACTTTCTATATAGGAGAGAGATTAACATTTGAAAGTGGCTGCATGAAGAGATGCCACTGAGAAGTCTGCACAACTCAATTCCTACAGATTTCTAAAAGGCTCACATCCTCTTTCCTGACAGGAAGGTAACATGCAAAGTCAATGATGTGGGCTGGCAAAGTAGTAAGAGCACAGGCTTTGGATATGAACCTCAGCTTTGTCTGCTGCTAGCCAGCTATGTGGGACTTCAGGCAATTTATTAACCCAAGTCTCAGCTTCATTTATAAAATGGTGATCCCACTCCCTGTTTCCATGTTTGTTGTGAGAATTAATAAGCTAATATTTATGCATTATGTGCAGTATGACCCATGGTGCATAAGATCTGAATAAATAGTACATATACATAAATGAGTCCCTTTTTTCATTTTACTGCACATCTATTCCAGAAACTAGAAACAAATGCCCGAGAGAGAGAGCCTTCCCAAACAGCAGGTGGCTGCTGGCAAGGGAAACAAACCTCACAACCCATGCGCAGCCTGAAGCCCTGGTCTTCTCTGGAGATACCACCAATGACAGCTACAGTGCGGATGCCTAGCGGCTTCCCAAATTTGATGGTCTCTTCCTCAATCTGCTGAGCCAACTCACGAGTAGGAGCCAGGATGATGGCATAAGGGCCCTGGTCTGACTCTTCGATCCTGTGGTAAATGGGGTGTCCCACAGCTTCATGAGCTTTGGTTCTTATTCAACCACAAATAGGAGCAAGACAAAATCACTTTTAAGGCTAACTATGGGAATAGGGAGGCTTGTGGGAAAAGAATGTAGGGATCCCACTTAAAAATTAAAGACTCCAGGGCTGGGGTGGTGGCTCAGTGGTAGAATGCTTGCCCAGCACATGAGAGGCACTGGGTTTGACATTAAAAAAAAAAAAAAAAAAAAAAAAGAGATTAAAAAAAAATTAAAGACTCCAGAATAACAAATTTCTCTAAGGATTGATCCTTGCCAGCAACAAGCATATACTTCTTTGATATCATGATCCAATTATTCACTCATATCCAACCCAAAATAAAGAAGGCAGCTTCTGATTATAGACTTAGAAAGACAATACCAGGGACTGGAGCTCAGTACTAGAGCACTTGCCTAGCACATGCAAGGCCCTGGGTTCAATCCCCAGCACTGCAAAAACACAATAAAACAACAACAACAACAACAAAAAAAAACCCCACAAAAACCTCAACAAACATAACAATTTTCACTTCTCATACCAATCCAAACTCACTCCAACTGAAGCCAGCTGAACCTACCTGTCAATTTTGGGAAGTGTGGTGATCCAGACCAGCAATGGGATGAGGAAGGCTGCAGTTTTACCACTGCCAGTCTCAGCCACACCAATGATGTCACGATTTTGTAACCCAATTGGAATTGCCTGGCGCTGGATAGGTGTTGGTTCCTGCAGTGACCCAAAGAAAGAATAATGGGTGCAGGTACTACCCAAGCTACTGCTAACACAGCAGGCAATGTGCCAGCACAATGTATTTGGGTGGACACAAAATACAATTCACAGGAAAGGGGGCACAAAAAAAATCACAATCCCTAAATGGCCAATACTTCCACCAGAAAGTGACAGATAGGGTCATTTTGGTGTCCAAGGGCAGAGAAGATACCAAATAATCAAGGAACAAAATTCTCTAATCCCAAATTAAGATTGTATCCCTAGAATGTAGGAACATGGCTGGTCTCCTGGGTCAATTGTCCCTTCTTACCTTATAGCCACATTTATCAATGACCTCCAAGATGTGTGGGGGCAGAGAAGAGTCTTTCCAGGATCGAATGGGATTAGGGATTTTGCCACCTTTGGTGGTAATGCTATAGTCCTCACGGAAGATCCGCCAGTCCCTGTCTGTCATCTCATCTAACTTCTTCTGGGACCAATGACGATCATCCCAGCGCTGTTTGGCTTCTTTCTTTCGAAGTTTTCGGAGTCTTGCTCTGAAGCAGAATGCAAGGATTAAATGGAATCAGTAACTTCTACCTCCTTTCTGGAGAAAACCTGGGCTCTGTCCAACCACCTCAACTACTCACTCCTCCTGCTCCTTTTCTTCCAGTGTTCGCCTCTTCTCCATTAGGTCTCCATAGAAGCGTGACTGCTCTCGTTTCTGCTGCTTTAAGTCAATGCCTGCAATGAAGCCTCGCCCCAACAACTGCACCTGGTGCCGTTCTTTGTATCTAGAATTGAGACAGGAAGAAAAAAAAAGGAGGAGCTATTGTAGCAGCAGAGGGTAAAGACAGACTATCAATATGCATCAGTTCTCCCTGATCAGCATCTTTCCTCTCCCAGAGCAGGTTGAGTATTACCAATTTTCCCATCCCAGTTTTATCTTACTTTTTATCTACCTCTGTCACCATTAGCTTTCTCTCTCTCTAGGGCTGCCTAGTGTCGAAGACAAGGGACTCAGGCCAAAGCTACTCACAGGGGGTTGTAATCGATGGATGTGTCCTCAGATGCATCCCACTCAAAGACAAACTTGCGATCGTTGAGATGCCTTGTTCGACGCCGCTTTTTGATGCCACCCAGGTAACGTTCCTGCCCGGACAACACAAAACCAGTCAATTTCAAGGCTCAACTCTCACATACAGAGGCCAGAATGGCCAAATAACTGTTCTTCGTGTGTGCGTGCGTGTGTGTGTGTGTGTGTGTGTGTGTGTGTGTGTGTGTGTGTGTAGATGAAGCCAAGGCCTGCACCTTAATAGCATGCAGTTCCTTGCTCTTATCCTTCTCTTCCCGGATCTTCTGACGACCTTCCTCATCCTCATTTCCATTGGTCTCCCGCTCCATTCTCTCCCTTCGTTCCCGGCGTTCCCTTTCCTGAGGGTCTTCTGGAGACCAAAGAAAGAAAAGTTGCAGAAGAATTCAGTGGAAGTAAAAAGGAAAGGGAATGGAGGGAATCCAGACAATACCAAATGAAGAAAAAGAAATAGACTTGATACAAGGGAGATCTAATAAAAAAGATATTTTTCTCATAAATTTCCACCATCCTTCCCTCTTCCAAATTCTGGAGCAAACAGGTTTCTCTCTTTCTAAGTGACACCATAATCCTATCCCACCCTTTCCACACAGGGTAGAAAAACAAACCCAACATCTTCCTGCCCAAGTCTTGGAACTGTTTCCTTTTCTTCCTTTCTTCTTCAAGCATTTTCTGCCGCTCTTCCACTTCCTGCTGCCGTCGCTTTAGAGCTTCAGCTTCCCGCTCTGCTTTGGAGAGGAACTTAGGCTACAAAACAAAGAGTGGGGGATATGGCTCCGTGGTAGAGTACACTTGGCTATAGCATGTAAGCTCCTGGTTTCAGTCCCCAGCACCACAAAAAAATAAAATAAAGAGGGAACTGTGATCTGGGAGCAGGGAACAATCACATTACTGCTAGGAAGACTGCATGGAATCCCCCCAAAATATTTGCAAAGGCATTAAGCCTATTAAGGAAAACAAATAAGCCTAGGATCCTGTTATGGGCTGAACTATGTACATTCTCAAATTCACATGTTAAATTCCTAATCCGCAGTACCTCAGGATTTGGCTGTATTTAGAGACGGGACCTTTAAAGAAGAAATCAAATTAAAATGAGACCACCAAGGTAGGATTAGGCCACCTAATCCAATAGGACTGGGGACCTTATAAAAAGAAGAAATTTGAACACACAGAGACACCAGGGGCACATGTGCACAAAGAGATGACCATGTGAATACAGAAAAAAAAAAAAATCCACAGCCAGAAGAGGGGCTTCAGAAGAAATAACTCTACTGATATCCTGACCTTGGACTTCTTTTTAAAATCTTTTTATTTGAAATTGTGAAATTTGAGGTTTCTTCTTATCATCATAGTCTTCTTGTTTTCAGTTCTGGAGACTAAACCCAAGTTCTCACATATGTTACTCAACTGCTGTACCAATGAGTTACATCTCCAGCTCTTTTATTTTTTGAGACAGTATCTCACTAAGTTGCCCAGGCAGGCCCAAACTTGTGATCTTCCTTCCTTGGTCTCCTAAGTGGCTGGGATTACTGGTATGAACCACCTAACCCAGTTTTTTTTTGTTTTGTTTTGTTTTGTTTTTTTTAAATATTATTTTAGTTGTAGACGGACACAATATCTTTATTTTGCTTATTTTTATGTGGTGCTAGGATCAAACCCAGTGCCTCACATATGTTCGGCAAGTGCTCTACCACTGAGCCACAACCCCGGTCCCCAACACAGCTTTAACCCAGTTCAAAATAATGTCTATTATTAAAGCTATCCAGACTATGGTATTTTGTTATGTCACCCAGAGTATGCTAATAGAGACCCCAAAGTTTTTACCTTAGCCTCAGCTTCTTCCTCAGCCTTTTTCTTGGCTAAAAGTTCCTCCAGAGATAGTGGCTGGGCCTGAAGACAAAACACAGTACTTCATTCCATAGAAGCTCTCTTCTATTGGACCAACAAAGCAGGGCTACACTTCGCAGGAAGACGAAAAAATTATTTCTTTTTTACCTTAGGCTTCTTATCACCATGCTCATCATCTTCATCCTTTTTAGAGTCTCTGTCCTTCCGAGATTTAAAATCTTTTCCTCGGCCAGGCGATAAACTTTAAGGAAAAAGAACAAGAAAGGTCTATATCACTGTCTTACTCTAGTTCCTGGATGAGGTATAGACTGAGCCCCAAGAGGAGGAAGGAAGTTTCCTCATAACTCAACAAGATGGCCTAGCCCATGGTTATCCATCATGTCCTAAGGCTCTCTTGGCAGGCAAGGTCCCCCTCTGCCTACTCTGAAATCTAATTATGGCATTTTCTTAGCCCTATTCTACCTGAATCTCCTTTTCTGAAACCAATATCTTCTGGGAAGTGGGCCTTCTCTATTAATGTCAAAAATGTTTTCTCCAGCTCTGGGGGTATAGCTCAGTGGTAAACCATACACAAGGTCTTGGGTTCAATCCCCAGCACCACAAAATAAAGCAGTTGCACTTAGGGAAAAAGAAGAAAAGAAAACACTCTTAATTTCATAATACACAATGAATTGAGCCTACCTGGCAACCCCTACAAGCCAAGAAAATACTACCATTTATATCCAACACTCAGCATCTTTCCCTACTATCTACGCCAGCAAGCCTTTCCCCACGCCTGCTACATGCTTAATCTACAAGAGATCTCAAACAATCCCACTGAGTTTCTGTTTTAAGTATTCTGTCCTTTGCCTTATCCAGGGTCTGATAAGAACTTTACACAGAAAGTTTCCAAAGGAAAGAGATCAAAACACTGGGACATTAAGCTATTCTATTCTATTCATTTAGGTACTAGGGATTGAACTCAGGGGTGCTTTATCACTGAGTTACATCCATAATCCTTTTTATTATTTTGAGACAGGGTCTTGCGAAGTTGTCCAGTTTTATGGGTTTGATATCCAAGAGTTCATGTATAAGACAATGCAATAAAGTTTAGAGGTGAAATGACTGGGTCATGAAATTCCTAACCTAACCTAATTAGGTTAATTCTTTTTAAAAAAATATTTATTTTTTAGTTTTAGGTGGACAAAATATCTTTGTTTTTTTATTTTTTATTTTTTTTAGAGAGAGAATTTTTTTTTAATATTTATTTTTTAGTTTTCAGCAGACACAACATCTTTATTTGTATGTGGTGCTAAGGATCGAACCCAGGCCGCATGCATGCCAGGCGAGCATGCTACCGTTTGAGCCACATCCGGAGCCCCTATTTTTTTATTTTTAAGTGATGTTGAGGATCAAACCCAGTGCCCCGCTCATGACAGGCGAGCGTGCTACCTCTTGAGCCACATCCCTTGCCCTAGGTTAATTCTTAATCTAATCCCCTGGTAGGGACTAACCGGTGGTAACTGTAGGCAGAGAGGATATGGCTGGAAGAGATGGGTCCCTGGGAATCTGCCTTTGGGGTATATATTTTGTCCTTATTGAGCAGAGCTCTCTCTCTGCTTCCTGGAGCCAAGTTCCCAGCTGCTTTCCTCTACCACACACTTCTGCCATATTCTGCTGCAGTCAAAGCTCCAAGAAATAGAATCAGCCATCTATCAACTGAGACCTCTGAAACTGTGTGCTCCCAAATAAACTTTTCCTCCTGTAACTGTTCTTGTCAGATCTTTTGGTTACAGCAGCAAAACGCTAACTAAAACGCCCAGAGTGGCCTCAAATTTATGATCTTTGTGCCTCAGTCTCCCAAGTAGCTGGGATTAGGGGTGTGTGCCACCATGCCCCATAACATTAGGCTATGGGGCAGGGAGGGGGACCACTGGAGATTTAACTGAAAGGCCCTTAATCCCTGAGCCACATCCCCAGCACCCCCTCCTTTTTTTTTAGTTCTTGATGAGCCTTTATTTTTATTTATTTATATGTGGTGCTAAGAATCAAACCAGTGCCTCACACATGCTGGGCAAGTGCTCTACCACTGAGCTATAACCCCAGCCCAGCAGCCCTTATTTTTTATTTTGAGACAGAGTCTTGCTAAGTTCCTGAGGGCTTTGTTAAATTGCTGAGGCTGTTCTCAAACTTGCAATTCTCCTCAAGTTCCCAACTTACTGGGATTATAGGAGTGTGCCACCATGCCCAGTGACATTAAGCTATTTTAACAAATATGAGTTGTATATCCTGGATAGGAAATTGAATGATATAATGGAGCTACAGGAGTGTTTTGTAGGCTAAAACCTTTTCAAACTAATTTCAAAATTCCAAGCTCAAGTTGAGCCTCAAAATGTGACTTTACTAACCATTATACTTTCAAAAGAAAACACATACTTTTTAGAAAGACAGTTCTGCAATAACTACCAACAAGATCTGCTAAGAGAAATTAATTTTCCTATGAAGCTGAGATAACTGAGATGCAGAAAGGAAGAGATGAGCACACCCCCTAAAACCCACTCTCATTCCCTCAGGTACCTGGATCGTTTACGGTCCTTGTCTCGTCTGTGCCCATCCTTGTCTCGATCGCGGTCCTTTTTATTCCGATCTCGGTCCTTATCTCGTTCTCGTTCTTTGTGCCGTCGTTCTCTGGAATACAGCAAAGTTAAGAAATCACTTGATATTTCCAGAATATCTTACTTCACTATAGCCCTGATAAGGTTCTATACCAAGAACTGCACCTTCCTCTCCGAAGTGATTGTTACAAATTGTGGAATATATTTCCCAGGGCAATAACAACGCAATTTGAAGATAAGAGTTGCAATGCTAAGTAAAAATGATGACAATGACAGACCATGGACAACTATGCAAACATGTTAACTATCTTCCTTGATCATGTGGACTTTCATCTTACAAGCTCCCTTTCAACCTCTGAGAGCTGAACAAAATTGAAATCACTTGCAGGTCCAACTGGGATAGCAGTACACTAATGTAGAAAAAGCAGATGTCTAATACTAGAGGCACTGAAGGAACCAAGAAAGAAGTTTGAAATGTATCCTCCCTTCTCATGTAACAGACATGCAAAGTCACTTTCACCTCTCTGTAGACTTAGAACGGGAACGAGATCGGGAGCGGCTGCCTCCTCGACGTCTATCCCTTGAACGATGTCGCTTCCTATCTTTAGATGGGGAGGACTTCCGGTCCCGGTCTCTATCCCGCTCTCTGTCAGGAGTCCGTGATCGCTTCCTTTCCTCCTTGGAAGGTGATGCATCTCGGTCCTTTTTATCAGCCAGTTCTCCTGCCATCTGTTGTAGGCAAGAGTAGGGGTTATTACACATAATTCACTCAAATCTCAAAACAACCCTGAGGTAGATATAATAGTCTGCCTACTTTAGAGATGAAGAAACTGAAGTTCAGGTATATAAACTAACTTGCCTAAGGACACAGAAACAGTTTGGCTCCAGAGGCCCATTCTTACACACTAAACTGTACTCTGGGATTTTTATTTTAGTTTTTGAGGCGTACTGGGGATTGAACCTAAGGGGGCTGAGCTACATCCTCAGTCCTTTTTATTTTTTATTTTGAGAAAGGGTCTTGGTAAGTTGTCAGGCTGGCCTTGAACTTGAGATCTTCCCACCTCACTTCCCAAGTAGCTGGGATTCCTTTTTATACATTCACTTCTAAATATGTACAATAAGTATACCATATTTCAATAGACTTTAAGAGTATTAAAAGATGTGTTGATGAGATTCACAGCCTTTGGGACAGGAATCCCCTGTGTTTCTCCTTTGCTAGCAAAGCAATAAACCTTTTTCCTTTTTCTCAAAAAAAAAAAAAAAGATGTGTTGATGAATAAATAGTGTACCACAACTTCTAGAAATATCCCATATTGCTTATCTTAGGAGGATATTATGTATGCTAGCCTGCCAGGATTAGTCAATATATATATCTAAGGGAGATAAACTGTCTTGAGCTCAAAAGAGAAAAGTTCAACTTTGAGATTTAGATTATAAACAGCACAAACAAAACCTAAAAGGAGAACAGCTGGGCATGGTGGTGCATGTCTGTAATCCCAGCAACTTGGGAGGCTGAGGCAGGAGGATCATAAGTTTGAGGCCAGCATCAGCAATTTAGCAAGTCCCTAAGCAATGTAGCGAGATCCTATAGCAAAAGAGGGTGGGGAAACTATGCTGGGGATGTGGCTCAGTGGTTAAGCCCCCTGGTTCAATCCCTGGTATCAAAATAAATAAATAAAGAAGAAACAAAGCTGGATATAGTAGTACATACTTCTAATCCCAGCAACTCAGGAGGCTGAAGCATAAGGATCACAAGTTTGAAGCCAGACTAAGAAACATACTAAGATCCTGTCTCAAAATAAAAAAGAAAGGGCTGGGGATGTGGCTCAAGCGGTAGCGCACTCGCCTGGCATGCGTGTGGCCCAGGTTCGATCCTCAGCATCACATACAAACAAAGATGTTATGTCCGCCAAAAACTAAAAAAATAAATATTAAAAAATTTTCTCTCTCTCTTTAAGAAAAAATAAAATAAAAATAAAAAAGAAAAAGGGTTTGGGTTTAGCTCAGTGCTAGTGGCCCTGGGCTCAATTCCTAGTACCACTTAAATATAGGGGTCGGGCAGGAATGATCAGACTTGTATAAAGATTTAAAGAAATGTACTACCACTTTTAACTAGAGAGATTTGGTATAGGGTATACAGGACCTACATACACATTTTTCCTCAACTTCCCATGAATCTACAATTCATAATTCAAAATTAAACATTAAAAAGTACCAAAAACTTGGGGCTGGGGATGAGACTCAAGTGGTAGCGCACTCGCCTGGCATGCACGTGTCGCTGGGTTTGGTCCTTAGCACCACATACAAATAAAGATGTTGTGTCCGCCGAAAACTAAAAAATAAATATTAATTTAAAAAATTCTCTCTCTCTTTAAAAAAAAAAAAAAGTACCAAAAACTAGGGTTGGGGGGGGTCATAGCTCAGTTGGTAGAGAGCTTGCCTCACGTGCACAAGGACCTGGGTTTGATCCCCAGCACCACACAAAAAAAAAGTACCCAAAACTAGAAGTTCCAACTGACATCCTCTCCTCAGATTCTCACAGCCTTGATTATCTACATTATCCAGTCTCATGAAAGGTTTGAGCAGGAATTTGATCTGTTACCCTCCTATCTGGGGGACACTGAACACCGTGCTATACTGTTTCTTTGACTACAAAATCCAATTCATTCAGGAGCTAAAATGACATCGAGTCTGAATCTGCTTCTACCCCATCATCATCAATACAATCATCATCCCTAAGACTTGGGATACATTTCTCAGAACTTATCGTCCAAATGGTCCAGCTAGAATATCAATTCCCTAAGCTTTAGTGCACAATCCTCCTTTCCTATGCCATTCCTTGCCACATAGTCTGAAAAAAGGAAAATGTGTAAGAATAAGAAAACAAAAATGAACAAGTAGTACTTTCAAAAAGTGCAGGCAACCCATTTTATCTTTAAAAATACTGTTCTATATCTGCACATCACACACATCACATAGAAATACTTATATTTCTTCCTCTTATAACTCTTAAGAAAATACAAAAGAAAGTATCCTGGACCTTATTCATTCTTTCAACAAATATTCATTGAGTTCTTAGTAGGTGCCAGATAGAGTAGTAAACAACACAAAACCTGTGACTTCACAAAAGTTAAATTCTAGTAGAGAGAATTTCAAATAGTAGTAAGAGCTAATGAAAACAATAATACAGGGTGATATGATGGGGAGCCCCCCCCCACCTCCACCTTTCTGGATACTGTAAATTGAACCCAGAGGTATTCTGTAAGAGAATTACATTCCCAGTCTTTTTTTATTTTGAGACAGTGTCTAGTTAAGCTGCCCCAAACTGATCTAGAACTTGCCATCCTCCTGCCTCAGCCTCCTGAGTAGCTGGGATTACAGGTGTGTGCCACTGCACCAAATGGGAAAAATAACTTTAGTTGATTGACATTTAAGCTAAAACCTGAATGATGGAAGAGAAAGAGCCATGCAAAGATCAGGGAAAAGAACTTTTTAGATAGAAGAGACAGCAAGTACTAAACACTGGGGCAGGTTTAAAAAGATTTGTGTGACTGATGGGACTGAGGAGGTGTGTGTGTGGGGGGGGGGGTGACTGGAGATGAGTCCAGTGAGGGAGGCAGGAGTAAATCATGAAAATGAGTTAGGACAGGGTAAAGAAACTTGAATTTCAAGTTAACTGCAATGGAAACCTTAGAATGGCTTTAAACAGGATGTGATGAGATCCAATTTTACACTGGGAATTACTTTTGGTAACTTTTACATATAAAACCATTGAGAATGCTATTACAGTACAGTCAGCCCTCTATATCCCTCCGAGGTTCTACATCCATGGATTCCACCAACCACAGATGGAAAACATTTTTTAAAAATTACATGCGCATAGGTGTACACACACACACACACACACACACACACACACACACAGGAAAGAAGCAGCAGCCAGTAAGAAAAAAAAAAAAAAAAGGAAACTGTAGCAATACAGAAACCAAAGGAGGTTGTGGTCAACTGTGTCAGGTACCATTCAAGAGGAGTAAAGATGCAACCATTACATTTGAAAAAATGGAAATTATTGGCGACCTTGACAAAAGCTGTTTCAAGACAAGGAGGGAGCATAAGCATGACTAGTGAATTTGGAAGCGAGTGAAAAGGGAGAATAAATATAGACAACTTTTATTACAGATAACCAGGCCACCTCTGGCTATGCTTCCCAGCAGCCTTCCTCTTAAATCTCCACACTTTTGAGTTCCTCTGTTCTTGTAAAGCAAAAGGCAGATTTTTTTTTCATTCATCTAAGTATTTATCTAGCGTGTACCATAAGCAAGGGTCAGTGCAAGGCGCTGTGAGTTACAAATGAAATTCTGTCCACAGGAAGCTTTTAGAACAACAGAGGGCATGAGACATATACCAAGATGAAGGCTCAGATGAAGTATTACAGGAGTTCAAAAGAAGCAGTTTTTCCTTTCATTTGTAAAAAGGGATTTAGAAGACCCCACAGAGTAGGTGGCTTTTGGCTTTTACGTATAGGCAGAATCTGAGGATGTATAATTGAGGGCGCGGAAAAGAAGCAATTCCCCTCAAAAGAAATAATTCAGCCGGTGCAGAGGCGGGAAGATATGGACTGGTTTGGGGAGTAAACGAGTTACAGTTTGGCAGGAGCACAGGCTATTTGAAACAAGAACAGGTATCACAGGCGCTGTACCCATGGGCAAAGGTCTAGGTCCATAACATCGTCCAGAGACGTGGGAATGAGCCCTCAGCAACCAACACTACCCCTGGGGCCCGCGCCCCTACACTCCTGCCCGCCAGAGCTTCCCGGGCTCGTGCCCTTTCGCTAAAGCATTCTTTCCCGCCTCGTCCCGGAAGCAGGAGCTACAGTAGTGGACCCCACTCTTGCCCTCTCTGCAAGATCGTGGGGACCGCCTCCACCGCCCAGGACTCACCACCCTGTGTCTGAACCGCCTAACGCGGCCTCAACGTCGCTGAGCCGTCGCCATCTTTCCCATTTCCTGGTCGCCGTGGAGCACCCCGGGCACGCGACAAGCTGGGAAGGCGAGTCCCCGGGTCTGCTCGGCTCAGGCAGGCAGTGAGGTCGGGAACTACTAATCCCAGAATGCACGGTGCGCGCGCCGGCCGGGCTGCGAGGTCTGCTGGGCAATGTGGTCCGTCAAAGCTTTGAGTCTACGGGAAGAAGAGATTTCTCTGGGCGTGTAGCCCGCCGCACAGTCTTTTCCGAATGCACTGGTCTTCTACAGTTAATGATTATCCTGATTGGTGGCTTATAGCGAAGTAATTTAGAGCTTCCTTAGTTAATGCTAGCACATAATGAATTAACGGTAGTTAGGGAAAAGCGTTTTTACGAAAATTCTGAGAGATTATTAGTCTGTCCGTTTTACAGAAATTATTAGTCGGTACACTTTACAACTAGACAAACTAACGATCAGGTTCCAGGAGTAGACTAGTTTTTCACAAGTGGGTTAGTTCATTGTGTGGAACTACCCCAGGTTTAGGAGTAACTGGGTTACTATAATATCCCGCAACTGGGTGAGTGCTGAACAACCCGTTATTAGGACAATTCAAAATGAGCCAACACATTGGACTCCAAAAGCCTCCAGGAAGGATGGTATCTCCTGAGCTGAGGCACCTGTTTTCTTAACATTCCAGATAGGACCCTGGCTTCCTCATTTTCTTGCCCTTTGGGATCTGGGTTATCTCATTTTTGTTGCTGCTGCTTCCTAGTTCCCCCTACTTAATTCCTCCCCTGAGCTTTTTTACCCCAAATCATATGCTCACTTTGTTTCTTTGGTCTCATGAATTCATAATTCCCGCCCCCTCTCTGATCCCAATAAGGCACACACACACGCACATCGTTGCCACTGTTGAGATAACTTACATTTTTCCATTTTGTCCCCTTTGTTGTTTCAATCTGCATGGCTGCAGGTCTGTTTTTTCTCCTCGAGTATATTTTCAGTTCTCAAGCAAGGTCTCAAGGTAGATAAACATTGAGCATCACGCACAATGGTCCAAAGTAACTCTAGGACGCGCACGCTTTCTCTTCTAGCGCAGAGAAAACTGAACGCAGTTTATCTATTGAGTGTAATACACGAAATGAACACTAGAGGGCTCTCCACTCACAGACTGGAACCGCAACTAAGAATCAGATCAAGGAAGCTAGAACCTTTAAGAGCTATTTATTGAGAATTTATTGAGAATCTTCTAAGTGCCCAGCTCAGTAATGGACACTTAACATTCGATACTTATTTTACTTAGTTTATTATAACAGTGTGATATGGGTGATATTTTGTAATATTATAGCCCAGATGGACGATTATGCTTTCAAGTCCATATATTTAAAAGAATGGCACCAGAATTCGACTCCAGATTCATTTACATTCAAAATTCAGAATCCATGCTTTTTCCCTATTTCCAGAATACCATCTCCATTATCTTTAACGATGAGGAAATTGAAACTCAGAGAGGTGACAAAGATTGTCCAAGTTCATGATGATAGAATTCCTCTTAGTACTTGTGTACACATCTCACAACACATGTAAGACTTTAAACTTAAATAATACTTGTTGTAGTTAGCTGTGATGGCACAGGCCTGTAATCCCAGCGACCTAGGGAGGCTGAGGTAGGAAGATCAAAAGTTCAAGGTCAGCCTCAGCAATTTAGCAAGGCCCTACACATGTCTCAAAATTAAAAATAAAAAGGGCTGAGAATGTGGCTCAGTGGAAAAGCATCCCTAGAGTAAATCCACAGTGCCCCCCCACACACAAAAGAATACTTTTTTTTTCTTACTTTGCTATTTCTCTCACAAATATATATCTCTGGAGATGGAGATAGGAGGGTCTAGTAAAGAACTAGTAAAGAATACTGGTGGTTTCTTGTTTAGCTACAACAGTAAGGGGTCCATGGGATTAGTTGTCAATAAGACCTAGATTGAATCCTGATTCAAATATTTACTAGCTAGCATGACCTTGTGCATGTTATATGACACCTCTTGTTTTTTTCATTTATTAAAAAAAGGGATAATTAATACTTCTTGTCTCACGGGATAGGATAGCAGAATAGTTAAGAGTGCATAATCTAGAACCAGATTGCCTGGATTTGTAACCATGTTCTATTACTTTCTAGCTGTATTACCTTTGACACATTAACTAATCCCTTTGAACCTGAATGATTTTGCTGTAAAATGAAGTAGCTAGTGCTTCAAAGGGTAATCATAGAAATAAATCACAACTCAAAAGTGCCCCTAGCCCACAGCAAAAACATAGCAAATGTTAGCTATGATCATTTATAAGGTTAAATTTGATAATGTAGGTAAATCCCTTATGTGCTGAGCACTTAAGTACATAGTAACTTTTAATCCAGCACTACACTATGAAACTTGGAAAACAAGAGCTGTCATTGAGAAGAAGGAAAGTTAAGGCCCCTGAGCTACAATCAACAGGAGCTGGAATTATGTATTTTTGGTTTTGGTTGGTTTGGTTTGATACAAAGGATTGAACCCAGAGGCAGGGCACTTAACCACTGAGCCACATCTCCACCTCTTTTTTGTCTAAGTTGCTAAGGCTGGCCTCAAACTTACAATCCTCCTGCCTCAGCCTCCTGAGTCACTGGGATTATAGATGTGCACCACTGTACCCAGTAGGAACTGGAATTGAAAATTCAATGACAGAGGTTACCTGTTCTTAAATTCAAAAGTGGCACCTCAGAAGTCTACACCTGCCTTGGCTTAGTCTGTGCACCTGTGTAGGGGGGGGTACTGGAGATTGAACCTAGGGCCTTGTGCAAGACAAGCACTCTACCAACTGAGCTATAACCCAAGCCCAGTCTCTGCACCTTCTGCTAGGGGTGGGACTCAGCTACTCAGCTGCTCTCTCTCTCTACTGTAGGACAGTAGTCCTCAACTGGAAGTAATTTTGGCAGGGGACATTTAGCAATATCTGGAGACAGTTTTGACTATGACAACAAGTGGATGCTACTGTCATCTAGTACCTGCCAGATGCCATCTAAATAGGACAACCATCCCCCTTACAAAAACAAAACAAAAGCATTCTCCAGTCCAAAGTGTTAGAACTTAAAGGGTAAGGGCTAAGGGCTAAGGAGATCTTTCTTGGCTTAAGAGGACGTGGGTGGGATTGAAGCTGGGAATGGGGGAAATGAAGAAATTCTTTGTTGGAGGTGCTAGGGAACCATGGAGGTAGTCACTCTGCAACCCACAGAAAGGCTCCAGAAAAGTGTTTCCCTGATTATTAATGATCAAGAAAACAAACAACAAATAAAATAGAGTCAACTTGTTTATATGTGTTATATTTTTCATTAATAAATAGGTTTTCTTCTTTAAACACAGAACATATAACAGATTGAAACACTCCCCCCTCCCCCCAATTCCAAAGACAAGAGTCTATAAAACAAATGCCAGCTGTACTGCCCTAAGAGCAGGAAAAGTCTGGTGACCCCCACCCGGCCCTGCCCCTGCAGCACCACCACCCCCACACTCTGCAAGAGAAGGGGGTCTGGGGCTTCTCCCTTGGACCCTGGGGACTTAGGTGAGAAGCATGTGAATGTATGATGTCACCTCTTCATGAGGCTATGTAAAGATGAGGTTTCCTTCTCATCAGCTCTGACCAGCCCCTGCCCCTCTGAGCTCATTGCAAAGCACCTGGGCTAAGCTCCCAAGGGAGCTGTCTCTTGGCTTCCCCACTCTCCATTCCTCTGCCACTTGCTTAGAGGGGAAGAGAAGGGCTCAGGGACCCCTCCCATCCCCAGCCTGCATGGAAACACTGTGTGGAACAGGCATGATGCTGAAGGTGAGGCTCCTGTAGGCCCCCAAGCCCATGAGGCCAACATGCCCCCCCATTCCCCCACACCTTTCCTTCCTCTGGAGTGAGGGGCACTGGGGCAGCTGCCCCCTCCAAACCTAGTGTCTGGCTTGGGGTGTGATGGTTCTTGCTCAATGTCAGGTCCTCATGCCAGGCCTGGCTCCATCCTCATACCATTCCTGTCTCCTTCCAAGCCCTCACGGTGGCCATCTGAAAACTTATGTCCAGTGTCCTAAATTGTCTCATCCTCCCTCTCCCCGTGCCTCTGCACCCTAAGGGAGGAAGTGGGGGGTTATCTCCCCCTCCCAACTCCCACTTCACATAATGGAACAGCTTTTGGCCTTTTCCTTCTTGAAGGTAGAAGAGATGAGTTCAGAGCGACTGGGGAGGTGGAGTAGTCGCTTGGAGAGGCTTCTGACAGGGCTCTTCGGGGGCACTGGGTTAGGCTTGTTCAAACACACCATGGATGCCATCCGAAAGATGCTGTGGACACTCTTCTCTGAGGTGAAAGCTGAGCCTTCCAGATAGATTTCTGCACCCAGCTGCTTGGCTATTGCACATCCCTGAGGGAGGGGGTGAAGTCATTAATACAGTAGTCCAAAATGGTTGTTAAACCCGTGAACTTCTAAGTGCTATTCCTAGGATTATTCCAGATGGCACCCCACTGCCAATCTCCTACCACCAGCCTAAGTGGGTTATCTTATATATATATTTATATAGAGAGAATATATATTATATATATATATTTATATTTTATGTTATTATTTTATATATACATATATATATTTAGTTGTAGATGGACATATGCTTTTATTTAATTAATTAATTTATTTATTGGTGGTACTTAGGATTGGATCCAATGTATCACATGTGCTAGGCAAGCACTCTACCATGGAGCTACAACTCTTAACTCCTAAGCCGGTTATTTTGTGCAAGTGAAGCCTGATTGCACATTAGAATCACCTGAAACACTTTTAAAATTATAGTGATCGTAGACCAAGTAAATAAGAATTTGGGGGGACAGGGTATAGGCACTTGGTTTTTGTTTGTTATTTGTGTGGTGTTAGGAATCTAAACCAGGGCCTCATGCATATAAAGCACATGCTGTATCACTGACCTATAGCCCCAATCCCAGCATTACTATGTATGTATGTGTGTGTGTGTGTGTGTGTGTGTGTGTGTGTGTATTTGGGGGGATATCATAGATTGAACATAGAGATGATTAAGTACTGAACTCCATCCCTAGCCCTTTTAATTAATTTATTTATTTTTAATTTTGAGACATGATCTAAGTTGCTAGAGTCTCTCTAAATTGCAGAGGCTGGCTTTGAACTTGTGATTTTCTTATCTCAGCCTCCTGAGTCACTGGGATTACAGGGGTGCAGCACTGTGCCCAGCTAGCATTAATATTTTTAAGAGCTCTCCTAGATGACTCTAATGAGAAACACTGGCTTAAAAGAAATGATTCTATGTGTTAGAAATTATCCAGGATTCTCATTAAAAATGTAGATTTTCATGTCTTTCTCCCAAAGGGATTTTTTATTTTTTTATTTTTTGGTACCACTGGACCACTGAGCCACATCCCTAACCCTATTTTGTATTTTATTAGAGACAGGGTCTCACTGAGTTGCTTAGCACCTTGCTAAATTGCTGAAGCTGGGTTTGATCCTCCTGCTTCCACCTCCCGAGTCGCTGGGATTACAACTGTGAGCCACCCGCTCAGCTTCCAAAGTGATTTTACAGGGAGGGAGACAAGAATTCAAGATTCTAACAAGGACCTCTAATGATTTTTTTTTTCCTGCATGATACTGGGGATTGAACTTGGGGGCCCTCCACCACTGAGCTTCATTCCCCGCCCTTTTTAATTTTTATTATGAGACAAGATCTAAGTTGCCCAGGCTGGCCTGGAACTTAATGATCCTCCTGCCTCAGCCTCCAAAGTAGCTGAGATTACAGGCTTGTGCCACTGCACCCAGTTAGGCAGCTCTAATGATTCCACTGCAAGTGGTCTACAGAAAGCAATCTTAAAAACCCACAAGGGGACTGGAGTTGTGGCTCAGTGGTAGAGTGCCCACCTGGCATGTGTGAGGCACTGGGTCTGATTCTCAGTGCCACCTATAAATAAATAAGTTAAATTAAGGTCCATCCACAACTAAAAAATAAAAAATCTTAAAAAAACCTCACATGGGGCTGGGGTTGTGGCTCAGTGGTAGCACCCTCGTCTGGCATGTGTGAGGCACTGGGTTTGATCCTCAGCACCACATAAAAATAAATAAAACAAAATAAAGGTATTGTTTAAAAAAAAAACCCTCACAAATTGTTTACCTACTCACCTGGAGCATACATCTGGGTAAACAGGTAGGTACTCAACACACCACCCAAGTGATTAATTTGGTAACTATAGATAAAGCCCCTAATACCAATTCCCTCTTGCCATGGCAAGAAACTTTGAGCAAAGGCCATGTATCAAGGCCTCTGCCTGTGGCCTTCTCCACCCACCCTCCAGCATGCACACTCATATATACACATACCTGCTCATAAGAGATAGGTGCCTGCTTCTGGTGAGACAGCTCCATCAGTGTACTCAGGTCTGTTCTCAGGTCTGTCTTGCAGCCAATAAGCAAAACACGGGTGCTGGGACAATAATCTAAGATTTCTGTCCTCCACTGAGGCACCAAGTGAGAAGAAGGGAAGAGGAAGAGGGAAGGAAGGAAGGAGAGTCAGTGACAGATACTGGAAGAAGCCTAGTTGGCAACACCACACACATACCACTCAGATTATCACCAACCCAGTTCTCCCTCTGACTCACAGCATCTCTGCTGCACTAATTACATCATCTTTCTGCCTTTGGTGGCACCAGAGTGCTGACCCAAGAGCCTGTCCCTTCACTCAACAATCCAGTCACCAAGGACAACACAGGGGCCAGTCTCCTCCTACACCCTGCCAAGCAGAGAGGACATGGATCTACCCCCCAAAACCCAAAGGGCCTCATAAGTCAAGAATAGCCGGTGAAAGACAACCAATCTCTTCCCAAGGGAAGGACATAATCACAGAGTCTTCTGGGAAACTAGGCTAGTTCCATAAGGTTGGAGGGACTCCTCAGTATAGGCATATCTTGCCACCCAGACACAGGCATTTCCTGTCAGCACTTCAGCTCAGAACCACCTGTCTTAGTGGGCAAGGGTCTATAGAATCTACCTCCAAAACGTCCCATCCCCAATCCTCAAATCACATCATCAGAAAATTCTCTGTCAGTCTTTCATTTCCAGAATCTTCAACACCACCCCCCTTGCTGGACTTTTAGAAAAGCAATATGGGATAGCGGAATGGTCAGGAGGGTAAGGAGACCTAGGTTCTAGTCACAGAGTTGTAGCTAATGGTGTGGCCCGGGCAAATCTCTGCCTTTCCTGGCCTGTTTCTTGATGGTATGGTACATAAAAATAGAAGACAAGGTCCCCAGTGCTCTAATACTCTTGCTGAGTTCAAGGTTGTAGTTTATCTTCCTTACCTTCTTGAGTGCACTGTCCACTGTCTCTGGACGGCTGATGTCAAAGCATAGTAATACTGCATCTGAGTCGCTGTAGCAGAGTGGGCGGACATTGTCATAGTAGGGAGATCCTGGCATAGGGGAGAAAGGGCTGATAGTGAACCATGGCATTTTCCCTCCCTATAGGCCTTAGCCCAAGGGCTCTGGGAATACCATTTTTGATCCCTTAGGATCCACCCATCTCCCAGGCATGGTGCCTGGAAGCTTGGAACCCAACCCAGAAGGCTCTGTAAGACTATTATCTTCCTTAGTCTTAAAAAATGGAAAGAGGGCAAAATAAAAGGGATTGAATATAACTTGACTCTGTGTGCATCTCCTACAGTGGGCTTTATTTAAGGTCTATTAGTTTTCTGAGTCCCAAAAGATGCTGCCAACCCTTGCAGGAGCATCAGGGTTTGTTTAAGTTCTCCTTGGGAGTCTGCTTGCTGCCCAACCTGTGCTCCCTTCCTCTGCCCCAGGGTCTCCTCAGTGAAGGGGGGAAAAAAAAAAAACAGCCTGTTATATAACTGGCTGCCCTACTATTTTGCTATGGGGTCAGAACTCTAAGAGTTGGACTGGGGAGAGCATCAAGGATTCAGCACCCCACACCCCCACCCACCCAAATCAACTTATATTGCAAAGGGTAAAAGGAAAGTTCTAACCCCTGGCTCCTAAGAGGGAAGCACTCTCAAAGACAGCAGCACTAATAGCTGGGCACTTAGAGGCTAGAGCAAGGGTCCTTCATTGGATGGAGTAGGCAACGCAGACCCAGGGGTGTGATAGGGGTGAAAGCTAGGAGCTGAGCCTGCCCTCCTCCACCCTGGGGAAGGAACAGTAGCGGATTTGGAACCCAGACAATCCGTGCTCAGAATAGCAAGCAGCCCCTCTCCCTGCACCACAATCGCCATGGAAACTGGGGGGAAATCCAAGCTGGGGTGGGGGGAGTTGGTCATTAAAAAAAATAAGTAAGGGGGAGTTAGGATAGCTGCCTGCTCCTTCAGCAATCCAACCTGTCCCTTTCTGAGGTGGGGGTCTGACCACCGCAGCACTGAGGAAAGGGAGCACTGCAGCACAGGGAAGGGGGAAGGGAGGAGGTCTCCATTTTGGCTCAAGCGATCCCCCTCCCCTAAGACCAGCAAATGAATAATGGGAACAGGTTACCCTGGTCCTAATGTGTGGAAGCCCCATTCCACACATTAACACCACTTCCTCCTGCCTTTCTTATGGAAACCTCATTTGAAGGAGGGAGTCTGAGGATGACTGATAACCTTCATCCTTTTAGAAATCCTAGGAAAGGAGTGCAACACAGGATATAGAGACCACATTTGCTGATTTTCCATTATCTGGATGGGGATTCAAGGGCTGCATTCTGACTGGGGGGGGGGGCAGGAGCAAGGAGGGGGAGAGATTTTTTTGGGCGGTAGTGGTGAAAAGAGATGAGCTGCAGCAAGGTTCTGAGAAGACTGGGAGGTGAGAGGGTACAGCAGAATAAAAACCATACATCATGCAGCCAAGCTGCATTCCAGTCCGATCCAGGCTAGCGTAGCACAGACCAGGATAACCCAAACCCTGCCTCCCCACCCCTGGCACTGCAACTGAGGAAAGCATACCAGCCTGAGGAATTTTTGTTTGGGAAAAGAGAGTCTCATTTTCTTTATACCCATCTTCCCACCTCCAATCTTTTCAGACCTCAAAATTGGAGCATGAGAACAACAGCTTTTGGAGGAGTAGGGCGGCATTCTTTTTACAGATAATAGGAAACCCCTAGTGATTTATAGTTCCTCTTTAAACTCAGCCTGAATATGCATCAGAGTGGATTTTATTTTCTTTCTTTGCTGAATTCTACTCCTTATTTTGACTGTGAGCCAGTCTATTAAAAAAAGATTGGGGGTAAAGAGAAAATGAGAAGGATTCAGAATCAAAGCAAAGGATAGCCCAACACTAAAGGATTGGGGTTGAGAGCCTGGAAAAACATTGTTTCCCATTTTCAAAAGACAGAGCATTTTCTACTTCACCCTAGAACAGGTTAAATAGTCAGAGCCTTCACCCTGAAGACCACTATTCACAACATGACCATGCCCTAGATTAAGCCATCTCCCCCACCCTCCAAAACATCGATGATGCATCGCTTCATCCCCCAAGCTGCAGCAGTGTGACGAGTGGAGCTGAGCTGCGGCAGGCTGAGCAGTGGCCCAAGATGGAATGCAAGAGAGAAAACTGAGTCTGGGCAATATTCACCCCAAAGCAGGCTTGTCTCCCTGCCCCACCAACATCCTCCAGCAGAACTGCCTCCTGACTGATTCAACTTTGCTCTGGGGAACTAAAGGCTGTGTGCAAGGATGGGCAGTGTAGGGGTGTGTGTGTGTGTGTGTGTGTGCGTGTGTGTGCGTGTGTGTGCGTGGGCGTGTGTGTGCGTGTGTGTGTGTGTGTGTGTGTGTGTGTGTGTGTGTTGGGCAGCAGGGAGTGGAAATGGAGAAGCCCTGCCTGCTACCCCCAGGAGTATTCATGGGCCACTTCACCTCACCATCCCAGCCTCTGAAAGATAGAACTAGACCCAGAGAACTTGGCGGTTTCTGGGCTGTATCCACTCTGCATCCCTGGACAATTCCACTGAGTTTACCAATGGCCCCCACTCCCAATCAAGGAATTTACAGCTCCCTATTCTCCTTCCCACCAAATGGGAAAATAATTTTTAAAAGACATACAGCAGACTACCAGTGGAAGTGGGAAAGGGACATTTGGGACCATAGCCTTACCTGATGTATCCCAGAGACTAAGCTCCACTCTCTGTTCCTCTGTCTCCAAACAGGCTGTGTAATTCTCAAACACAGTAGGCACATAGGTCTGTGAGAAGAGAGGAAGCATTCACATCTGGGCACTTCTGTCCTCAGAGCCCTCCAATTAGTGCTGGTTACAGGAGAAGCCACTCACCACCCTCTGAGACACTAAAGTGTCAGGGGATAAGGAGCCAGAGGAGGGGATACATGGAGCAGGATGGAACACATGGGACAGAAGAAAAAGGACTATAGAGGCACAGGCACTTGGGTCTATACAAGGGATGACCACAGCCCCCTTCCCCAGCCAGGAGCAAGCCCCCCTCCCCATATCCTAGATGGTTACACACACACACACACACACACACACACACACACACACTCCTCCCATCCCCAGATTTCTCTCCCAATTTCAGAACCATAAGCCAATTCTGACCTCAATATTCTCCCCTCAAGCCTTTTGGCCCAGGTGAACAGCAAAAAAGGGCAACAGAATTCTGCCTGCAGCCATACTCATGGAACCTTTGAGGAGCCAGTGAGGGTGTGGGCAGGTATTACCTAAGAAGAAACCCCAGACTCTCCAGTGCCTCCAGGGACGAAAGAAAAGAGGGGATGTAATAGGTGAAGAGGTGAAGAGGAGCCAGCGGGGAGGCAGAAGTGGGACAGGTCTCAGGGGAAGCCAAGGCAGGGCAATCCTCCAGCCAGAGAGCAGCTGAGGGTGGGGCAGGCTGGGGGTGGGGAAGCCGGCTCTCCTGGGCAGGTGGGAATCAACCCCGGGTGGGCGAGCAGGGAGAAAGGCTGGGCGACGGGCAGCTCACCTCCGGGTAGCAGTCCTTCGCTAGCACCTGTAACATCGCTGTCTTCCCACACTGCACATCTCCCACCAGCACGAGCTTACATCTGACCACCACTGGCTGGGGTGCCCGTCTCTCCTTCATAATTGCAGCCTCCGAGGGACTTGGACTCGGGATTCAGAAAGGAGCGGGTTGCGCCAGGTGTGCCCCAGCACACCAGCTCAGCCAATTCCCTGCCTCCCTCCAACTGAGCAGGAGAGCGGCACAGTGCCCTTATATCTGTCTGGTTGAGCCAATCACAAGAGGAGGCGGACTCTGTCGAAGCCAATCCCTGGGGTGGGATCCCCTGCAGCATCCAATGGTAAGAGGATCTGAGTCAGCGCCCTCTTCCTCCCTTCCCTTTCTCTTAAAGCTGCACCGTTGCTTCCTCTTGAAAGGGGATTCCCACGCTGTTTTGTGTTTGTATTAGGAGAGAGGAGAAGAATTGAAGCAAAATTAAATAATATCGGAGTATCCACCAGATAACAAAAAACATAAGCTAGTCATGGAAACAGAAGGTGAAGTCAAAATGGAGTTTTAGGGACTGTCCCAAGAGGAGAACAGGACTTGCCTAAATTATGGACAAGCAGCACCTGGGATTGGGGAGGGACGGGATGGCCCCAGAGACCTCTGACTCCTTTGTTTTCATCTAATTCCTATCCAAACCACTTCCCACTTCTGGCTTTGCCTCCCAATATCAGCTCCTACGGTACCCCTTTTAAAGTCTCTTCTGAAGATACCCTTTTTAAATCTCTCTTGCTGTACCTCTTTTAAAGTCTCTCCCTCAGGAATAACCTTCACAAAATGAACAAACATACAGTTTTTGAACCAGAGATTGGCAGAGAGAATGAGGGAATCTGCAAGTGAGGGGTGAAGCACAGGAAGAGAGCAAAACAACAGAGCATGCTCTGTTAGCCAGACAACCTCTCACCCCAGACCTAGCAGGAGATGCTTAAAGGTGTTTGTTCTGCTGCCTGGGTTCAGCTTCCTGGATGAATCAGATGCAGGTCTAATTCCAGGTTGACACCTACTGATACTAACACTCTAACATGTGTCACCTGGTTAAAGTCCAGCCTGGAAGACTAGGCCTGGGACTTTGGGATTAGAAGCTGGAGGGTAATCTAAGGTTGAGATGAGCTTCATCCTGCCTATCTACCCTGCCCTTCAGAGCACTTGCATCTCAGGGGCATCTCTACTAGATAGAACCATGGATATACATAGCTCTTATAAATCACTGACTATCCAGTAACCAAGGTATCCAAATAAGGCCTCCAGGGGATTAGGGATTAACAGAAGCCAATTTAGGGCAAATTTGAGAGCAATCCAGAGTCTGTCTTTAGATCTCTTCACCTGGACAAGTCTAATACCTCTGGAGCCCTGGGTCTTTTATTCATTCTTTATTTATTTATTTATTTCCTTTTTTTTTTTAAATACCAGGGATTGAAATCAGAGGCGCTTAACTGCTAAGCTACATCCCGAGTTCTTTTTATTTTTTATTTTGAGTCAGTATCTCCCTAAATTGCTTAGGCCATTGATAAACTGCTAAGACTGAATTTGAACTTGCAATCCTCCTTCCTCAGCCTCCTGAGCTGCTGGGATTTCAGGCCATGTGCCACTGCACCCAGCAACATGCCCTGGGTCTTATTCCATCTGAGCTCTTAATTCACACTGTTGCTATCCAAGGACATTTTCCCCACAATAAAGGATGTTTAGGGCTGAGGATATAGCTCAGTTGGTAGAGTAGTAGAGTACTTGCCTTGCATGCTCTTGGGCCAAGGCCTGCACTGCCCTCTGCCCATCTCCTAAGCCCTATCATTTCCAGGTATGGCAATTACCTGAGAGAAGCTCTAGGGTAGAAAAAGAGTTATTCAGGGGCTACCATTAGCTGGTTACCTTCCTGTCCCAGGCTCTCTGGAAGTTTCTTCCCTTGACCTTCACCCAGGTCTCATCCTCAGCCTTCTGATAATATTCTATCTATGGAATTTGTCCTCTTCTTGCCCTTTTAAAGCAAACTGACAGATTCTCTGAGCTGCCCATAGTGTAGCTTGGGAGAGTTCCAGAGCAGCTGCCACAACCTGGAGTCCTTTCCCTCAGCCTGACCTTCTCCTTCTGTACCTGACCATTCCCCACCCTCTGTCTCATCTGTATTTAGTTCAGGAAACATCAGTAGGATTCCTATGCATCTTCTTAACCCTTAACTGGGTTCCCTCCAATTGCAACCCCAAAGGTCTTAGGCTTCTCTCTATGTTCTCTCCAAATCTACCTGTCCACATACAACTTCCACCAGCCATTCCAAATAAACATCCAATACAAGTAAAAAGAGTTCCTGCTGTGCAGATAGATTCCTCTGCCTTCTAACAAGATTGCCATTCCTGAATTCCTCTGAGGTAGAAATTCTGGGAGCTGATGCCAGCACTGACTTTTCCCTGGGTGGCTACATTCAGGGAAATGTAGCAGAAAGTCTGCACAGTGACATGGAGTAGCCTCCACCATGGCTGTCTCAAGATGTGTCTCCAGAGATATCTTGAGAATCACATGTCTATGAGTCATGGTGGGAAAGGTGTTGTGAGGTGACTTGTGTGTTAGGTGAGAAGGCAGTGTGACATGACAAAAAGAGGATGAAGCCAAAGTTCCACAGATCTGGGCACTGGATTCAGCTCTGTCCTTCAGCTGTGTGCCTTTGGGTGACTCACTTCCCTCTCTGGGCCCTTATTTCCCTAAACGTGATGTGAGGAGTTTAACTAGAAAAGGGCTTTTTTTAGAGTTAGGTTCCCTGCCCCAACTTTATTTAAACCTCCTCCAAGTGTCTTTATTTAAAACTCTCTAAGATGGCTCTTTTCCTATTAAGACCAGAAAAGTTCAAGACAAGGTTATACTTGAAAGCATTATGCCAAGGTGAAAAAAAATCCAGTCGCAAAAGACCACATATTGTATGATTCATTTATATGAAACATTCAGAATAGGCAAATTCAAAGAGACAGAAAGTAGATTAGTGACTGCCTAGGGCTGTAGGGTTGGAGGAAATGGAGAATGACTGCAAAACCAGTGAATTGTACAGTTTAAATTGGTGAATTGTATGGAATGTGAATTATATTTTGATAAAGCTCTTACTTTGAAAAATAAGACAATTCCAAATCATCTTTATAAAGTCTCTATTAATTTGTTTTTTTTTCTTGTGGAAATGTTAAAACATTTATAAAGAAAGAATAAGTGGGCTGGGGATGTGGCTCAAGCCGTAGCATGCTGGCCCGGGTTCAATCCTTAGCACCACATACAAAGATGTTGTGTCCGCCAAAAACTAATAAATATTTAAAAAAATTCTCTCTCTCTCTCAAAAAGAAAGAAAGAAAGAAAAGAAAAGAAAGAGAAAGAATAAGTGATCCCCATGTACTCATCTCTCAGCTCCAACAATTATGAGCATAATCCTGATTCATCTTTACCCCCACCCACTAGCTCCCCTACTTCTTCTGTACTGGATGATTTTTAAATAATTCCCCCCCTTTTTTTTCATACCAAGGGGCACTTAACTACTGAGCAACATTCCCAGCCCTTTTTATTTTTTATTTTGAGAAAGGTCTTGCTGAGTTACTTAGAGTTTCACTAACTTACTGAAGCTGGCCTTGAACTTGTGATCTTCCTGCCTCAGCCTCCCGAGCCACTGGGTTAAAACAAATTTTAGACAGATATTTTATCCATAGACATTTCAGTATTTATCTTTAAAAGAAAAATACTCTTTGCTAACAACCACTCACAGTTATTGCAGCTAAAGAATAAATAGCTTAACTATTTATATTGCCAAATACCCTGTCTGTGTTAAAATTTCTCTGACTTTGTTATATATTGATGCATTCAAATAAGAATCTAAACAGGGTTCACACATAGAGTTTGTTTGATGTGGCTTTTATTTCATAGACTTTTTCTTTTTCTTCTTTGTGTGTGTGTGTGTAGAACACACACACAAAGTATAGAACCCAGGGATGTTCTACCACTGAGCCACACTCCTTGACTTTTTTATTTTTTATTTTGAGACAGGGTCTCACTAAGTTGCCCAGGCTGGCCTGGAACTTGTGATCCTCCTGCCTTAGCTTCCCGGCTGCTGGGATTTCACGTGTGTACTGCCATGCCAGCTTCATGGACTTTAATTCTATAGGTTCTCCCTTCCTTTGCTGTTTCCTTGCCATTTGTTTCTTAAAGAAACCAGGTTTTATATTCTGTAGTGGATTCCATATTCTCAGTTTTATTGATTGTATCTCCAGTGGTGGTTTATTATTATTTATTTATTTCGGTGGTGTTTTTTATATATATAAACTCTTAAAAATTCAATTTCAGGGACTGGGGTTGTAGCTCAGTGGTAGAGCACTTGCCTCACATGCATGAGGCACTGGGTTTGATCCTCAGCACCACATAAAAATAAATAAATAAAGATATTGTGTCCATCTACAACTTAAAAAAAATTCAATGTTATGCAGAATACCAAAACAAAGACAAAAAACATAACTGGTTGAATCAGAATGGGGACATGCAGTGGAAGTCAACCAGTCTTCACTCCCCTCCTGGGTCCTTCCAAGGGACAAATCCCAGGGAACACAGTTTAAAAACTGCTAAGTCTGCCAGGTTCAGTAGCACACGCTTATAATCCCAGCTATTTGGGAGACTAAAACAGGAGTATCATAAGTTTGAGGCCAGCCTGAGCAATTTAGTGAGACCCTCCTCAAAATTAAAAAAATAAGGATCGGGGGCTGGGGTTGTGGCTCAGGGTTAGAGCATTTGCCTAACATGTGAGGCACTGGATTCAATCTTCAGCACTACATAAAAATAATAAATATAATACATGTATTGTTTCCATCTAAAATGAGAAACATTATAACAATAAATAAATAAATAAGGATTGGATGTAACTCAGTGGTAGAGTGTCCCTGGGTTCAATCCCTACTACTATAAAAAAAAAGTAAAAATAAAAACTACTAAATCTTCATAATACCCTTTTCGCTGAATGTGATTGTGTGTGTGTGTGTGTGTGTGTGTGTGTGTGTGTGTGTACTATGTGCTCAAAGCTCAGAACTGCCCTATCTTTTTTTTGTGTTGTTGTTGGTTCAGATTACTCTGATAAGTTTCCTATCTAGGACAGTGGCATAACACACAAAGACATTCAGGATGGTAGCAAATTAAAATTCACTTTGACGCTTAAAAGAGAGTACACAAGCCCAGTACTTTCTCTGCCCTAGGGATTCTTGCAAAGACCTCCTAGGCACCCTGCCACCTTTGTCTCCCACAAATCTGGCAGGGCCTACCCCATTCTCCCCTTCCCTTAATATGACTCAGGAGCTACACCCGCACTAGAACTTCTTATGATCTCAAGAATCTCTGTTCCCTAGCACTTGGTAACACCTGATCTTTTGACTGCTGTTATTTAATCTAGAGTATCCACTTAAAGTGCAGACCAAGCTCACAAGACACACCCCTGCTTTCAGAGAGTTTTCAGCTAAGAGGATAGACAAGCAAGAAGCCTGATGGGTAATGAAGATCAAGAACAACAGGAGTGATCATGGAAGAGGGTGCTCTCATGTTGGGAGGTACTAAGCATAGCCAAGGACTGAAGAATCAGTCCATCAACTGGAATGGACAGTTCAGGGTCGGGGGTAGAACAGTTTGCCTGAGAACATAATTATGAAGGAAAAATATACTGCTAAAATACCATAAAAAGCAGTTCAAGTACAAAGATACAGGAATTTGTAGTTTAAAGAAACACCAACAAGGGCTGGGGTTGTGGCTCAGCAGTAGAGCACTTGCCTAGCACGTGCCTAGCACGTGCAAAGCACAACATAAAAATAAATAAATAAAATAAAGATGGGGCTGGGGATGTGGCTCAAGCCTGGCATGCGTGTGGGCCTGGGTTCGATCCTCAGCACCACATACAAACAAAGATGTTGTGTCCACCGAGAACTAAAAAATAAATATTACAAATTCTCTCTTTCTCTCTCTCTCTCTCTCTCTCCTCTCTCACTCTCTCTTAAAAAAAATAAATAAAGACATTGTGTACAACTAAAAAATATATATTAAAAAAAGAAAAAGAGGGGATGGGATTGTGGCTCAGCGGCAGAGTGCGTGCCTCTTACATGTGAGACCCTGGGTTCGATCCTCAGCACCACATAAAATAAATAAACAAAATAAAGACATTGTGTCCATGTATAACTAAAACAAATTTTTTAATTTAAAAAAGAGAAAGAAACATCAACAAATATACCTATACTTCGTTCTTGATCGTTAATGCCCTATAGCCAAAGACCACCAGTAGACACTTATAGTTGAACAAAATTGCATTTATTGACTCACTTCAATAAGAACACACACCACAGCAGAACTGAGGCACACTCAGTAAAAAGGTATTAGGAAGGTCTTGGGATTTGAACTTAGGTTTTGGTGATTTGGAGCGAGATCAAGGAAGTCAGGCTTTGCTCTGGGTTGGATGCTGTCAGAAAGTGGGATTTCTTTTTTTTTTTTTTAAAGAGAGAGACAGAGAGAGAATTTTAATATTTATTATTTTTTAGTTATTGGCGGACACAACATCTTTTGTTTGTATGTGGTGCTGAGGATCGAACCCGGGCAGCACGCATGCCTAGTGAGCGCGATACTGCTTGAGCCACATCCCCAGCCCAGAAAGTGGGATTTCTTACTAACCTTTATCTAGGAGACAGAGAATGAAGCAAGACTAAAGCTTTGATTGGTAAAGAAGCAGCATTCTTTCAGATTAGCTAAGATAGATGGATGTTCAGGATTTTGTGTGTGTGTGTTTGTGTGTATGTGTGTGTGTGGTTTTTGTCTTTGTTCAGATATTATTACAGAAAGCTCTTGCTTTCATCTCAATCTATTCTGGTCCTAGAGTGGCCTTTCCTGATGATGGTATTCTGTGAAATGGCTCATCTTTAACAGGAGAAGACCAAAGCACTACTGAAAGTGCCCCACCAGTTCCTGGATATCAGGGGCTGCCTTCCTCCTTCTCAGCTCTTCTTCTGCTCCTCTTCCCAGGAGCTGGGCACAAAGCAGAAGGGGAAAATAAAGGCAAGAAGAGAATCTTCCAGGAAAACTTCTTAGATTCTAAGTAGCAGTGACATGGAATACAAATCAAGAATAGGATACTGAGAGCTGGGCCAAAGTATAGGGAACGTTCTAGAGGACTGGGATGACTTGGAAGAAAGAGATGGAGTTCTAGGGAAGAAGATCATTGTATACAGTGGAAGTGTGTGTTTGTGTGTGCAAATAAATGTAGGTAAAGGGGAAAAAAGACAAAAGTCAATCAAATAAATAAATAATTTGAAAGCAAATAAAATAAAATTTTTGAAAAGCAAGCCACCTGAGGCGGACTAAGAACTAAAAGGGACATATGGAAATGGACAAGGATGGGGTCACAGCAGAAATAGGGAGGCACTGAACAGAGTGGTCCTGAAGCAGCCTGTGTCCTGTCTGGTTTGGGCTGACCTGGTAAGTGGGTGTGGAAGGCAGAAAGGTGCATAAGGTGGCCAAAGGGAGTTCAGCCTAGCCACCCAAAGGGCAGGCACTCTATAGACCATGTTGTGTGGCCCTCCTGCCTTCTTTTGCCACCACCCAGGGCTTGGCCAAGACCAAGATGTGGTCTTGTTAGGTAAGTAGAGGAAGTTTTGTGCTAGGGAAATCCTCAAGAGGACTGGCCTCAGAGACACAGGAGTGAGCTGGGAAATTATGCCAATCCTAAGCCAGTCCTCCAGTTTTTCAGGTCCAGCTACTCCTCATACTCTGGTGTGCCAACTCCCTCACCCTCTATCACCTTACTTTTTTTTTTTTTTTAACCCTCCATTACATCATTGCTGGGGATATTGCTTCCCCTCTCTGGGCTCTTCTAGCTCCTTCTTGATCTAGCAAAGATGGGCACGAGTATAATTCTCCCCATATTGCTCCTGCCCCTAGATTTCCCACCTGCAAAAGTAAGGTAAGTACACTATGACAGAAAAATAACTGTAAGGAAGTTTTGGGGTTTTTTTTTTGTCTCTAAATAGATTAGCTAGGCGTAGTAGTGCATGCCTGGTAATTCCCAGTGACTCCAGAGGCTGAGGCAGGAGGATTGCAAGTTCAAGGCTAGCTTCAGCAACTTAATGAGGCCCTAAGCAATTTAGTGGGACCCTGTCTCAAAATTAAAAATACAAAGAACTAGGGATGTAGCTCAGTGGTTAAGCAGCCCTGAGTTAAATCCTTAGTACAACAACAACAACAGGGGCTGGGGATGTGGCTCAACCGGTAGCGCACTTGCCTGGCATGTGTGTGGCCCGGGTTCAATCCTCAGCACCACATACAAAAAGATGTTGTGTCCGCCGAAAACTAAAAATAAGTATTAAAAAATCTCTCTCTCTCTCTCAAAAAAAAATTATTAAAAAAAATCCAAATAGGTTTGGGGCTAGGGTTGTGGCTCAGAGGTAGAACACTTGTCTAACATGCATGAGGCACTGGGTTCGATCCTCAGCACCACATAAAAATGAAATAAAGATATTGTGTCCATGTAAAACTAATAAATAAATATTTTTTAAAGAGAGAGACAGAACTTTTTTTAATATTTTTTTTTTTTTTTTTAGTTTTTGGTGGACACAACATCTTTATTTTTATGTGGTGCTGAAGATCAAACCCAGTGCCCCGCGCATGCCAGGCGAGCATGCTACCACTTGAGCCACATCCCCAGCCCCATAAATAAATATATTTTTTAAATCCAAATAGGTTAAAAACAAAAACAAGACAGGCACAGTGGTGCATACCTGTAATCCCAGTGACTAGAGGCTAAGGGCAGGAGAATTGCAAGTTTGAGGTCAGCCTCATCAATTTAGGGAGATTCTAAGCAACTTAGCAAGACCTTGTCTCTCCAATTCAAAACAAACAACAATAACAAAACACAAGAAGGGGCTGGGGTTGTGGCTCAGCGGTAGAGTGCTCACCAACCACGGGCAAGGCCCTGGGTTCAATCCTCAGCACCACATAAAAATAAATAAAATAAAGGTATTGTGTCCATCCACAGCTAAAAGAACAATATTTTTAAAAAAACACAAGAAGGTATAGAGATCATATCTATCATTGACTTAAAGTCTTCCTATGGGGATAAAATTCAATTGAATAAAATCCAGTTTCTTATCCTGGCTCATAGAGCTGTATATGACTACTCTGGCTCCAGCCTGCCCTCATCTCCTGTGGTTCTTCCTGTTTTCACTATGCTCCAGCCACATTGAACTTTCTTTTCTTTTTAAATTTTCATTTCAATTTAGAATTCTTTTTAAATTCTTTTTTATTTTTTAATTAATTTATTTTTATGGTACTGGGGATCAAACCCTGGATCTCAAGCATGCTGGTTAAGTCCTTCACCACTGAACTACATCTCTAGTCCTATTTTTTTATTTTTATTTTTTTAAATATTTTTTTTTTAGTTGTAGTTGGACACAATATCTTTAATTAATTAATTTATTTTTATGTGGTGCTGAGGATAGAACCTGGGGCCTCGCCCATGCTAGGTGAATGCTCTACTGCTGAGCCACAACCCCAGCCCCAATTTTCTTTATTTTTTTAAGAAACAAGGTCTCTCAGACCAGGCTGGCTCTGAACTCCTAGCCTCAGGTGATTCTCTGCCTGAGCCTCCTGAGTAGCTGGGACTGCAGGTGGATGTCATCATGGCTGGTTTATATTTTTATTTTAATATAGTAATTGTACTATTAATTAATTGTACATATTAATGGGGTATACTGTGACATTTCCATACAAGCATAGAACATGTAATGATCAGGGTAATTGGCATATCTATCACCTTAGACATTTATCATTTCTTTATATTGCGGAACTTTTTTGTATTCTTCCAATAATGACTTTCAAACTTTTCTGTCCACAAGTCACAGTCAGAAATACAGGTTTAAATAGGGAGGCATGGTGGCACACGCTTGTAATCCCAGTGGCTGGGGAGGCTGAGACAGGAGGATCAGAAGTTCAAGGCCAATCTCAACAACTTAGTGAGGCCCTAAGCAACTTATCAAGAGCTTGTCTCAAAATAAAAATTTTTAAAAAGGGCTGGGGATGTGGCTCAATAGTTAAGTGCTCTTGGATTCAATCCCTGTTACCAAAAAAGATACACTATAGAAGAAAAAAATACATGATAAATCATCAATATCCAAATATAGGCTCACGCTATAGATATACAGATATAAACAAATGGATTATCACACTATCTCTATGTCTATAAATCTCCTAAAGTTTCCCAACACGTTTGCTAATTACAATGCACCCTGATATTTTCTACTTCATTTAAAAAAAAAAAAACACTTGTCAGGACTTACTAAATTTATTTCCCTGTCCACTCTGCTCTGGCAAACCAAATGTTTTGCCAAAAGGGCCTTTTCCCTGGCTCTTCCCTCTGCCAGGAATGCCCTTCTCCTTAATTGTCCCAATTGGCACCTTTTAATCTTTTAGATAATCAGGCTATTACCAACTGCCCAGAGAGGTCACCAAGACTACAGCCATTTGATCTTTCTCTTTTGTGTGCTCAGTAAGGCCTTTATCACTGATGTTTTTCTGGTTTATGTATTTTTTTGTTCATGTATTATCTTTTGATGGTCTTTTTCCCTCTGGCTAAGATGAACTCTGTAGGGACAGCGTATCATGTCTAGAACAGTGCCTGTGGCACAGCAGACCCTCATTGGTAGAGCAAAGAAATGAGCTTTGTCCAGACTACTCCTCTTTTCACACCTTGGCATTCTCCTCTATAGTGTGTGACATTGGACAGGAGCCCCTCCAGCTCTACTGACATTCCAGTTTTCTGGGACACACCAGAGCAGGTGCTCCATACTCCCACGTCAAACCTGGTGGGCAGGACAGAAGTCAGGCTCTTTACCCACAATCTGTGCACAGATACTGAGGAAGGGCCTTACACAGACCCAGCCAGAAAACAACTGATGGAAAGGCAGAACTGGAGGCAGCTGGACCTAATGAAGACTCCCGTTTTGGTGTACTTCCTGGGTGTTAAATGTTCTGCCTGCATTTTCTCACTCAATCTTTAGTCTCTGAGGGTGGAAGAGGTGGTAGAGAATATCATGACGCATTCTACTCTGGAGCAGCCGGGTTGGATTCAAAACCTGACTCCAACACTTGCAGAGCTGCACAGGTTGTGATCTGGCGCAGGCTTGAGCCACACTTTGTGGTTTGAATCCTGGCCCTACCAGCTACTACTGTGTGACCTTGGATAAATCACTCACCCTCCCACTGAGCTTTCTCATGTCTCAGATGATGCCATTAATTACATTACCTCATGTCTTTCCAGAATATCTCCAGGAAGCTTTCCTGGGAATTAGAAATCTGAATCAAATGAGTAATCACCAGTTGGCCTCCCATTCCACATAACCCTGTGGGGCTCCTGGCCTTTGAGCACATCTGGGGGTTAGAAGGTCTGAGTCCAGGGTCCAGCACTTACTAACTTATGAACTTAAACAAGCTACAACCTCTGGGAGTCTGTTTCCTCAGCAAGGATTTTGGATTTCCAGAGCCTACATTTCATCCATAGGTAGGACATTCTGATGCTGATGGCCAGTCTCAGTCTCCACCACCCTAACATTTCTTCTCCCCTGAAGAAGAACAAATAGAATTGCCACTGAGAGCCCTGAACGCTGATCTCTGTTTTTCCTTTTTCTTTTCTTCTTTCTTCTTCCTCCTCCTCCTCCTCCTCCTTCTTCTTCTGGCAGTTCTGGGGACCAACTCAGGCCTCAGGCATGCTAGGCAAGTGCTCTATCACTGGACTACATTCCCAGATCTTTATATTTTTATTTTGATATAGGATCTCACCAAGTTGTCCAGGCTGACCTCAAACTTGTGATTCTCCTGCCTTAGCCTCCCCAGTTGCTGGGATTACAAGGGTACATCACCATGCCAGTTTCCGATCCTATCATTCTTGAATCTCTCCTTTCCTCCTCCAATTTCCTCCAAGTTGAATAATGAAAATCCTTTTCTCTTGCCCTCAGAGGGTTAATTCTCAGTCTTTCTCACATCTCTCCCTCACCACTTCAACTTATCATCTGTTACTTCTGACACTGGCAGCACTAGGTCTAGTTTTGTGACCCAGGCTAGGGTTTGAACTGAGTTGACCAAGAGGGTTGAGACCTTTTGTCCTGAACGCCCCTAAAATTCGGGGAATAATAACTCTATTCTTGAGGCCTTGTCCTTGCAAAGTGCTGTGCAAAGTGTTCTCCTTGCTTGATTTCACTCAAATCCCTCAATGACCCTGTTTATTCAGTACTATTTTACTGATGGTGATACCTGAATGTAATAGGTAGGGAACAGGGTCTTACATTTTTCCCATGGCACAGCTCCTTCTTTGAATCAGGGTTCTGTGCCTTGAGTTAAGCCAAGAACCACAGGATAGAGCTGCATTTTTGGAGGGAGGGACAAATGCCACAGTGAGGAAAACTTTTAGGAGGGAAAAGGTAACAATATAAAAAGGATAAAAGACCCAGAGGCACTAGCACACACAGTACACAGGTTCGGAACAGTGTTAGGAGCTGCATGTATCAGTCCTGATAGGACTGAGTGGCAGAGTGTTGGGAGGTGGGTGGGGTAAGTCCGGGAATTTTCAACCAAAAGAATGTGCAGTGGGGAGGGGGGGGTGTTAGGCAGGGTTGAAGAACAGTCAGGGAAAGAAGTGCCTTGGCGCCCACGCCTGTGGAAAACCAAAAAGATCAGGAAGGTGCCAGTGTGCAAACTGTGTTTATTTTTTTTCCAAAGTCTAAAAATAACAGAGAAAAGGAAACATACACATACTAACCTAACCAGAAATGGGGAAAAGTGGTCACAGTGACAGCTGAGAAATTTGAGACAGGAATTTCAGGAACTGGGATAACTCAGTGACCTGAACTTGGAAATTCCACCCCATGACGTGACAAAGCTCTTGAAGCTGCTGGCTTCCGATCAGAGTTAGGAGCACTTTCCAGCAACCCAGGAGGGGCAGAGAGAGAATGAGAGGGCAGACCTGTCAGGTCTAGGACTGAGGGTGCAAAGGATCCAGTGTGGGGTCCTCCATTTAGCCCTCTCTCATAGTAATAATAACCAGTACAACAAAAACAACCCTTTACTAAGTGTTCACCAGATGCCAATAATCTTGTAAAGCAGTATCATTTCCACTTTACAGTTGAGGACACAGAAGCTGTGAGAGGTTAAGAAATTTGCCTAAGTTCTCACAGCTAACAAATGACAGCAGTAGAAATCTTGCTGAGGGCTGGGATTGTGGCTCAGCGGTCGAGCACTCGCCTAGCACGGGCAGGACCTGGGTTCGATCCTCAGAACCACATAAAAATAAAGGCATTATTTTTATTTTTTAAATAAATTTTTAAAAAAAAGAAATCTTGCTGAAATCACAACCTGTTTTGAGGATCTGAAGAAAGCTACATATCCAGCAGCTGAGAAAACAAAGTATAATGAACTTTTATTTGCACATTTCTTATTCAACTTCAGGGGGTTCAAAGAGATAAGAAAACTGAAGATAGTAGGGTCAATGTTATCTATCTCCAACCCTTATCCTCAATAAACAAAACAACAGTAAACAAAACAACAGTGTACAAGGGGATGGCTTACAGCAAATCCATGGTCCCTTGAAACCTCTCCTTTCCTGGGATGGAGGGTTTGCCCTAGTTGGTTTGAGAGTCCACTCTGGGGTGAGATGGGGATAGCAGTGGCAGGTGGAAGGAGGCCTGTCAGGAATGCCATAATGGTCTCTGGGGAGAAGCCTGCATTGTGTTATATATCCCTCGCCCCCTCAGGGTATCCTTTTCGGGCTGAGATTTGGAACTGCCCAGCCTAGAAGAGATGAAGGCCTCCTCCCTTAATTAAATGCCCAGGGGTTGCTATGGAAACCAGAGCTTCCAAATCCTGACCAGACAATGGGGAGAGGAGCTATCTCCGGCCTAGATAAGTGAAGCTTCAGGGGCCGCACTGGGGACAGGGATGGGGGCCAAGCAATGAGAAAAAGGTGGTGGGGGGTGCCAACCCAAGAACTCAGCATCCCCTCTCCCTGGAAGCGTGGGAGGGGGGCGTCTGAGAACTCAGGGGTCTGTCTGAGACCAGGGCAACCCTCCTGGAAAAACGGAAGGGAGTGGGGGTGGGTAGCTGGAGCCAGGCAGTGCCCAGAATTGAACACCTCCTTTGTTCCCAGAGGAGAAAGCCAGCCAAGTGGGTAAACAAAGGGAGGAGGCCAGAGGGCAGACAGCTAAGCGATAAGGCCTGGAACTGCAAAGAGCTGAGTAATGGAGCCTTAGAAAGGGAAGGGAAATCTCTAGAGACCCAGTGACTGCAGCTTGTTTGCATACAATGTCAACTGAGACACACAGGACACGTGTGTGACAGACATGCACCTCTACAGAAACTCCATTCCTTTGGGACACTTACCTTTGTCCCCTTACCTCTCTTAAGGAGCCCCCTTTTGATTTTCACTGTTTAAAGTATCTGCTTAGGGAAGGCTGAGAATGGTCTAGTCTTCTCTTTAAAAAGTTCAAGTCCCCACAAGATGCTTCATGTACTTCAGTGGGTCATGGGTTGTGTTATCTCATGGAGAAGAAAATCCCAATTTGGGAAACAATACAATACCTATGTTAATGTATATTCATGCAATACTTAGGTGCCAGGAACTGTGCTGAAGGCAGTGGTCCTTCATTTAATGCCCCCTGCAACTCTGTGAGATAAAAATTATGGTCTTTTTTTTTTTTTTAAATGACAGTGATAAATCTGAAGGCAGTTAGGTACATGAGGCAAGGGTTCGAGCCAGGAAGTAGCAGAGCTGGGATTTAAACTCAGGTTCATCTGACTCTTGCCATTTTTCTTATCTTCGCTTCAAGAGCTTCTTGGAAACTTTTCTGAGCAAACCCACTCTGTTCTTATCCCTTCATTCTCCCACTCAGTGTTACCTAAATACATCTATAGAAGCAGCTCCCAATTTCTAAGCTGGTTATTTAAAGGGTTTATGTATAACTTGGTTGCTTGGAACCAAAAGACAGTTTTCCCAGATTAAAAAAAAAGAAGAAGAAGAAAAAAAAGTTAAATGGGTCCATAAAGTCCACTTTGGTCCAGAAGATAGCCAATGGTGGTATGTGTAGTTCAGGACCACCCTAGACAACCATCATTAGTGACATTATTTCCTACAGAAATACCAAAACACCTTTGTTACATATGAGAAAGAAACCACCTAGTTCTCCTCCCTCATCCTGTAGACATGTTTTTTCCATCCTGTAGAGTGGAGTGTATGTGTGTGGGGGGGGCGTGGAAATCTGATCTGAGGGAGCATTTCTTGAGAAGGGGGACCAGAGTGGAGAATGGTTAAGAGGTCACATCTCTGGAGCTGAAAGAACTGCTTAAATGGCACAGAGAAGATTTGAGGGCAAGGGGATGAGCACAATGCTTGTCTGCAAGTGTTAAAGAGGAAGTTCCAGGGGACCAAAAGGGACAGAGAAGATTTTTATTCTGTAAGGAAGAATGTTCTATTAAAATCTCCTCAAAAATAGAATGGGCCTCTTGGGGAAGTAGTGAGCTCACTGTTACTGGGAGTATTCAAGGAGAAGGAAGATGACTGACTACTGGGTAAATAGCAGAAGGAAAGAACCACTGGACCAGTGGACCTCTGAGAGGCATCTAAATTCATATATCCATTTAGCAAAATGATTTGGAGTACGCCTATGTGCCCTGCTCTATGCCAGGAACAAAGATGAGGTCCTAGGGCTGGGGATATAGCTCCGTGGATGAGCATTTTCCTGGAATGACTGAGGCCCTGGGTTCCATCCTTAGCACCCACACACAAAAGATAGAGTCCCTGCCCTCATGAGTCATAGCTGAATAGGAGAATTAGAATAAACAATTGTGTTTATTTATTTATAATTAGTTAATTATAAATAAATAAACACAATTGAATATGTAACTTCAAATTGTGATGTATATTTTAAGGAAAATAATAGGGCTCTACTATGAGGGACTATCAGAGGGATCTAATTTAGAGATTGGACCTGAGGGGGCCTCTTTGACAAACACACAGGAAGGCAGAGATCTGAAGGATGAATGGGGGGCAGCCTGGAAAACATAGGATGTGTGTGTATGGGGAGAGGGTGTTCAGAATAAAGGCAGCAAACAATAAAGTCCCAAAGAAGGACAGGGCAGTGTGACTGGAAAACTATGAATGTGGGAAAAACAGCGAGAAATGACAATAGGGAAAACAGGGGCTAGGTTTCATAGATCACTGTATTCGACTTACCCTGTTGCCCCATGCCCTGACCCTGTTATCCCTCTCCAGTGCTGACCCTAGGAGCTGCTAATCCAGCAGCTCCCCCCAGTTGCAAGGCCTCACTATTTCTCATGGTTCCTCTCAATTCCTGGGACCTTCCTAGTATCAGATGTTCTTTGTACCTCATCAGTGTCTTGGGAGGTAGAGTGGTAGACTTTCCACCTGTCTTGTGGGAGGCCCAGCTTCAATTTTTAACCCTTGCAACTGCTTCTCAAGAAGTAGTATAGTAGCTCAGCGGACACTAGGACTCCAAGATGGCGTCAATCGTGCCAGTGAAAGAGAAGAAACTCATGGATGTCAAACTAGGGGAGTTGCCAAGCTGGATATTGATGTGGGATTTTACCCCAAAGGCATTGTGGGAGCATTTCAGAGAGGTTACCACTGGTACTACAACAAATACTTCAACGTGAAGTAGGGGAGCATCCCGGGGGTCAACATGGTGCTGGCAGCATACGTGCTTTTCAGCTACTGCCTTTCTTACAAAGAACTTAAGCACGAGTGGCGACGAAAGTACCATTGAAGAGGGGCCAGTGTGGAGACCATATTACGTACTCTTGAGACTGCCTCCCCTGTGAAGAACTGAAATCATGGCCTCACGGCAGAATCCTTTCATATCCTGAGTATTAATACCCAATAAAAGGTGACTGGTTAAAAAAAAAAAAGAAGAAGTAGTATAGTTTACTGGTGAAGAACTCAGACGACTCTGGTATCAGACTGCCTGGCTCTGTCACTTAACTTGCTATTTTATCTTGTCAAATTACTTAAAAAGTTTACCTGTGTCTAAAATGAGACAGATGAGCATGCCTGTCCCCTAGGAGTATTGTCAGGTAATATTTGCCAAGTGTTTAGACAGTGCCTGACATGGAGCAAGTACTATATGTGTTTGTTAAATAAACTAAATCACTGGCAATAAATCATTGCATCATTTCCTGTTTCCCTATCTCATTCTATGTTCTCCTAATCTCATCCCTAGGCCTACAGCAGGGAACCAGGTACAAACCTACTGCTGCTGTCTCTCCTTACCCACTTTTCTGTCAAAACTGCCTCTGGCCACAAAATAATATCTAAAAAAAAGTAGGTGGAGCTGAACTCACCCCCAACTGGCCCTCCTCACTCCTGAAATGAAAGAAGTTCCTAATGATGGGTTGTGGTCAAATTCAGGTACCCTCATGAGGGCCTCCTCCTTCTCACCCCTCCAGCTATCTTCCAAGGCTGAAATTCTCTGCACTCACTAAATATATCACTAACCCACCTCCCACTTGGAGTCCCACTTCACAGATCCTACACCCGATCCCCAAGACAGAGTTTAATCTCCCACATGCTATCACCCTATGCTCAATACATATGGAACTTAAACTTGTGTATGTAACCACTAGCTTTCTTGTCTTTGTCCTTGAGGGCAGAAGCGGTCTCCTGTTCTCTGCTGCATCCCAGGACCCACATATGGCATTTACCCATCTAGCTTCATTTCTCATCAGTCCTCCTGGCATCTTTGAGCCCGCCATGTGGGCCTGCTGTCAGGTTTGCTGTTCTCTCTGCTCAGGGCCTTTACTGGTGCTCTCCTCCCTGCTTTAATGTTTCCTTGCCTAGTCAGCTCCTACTCCTCCAGGTCTCCGCTTACCTGTTACTTCCTCCAGGAAGACTTCTCTGGGGACCCTGGTCCAGGTAAGTTGCCTTCTTCTAGGATGTTCCAAAATCTGCATCTGCATTTCCTCCACTGTGTTTTAAGCATCTCTTGTCTGTGCCTCCCACTAGTCTTTTAAATTTAGGTAGGGGAGGATCACATTTATCTAATTTGCTACTCTATCCCAGTGCTCAGGACAGGACCAGCACATAAAAGACCAAAGAGGAGGCTGGGGATGTAGCTCAGTGGTAGAGAACTTGCCTAGCATGTAGAAGGCCCTGGGTTCTGTATCCCAGCACCAAAAGAACAACTACAACTACCCCCACCCTCAATACAAACAAACAAACAAAACAACAACAACAACAACAAAAAAAAACCCTGTGTGTAAAAGAGAGAGAGATCAAAAGATATGCAACATCTCCCCCTCAAAAAAGATTAAGAACCACTGTGTAGACATTCCATAGATACTTGTTTTGATTGGATGTATCCATCCACAAATGGTTTATACTCGATAAACTGTTATTGAATGAATAAATAAGCCTCCCCCTCAGGGTTAAGGTGTTTTTTGATGTTTTCCATGGATCAAGAATAATCTCAAGAAATCTGCCAGAAAAAGTTAAAGTGCTGCTTGCTTCAGCCTCTGACCCTGTGGCCCTATTACTCCCTCAGTGCAGCCCACAGCTTTAAACCAACGCTTCGGTGGCTCTCAGACCCTGCCAGAATCCATCTCCCGCCCGAATTCCACCTACTGCGCTTTTGCAGCCTGTCAGCTGAAAATAATCCTTGTGAAAGCAAGGGGGTAGCACACGAACAGGGAGGAAGTCCTGCAGAAGCTTTAATGAAGGAGACTCTGCCCCCTGCCGGCTGCCTGCTCCCCTTCAGCACCTGGCCGAGAGCCAGGTGACTCAAAAACCGAGGTCAGAGCCGGAAAAGGGAGGCGAAGTAGAGGGCCGGGAGGAGGCGGTCCCCCGCTGGGCAGTCTTTCCTTTGGCAATTTGGCTTTGTCTTAAAATATTTCAAGGGAGGCTTTGAAGGCCCTTTCGCTTCTTCCAAAGGCTCGGGTCTCTACTCTCAAGCTAGCAGCTTAGGGAGGCAGGGGGTGTAAAGTGGCTGGAGACTCTTCTGGAGCTCCAGAGAGGTCCAGTCTTCCAGACTTGGCTTTCTCATCGATTTATTTTCCCTGAACCTGTCTACTGCCGACACCTTTGGATACTCAGCCAGTTCTCTGCATCGCCTACACTTGGCGGTGCGGCGTAACAGCCTCCCCACATCACCATGGAAACAGGAGCCTCTGCATCCATCCCAGATCTGATTTGCGAAGCTATAAGAAGAATCTGGATTTCAGGGAGGAAGTGCAGAAGGATACAGAAAGGGCAAAAGGGGAACGTTCACAGAAATGAGAAAGACACAGAAAGTCAGAGTGGTGGGTGGATTGCTTTACAAAGGTTATTAAATAACTTGTACCCTGTTAAGCGGGTCAGCTTCCTTGACAAGACAAAAATGCGGTATTTTTCCGGGCCATCAGTCAATCCAAACTGACCAACTTCCGCACTGTCACTCAGGAACCACATAATTTTGAGTCAACCCTCTAAAAGTATCACTTTTCTCATCTTTAAAATATAAATAATAACAGCGCTTACTTCACAGGATTTTGTAAGAATCCCATGAGGTAATGCAAATATAACACTTAACTCAATACTTAGCACAATATGAGCGCTCAAAAATTTGGTTATTGAGCCTGGCACGGTGGTGTACACCTGTAATCCAAGTGGCTTGGGAGGCTGAGACAGGAGGATTGCAAGTTCAAAGCCAGCCTCAGCAAAAAGGTGCTACACAACTCAGTGAGAACCCTGTCTCTAAATAAAATACAAAATAGGACTGGGGTTATACATGCTACCTGTGTCTATATTTATTATTTTCTCTGCTAAATTGCCAGCTTCTCAATAATAATGCCTTTTTTTTAAACAATATTCTTTTTTCTCTTTCTTTCTTTCTCTACTGATATTGGGGAGTGAACCCAGGGGATGCTCTACCACTGAGCAACATCCCAAGCTATTTGTATTTTTTGAAACAGGGTTTTGCTAAGTTATCTAGGCTGGCATGGAAGTTGTGATCAGCCTCTTGGGTAGCTGGAATAACAGGGATGTGCCATCATGTCCAGCTTAGTTTAGTTACAATTTTCAAAGTGCCTTTTTTCTTTTTTCTTTCTTTCTTTTTTTTTTTTTTTGGTACCAAGAATTTAATGAACCAACCATTGAGCCACATTCCCCCCTCCTTAGCTTTTTTTTAAAATATTTTTTAGTTGTAAATGGACATAATGTCTTTATTTTATTTATTTATTTTTATGTGATGCTTGGTAGGCAAGTGCTCTACCACTAAGCCACAGCCACAGCCATCATATAGCCTCCCTTCTCAGCTTTTTGTTTTTTATTTTGATACAGAGTCTTGATAAGTTACTGAGGCTGGCCTTGAATGTTCAGTCCTCCTGCCTCAGCCTCCCAAACCACTGGGATTACAAAGCTGCACCACCATTTCCAGCTCAAAGTGCTTTTTACACATAATTTTGAATTTGTTAAGCTCCAATCCTAAAAAATAGGGAAGGGATTATTCTCCTCACTTTGCAGATGAAGATTATTCAAGTTTAAGTTTGTTCAAAACTTGGTTCTGACCTTGTGCTAAAATACAGGACTTCGTTGAACCGGAATTCAGGGCCCTATCCACTCATTTCCATGCTGTGTGCCTCTGTGCCCAGTATGATATTGCAAGCAGTCAGTACTTCAGTTTGATGACACTGATTTTCTGGAGCAAGAGTTCTGTGAAGAGCTAATCCTGAAGTATGAGCATTTGGGTTTGACCATAATGAAAGTAAAAACTCTTAATTGAATCTATAATTTTCAAAAATTCCAAAACATGTGTGGTGGTACTCTTCTATAATCCCATCTGAGGCAAGAGGATTATAAACTCAAGGCCAGCCTCAGCAACTTAATAAGACCCTACCTCAAAATAAAGTAAAAGGCACTGGGGGTATAGCTCAATCATAGAGGGCCACTGGGTTTAATCCCCAGTACCTTACCCCCACAAAAATTCTGGGTTGGGGGTATAGCTCAGTGGTAGAACACTTGTCTAGCATACACAGGGCCTTGGGTTCAATCTTCAGTACCCCTCCCCCAAAAGAATTCTTATAAGCAAATGTCATACTTAGTAGTGAATGTTGAAAGCTTTCCCTTTGAGTAAAGGGGAAGCAACAAAATGCCGATTATTGTCTATTTAATATTGTTTTACATTGTCCTAGAGATTGTAATGAACTCACTATTTAGAGATGATATAATTATGATATGGAAAATCTAGAAAAATCTACAAATAAAGTACATGGATTAAGAAATGAGTTTAGAAATACTGCTGAATTTGGGCTGGGGGTATAGTTCAGTGGTAGAGTGCCTGCTTAGCATGAACAAGGCCCTGGATTCATTCTCCAGCATCAAAAAATACATATAAATAATAATAATAATAATAAACACTACAGAAATACAAGATCAATTTTCAAAAAGTTCATTTCATTCTTGCATGTTAGCAACAAAAAAGGTTTGAAAAGGTGCCATTTATGCTGGAATAGAATTATCAAATACCTAAGAATAATTCTAACAAAATATATTTAAGACCTCTAGCAGGCTGGGATGTAACTCAGTGGTAGGGTACTTGCATAGCAGGCATGAGGCCCTGAGTTTGATATCCAGAACTGCCAAAAATAAAATAAAACAAAAAGATCTTTAACAGAAATACTATATAAAAATATTAAGACAAAGAATAACCTAAATTAATAGATATCTCACGTTCATGAATTAGAAGACTCCTTATAAAAGTGATAGTTCTCTTCAAACTCATCTAAGAGATTCACTGCAATCCCCTATAAAATCCCAATGGCTTGAAAACTAACAAACTGATTTATGAATGTACATGGAAACTCAAAGGTCAAGAATAACTAAGATGCAGGCTGGGCTGTAGCTCAGTGGCAGAGCGCTTGCCTAGCATGCATGAGACACTGGGTTCAATCCTTAGCACTATATATGAATAAACAAATAAAATAAAGGCATTCTTTCCATATACAACTATTTTAAAAAAATCACTAAGATGCTCTCCAAGAAGAACAAATGTTAAGTTCTTGGTCTAGTATATATTAACACTTATAATAAATCTATGATAATTAAGACAGTGTTATATTGGTACAAAGATAAACAAGGTCAATGGAATAAAGAACCCAAACACAAACCCACGCATATATGGATATTTTATTTATTTATTTTTTGGTACAGGGATTGAACCCAGGGGCACTTAACCCCTGAGCCACATCCCTAGCCCTTTTTATTTTTTATTTTTAATTTAGAGAGAGGGTCTCACTAAATTGCTGAGGCTGGTTTTGAACTCACTATCCTCCTGCTTCAGCCTCCCAAGCCTCTGGGATTACAGGCATGCACCACTGTGCCAGGCTATTGGACACTTGATTTATGACAAAGGAAAACAATGCAAAGCAGTGAGGAAATACCCCAAAGGAATATTTAAAATCACAACATCAAACATAAACTCCAGTGCTGGGTTTCTGTTCATGACCAAAAGTCTCAGGGGTCACTCCAGGTAAACTGGGCTAACTAGGCTACACAAAATAACCACACAAGAGACACAAATACCTTTTTGTTTGGGGTCACTGTGATGGCTCCTCTGATCTTAAAGGTCCACAGGAAGAGAGAGAGCAAGAGCACATGCTGACGCCTTTTATTGAGGAGAAGCTATTCAAATGAGGCAAGGAGTCAGGTTTCAGGGGGCTGAGTCTATCTTCATGATGTCCACTGTCAGCAGGTTGACTGACATCTAGGTAGGCCACACCCAAGGGCACAGTAAGAGAAGGGGACACACACAAGGCACTTCCATGGGACATTCTATTCTAAACAGGGCAAGGGGTAATACTACAAAGGAACAGACGAGCATAGCTCCACCCATGGGGCTGTAGGAAGGCACAGTCACTAGAACCCTAGAAGAGTGGGGCAGTCTAGCAGCATGGGTGCCTGATGCTACATCGCCCAGCAGGGGAGTTAATTCAGTCACATGCGAGGTTGGTCTCCCATACTCCATCCTGAGAGCCATAGCCAAGTAAGAATGAAGCACGGCATTTTTGGTTGAAAGGTGACCCCGCTCAGGGATTAGGGTGGCTCCAGGTTTAGGGTGGATCCTGCAGGATTAGGGTTGCTCCAGGTTTAGGGTGGATCCTGCTGGGAATAGGGCGTACCCTGCTGCCTCAGGCGCCCGCCCGCTCCTTGAGTTCCCATGGAGTTCTCTTGGGGTTCTGAGAGTATTGGTATGCAGAGCCCAGAGGAGGGAGTGTAATTTTCCCAGAACGTGTGTGTAGAGTGCCGGTGAGAGTTCAGGAATAAAGAGTTGCTGTTGGAATCTACAAGGCTTTTGTGGTGGCTCGGTTATTTTGTGCCCAGCCAGACTGCAGCAACTCCAGGTGAATTATAGTTACAAATGTAAAAGTCAGAACAATAAAGTCTCTAGAAAATAAGGTAAAAAACCTACCCTTATGACCTTAGGATAGGAAAAGACTTCTTATCAGTATAAAAAGGAGGGAACTGAGGTGTAGCTCAATGGTTACACACTTGTTTGGCAATCATGAAACCCTGAGTTCAATGCCCAGTATCTCAAAAAAAGAATACACACACACACACACACACACATATATGAAAAAGAAAAGGTTAAATATTATGGTATGTGAATTAACATTTTTATTAAATTTTTTTTAAATGAAAAGGTAAACCATTGACTGGAAGAAGTGATTTGGAACACATACTGATAGAGGACTTTCATCTAGGTAATAAAATGAACAATTACAATTCAATAAAAGGCATATAACCTAATATAAAAATAGTCAAGAAGTTTGAATAGATACACCACAAAAAGAGATGTCCAAATGGCAAATAAACAAGGGAAAGAGCAAATCCAGATTTGCCTTCCCTGAACACAATGCTTCTGCCAAAACTATCATCCGTGACTTTCAGGACGTCTTGTCCACCGTCATGCTATTTCACACCGTATAGCTTTTGATCAAGGAATTCACTTCCCTGCAAATGAAGTATGGCAATGGGCTAATTCTTGTGAAATTAACTGGTCTTATCATGTTTCTCACCAATCTGAAGTAGCTGATTTGATAAAACAATAGAATGGCCTTTTGAAGACTCTGTTATAGTGCCAACTAGGTACTGTAACATACAGGACTGAGGCAAGATACCCACAAAGGCTATATGGATGTTGTGAATAAGCTTGGGAGTCATGGGAGTGGCACCACTCACTATTGTAACCCATTAGTAAAAGTTTTATATCCTCTTCCCCTGATCTCATGTTTTGCTGGCCTAGAGATCTTAGCTCCCTGAACAGGAATGCTTCTACCAGAAGACACAACATTTCCACAGAACTCTCAGTTGAGATTGATGCCTGGTCACTTTGGACACCTCTTGACTTGGAATCAACAGACTAAGAAGGGAATTATGGTGTTGTCAAGGATGATTGATCCTGACTACCAAGGAGAAACTGGAATATTACTACACAACTGAGGGAAAGTAAGAGTAGTCTGGGAGGCAGGAGATCCCTTAGGTCATCTTTTAGCAAACCCTGTGACTAAGGTCAATGGAAATGAACAATTCAGGCAGGACTATTAATGGCCCAGTGCTTCAGGAAAGAAGGTTTGGGTCACCCTTCCAGGTAAAGAACCATGATCTGCTGAGATGCTTACTGAAAACAAAAGGAATACAGAATGGTAATGGGAAAAGGTAGTTCCAAATATCAGGTACCACAATGTGACCAGTTATAAAGCTGAGGACTGGAACCATTGTGAGTATTTTTGTCTTGTTTTGTTATGAATATATTTGTGTGTATATATAATAGGCAATTATCTTTAGATTTTTCTTCTTTTATTCACTTATCATGTAACATAAGATTATCAACTTGATATCCAATATTTAAGTATTACTAACTTTACATCATAATATTTGTTTTTTTTAAACCATCTCTTTTTTTTTAATATTTACTTTTTAGTTATCCGCGGACATCTTTGTTTGTATGTGGTGCTGAGGATCGAACCCGGGCCGCACACATACCAGACAAGCGCGCTACCACTTGAGCCACATCCCTAGCCCTACATCATAATATTTGAATTATGGGATAGCAAGAAGAATAAACATCATTCAAGGAGTTTAACCCCTTCTGTGTAAGGAGTTAGGGTGTTTTTGATTATATATAGGATAGTTGTATCATGTTAGGAACAATTATGACCTTGTTATTATCTTATTTGGAGATTAAGTATGGTTTAAGGAGATTCATATGGGGACAAAGTTGACAAGGGCTATTTTTTATGTCAACTTAATTGAGTGATGGAGTACTGGACATTTGTTCAAATATTATTCTGGGTGTCTTTGTGAGGTTGATTCTAGATGAGATTAACATTTGAATCCATAGATGGAGTAAAACAGTCCTCATAATGTGGATGGGCCTCATCCAGTCCTTGAAGACCTATATACCAGAAAGGCTCAGTGAGAGTGAACTCTTCCTGTCTGTTTGAACTGGTCTTTTCTGAGACATAGGCTCTTCTGAATCTTGATCTGGTGACTTTCAAATTGAAGTTTTCCTAAGTATCCAGTTTGCCAACTGCAGATGTCTCAGTCTCCAAAATCACACGAATCAAATCCTTGTAAACACACACACACACACACACACTGGTTTGGTTTATCTGGGGAACCCTAATATGAGCATTACATTTCACATTTAAAACAACTTTGAGGCACATTTTGCATATCTGATATAAAATCTACTCATTTCAATTATACTGTTCAATGACTTTTTAACCCAAATTTATCAAGTCATTCAACTTGACTCAAATTTTAGAACGTTTCCATCATCCTAATATGATCCCTTATGCACACTTACTATTAATCTTCCCTTCCCCTCTTCCAGGCAATGATGATTATTTTAGTTCAAGCCACCATACAGAATATCATATACTGGGTGACTTAAACAACAAATATTTCTTTCTCAGTTTTGGAGGCTGAGAAATCCAAGATTAATGCCCTGACAGATCTGGTGTCTGATGAGGGCCCTCTTCTCAGTGTGCAAAAGGCAGTCTTCTAGTGTCTTTTTTTTTTTTTAACCTCAGTACTGGGAATTGACTTATAGGCACTCTACCACTGAGCTACATCTCCAGCCCTTTTAATTTTATCTTGAAATAGGGTCTTGCTAAATTTCCCAGGCTTGTCCGAAACTTTTGATCCTCCTGCCTCAATCCCATTTCTGGGATTATAGTTGTGCACCACCACACCCAGCTTGGAATCTTCACAAGACCAAGAGAGACAGTTTGTAGTCTCTTTTCCTTCTAAGGACACTTCCCATTATGGGAACCTATCTTCATGATACTATCTAAAGCTTATTACAGCACAAAGTTCCCACCTCCTAATACCATCCTATTAGGGGTTAGGATTTCAATAGTAATCTACTTTCTGTCTTTACAGTCTAGCTTTTTCTGAAATTTCATATAAATGGTATGATACAGGGGGATGCAGTGGTACATGCCTGTAATCCCAGCTATTCAGGAGGCTGAGGCAGGAGGACTGTGAGTTTGAAGCCAGCATGGTCAACAAGGGGTAGCCCTGTCTCAAAAAAATAAAACTAAAATAAATTAAATGATATAATATGTGATGTTTTTGAGGTTTGTCCACATTATAGCATGTATCCACCTCTGTTCCTTTTTATTTCTGAATAATGTTCCAATACATGGACATAGCATATTTTGTCTACCCATTCACATATTGATGGACAGTTGTTTCCAATTTTTTCAATTGGTCCTGTGTGAGTGGTATAGTTGAGAACACCCCTGTGCAAGTCTTTGTGTGCACACATTTTTCTCTTAGGAAAAATTCCAAGAGTGAAATTGCTGGATCACATCATAAATTTACATGGGTTTTGTTTAACATTTGCCTTTTTTTGGGTCATTTTTAAATTTTATCTATTTATTTATTTTTTGCTGTTCTGGGATTCAAACCCAAGCCCTGTGTTTGCTCTACTAATGAGTTACATCCCAAACCCTAACCCTTATGTCATAGATTCTGAAAAACTGCCAAACTGTTTCTCCTCATTCCCTCCAACACTTGTTACTATCTTCTTTATTATGGCCATTCTAAACAACCAAAAAGTTCTCTGTGGAGGAAAAAAATAAATAGAAACTTAAAAATATAAAGCACACTGCGGAGACTGAGGTTTTTGAAGGGGTGAAGGAACTCTCACAAAAACTGACTGCGGTCCTCCAGCTGGTAGGGGGCGCTCCAAGACAGGGCTCTTCTCCCAGCCTCTCACTGGGCTGTCTTAACGAGATCTTCGTTGCTAGGAAACGAGACGCATTTATTTCCCCTGGAGAGGCGGCGATCACAGACCGCTGGGGTTCTCTTGTCTGAAGACTGAGAGCTAAGATCCCGCTATCTTAGTTCCTGGGGCAGTTCCAGAAGGAGGTGTCTTTCTAGGGAGTGTTTTCCTTTTACCCTAACGTGGGCTGAGGTCAGCCGCAACTCCTTGTTTGGATCCAATCCTCGGCCTAAGCATGCTTAGGAGAGGGAAAAAGGCCAAGACACCTCTGTCGGAAGAGGAGCAGCTGCTTCTGTATCAGCAGAAGTTGCTGGCAGAGGAGGAAATGGCCAAGAAGAAAGAGAGGCTCCTCAGCCAGTTCTTGAAGGTGATGGCCTTCTGCATTATGTCCTGCCCAACCCCCGCCACCCCCTGCACTGGCCCTGTCGCCTGGCTCCTGTCACCGCGGCAACTCTTTTTCTTTCCCTCCTCCCCTCCTCCGGAAACCCTGAAATCCAAATATACTTAGATTTAAGGCAACACTGATTGGGAGGTGGGGAGTACTCTGGAAGCCTAAAGGAGGGCAGGTGGAATAGAGTTGGCAGTCTCAGCTGAACCCCAGAACTAAGTAGATGGTGCTGGCTATCCGAATTTAGCTATTTTGAATTCTGATATTCTCCCCGGAGATGGGTCATTATAATCATCCTGCTCTGATGCTTGAATGCCTCCCCTTGACTTACTCTTGCTCTCCCTATGATGCCATCATGCTATTCCTGACTTACTTTGGGCCCTCCGAAAACAAAAACAGGAACCCCCTGAGTATGATCCCTTAGAAAACAGTGGATAAGGTGTCAGGTGACAAACTACAGTGATCTTGTTCATCGTATTGTGTCAGGGCAATGGGCCTTAGTCTCCTAGAGGTGTTTATTCATTCCTTCACACAGGACAAGCTGGCCAAGGAGGAACAAAACAGTGCTCTTAACCTTAATAAGATTAACACACAGTGGAGAACTGTCCTTCGGGAGGTCAAGACTAAAGAACTTCATAAAGACATTGAAATCCTCAGTCAAACATTCGAACGAGTGGTGGACTGCAAGGACAGTGTCATCAAGGTAGGCACTCTTTCCAAAGAAACAGTTGAGTATGGCTTCCTTGATTCTTAATAGAATGGACCTAGGGAATTAATCAATCTTAAAGCCCTCACAAGACACAGACTATTGTTAAAGGCAGGCTTTTGGCAATAATTGTTTTTCTTGAGATGAAAAATAGAGTATCTTTTTTCCTTGAAGGGAGCCATTCTCCTTGGTCATCTACTGCCCCAAATCAGAACTATGTAATACTAGAGGGTTGTTTGGTTTGGTTTTGTTACTAAGGATTGAACTCATGGGTGCTTTAACACTGGGCTACATACCCAACCCTTTTTATTTCTTGAGACAGGATCTCATTAAGTTGCTGAGGATGCCTCCTTGAACTTGTGATCCTCCTGTTTCAGCCTTCCAAATTGTTGGAATTATAGGCATGTGCCACCAATCCCAGCTATAATATAGAGTTTCAAGGGTGATATATATATATCACCCAGTGAATTGAACTTAGTCCCACACCTTTATTACAGTGTCAGAGAAAGGAACTGACTTGCCCAAGACCACATAGCTAGTCAGTGAGAGAGCTAGGAGAGTACAACATGGGTTTCTTAACTCCTACTCCAGTGCTTCATTCAACCAGATTGTTTGGCCTCTTTGATATAACCTTGAAAAAGGTTGGGAAGATCTCCATAGGTAAGAAAATTTCTGGATTACTAAGCAATTCAATCATCCATGCTTATGCTCCTGGGAGGTTCTCCCCACTACCACATTTTTTATTGGTGTATTATAGTTGTAACATACTTATGGGATTAGTTGTTACATATTTGTACATGCACACAATTCACAAAATAATATAATTTGACCAATATCATTCCACAGCACTTTTTCCCTCTTTCCCCATCTTGATAGGTTCTTAAGTTCTTGATTCCTCCCTATTTTCAAGGAATTTTTGCTTTATCTTTCCTTCCTTTTCTCTTATTTTACAGTACTGGGGATTGAACCAAGGGCATTCTATAATTAAGCTATATCCACAGCCATTTATATTTTTTTTATTTTGAGACAAGGTCTTGCTGGATTGCCAAGGCTAGCCTTGAATTTGTGATCCTCGTGCCTCAGCCTCCCAAGTAGCAGGGATTATAGGTGTGCCCACCATGCCCAGCTTCTTCTTTTACCCAGCTTTTTATATCCTACCTCTATTTACTGATTTCTTGGTTGTTTCCATTTCAAAAACAAAAAATCCACAGTAACAGCAAATATACACTATCAAAAAGGTATTCCCCCCCTCCTCTAGAAAACATGCTTTTTGTTCCTAGCCTACCCCTGGGGAAAAAATTCCAGCAGACCTGGGCAACTGTCAGAGATGCTTAGTAAGAATCTTCAAATTTGCAGAAAAAAATACACTAGACGTTTTTCACTCTGCCAGTTTATACTTAATGGCTTTTAAAATGGATTTTACCAGGAACATATTGGAAGTTATCAAATAATTGATGAAACAAGAACCAGTGGTATTCATTAAGGAGTGGATATTATTATTATTATGATTAAGAAATGTTGAGCAGTTGGTCAGGTTACCCATGAACCAATTAGCTTCTTCTTACAAATAACTTTGTAGCTTATGATTGCAGTCCTTGCCTTAGGTCAATCACACAGTGCTAATATTAAGCATTTTCAGGGTAATTCCTGAATAACCAAGATTGCGCATGTTAAATATACAATATGCAAATGTTAGTGATCCTCACTACCGGCCTCTACTTATTCATTTCCCATTTACCTTGCATCCCACAGTATCCACCTTTTTCTAAGAAATTACTCTGATAAAAGTTACCAGTCCAGAATCCTGGCTACTTTTCATCATTACTTCTCCTCTAATCTGACCTTTCCATGGCATTGACACTCTTGTTCATGACCTACATCTTAAAATTTTCTTTTGGCTTCCATGACACCATTCTGGCATTTCTCCTGCCTCTTGGGACACATATATCCAGTCCTCTTTGTGAATTCACCTTCCTCTTGCCATCTCCTGAACTTTAACATTCCTTAGATCCCTGAGCCTGCTCATCTCACCCTTTAACCAGTTGTCTAGGGCTTAGACAATGTGACTCATTACCCTGGCTTCAAATACCACTTAGCTCTTGATGCCTCCCAGGTCTGTAATACCAGCCTGGGTTTTTCTCTTTGAGTTCCAAATTCTTATATTCAAACTTTGAGGTATCTATTTCTGGCTATTGCACTATACTCACAACTGAACTCATTAGTTTCCCTTCCCCTAACACCCTCATTCTCCATTCTCCACAATCTGTCTTTATACTTTCTATTAGGATGATTGGATTCACTAAATCACCTTGCCCATAAACCTGGGAATCATCCTAATTTATCTCCATCTATGACCTCCTATAAATCTCTGGTTTTAAGTATTTTTCAAAGCTACGCCCTGCTGTCCTTCTCCACTGTCCTGCTGTAGTTCAGACCTAAACACCATCTCTCATCTGGACTACTGCAGAAGTTTCCTATCTTCCAGCTTCATACTCAACTGCCTTCAGATGATTCTCTACACAATTACCAGGATTATCTTCCTGAAGCAAAAATCTAATCCTTTTATTCCACTTCTTAAATCTTCTTAGTGGCTCACCTCATCTACAGGAAAAAAAAATCCAAACTCCATGGTAAGAACATCATGGCCCTTAATGATCTGTCCCCTGTCTGTATCTTTCATACAGCCAGTTTTGATTCTTACCTGTGTCTTCATAACTGCTGCTCCCTCTCTCTGGAATTCTCTTTCTCCACCTCCCCAGGTTTCTTGAAAAACTTTTACTCTTCTTTCAAGGGTTGATGCAAATGACATCTCTTCAGTGACACCTTCCTCAGTGCTCTTAGTCAAATGTAGGCACTTGGTCCTTTATATCCCATTGTCATGTAATAAATCATCAATTTCATGGCAATTCCCATGTCATATTGTGATTTTCTCCTTATTTTACACTTTCCCTACTAGACTGTGAGTTCTGAGGGAACACTGAGCATAACTTTTCCTCTCTGAATCCTCCTCGTCTAGCACAATTCTGGTACATAGTAGGGGTGTAGTGAACATTTGTTAAGTGAGCAAGAAATCTTTTGTTATAAGAATCTATTTCACATATTTTTTCATTCTAAACATAGAAGGTAAAAGCTAGCTCTGTATAGAGGCTGTAATCGTTTATAGTAAGTATATTCAAAGTGCATGGATTATATGAATATGATTTAATATGTTTTACTTTTTTGAAGATTACACATTCATCATATTCCAAATTTGAAAGATTAAAATGGTTATATAAAGAAAAGTTCTATAGTGCCTTTCAGCCATCCAGTGCCCCTCCCAATAATTCTAGTTTCATGCATAAGTTTTTTCATATAAATGAGAATATTACATATTGTTCTGCACCTTGTTTTTTTCACTTAACAATATATCTTGGGGATTGTTTCATGGTCACCCATAAAAAGCTTCTTATTTTTTATAATTACATATTATTCTGTATTATAATTTTTTATTTTTTGTGTGTATGGTGCTGGGGATAAAACCTAAGGCCTTGAGCATGCTAAGCAAGTGCTCTACCACTGAGCACATCCCTAGCTCCTTTATTGAAGTTTAACATGTTATACTGTCCTATTTCCTGTATTTTGGCAGCTGGTTATAGAAGCTTAAAGATGTGTTCTTCTTGGGGCTGGGGGTGTGGCTCAAGCAGTAGCACGCTCGCCTGGCATGTGTGAGGCCCGGGTTCGATCCTCAGCACCACATGCAGGCGGGGATGTTGTGTTTGCCGAAAACTAAAAAATAAATAAAAATAAATATTAAAAAATTCTCTCACTCTCTTTAAAAAAAAAAAAGATATACTTCCATCAGAAAGTATATAATATCTAGTTACCTTTCAGTGAGGGTTGCAACTACTGTGATCCATAATTCATTGGTAATTACAAAATGATGATTTTCTAAAATAGTATTGTTCCTTTTTCATTTATTAATTTGAATATGTCTATAAAATGCTGATTTTCTAAAATAGTATTGTTTCTTTTTCATTTATTAATTTGAATATGTCTATAAAGAAATACTTCTCTTTGGGCTAGGGTTGTAGCTCAGTGATTGCCTCACATTCGAGAGGCTCTGCATTCGATCCTCAGCACCATAAAAATAAAGATATTGTGTCCATCTACAACTAAAAGAAAAATTTAAGAAAAAATAAATACTTGTCTTCAATTACTATTCGCAATTACTAGAGGTATAGTTTATATAGGAAAAGTCAGGATAAATGCTTAAACCCAGGGCCTTGCACATACTAGGCAAGCTCTACCATTGAGGTACAACCTCAGCCCTTTTCATTTATTCATTTTTATTTTAAAACAGGGTCTGGGGCTGGGGATGTGGCTCAAGCGGTAGCGCGTTAGCCTGGCATACGTGCGACCTGGGTTCGATCCTCGGCACCACATACAAAAAAAAAACAAAAATGTTGTGTCTGCTGATAACTAAAAAATAAATAAAAAAGGGTCTCAGTAAGTTCCCCAAGCTGTCCTAGAACTTGCAGTCCTCCTGCCTCAGCCTCCCGAGTAGCTAGAATTAGAGTTGTACACCACCATACCTGACATTTTCTCTTCCTTTTGCTTACTAGTTTTTTAAAAAATGGTTTGTCTGACATCTTCAGTGATAACTGACTTTTTTAAAAAAACAGTATCTTTATGAACTCAAAATCAAATATATTTGATGTTTTTCAATCCAATGCTGCTGTTTTGTTTTGTTTTTAGTTGTAGATGGATACCTCTATTTATTTTTATGTGGTGCTGAGAATTGAACCCAGGGCCTCACACTTGCTAGGCAAGTACTCTACCACTAAGACACAACCCTATCCCCAATTCTGTTCTTATCTTTATTGATGCTCAAACTATCCTCATCCCTTTTTATTTTTTGTCAGTGGAAGCATTCCAGTTATCTATTGTTATACAACAAGCCATCCCTAAAGTAGTGGCTTAAAACAATTTATTATTATCTCTCATGATTCTGTTAGGTAGACTGAGCTCAGGGTGATTCTTCTCAAGCAAGGTTAGTTTTCAGTCAGATGTCAGCTGGGGCTGCATTCAACTAGGCCGGATGGCTAAATGTCCTAGGTGGCTGGCTCTTGATTCTGGCTGTCAGAGGAGTTTAACTAGGTTGTTCACTATGCTTTCCCGTGACCCCTGTGTAAATTGGGCTTCTCACAGCACGACAGCTAGGTTCTTAGAGGGAGCATCCCAAAGGGCAGGAAGCAGAAGTTGCCAGGACACATAAGGGGCTATGCTTGGAACTGGCACAGGTCACTTCCACCATATTCTATTGATCCAGGGAGTCACAGAGTCTTCCCAAATTCAAGATGATGGAAAAAGAGTCTACTTTTTGATGGCAAGGTCATATTACAGAAATGGATTGGCAAGATCATGTTACAGGAAATTATCAGATGGGAGATACTGCTGTGCTTATGTTTGCAAAATATAATCTACTATATGTATTTCATAATGGTTCCTGAGTCCTTATGACATGACTATATTGGTTGTTGATAGCTTCTTAATGATCTTTTGTGATAAGATACCCTAGGTTCAACTTATTTTCTGCATAAAACTTCAAAGTGGTCATTTCTCCAAAAACCCTGATTCCATGTAGTGGTGGCCCCATCATTGTAAATATTTGTTGTCCACAGGATATTGGGGATCCCTGACATCATCCTTGCTTTACACTCAAGAGTGAGTAGGTGCCAGGCATGGTGGTACACACCTATAATCCCAGTGGCTCGGGAGGCTGAGGCAGGAACATAGTGCATTCAAAGCCAGCCTCAGCAACATAGGCCCTAAGCAACTTAGCAAGACCCAGACTCAAAATAAAACAAAAAAAAGGGGCTGGGGATGTGGTTTGGTGGTTAAATTCCCCTGGGTTCAATTCCTGGTACCATAAAAAAAAAAAAAGTGAGTGAACCAGTACTTACAAAGCCAAAGTCTTGGCATTAGAAACTGAGGGAAAAAATGCCATCTTGTCATCCAGCTAGCCAGCTGAATAAATTTTTATTTTCTCACACAGATGCCATTTGACCAGAATGGTAACTCTGTTTTTCCTGTCCAGTCTTTAGCTAAGGACCTAACAGAAGCTGAGGAGCAGTATGCCCATGCTGACCAGAATGGTAACTCTGTTTTCCTGTCCAGTCTTTAGCTAAGGACCTATCAGAAGCTGAGGAGCAGTATGCCCATGCCCTACGCAGCCACTTACACAATATTGACCAGCTCTTGGCCCTGCAGAGGCGCCGGCTCCACCTCCTGGAGGAAAGTTACAACAATGAGCTGGAGGTCCTAACCAAGGAGTTTGAGACAGAAAGGTATGGGTCCCAAGAGAAGACAGGGGTCTGAGTCCAGGGGAGTGACTGTTCTGTGTGAAGGAGCTGCTTGTAAGCAGGTGGCCAGTACCTGGAAGCATTCCACTTTTATTATGACATGACCCACAACAGAGAACATTCTGAGTTTGTTCTAAACAAATTCAGGTTCACCTTACAGCCTTTGCTTTCCTTTACCCCTTCCCCCACCCCCCATATCCCTACACACACACACACACACACACACACACACACACACACACACACACCACCCCCTGGCATCAAAATGCCCTTACCATCCACTTTCAAATATCAGAATCCTACCCATCTCACAGCAGACAGATTTGGGAGGGAGACTTCACTTATATTTATATTTGGATTAATGTATTACTTATTCAAAAATCAAAATAAAATAATCTTATTCTCTCTGGCCATAAAAATGTAGAGCCCACCCTCTCTCTGTTCTCTGTAATATCAAAGAGTTTGTACCATTCATACAGTTTTATTACTACTGCTTTAAATTGTCATTATTGGTCCATATGCTGTATCCATTGCAGCAAGGACAGTATCTTGTCTCCTATAGGAAGACAATTATTGACCAACATGAGAAAGAGATTCACTATCTACAAGATGTCTTCATGGCCATGGAGCAGAACTATATAGATTCTGAGTATGAAAGCAAGTTGGAGTTCCAAAGCATGTGGGATGATCTCAAAAACAAGGTATAGAAGGGATTAAAGGGACAGGAACTGGGAGAGAAGTAAGAGAAAAATTGTTCAAGCTACTACAGATAGAATAGAGCCCTGTAACCAACAGTCAATAAAAGGGTGTGCCACTGTAGTTGCTTCAACTGCTTTTTGTAATTTTGTAAAACTGGTCAGGAAGGAAGATCATTCTAAAATATCAAGGGAATGCATTTTGGAGCTTAAAAAGCAACAAGGAGATCATCTGGCTTCCTCTGAACTACAGATGAAGATACTAAGGTCCAAATAAATAAATGACCCGCCAGACTCACGCTTCTGATTTGTGGTAGAGCCAGAAGAATTAATCTAGGTCTCCTGCCACTTAGCCCAAAATATTTTTTACCATATTGGAGATTATAAACTTAACTACTCCATAGACCTAGGTTTAGATATAGGGTTCTTTTTGTTTTTTTTTTTTTTGCTTTTATTTTTATTTTGGTACTGGGAATTGAAATCAGGAGCACTTTACCACTGAGTTATATCCCCAACTCTTTTTATTGAGACAGGGTCTTGCTAAGTTGCTGAGGTTGGCATGGAACTTAAAATCCTCCTGCCTCAGCCTCCCAAGTTGCTGGGATTAGAGGCATGTGCCACTATGCCTGGTGGGGTTCTTGTTTTCATGTTATGTCAATGTTTTATAAAAACTTTGAATACATTTTCTATATTTAGAAATTGAAAATATTTCACATAAAAATCTAAATTTTCGACTTCCCTTGAAAAATTTAAAGATCTAGTGGCAACATTGGGTCATGTTTCCAAATGGCAGCATTCATGTGGAGTTGTAGGAGCTCAAGTTCACTACAGGACCCACTCAGCCCACAATACTTTCTTATATTATCTTCCTGGTCTTTATGGGCATTTTGAAACAGTTCAAAACATGAGGTTTCTGGTGGAAATAAAGGGCATTAGTAGCATAATTTTAAACATTGGGTATTTGGGGGGAATTTCCTAGAATTTAGAAGAGAAGCACTTTCTACGAATACAACTAGAGAATGTAGTAGAAGATCTGTGGAGAAGGTTCCAAGAAGCACTCAAGAATTACACTGATGCCACAGAGGATCGGAAAATTGCCTTTGAAACCTTAAAGGTGAAGGACGAGAAGAGCTCCAAAGAAATTGAAGCACAAATGAAAAAAATACAGAAACTACAGGTAGTATCACCATCAAAAAGCTGCTTACACTACTCCATTATTCCCCTTTCCCCTTTCTCCAGTTCCCACTGGGTCTCATTACTCCACTGAGTGAGAAAAGATGATATACTCTGATTTCAGTTCCCAGGCTGCCCTTTTCCTGGTCAATAAAGACCCTCCTCTGGTCAAGTATTTCCTCTGTCTGTCCAGGAGGCCATAACTATTTCAAAAGGCAAAATCATGCTGCATAGTCGTGAGAGTGAAGATCAGAACCAGTATATCCGTAATGACAAGGAGTTGGTCCTTATACAACTGCGAAAACTTAAGGCTCAAAGGATGCAGGCTCGAGAGGTATCCCAGGAGAACTTAGTCAAGCTCACCCTGGAAAGTAATGCCACCCTCAAGGCCTTGAAAAAGATCGTTGATAAGGTAATAAAGGGGAGAGGACAGTCAGAACAAAGGCAAATAAACTGCTTGAGGTGAAAGGAACTTAGAGAAGTAGAGGAGGGTTTCCTCGTGCTTCCTAAGCTTAAGTGAACACTAGGAATATCTTCATTATTCTCTCTCCCCCCCCTCATACATTTTAAATTAAATAATAACAGCTTAATTTAATAAAAATATGAAATACTTAGACCAGTGCTTGGCACATGGTAAGCACTAGGTGTTAGATGTATTTATTACTGTTGTCTCTCATTTTAATGAGAAGTTCCGCTGGAGTTGTTTCATGCAGAGAACTAACTCCACTATTTCCCTTTTAGCCCTTTCCTAATGAAGTCTGTTCCTGCTTCCAACAGGGTGAAAAGATCCTTAAACTTGCTGAAATATGTAGAAAATATGAAACAGAGGAAGAGAAAGTGCTGCCTTTTTATTCATCAGTATTGACAGCTAATATACAGGAGGAGAATGAGGAACAAAATCCCGAAGAGCTTACTATGGAACTTGTGAAGGTAAGGGCTGGGAGAGGATAGGCTTTGGGATAGCATTTGCTACTGAGTCCTGAAGCACACTTTCCCTCTCTAACTCAATTACCAGGTGATGGCTGACTACGTAGGGATGGAGAATTTCTGGAAAAGGTACAACAAGGTGAAACTGGAGCAACTGAGCCTCCAACACAGACGAGCCCAGCTGTTGGAAATTAATGGGAAGCTTCGGGAGATGCTCAAGCAGTACTTGGATGGCATCTCTGTGAGTGATGAAGTGTTGAGCAAGTTCAACCCACTCTTCATAGTCAACCATCAAAGCAACTTATCCCAACCCTTGTCCACATCTACTGCCCAGTCAGGTGACAAACCACCTCCAACTACTTATAATATCATTGAAGCAGCCCACATCATCTCCCACACCCTGTGATCCAAGGGAGGACACGTCTTTCCAACCTCAAAGAAAAAAAATTTTTTTTTGAGACCCAAGTGCTTTGCTATTAAAAACTTCCATGGAGTTTATGAACTCCTTATATTTTTGCTGTCTTGGACAGAGCAGTTCACTTTGAAGACACTAGGAATACTGCCATCCTGGGGAGCAGAGAAAATAGGAAGGCAATGACGCAGTGAAGCACAGCCCTTTGGTGTTGTGGCACCATGGGAGCCCATACCAATACCTTAAGGACCTAGAGGCCAAGTGGGCAGATCCTATGGGCAGATCTTTGGGGTATATTAGGACAGCAAGAGGTGGTCAGGGGAAGTGGTGACCTAAGGCTTCCAACCACCCCCCCTTGCCAGGCAAGATCCAACTCCAGAATGCCTTTTTTTCTCAGCCCTTCACCTCTTTCCCACTTACAAAAAACAGCTTCAGAAAGTATCAGGTGAAGAATACAAAGCTCTTTAAAAGTACTATCATTTATTTCTTTTTACTCTTGTTTCGTTTTTCTTCCTTGAGCTTCTTTTTGGAGACTTTGGGTGTGTTGGCCTTTTTGTATAGGTGAAACCCAATGAGACACAGGAGGCCTGGCACCATGGCCATGCCTACCAGAGGCAAAATGCCCTTCACCAGCTTTTGCCAGTAGTTGGCTCGGATCAGTGCAATCAGCTCCACGTCATACTGCAACACTGCATCCGCTGGAGAGGCAGAGGGGAGGTGAGGATTAGAATCTCTTGTGCATTTTATCTGGGGCTTTGAATATGAATGAAAACAGGAAGGGCTGGCTATAGCAAAGCCAACTATGAAGCTGGCAAGACTTAAATGTGGGGTTGAGTTCCCTTAGACAAAGGCAGAGGAGGGTTATAAGCAGAGTCTAGTAATAGTCATATTGACCCCAACTACATGTATGGCTTGGATTCAGTGAGGTCTTTGACAGCACAGGAAAATTATGAATATGAAATATATAGGCTGTTCTCCATTTATAAAAGAACCCTCTATACTACCTATACCCATTTTCCAAAGAGCCATATGGACAGAATCATTGCAGAGCTAAAATTAACTGGATTTAAAGTAGACAACTTTAAAATTCCACCAACCAATGAGCACATTCAATGTGATTATTAGAAAAACAGTAGTTTGGGGCTGGGGCTACAGCTCAGTGGTAGAGCGCTTGCCTAGCATGTGTGAGGCACTGGGTTTGGTTATCAGCACCACATATAAATAAAGGTCCATCAACAACTAAAAAAAAAAGAAAAAGAAAAGAAAGAAAACTTACAAAAGAAAGAAAGAAAACAATAGTTTAGCTAGGTGTGGTAGTGCACACCTGTACACAAGAAACTGAGGCAGGAGGATCACAAGTTAGGGCCGGCCTGGGCAACTTAATGAGACCCTGTCTCAAAAAATAAAAAAGGCTGGGGGTATGGGTATAGCCCAGTGATAGAGTGGCCCTGGATTCAGTCCTCAGTACCATAAACAAACAAATAGGGGCAAGTGGAAGAGGAGTGAATGGGAAGGGAGAGGTATACAAAGAAGCAAATAAGCAGTACTGTGAATTGGGAAGTAATAGAACATTGGCTAAAATAGTTTCTCTCTAGTCCCCCTACCCTCTTTCCAGACCTTCCTCTAGCTGGGACTAGGAGAGGAATTATGTTCTCAATGCTCTGTGGAATAAAACACATTTTAGCTAATAGAACATTTGTTATAACCAAAAGCAAAAGATATGTGTCTTGGGAAATCTGTCCAGTATCAGCCCTTTAAAAACAGATATAATAGGGGTGTAGTTGTGGCTCAATGGGAGCTTCAACTCAGTTGTAGCTGAGTGTGAGGCACTGGGTTCAATCCTAGCACCACATAAAAACAAATAAATGCATTAAGTCCATACATAACTAAAATTTTTTAAAAAACAGATACAACAATGATTTATAAGAGTTTTCCAAGTTATGGGGTAGACTTGGCTTTTAAAGATTGCTTTTTTTGAGTTCCTTGACTATTCTGAGAGTAGTAATACAAGCAGCAGACCCATGTAGGTCAAGCACGTATCTCTTCCCTAAAAATATTCCAGCTGCCAGAGGTGGCCTTAACAGGTGATGTTTGTAGTCTCTATTGGTGACCTGAGCAGAAAAAAAAAAAGTGGCTCTGCAGAAGGAGGCCCCAGCCACTCCTGTCCCTTTCAGTAAACCTGATCTGGACCTTCTCAAGCTCCAGACCAAAAAACAAAAAAAATTAATTCCTTGTAGGGACTGGTTTTTTGATGGCCTGAAAGAAAGACCTAGTCAGATTACCTGGGACAGATGGTGGAAATCCCCGTTTTCCATAGGCCAAGTGAGAAGGGATGATTGCCCTTCGCTTCTCTCTGAGGGAAGGAATGTAAGTCACAGCCAGAGGTGGGAAGGTGGGCCAGTACCTTCAGTCAGCAAAACCCCTTGTATATTTATACCCAAAACATGAACTTTCCCACCTGCGTGTCTAACAGCAAAAGTGTCCATCTCCCTACAACCCCAACTCCTCCAACAAAACCAGAGGGGCACCGGTTTTAGATATCCTCAGAAGGCCTACTGATGTGGACCTGTCCAATGTGAAGCCACAGTCCTTTATCCCACATTCTACTGACTCCTGCAGGAGCAGGATGGCAGAGAAAACCTCTACCCAGGGAAAGGGGATACCCACCCTCCTATACCCTCTTCCCAGATACTCACCCTACACACATGTCTAGAAGGCTCTGCTCCAGACCTTGAGGAAGAAGACATAACTTACTGGAAGCTACTCACATTTACCAAGTCACCCAAGAGAAAGATCAGAGGTTCACACTTAACTCTCAATTGAGTCTTCCCCACTTCTCAAATTCCTGGTTTCCAATGGGGTATGGGGCAAGAGAAGTATTAGAAGTGGGGCTTAAATCTTAGGAAGTAACTGGAAGAGCCCTGGGGTCTTATTCCAAGAGGCCTTTCCTGGGCAACTTAGGGGTTGAAAAGCCAAGAAAGGGCATAGGTTGGGAAGAGGTGAAATGAGAGGCACAGGTCACATACCTGGAATCACCTGCTTTTGGCCAAGTTCTATAACCAGAGGATCTCTGGTCAGAGAGGTGTCAATAATGCGTCCATCTATCAAGGTACCCTGGTTGGGAGAGAGCGTCAAGAGCACATACCTAGTGCTTCCTAAGGAGGCGGGCAACACACACACCTGGACCGCAAGGTGGCGGCAACCCCCTTATTGCTGCAGTTTATCCCTCTAGGGCAAAAAGGAACAGGAAGTCCCAAAGGGCTGGCACTTACTAGAGACCTCTCCACCCTACGTTTCTCAGTGCCAAGGAGGAATTGGAGGAAAAGCACCAAGGGGAAATAGGCAGGAAAGAGGGGCGCCCCTCCCCCCCCCCCCCCGCCACGTGCTCTACGACCCCAGAGCCTGAATTTTTCCTTCCAAACCCTTGCCACGTGTCTAAGCCAAAGCTGACGTGTTTCAGCAATGCCCCGCCCCTCCTAGGCCCCGCCCCAACCCCTTGTGCCCCTCACCGTGTAATGTATGTGGAGCGTGTCTCCAAAAGCAGCGGGTTCTGCACACGGTTCGGGGGGCTCCACCTACGATCGGACTACAAGGGTCACGGAAGCTCCTCCAAAGATCTAGTTCTCTCCCCTAGACCCAGCACCATCCAACTCAGTTCCCGCACTTCCTCTCTTCCCCACTCCCAGGTTCGTTTAGATCCTGGAGTTCCCCCACAGGTTCTGGCCCATCTCCTCACCAAAGTCTCCACTTGGAGGGTCCGGACGGGACTTTCGGTTTCGAACCCAGCCTCAGCCCGGCACACCGTCCCACTGAGCAGCAGCAGCAGCAGGAGATGGAGGGGCAGGAATAAGGGGCGCAGGGTCATGACTGGATGGGGGCAGGGCACTGGGGCACCTGGACAGGCTACTCCAGTGGCGGAGATTAGGAGATCTTTTCCTCGGCGCCCAGGCGAGACTGGACGCGACCGGGCTTGTGGTGATGAGCGAGCTCCTCCTCTCGCAATCCTTGCTCCACCTTGTCCCCACCTCCTGGAGGGAGGAGGCCGCAGGAAGCCCTCCCTACTCTCTGAGATAGGGAGTTCGCATTCTGACCCATCTGTCCGTTAGCCGTTCTGTCCCACAGGAGGAATTGCTGCCACACCAACAGTTGTCAAAGGTGGCATCCCTCTCCCATCTCTATACCTTCAGCTCCACTCTCTGGAGCAGAGCACTGTCCTTTCCTTTTGCTTTTGGAAAGCTAACTGGAAAGCACAAGGAACTATTTTCCTGTAAGAATGGGATGAATTCCTGATCTTTTCCTCTGGCATTACCATTTTTCTGCTTTCATTAACAACCTTTTTAAAAGAGCAGCACAAAAAATAAATAAATAAATAAAAGAGCAGCACATACAAACCTTTTGTTTATGCAAGAATTTCAGTCTTTAAAGAGGGTTTCAAATGATTTCAGTCGATCCTACCAGTACCATTTGCATAATTTGTTCAGCCTTTGGCACCTGGATTCTGCTCGCTCAAAGGCTATCAGGGAGCTCACATTTACCAAACTCTGGGGCCATTTCTTGGCCTGTTGTCTTTAGCATCATCTCTCTGGTATTTGGTGCAACTGAGCTTTGATTGCCCTTGCAAGCCCTAGACACAACTACCTACTAGGCATCTCCACCTGGATGTTTTGCCAGCACTTCAGACTCAACACACCCAACAAGTACTCATTCTTCCTCCTTCCATCCCACCCACAACAACCTGGTCTTATTCTCCCAATCTCCTCTTTTTGCTAGGGGCTCAGCATTCTCTGATTATTCTTCATCTACATTCAACCAGTCTCCTTTGGCTTCCCCCTCCAGTCTCTCCAGCTCTTTTTCATTCCCATTAAGACCTCATTTTTTCTGCGCACCCTCCCCCAAGCCCCAGCCACTCTATGGGATTGTTAAAGAAAACACACACACACCAGCAGGAGGGAATTTCTGGAGTGATGAATGCTCCATAACGTGAGAGGGACATGAGTTGGATGCAAGCACTTGTCAAATCTTAAACTCTATGTTTACAATCTGGGAATCTCACTTTATGCAAATTATATCGCAAAATTCTAAATACTGAATATATCCCCATAAAACTATATTTCTATGTCTCCCTTAAAGCTGCATATGGTCACAGACATAGTGGGGCACACCTATAATCCCAGGTACTAGGGAGGCTGAAGCAAGAGGATCACAAATTCAAAGCCAGCCTAGACAACTTAGTAGTAAGTCCCTGTCTCAAAAAATAAAAAGAGGCCAGGCAAGGAGGCACATGCCTATAATCCCAGTGGCCTAGGAGACTGAGGCAGGATTGCAAGTTCAAAGCCAGCTTCAGCAAAAGTGAATGTTAAGGAACTCAGGGAGACCCTGTCTCTAAATAAAATACAAAAAAAGGGCTGGGGATGTGGCTTAGTGGTTTAGTGCATCTGAGTTCAATCCCTCTTACCAAAAAAATAAAGTGCTAGAGATGTAGCTTAGTGCCCCTGGACTCAAACCCCTGCACTGCAAAAACAAACAACCAACCAACCAACAACAAAAAAAACCTAGAGGACTTATTGGTCACCTAGTTTATATCTAATAAGAAACAGAAGTGTTGAAAGCATTGTCTTGGCCCAGTACCAAAAAAAGAAAAAGAAAAGAAAGTAAGTATTGTCTTGGACTTCCAAGAAAGTTCTTCAAAGGGAGTTAGCTAGGAAATGTATCATTGTGTTCCTCTCCCTCCCCACAAGGTCTTGCCTTCCTTCCTTCTGCTACCTGGAAGATAGATAAGATTAATTATGCTCTGGTAGCTATATTAGACCATGAGGTGATCATAAGGATGAAGGCTATGTCTAAAACTGAAGAGCCACCACATCAGCCCCTGGATTGCCTACCATCAGATGCCTTCCTCTAACCATCCCTTAGGGATCACTGGAGATTGAACCCAGGGTCTCCCCCATGCTAGGTTAAATACTCTACTATTGAATCACATCCCCAAACAATCAAACATCTTTAAATTGAGATTTTAAAAAATACTTTTTTATTTAAAAGAGGAATAAACCTCATTCCCAACCTCTCCTACTTGAGACATTCTGTACATTTTTACTATTTAGTTTGTCATGTCAGTTGCCCACCAAAAACCTACCATGACTCCACACTGCCCAGTGAATAAAATTCTGACTCCTTGACATGCCAATTAAAAGCTTTTGTAATCTAGCACTTATTTACTTTTCTCAACTGGTCTTTTAGCCTATTAAACTGAAAGCCTTTTAGAAACAGAACCTCACGTTTCTCTTTTCTATATCCTCATTGCTTGTGTCTGACATACAAATGTTTATGAACTAGACCAAAACCTCTTCCTGCTTCTGGACTGTGATCTGGCCATCAGAGGAACCTATACCATGTGTTTCCATCTCTATGTCCTAGTTCATGCTCTTCTCTTTACCTGTCAAGTTTCCTCCAGGTTAAATTCAAGTATCTCCTCAGTGAAGCTCTGATTCTCTTAGTTAACAGTGACTTTCCCTATTTTTGAACTTCAGGCATATACTTAGGGACATTTTTATATTTTCCCTTGGGTTGCAGCTATTTGTGCATGCCCCTCTCCTCCAGTCTCATATCCCCTGACAGCCAGCTCACTGATACCAAGGACAGGCTGTGATCATTCCTAGATCTCCCAAGTACCAGCTGAACAATAATCTCCAAATAACAGATTCTAGATAAATATGTTATTTTTCCTCCTTTGGTACTATGGATTGAGCTCCTCTCCAGTTTTTTTGTTTGTTTGTTTTTTGGACACAGAGTCTCTCTAAGTTGCTGAGTCTGGATTCCAACTTGTGATCTTCCTAACTTAGTCTCCTGAGTCACTTGGGATTGCAGATGTATGTACCACCAAACCCTGCACAAGTGCTTTATTTTGAAAAATTACACAATGAAATAAGGAGAAACTATCAAAAATAAAGAGCTAACTATACTAGTATGTAAATCTTCTAAGCCAAATGTATATACCCTTAAATAAAAAAGCAGGTACAGCACACATGTGACATAAGTGCATTCATATTTTAACTAAAATGTGTTGATATATATATTTTTAAAAGGTAATGAGAGGGGGATCAGGGTTGAGGCTCAGTGGTAGAGCACTTGCCTAGCATGTGTGAGGCACTGGGTTTGATTCTCAGCACTGCATATAAATAAATGAATAAAATAAAAGTCCATCAACATCTAAAAAAATCTTTTTTTAAAGGTGCTAGGAGCATAACTGAGGGTGGTGAGAAGATAGAAATGGGAAGAATAGACATCAAATTCCACATTACTCTATATATTTATGTTTTGTTTGTTTGGAAGTACAGGGAATTGAACCTAGGGCAACATGAATGTTAGACAAGCACTCTACCCCTGAGTCATATCCCTAACACTTTTTGTTTTGAGACAGGATCTTGCTAAATTGCCCAGTTGGCCTCAAATTTGTGAACCTCCTGCCTCAGGCTCCAATGTAGTTGGGATTACAGGCTTTATCCCACCCAGCACTATTACTTGGATCTTTTATAATATATTTTTATTGTAAAAAATTTTTAATTAAATATTAATCAACAAGATAGATAACAATACAAGGGAAGTGTGGAAGGTGTTGACTGAACTATGCTAATAAAGGTAAAGGAATCAGGGTGGAAGAAAAAAGGAAAAAAGGCCTGTGTTTAGAGAGGCCATGGGTAGCTTTGTGGAGGAGGTGAAACAAGCTAAATCTTAACATGGGATTTTTTTAATCAAACAATAAAGAAAGTAAAGGCAGAGAAAACAAGATTTTGGGGTGAAATTAATAAATCAACTTGGTGAAAATAAGAGACTGGGCAGAGAAGCAGAGAGGTAGGTGGAGAGGGAATTAAGGGCTGGTTGTGAAGAACCCTGAATGCCAGTCTAAGGCAGTGGAAACACTTTGAAAGTTCCTGCTACATTCCTAGAATGGTGTCAGAAAAGTGGGAGGCTATTGTCTTGTTCAGGCTCTGTTTGAGAACCTGAATGTGAAGGGAGAGTGGATACAGTGAAAAAGAAAAGAACAAAACTAAAACAGACAACAATATCCACCTACAGAAGGTAGCACAAGCCCACCTCGACTCAGAAGGGACCAAGGAAGGAGCTTTTTCCCTGGGTTAAGTTAGAAGAACCTGAAAGAGAAAGATGAGATGGGGTTCTGGAAAAGGGAGGGGAGCTCACTCAACCCTGACTAGAAGTATTACATAAATCAGAGAATCACTCCTAGAAAAGCTCCCACCTTCAGAGGTGCCAGAAAACTCTCAATGGTTTGCACATAGGTAGAACTGGTCAGCCCTGTGCATGGAAAGCCAGTTCTGCCTTGAGTGTTTCTACCCTGCTATGTCTAGCTCAGAAGCCACATTGGATCCACAAGTAGGGCCCAGAACTCTCCTGCGGTTCATGGCCAAAGTGACACACACGAGCAGACACTTTCACACCTGACCCAATTTCCTCACTTCCAGTGAGGAACCACACTGCCTTCAGTGGTTTTGCTTCCTTTAACATACTCAAAGCTTCCATTTCCTCTGTCCTAACATGCTTCACCTTTCTCAGCAATTCAGAGTTATTCTTACCCATACCAATAACCAGGGTCAGGAAACCCAATTAGAAAAAACCTTTCTAATTAAGGAATGAAAGCATCTGGATCCTGTCACTCCCCAGGGACCACCATGATACTCCACCTCTTCAATTACTGAGTTAGAAAGTGAGAGAACTGGAAAGAAGCTGCTTAGCATTATTACAGCCTGACCAAGTACACTACTCCCAACTCTGTGCAGCAGCAAAAGACAGGGTATCTGCTACACAGTTATTCTCCAAATGGTACATTATATATATCCCAAAGGATTCCAGAGCATCCCAAAAATGGATTCCCAAGTCCCTCCATGAGTATAGAGGTCTGACCCATTTTTAACACAGACCTTAAAACATGAAAGTACTTGCCATCAGGCACAGTGGCACATGCCTACAATCCCAGCAACTCGGAAGGCTGAGGCAGGAGGATCACAAGTTCAAGGGCAGCCTTGGCAATTTAGCACAACCCTGTCTCAAAATTAAAAATAAAAAGGGCTGGGAGTGTAATTCAGTGGTGGAATACTCCTGGATTCAATCTCCAGTACTGGGATACGTGGGGATAACAAAAAATATATAAAACTTGTCAGCTTTCTCTTTTAACCAATCCAGAAATTTGAATTGGCAATGCTGAGTGCAATGAATCCCCAGAGCCTTCAGACCTTGTTGTACCTCATATTGTTTTGTTTCTTGCAGTGCTGGGGATTGAGCCCAGTACCTCATATATGCTTGGCAAGCACACTACAACTGAGTTACATCCCCAATCCCACTGCCCCTATACTCTGGAACAAAGAGTATAGCTTTGTCCCCCAGGTTGTTTCCTCAATCCATGTTCCCCACAAACTGGATGGTTTAAATAACTACCACAAGAGGGCTGTCTTCTACGTCTTCCTGGAGTCTTGAGTATTTGGGACAAAAAGGAATAGGACAATCTCTTCAAGTCTGTTCAGCTCAAGCGTGCTCCATTATCATTGTCTGATGAGAAGTTATAGCTCTGGAAGTTATCTATTTATTAACACACAAATAAAGCACTTGGGAAAAATGCTCTTATTAGCAGTCTGTCACCGAGCAGAAGACCTTGGAGGAGCCTAGGAGGAAACTGTCATCCGATTTGTGTATTTGTGTGTGTTGTGTGGGGGGGATGGTAGTACTAGAGAATGATGTCATCTAATTTTGAGGGTAAATGGGTAATGCCTCAAGCTACAGAGTTGGTACAGTGATATCTAGCAGTTTTGAGGGTTACAAGTAGGCAGAAGCACTTGGTCCTTGAGAGTGATAGCTTATTAACAGGAGAGAGGCTGAAAAGGAAAAATGGCAGGGAAGGCAACTGAAAGGTAATTGAATACAAATTATATACTTCATACTGGTACTTGGGCTTCCAAGCTTATTATAGTCCGAAATCCTGTCCATTACCTACCACAGCAACCTGGGAAGACCTCTGTCCACAAAGCATAAGAAAGTATTGAGAATGGGGGAGGCCTGGATGGCTTAACTAGCCTAAGCATAGCACCATCCCTTTTTCTTTGCCTGGAGCCAGACAACAATATCAAAAGAGAAACAGAGCAGTGGTGAGAGTGGGATGGGAAAAAATAAGCTTTATAGAATAGTTTGATTCTCCAAGACATCTAACAATCTCTGAATGAGGCTTCGCATCCTGATAGTAGGGAACCACAAGCTAGAAGTAGAGTTGATGTAGGGCCATCCACTCAAGAATCAAGTTCACAGATTTGTACACTTAATGCATATTTGCTACCAAAATCCAGGTAGGGGGACTCCAATATATGATTGAGGGGGTCCATGTCCAAATGGAAGCACCTGATGTGCAGGCCTAGGGAGATCTGAGATTGGAAGAAATACAGTATCCTCCAAGTTCAGGGCCCTCCAGTCATTGGAATGCACAAAGGATACCCACAGGTGATAAATATGGCTAATTTCAGAGTTACACCCTTCATTTCTAGAGGAGCAAAGTCACAGAGCCTTCACATTCCATCATCAGATTCATTTGGACCCCCTACTATGGGATATGATGGGGGAAGAAATAAATAGTGTAGAGATGGAACTAAGTTCTTCCATAACCTCACTCTCCTCTCAGCAAGTGTATCCATTCTCCCCTCTGCGGAGAGAAGAAGCGTTCTGGAGAGAGGGACCACAAAGAGAACTACCTTCACCATTAACCCAATACCCCACAGCTGCTTCACATCAAGGATGAAGGTCTGCTCCAAAGCTGCATAAAACAAGTTTAATTTCCAACCAAGGTCACAGTCATTGTGTTATCCCACATTTTGAGCAAGGATAGAGAAGGTGAGTTATTAAACATATACAGTCTACATTCCAAAGGAGGAAAAAAGAGAAAAACCAGATCAAAACTGCATTTACCACTATAACACCACAAACAAACTTTGGAGTACGGGGAGGAGGGGAGTCCCCAGAAAGAAGAAAACTAGAACATGGGAAAGCACAAAATTAAATCCACCTGAGGAGACCAGAAATGAAATGAAATACCCAATCCTAAAAAATGCTATTAGGTGAATGGGAATGTAGAAAGGCCCACCCCTGCTCAAGGACCTGGCAGTCAGGGATGCTACTAGATCACTTACTGCCCCCTGCTGGAAAGATCTGAAGCAGCATGAATGCAATCTCCAAGGCTGCTTCCTAACATCCTCAGTCCCATATTGGTCTCTGGACCTCTCAAACACAAGATGGGGTTGAAGCCTAAAATAAAGAAAACATATTTGGAACTGGCATCTAACTAGGGAAGGTCAAAAAAGGAGTGAGGCAGGAGAAGAGGCAAAGTACTCTCCAACTGCAAAGATACACAGTGGGGAATCAGAAATAGGAAAAAAAAAACAAGAAAAAGAAAGACAAGCAGGCAACAGTGGTGAATAAACTGAGAAGGCAGAGGAAAGAGTTCAGAGAGGGAAAGGCAACAGGGACAGCACAAAAAAATCAGGAAACAGAGCAAAGAAAATATATGGAGGAAATAATCTACAGAGTCAAAGAGTGAATGCATTTTAAAATGGACAAAAATGAAACAGAACCTCCAACACCCCCCCACACACACACACCAAACACACATACACACACACACACACACACACACACACACACACAAAACCACACACAAAGGCCTAGAGAGCAAGATACCTGCAAACACCCACTGCATTTTGGGTAACACCACTAAGTAACTGGCACTGAGGGAGACACCCCTAAGCCTCTTTCACAGTTCAAATCTGGGTGGGGTCAGGAGTATTGATCTGCTTGCTGTAGACAAAGATGGCAGGAAATCTGGCCCCATGGAGTGGGGCTTGGGCAGGCCTTCTGGAAAGTGGTCCCTTAGCCCCAGGGCTCAGGCCTGAGCCCTGACCTTAGCAGAAAGGTTATAGGCAGCCGTCTTAGAGCTCAGGGAGCAGCCAGCACACACAGGAGCCCACAAAACAGCGACAGCTTCACAGAATCTGCAGAAGTCAGGACTTTAGGGACAAGTGCCCTCTGTAGACAGACACAGTAGCAGCAGCTTCTGAACAAACTACATAATAATGAGGGATGGACCCTGAAGACCACTGTCTCCTACCAGCACCAATCACCACCATTCAGGGTCCAGTTTCCTCCAATCCAATCCCCAGATCCATTTATGATAAGTGAGTTGAGGACAGGGGAAGGCTGTTGGAACGAAGGGGAAGGGGACAGCAAGGATAGTTTGAGGGCCTGGAAACAATACAAAATCTTCAGCTCTCAGCTCGTTCTGTACTAGAAAAAGAGAATTAGAGAATAAGGGGATTGATATTGAGGTCTGCTATGTCAACCCAACTCCACGGCTTCTCATTAGACTACCCAGTCAGTCCTGATCAGGCCAGCAGGACTATTAGGGTGAGAAAACTTCTGACAAAGGACAAATGAAACCATCCAGCCCCCAGGATCAGAGGGCGAGGCACAGGAAGGCAGGAATAGGACTGACCCATGCCTCACCTCTTAATAACAAACAAGGAATGTAGAAACCCTGAAGCCTTCCCCACCACAATGCACCCCACCCCTGTGTACCCTGGGTCCCAAACATACCAGCCTTGCTATCTCTACCTCCCCCTCAAGCTCTTGAAGAACAGATCTAAGGATAGTGGGGGAGGATCAGTTAAACACTCTGGGCTAACAATGAGTAGGTTTCTCTTTGCTTCTCATTAATAAGGCAGAGCAGAATGGCATCTCCTTGGGAACAGTCACCTAGGGATAAATGCCACCCCCTGCCCTAAGAAGGGTGGATAAAGGGGTATAAGGAAGATGGTAGTAAAAAAATCCATGATCTATCCTATCATCCAGGAACACCTACCTGCAGAGAGGAGAGGGATGAGTCCAAGACAGGCAGTCCTGTCTAAATGAAACCCTCTTCCCTTTATCTCAGCACAAGGAAGGGACAAATGACAGGCTCCACTGGGCAGTGTCCTGGCTGTAAGCCCTGAGCTGCATTCTACCCCTCCCTCTTTCCCTGTGGACCCCAGATATATATCTCTCTATACATGTATATACAGGCGCACACATGCACGCACACACAGAGAGGCCCGTGCAGTTTCCATGTAGAACAGGGAGAGGGTGTCAAAGAAAAGGAAGACAAGGAAAAGGAGAGGGGTCTAAAGGGGACAGGAAAGGGACTCAGATGCCAAAAGCACAGCAACCAGTGCCAAATGAACAAACGGACAGAATACCCCATCCCACCTCCCAAAACCCAGAGAGTGAAGGGGGTACCCCATGAAACCATAACAACCTCGTTTTTGTTTTAAATCCAGTAAATTGGAATGATTCATCATCAGGACAGTAATTGGGGACTGGTCATGTCGGTGGACAGGGAGAGGAGGAGAGTCGGGGAGGCAAGGCTCTTGCTGGGCATGCGGACATGATACCCAGGGCCCTAGCCACACTTGCAATGGAGGGGAAGGGGTAGGGCTGGGATAGGGAAACAATAGGTATGTAAGGGATGGGTAGGGTAGTCAGATAGGGCTGCCTGGCTCTCACTTCTTGTTTTTGAGCTGATTGGCCAGCCAGTCCAGGCCTTCATACAGCCCGTCCCCGCTGGTAGCACAGGTAGCCTGAATGTACCAGTTGCGATGGCGCAGGGAATGTAGGCCCAGCTTGTCTGTGATCTCAGCAGCATTCATAGCATTCGGTAGATCCTGGAGTGCAAGAGAGAAACACATAAAGGAGGCTTAGGATCTTTCAAAGGCTTCTAAAGCGCCACCTACCTTTTCCTCCTCCTTCATTTTAGGAAACCATACTTTGGACTCAGTCATCCTAGACCCCCAGATCCAAGGCATCAGTTAGTTATTCCATAGAGGAGTTGGAAACCAAACACAGGGTTGGTAAAGAAGCAGAAGTGATTCAGACAAGGTGAAGAATTAAATCTGCCTGACAGCAGGAGTAAGAGCAGTTCCACTAAAGTTCACAATAGAGAAATGAAAGATTTGAAATGATGTTTTCTACCACACTGATCCCTGAGGACTAAAATGTTGCTAAATAAACCTTGGCAGAGAAAATGAGAGGCATAAGCAAGCTGACTGCTTATATTTTCCACACTTCCAAAATTGAGGGTACAGTCACAGGACTATAAGCTTGTGACAATAAGCCCAAGACCCCATGATTTCCACAGACTGGTTGCCCTCTCCCAAATTCAGGTATGGGGAGAAGTCTCACCTGTTTATTCGCAAAGACAAGGAGCACAGCATCTCGGAGCTCATCCTCTGCCAGCATCCTCATCAACTCTTCCCGGGCCTCATTCACTCGCTCCCGATCATTACTGTCAACCACGAATATCAAGCCTAGGGAGGCACAGCATGGGCTGCACAGATATGACAGATGCCGCATTGCCCTCCCCCAGATCAACACCCTTTTCACCCCCTTCGAATCTGCTCCTTTTCTTTTTTTCTCTACCCACAGGAGATGCAGCAGAACAAGGGTTGGTGTCCCTTAACTAAAGAAAACAGCCACACTTTGTTCATACCCAACCAACCCATTCCAGTCCTGAGCAGTTTATCTGTCATACCTTGAGTGTTCTGGAAGTAGTGTCTCCAGAGAGGCCGAATCTTGTCCTGGCCACCTACATCCCACACTGTGAAGCTGATGTTCTTATACTCTACTGTTTCCACATTGAACCCTTTGGGAAAATACATGCAATGGTTACTTGTCCTCAAATACCAAGCCTGCAAACAATGTCCCAATGAGTTTGGTCCTGTTTCCCCTCAGCCTTCCTCATGACACCAACAATAAAAAGCTAATGTTTCCTCAGACCTGACAGTCTGACGGCCAAAAAGAAAATTTAAGGGGAAGAGTCAAAGAGAATGAGAAGTTCTAGTCAGGAGGTTCATAGCTGCCTGGGTAATGTAAATCAAGCTTCTCCAATCACTCCTTCAGACTCTGCCCCTCTCTCCTGCAAAGAAATGACTCAGCCCCATTCCTGTACCCTGGCCCTCAGTGTCTGCCTCATCTAAGATGTGAAGCTGAGAGACAGAGTGTATAGTAAAAAATCAGCTTTAGTACCGGAGCCCCAGTGCAGAACAAACTGACCATGATGATCTGAAGCCCTGATCTATGTGGCAAATGTTCTCCCTCCCATAGACAGGTCTTAACCAGGGAACAGCCACCTAAGATCTAAACCAAAGCAATTCCAGGCCTCTGGCAGGAACATCAAAGCTCTTCACCTGCTTTCCAAACAACACAAAGAACAAACCAACTCTAGGGCCTGAGGGCAATTGCTGATGCCAGGTTGTGGAAGTTCCCGTATCAGGGAGGGCCAGGATACGTGGGCAAATGGCAGTACCAGCACCTGCTAGTAAGTTAAATAGTCATCCTTTTCTGAGGCTCACAAATTGTATGGACTTGCCTGGGGAGAAGCCAGGTAGGGGATCTAGGAATAGGCCCTGGCTCAACTGTTGGCATAAAAGCCTACATACTAGTTGCGCCCTTACCAATGGTAGGAATGGTGGTGACAATCTCCCCCAGTTTTAGCTTGTACAGTATAGTAGTCTTCCCTGCAGCATCCAGGCCCACCATCAGGATGCGCATCTCCTTCTTCCCAATCAGGCTCTTCAGAAGGTTTCCAAAGATATTGCCCATGATCACAGCAGCTGCTTTCTGAAGACAGTGGGGCCCAAGTCAGGGCAGTGGCAGTCTGGTCCCTGATATGGAAGACTTGATCCTAGATAAAGAAAATGCAAATCATTACCATCATTCATTTGTCAAGACTTCATGTAAATGGAATTTGCCAAAGTCATAGTGGGAGTTCATTTATGACAACTGAGAGCCTGAGGGGATTATGAATATCAAGAACTACTCAGATACATCCTGAGCCTTTGGGAGCAGAGACAAAGCTGGGAACATGCAGGATCCATACCCCTGCCAGTAATGTACTGTGTGACTCTGGGAAAATTATTTCATCTTTCCAAATCTACACCTGTAAGCTGAGGGGGTTCAACTAGGTGATTTCTAAAAGTTCTTTCAGTTCTGACATTCTATACTACACCCCAAGGCATTGCAAGATCATTTATACCCCTCCCTCACCCAACCTTACTGAGACTTCTAGAAAGAGTGGGAGAGGAGGGAGTGGAATGAGGAGTGGCTCTCTGTGACTCCTGACAAGGTTCAGGCTTGTCAGGTTCTCAAGGTTTTGCTCTCAGTACTCATCAAGAGATTCTGCTTCTTCCCTATATATTTTTGCAATTCCATCTTCCTTCTACATCAGTGTAAATGAAGAAGAAATAAGAAAGCAGCACTCCTGGGCTGGGGATGTGGCTCAGCAGTAGAGCGCTCTCCTAGGGCGTGTGAGGCCCTGAGTTCCATCCTCAGCACCATATAAAAATAAATAAAGGTATTGTGTCCAACTACAACTAAAAAATAAAAATATTTTTTTTAAAAAAAGAAAGCGGAGCTGGGGATGTGGCTCAAGCAGTAGCACGCTCACCTGGTATGCGTGCGACCTGGGTTTGATCCTCAGCACCACATACCAACAAAGATGTTGTATCCGCCGAGAACTAAAAAAATAAATATTAAAAATTCTCTTTCTCTCTCTCTCTCTCCTCTCTTAAAAAAAAATAAAAATAAAAATAAAAAAATAAAAAAAGCGGCACTCCTAAGAGGCTAATTCTTTACATTCCGAACTACATGCTGCTTAAGATATGCCCTATCCATATAATAGCATACTTGAAAATGGGAGATAGAGGGGAGCGAGGCTATCCTCTCCTTAGTCAGGCAGATCTAGGTTCACTGTAGCCCATCCACAGAGCAGCCAGTGATTTTTTTTTTCTGCCTTACTAGAGATTGAACCCAGGGCCTTGCACATGCTAGACAAATGCTCCTTCTACCACTAAGCCACAATCCCAGCTCTAAAAAACCAAAATCAGGCTGGGGATGTGGCTCAGCAGTAAAACATTTGCCTAACATGCATAAGGCCTTGGGTTCAATCCCTAGGATAGCACAAAGGAAATAAAAGCAAAATCATGTGATTCCCCTACTCAAAACCCTCTCTTATGCTTGTCTAATATCAACAAAGATCTGGATCTGAGTCCCAGTATCACCCCCAGTCACAAAACAAAAACCTCTCTTGGCTTCATATCTGTCTTCAATAAAATCCAAAGTCCATGCCATTGTTTACAAGGTCCTGCAAGATCTAGACTCAGGCCAAGATTTATCTCTTTGTTTAATATTTAGTTTTTAGTTGTAGTTGGACACAATACCTTTATTTTATTTATTTATTTTTATGTGGTACTGAGGATCGAACCCAGGGCCTTGCACGTGCCAGGCGAGCGCTCCACCTGAGCCCCAGCCCCAGCCCTCATCATCTCTCTTACCACTTTCTCCTTTGCTTGCTCCACTCCAATTCCCCAATTTCCTGACTCAGAGTTTATGTTTTTGCTATTCCCTCTGCCTGAAATGCTCCCCTACCATGTAACCTTCATGGATCACTCCCTTTTTTTCTTCAAGTGTCTGTTCCAATGTCACCCATGAAAGAGGCCTCAACAGGTTCAACATAAACACCATTTCCTACCTCACTATCATACTTTACTTATCATTATAACATTTATCACCATGTGACACATTATATAATGGTTTCTTGCTGTATTATTTCACTCCTCCTACTATACTGTAGATCCTTATGTGTTCTATGTCCCTAGAACCTAGAATAGTACAAAGCACATAATAACTGAATAACAGAACTAACTCCTAGGTTCTCTACTGACCTCACTGACAGCTCACTCAGATTGGATTTTTATGTCTGGTATATAGTAAGCACTTAATAAATACCTGATGAAAGGATAAAGAGTAGTAAGAACCACTATGAAGATACAAAATGCCTACCTGCCCATCTTGTCCATTGCTTCTAACAGAAATTATCAGATTCATTCATTCATCTCTCTTCTTCTTCACTGCCTTCTCTATGGCACAGGATAGCCATATAAATGCATCTTTGAGACATGAAATGGGGGTTCAGAACCACCCATGTTAGTCAGTTGTCTGTGCCTGCAGGAGGCATGCATCAGAGGGCAGCTTATTCAGCAATCACCATATGCCAGCTACTGGCAATCTCTTATGGTCTGGGAACCAGAGAGAGATACACACATCCCAAACCCAAAAGGTGAAGAAACAGGTCAAGACAGAGTACACCCAAATTCAAGAATGTGAAAGATGGATGGGGAAGAATTCTATTTAACAAGCTATAACATGGGAGTTTGATGAGAGTTTTTTTTTTTTTTTTTTAAGAAACTTCTTCACGCTTTTTGTTTTGTTTTTCTTATTCAATCTGCAGTAAATTCCAGACTAATGCAAAAAAGTCAGAACAACAGCCCCTGGAGACCAAAGTACTAGCTTGTCCAAAAAAAATAGAATCAATGCCTATGGAGTATTTCATCTTCAAAGGTTTCCCCAGACATCCACTAATGAGCCAGGCGTGGCACTTCTGGTAGATTCCCCAGATGAGCCCTACCCCTGACCCACAGGGCTTAACACCCAAGAGAGAGGGCCTGGCTCAACTTTAGGACTCAATTTCAACTAAATGACCCACTAACCATCATCATTCCTGCCCTTCTTGCCTCAACCCACCCAGGTAGACAGACTCCTGAGGATCCCTGAGGCAGGAGGGGACACCTGCCCAGCTAATCAGATCAACACTGACAATTTGTAGTAGTCAAGACTTCAGAGTGGCTACCATCTCCTCCAGAAATATAAACCTTCCCCAAGTCTTTCTCATCTTTATCCTACCTCCTGCTCAGGAGACCTTTCTTTCAACTCTAGACGATACTTTGTTTTAAAGGTTTGATATCAGGCTTTGGCCCAGATTCTGAATTGAATTTATATTTATAATTGAATTGAATTTATATTTATCTTGCTGTCCTTCATAATTGAATCTACTGTTGAGTAAATGATTATCAACAGGGGCTGGGGTTGTGGCTCAAGTGATAGTGCACTCGCCTAGCATGCGTGAGGCACTGGGTTCCATTCTCAGCACCACATAAAAATAAAGATATTGTGTCCACCTAAAAAAACTAAAAAATAAATATTTTTTAAAAAAAGGATTACCAACACAAGTATAGTAGTGGTTAAAAAGACATAATCAGTCCATCCTTTGACCCATAACATGTGAACCTTTAGTTTATTTCTCTGCTAAGCTGTCGTGATGAAATCTTGCTTTAAAAGCTGACCTTACGGTTGCTTCTATTTCTGTTTCCTTGCATGCCATATTAAGGTCCCTGAATGATGTGAACCACTCTTATGGTACTTACCACCTTCTAGAGTTTTTTCCTTCCTTTATAGATATGTACGTTTACTATCTCCCCAATTAAACTGTGTACTTCCAATTGGTAAGGACTATATCCCTTATTTTGGACCTGTCCTCACCCCTAGTGTCAACTTTGTAAGAGTTCAGTCAAGCACACTGTCAAATTTATTTAAGTCCCATCTAAGGATATCTTTATATAATTTCTTCAGCTCAGGAGTACTTAATTTCAGATGGTTGCTTAAATATCCATTCCATAATATCTGACCCAAGGACTGGTTCATGAACTCCATGAAAGGACTAGAAGAGCAGAATTGGTAGAATCTTCTCATCACTTAATATGAATATCAGATGTAAAAATAATATAAAAAAATAATATGAAATGGCATTGATAAATATATGTTTAAATATCCAGTAGCTGCTAAGTGGAGTGGTACCTGCCTGTAATCCTGACTGAGCTCAGAATACTGAGGCAGGAAGATCACAGAGCCAGCCTCAGAAACTTAGTGAGACCCTGTCTCAAAATAAAAAATTGGGCTGGGGATGTGGCTCAGTGGTTAAGTACCCCTGGGTTTGATCCCTGGTACCAAAACAAACAAAAACACTGTGTGTGTGTGTGTGTGTGTGTGTGTGTCTCTCTCTCTCTCTCTCCCCCCTCCCCACTCCTTGGCCTTGAAATTAATGGACATAATGATTCTCTTTAAATATAATTAGAAGCGTGACTTAGCTGAGTTTTCCAAAGGGAATGCTGGCTTTCTAAACTTTCTCTGTCCCTGCCTATTACCAGATAGTATGCTGTTTTATCACTGGGATGGTGGTAGCTTTCAGCTTTTGTGCCATGAACACAAACTTTTGGCTACACAGCTAATTCTCACTTCTATCATAATGCATTCCTTAAAATAATAATAATAAAAAAAAGCAGAATGGCAAAAAATAAACAAACCCTGAATTCTCTCTCCATGTACTGTAGAGCCTATACAGTTACTCCTTTTCACCACAGATGGTGAAACACAGGACTTCTCAGGGCAAAATGCCAGGGTTCCATGGGCTGTTGGAAACCAAGAAGAGCAGTTAAAACTGAAGGTGAGTGACTCAAGATGAAAAAATGGAATATAAAAAAAAAACGAAAAAATGGAATTTGGTAATAGTTCTATTAACAAAGAAGAATATAGAATAACATTCTATATTACAGTTAGAAATTTTGTTATCAGACATAAAAATAACCACTGGAGCTACAAAATTTGTTCCAGTATTATCTGTGTGGGGCATTGTATGAATTCAATCAAGCAAATTTGCTGATTCAAAACTCATCTGAGGATATCATCACCTGAGGACCACTCACCACTCCCACCCCACCCCCTCAGGAGAGGCAGGCTGTTGCTATGGCTGGCTGCTCAGTTGTCTCAGCTTGTATATATTGCAGGAAAATGCCCGTCTCCAGCTCCAGGCCATTCTGAAAGTTGCAGCCCTGTCTGCCATACACATTCCCCCACCTTATTTATATATATATATTGCTGATAGATCTTTATTTTTTTTAATATGTGGTGCTGAAAATTGAACCCAGTGCCTCACACATACCAGGCACGTGCACTACCACTGAGCCACAGCCACAGCCTCTCCCCCACCTAATTTTAGTGACTGACTAGCCTTGTATTCTGAAACACCTCTAAGGGGACCTCTGATTTGGCACCACCACCTTCTCTTCAACAGAAAGGAAGACCAAACCTTCTGCTGTCAGGCAAGATGCAGAAAAAGCAGTTATATTCCCAGATAATTTTCAGATAATTTTCAAATTGAGACATCATTAACAGATGGTATTTTTAGCACAGCTAACCAAACAAACCAATAGAATTTAAGGAAACAAAAGCAGGGTATGTCTGCATTCAGTTTCCTCAGTACAACTGATCTGTGACTATAAACTCCCAGTTTTTACCTCAAGTGCACTGAAATCAGAACACAAGAACTTCTAAGTTAATATATCAGCAACTTCTATTAGACTCAAAAATTTCCCAAAGCTAAGAAATTGCTTGTGATGTCAGCTTCTAATCATTCATCAGATATTTATTGAAGCCAGGCATGGTGGCACATGCCCATAATTCCAGGAGCTCAGGAGGCTGATACAGGAAGAGCCTACATTCAAAGAAAGCCTCAGAAACTTAGCAAGAGCCTGTCTCAAAATAACTTAGAAGGGGCTGGGGTTGTAGCTCAGTGATAGAGTGCTTGCCTCGCATGCATGAGTACCTGGGTTTGATCCTCAGCACCACATAAAAATAAATTAAAATAAGATATTGTTTTTAAAAAGGCTTTAAAAAATAAGAAGGGCTGAGGATGTGACTCGGTAGTTCAAACTCAGTAGATGAACCTCGGGGTTCAAACACTGGTACATAAAAATACATATTACACACACACACACACACACAAACACACACACACAACATGGGGAAATAGAGAATACTGAACTATGAATTCAGAGAAGATAGTTTCTGCCTTCATGAAACAACCTAATGAGAGAGAAAGACTAGTAATAAAAAATTACAAAACAACGTAAGGATAACAGTGAGGTAAGCACAAAGTTTCATGAGGACAGAAAACCAGAGAAGTTAATCAAGAATAAAAGATAAAGGATGATTCCCAGGGCTGGGGATGTGGCTCAAGTGGTGGAGTGATCGCCTCGAATACGTGAGGCACTGGGTTCGATCCTCAGCACCACATAAAAATAAATAAGTGAAATGCTGTCCATCTACAACTAAAATAAATAAATATTTTTTTAAAAAAGATGATTTCCAGACATATTCTCAGGTCACAACTGAGCTGACTCCTGAAAAAAGGAAATAACCACACAATAAAGATGGAATGAATGAGAGGAAATAGTGTGAGCAAAGGCATAGACTGAGTTACAGATAGCGCTTTTTCTTAGCAAAAACCTTGGATTAAGCACAGTGAATCAACGAAAGTGAAGAGGAATGGACTAGAAAGAGAAGTAGGGGCTGGATCATGAGGGCCTTAAAAGCAGCACTGAGCAACATGATCAAATATGTACTTTAGAAAGACCATTCTGGAATCAGATTCCAGAGTAAATTAAAAGAGGGAAAGACCAGAGGCAGAAATCACTTGAAAGGTACAGAAATAAAATCATAAGTTCTTAAATGGAGGTGGCAATAGAGAAGGGGATAGATTTGAAACATCAAAATGGTAGAATCCACAGGATTTGATTACTGATTAATTGTAGGAAAGAAGAGTCAAACATGATTTCTGGGTTTCCAGCTCAGATGACCATGTGGCTTTTCTTCAGGAAGGAAATAAAAGAGGAAGAGATCTGAGGGTAAAGATGTTTATTTTTAAATTAAACATTGATTTTGAGGTGATAAGGTATGAAATACAGGAGACAAGTGTGGGCTGGGAATTTGGGTGTCATCTTTGCAGATGGGAACTGAAGCCCTTAAGAGGAACCAAAATGACCCAAAATGGCAGAAATTACTGGGTATCTACACAATGACCATTCTTTCCCTTCTTCCTTCTAACAGAACTCCTATTTTGTTCAGATGTTAGGGTACAGAAGCAGGATATCAAATGTACTTCAGCAGACACAGCCCTTCCTCAGCACCAGGGAATGAAAAGTAATCAGTATAAAAGACATTCCATTTTCTTGCCAATGACTGGGTCATAAATGGTCATTTGCTAATTCTAGCTAATAAATATAAGAGGCAGGTACATTGGTGCATACCTGTAAACCCTGATAAGGCAGGAGGATCACAAGTTTGAAGCCAGCCTAGGCAATTAAAAAAAAGAAAAGGAAAGGAAAGGTGGGGAGACGCTGAAATCTTGGCTCAGTGGTAGAGCACTCACCTAGCGTGTATGAGGCATTGGGTTTGATTCTCAGCACCACATATAAATAAATAAATTAAAGGTCCACTGACAACTAAAAAAAAAGAAAGGTGGGGGCTGGATATGTAGCTCAGAGGTAGAACACTGCTAGGTTCAATGCCCAGTACTGAATGGAAAAAATTTTTAAAATGTGAGAAAAGAGCTGAGGGTGTGGCTCAACAATAGAAAATGTGTGAAGCATGCCAAGTCCCTGGATTTGATTCCCAAGCCCCACAAAAATAAATAAATAAGGAAATAAATAAATAAGCAAGCAAGCAAGCAGATAAATAAATGGCAGAAAGGGAGCCCAGTTAAGACTAAAAAACAGCTGGGCACAGTGGCATATGCCTATAATCCCAGTGGCTCCAGAGGTCGAGATAGGAGGATCGTAAATTCAAAGACAGCCTCAGCAACTCAGCGAGACCCTATCTCTAAATAAAATATAAAAAAAGGGCTGGGGAAGGTGGCACATACCTGTAATCCCAGTGGCTCTGGAGGCTGAGACAGGAGAATCATGAGTTCAAAGCCAGCCTCAGCAACAGTGAGGCACTAAGCAACCCAGAGAGACCCTGTCTCTAAATAAAATACAAAAAAAAAAATCCCCAGTACCAAAAAAAAAAAAAAAAAGAACATTAAAGGAGGGCTGGAGGTAAAGCACTTGCCTATCATGCTTGAGACCCTAGATTATGATACTCAGCACCAATTAATTAATTAATTAAAGATAGAGGGCAGCTGGGCACAGTGGCACACACCTGTAATCCCAGCAACTTGGAAGACTGAAATAGAAGGATCAAAAGTTTGAGGCCAGCCTCAGCAATTAGCAAGATTCTGACTCAGAATAAAAATTAAAAAGGCGAGGTGTGATAGTGCACACCTGTAATCCCAGCAACTGAGTAGCTGAGGCAGGCTGCTTAGCAACTTTATGGAGGACCTAAGCAACTTAGCAAGACCTTATCTCAAAATTTAAAAAAAAAAAAAAAAAAAGGCAGGGGTTGGAGATGAAGCCAGGTGTGGTGGTGCATGCCTGTAATCCCGGCAGCTCAGGAGGCTAAGGAAGGAAGCTCATAAATTCAAAGCCAGCCTCAGCAACTCAGCAAGGCCCTAAGTAACTTGGTGAAATCCTGGCTCAAAATAAAAATAATGGCTGGGGATGTGGCTTAGTGGTTAAAAAAAACCTGGGTTCAATCCCTGGTATAAAAAAAAAAGGGGGGGCGGCTAGGAATGTAGTATGCAGGTCAGAGGTAAAACACCCCTGGGTTCAATTCCTGGTACCAAAAAAAGTAAAAACAAAAAGGGCTCAGGAGGTAGCACAGTGGTAGAACATAATGAGTTCAATCCCCAGTGGGGGTAGGGGAGGGATGAAGGTCAAAGGCCATATAAGGGGCTGGGGATGTGGCTCAAGCAGTATAGCGAGCTCACCTGGCATTCGTGCAGCCTGAGTTCAATCCTCAGCACCACATACAAACAAAGATGTTGTGTCTGCCAATAACTAAAAAATAAATAAATATTAAAATTCTCTCTCTCTCCTTTCTCTCTCTTTAAAAAAATAAAAAATAAAAAAAAGGCCATATAAGGGTCAAATTAAATAAGGCCTGAAAGGTACTACCAGGCCATCAATGACAACTTTGGTATAAATTAAACTAACTAGAGCTAGCTACAGTAGCACATACCTGAAATCCCAATTACTCAGGAAGATCACAGGTATTGAGGCCAGTCTGGGGCAACTTAGACAGTCACAAAATTAAAAAAAAAAAAAAAAAAAGGAACTGGGGATATAGCTCACTGGTAGAGTTCTACTGGGTTCAAGCCCCAGTACTGCAAACCCCACACACACATATACACACAAATATATTACTAAAATCAGGACCCACTAAAGTTTAAGCTCAGGCCAGAGTTATATGCCAGTTTCCCTTTTAGCTGGATACAGATTTTTTTTTAATTTTTATTTTTGGTACTGGGGATTGAATCCTCACTCAACCACTGAGCCATGTCCCCAGCCCTTTATTGTATTTCATTTAGAGACAGGGTCTTAGGGCCTTGCTAAGTTGCTGAGGCTGGCTTTGACTGTTGATCCTCCTGCCTCAGCCTCCTGAGCCACCAGGATTACAGGCTTATGCCACTGTGCCCAGGGCCAGGAAATTAAAAACAAAGAGTACTAACTGGGCCTGGTAGTACATACCTATAATCCCAGCTATTCAGGAGACTAAGGCAGGAGCATTATAAATTCAAAGTCAGCCTAACGAATTTAACCAAACCTTGTCTTAAAAATTTTAAGAGAGACAATTTTAAAAGGGCTGAGGATGTAGTTCAGTGGCAGACTGCTTGCCTGGCATGTGTGAAGCCGTAGGTTCAAACCTGATACTATACACACATACAAAAAAAGTGTCCTGGAGAAGACTCCAATGCATGAAAACTGAAGATGTCAGATATCAAGGATCCTGAACCTCTCTAGCTGAAGCCAGTCTGGGCAACTTAGACAGTCACAAAATTAAAAAAAAAAAAAAAAAAAAAAAAAGGAGCTGGGGATATAGCTCACTGGTAGAGTTCAAAGGCCATATAAGGGTCAAATTAAATAAGGGGATATAGCTCACTGGTAGAGGTCAAAGGTCAAATTAAATAAGGCCTGAAAAGTACTACCAGGCCATCAATGACAACTTTGGGAATATAGAGAACCCTCAGCAAGTCAGTCAGGACACAGGATATATAGGTCTGTTTCAGAATACATGAACTAGCCAGATAATACAGTAAGCAGATGAAAACTAGACTCATTTGTTTCCTTGGAACATTCTATGGCACTGCCCTCTGAACAGTTTTCAGCTTATCTTGTTCTTAGAATCTGACGAGTTTACAACTGTTCTATATCCTGATATTTATTCTGTGGCTGCTACAATGTTTGTATATATATATATATAGCCTTAGATATATTGAAGACTATACTTTCCTAATTACAAAACTGATGAAAATCGTCAGTGACTCTAGGTAGTCAGCCTAAACCCCATTAAACCTTTGCCCCTAATCTGGTCCCACAGCACTTATCAAAGCAGAGTTGACAGCAAACAAGTTAAAGACAAGCCAGGATTTGGACAAGGCCAACCATTAAGAGCAGCCTAAGAACAGAAGAACAGGGACCTTGGGGAATAAAAAGCTACCTGTGATCCCTCTGCACCTCAAACATTCTTCTACTCTTGAACTTATCAGAACATGATTTATATTTATCTGAAACTCTCTACTCTAGGACTTATCAGAACATTATTTACATTTATCTGAAACTCCGGATATGCCTCTAATGCTTTACAGATCAGCTGGAGATAATGATCCCAAGAAACAATGGCAGGACTTGGGGTGGCCATAGCCCTTGGGTCGATCATCTTAAGTTTCAAGAAGCTGTATCTAGGGCTGGAGATATAGCTTGTGCTTGCCTCATATGCACAAAGCCCTGGGTTCAATCTCCAGCATCACAAAAAAAAAAAAAAAAAAAAGCAGCAGTTGTGTCTATTTCTGTGTATGTCATGTTAGGATAAAGGTTGGGGCCTTCTACCTGAAATCCCAGCAGCTCAGGAGGCTGAGGCAGGAGGATCACAAGTTCAAAACAAGTCTCAGCAACTTGATAAGGCACTTAGCAACTCAGCAAGACTCTGTTTCTAAATAACATATTAAAAAAGGGCTGGGGATGTGGCTCAGTGGTTAAGTCCCCCTAAGTACAAAAAAAAAAAAAAAAAAGGTTGGACAATTTTCCACTAGACTGTGAGTCCCTTTACCTGCAAGATCTATGCCTTATTCATGTTTCATGTGCCTAGCACCATGACTGACTTGTAGTTAGTGACTGAAATCCTTGCAGAGGAGAATGGTTCTACTAAGGGTGGCAAAAAAAATCTGGGGAATCAAAGACAACAGTACCATATATGTGGTCCCTGGTTCTTTTCCCATATTTTACAAACTGAATAAGTGGTTTCCAAGATCTCAGAGCCCTCAGGTTCTTTGGATGGATTCAGAGGCTGCCTGGGAAAAGGAGGAGGTCCCATTATGTTCTCCCATCCCCACTAATACCAGAGCAGTATTCTGTTTATTTGCAGTACTGGGCATTGAACCCAAAGGCATTCTACCACATCCCCAGCCAGTTTATATTTGATTTTTTTTTAGATGTTAATGGACCTTTATTTTATTCATTTATTTATATGCAGTGCTGAGAATCAAACCCAGTGCCTCACACATGCTAGGGAAGCACTCTACCACGAGACACAACCCCAGCCCCTTGTATTTCATTTTGAGACAAGGTCTCATTAAGTAGCCCAGGCTAGTCTCAAATTTATGATCCTCCTGCCTCAGCCTACAGAGTAACTAGGATTACAGGGAGTGTACTGCTACACTCAGCTAACTTTTATTCATTTGATGTATTAGACTTCAAATAAGAGTTTAATAAGGTAAAGTTTGAATGCTTTTTTTTTTTAAAAAAAAAAAAAGGGCAAAAATCATTGCAACAGAAAGCAAACACTTTACAGCATATTAAGTTCATGTCGAAGTTTAAACATTCATGTCTAACACTTGTGCATAAGTTAATAAAGGAAGTGTTATGCCAGGCTCTCACAAGTAAGAGCTAGAAAATACCATGAGACCTGCCATTTCATCTTTCTTCAGGAATATGGCAATAATAGCAGATCCCTGAAATCTTGAGCCATTTCCTTTCTAGTCCATAAGGTGTGGCAGATTCTCTGCAGAAGTCCATGGCAAAAGCCCTAACACAAAGAATTTACCTCAGTCAATTCTTTCCCAGCCTACAATACAAAGCCTTTACACTTGTGGGACTCTTTCTAAATGTTTCTCAAGTCTTTAAATTATCAAAAAGCTTTATTAGGGGGTGGGGTTGTAGCTCAATGGCAAAGCGCTTGCTTGTGTGAGGCACTGGATTTGATTTTCAGCACCATATATAAATAAATAAAATAAAGATCCATTGATAACTAAAAAAATTATTTTTAAAAAAAAGGCCTTATTAGCACTTCACCTATATTTACCACAGATGCTGGAGTGATTGGTATGATAAAAGAGAATTACACAGATATCACAATCTCTATAGATGTTAAGACAATATATCATGAAAGAGATACTCAGAGGCAGACATTTTAAAAAGGTATGACTAAATGAAAAGAGTGACCCAGGAAATGGAGGATCCTGAAATACTGATTGAAACTTAAAACAAAGGGACCAAGGAATCTAAACCTCTGATGAAGACCAATCAGGATGTTCAACCATTACCTCAGAGTCATGTTGACTTTTCTAACAAACATTATTAAGCTCCCACATCCTCACTCTACATCCAAGTTGATGGTACAGGGCCCCTGTTCTGCTTCAGCTTCACCTCCCACTCAGGCAGCAGGAGCTGCCTCTATGAGGCTGATGCTGAAAAAAGATTTCACTGCTCATAGCTACAACCAGCATAAAAAGTCATGGTAACAATCATCCCTTTACACAGGCACCTCAGGTGCCAAGATGTTCTTTTGTAAACCTCTTCTCCTTTAAGGTAGCCTGGAGTGATCACGTTATTATTACTATTATGATGATCAATTATTCATAGCAGCTAAGGTTTTGGTGCTTCATACAATACTAAGTGCTTTACATTTTTCATCACATTTAATTTTCATGACAACCATAGGTACTACCACTGTCTTCTTTACAGATAAGGAAAATAAATCTAGGGGAGGACAGGTGCTTTTTAACAAAAATACGCAACTTATAAAGAGCAGAGGCAGAATATCAACTCAATTTTATCTAATTCCAAGGCCCACTTTTTAAAAAAAATTTTTTTTTGTAGTTGTAAATGGACAGCATGTCTTTATTTTGTTTATTTTTATGTGGTGCTGAGGATCAAACCCAGTGCCTCACATGTGCTAGGCTAGCACTCTGCCACTGAGCTACAGCCCCAGCTCCCAAGGCCCACTCTTGATTACTACACTATTCTGCCTTAAATTTACCTGAAAGTGAAAAGATGAGAGCCAAAAACAGTTTTGGGTTTTGAGTTTGTTTGTTTGTTTTTGGCGGGGGGTCGGGGGAGACTGGTACTGGAGATTGAATTCAAAGGCACTTTACCACTGACTAAATCTCCAGTCCTTTTTTTTTTTTTTTTTAAATCTGAGATAGGGTCTAAGTTGCTGAAGGCCTCACTAAACTGCTGAGGCTGGCCTTGAACTCATGATCCTCCTGTCCCTGCCTCAGTCACTGGAAGTAGCTGGGATTATGGGTATGTGTTACCTTGCTTGGCTAGTGATACATTCTGACTTCTTCTCAGCATCTAAATTATATGGGAAAGCAGATTCCAAAATTTCCCTCAGTTACATACTCAGTTTTAACAAAACTGGTATTAAAGAAGTTTCTCCTTTTAACCAATAAATCTCACCCTTTGTCCTTTAAGTCTATTTCCTTTTATTTTAAGTCTAGTGGAAAAGAGAGAAGGGAATATGAACACATACTTTATGACCTTTTGTGAATTTAAGATTTCACTTTCATTCTTTCTAGACTGCTGTCTGCTTTCCTTTATACTTTATATTCAGTGTATCAGCAGGTATCATTCACTGGTACCAATTCTGTGCCAGGTACCACATACATACATTGGCCTCTCCTCTCCAGGATCCCAATTAACAGACAACAACACTTTGAAGGACTTAGGTATGATGGAGAGATGCCTTCTGTCCACAATGGGAAAGCAGAAAATTTGAAATTTCAGATAAATAGTGACTTTATATTCTAATAATATTTTTGGTGGGGGAGATCTTAATTTCCATTATCTATGCCTGTTTTGTTCCTCTTAAGAAGGTAGAAAGACCAAGTCTTTTGCTCTGCTATCTTCAAGCACTTTCAATGACAGTCTAGCCATCTCCCTCCTTTCCTTAAACTGTAGTTAGAAACCTTATTGAGCCAGATGTGGTGGCACATGACTATAACCCAAACTTCTCCCAACTACTAGGAAGGCTGAGGCAGGAGGATAGCAAGTTTGAGGTCAGCCTGAGCAACTCAGTGAGACCCTGTCTCAAAATTAAAAATAAAAGGAGATGGAGGTGTAGCTCAGTGGCAAAGCACCCAAACACCCCTTGGTTCAGACCCCAGTGCTACTTAAAAAAAAAAAAAAAAAAAAGAACTTTTAAAGACAGGCTATTCAAACTCAGGTCAAATGTGCAACGACCAATCCTCTGGCCAGTTCCAGTCATAACAGGGCCCCAACAACAGGCCTAAGATAAAATGGAAGGACAGACTGTCTATATTTGCCTGATTAGGGACAGGGAAGGAGGTATAAGGAGTCTAGATTCTCTCCTGTTGCACTGACCCAAGCAATCAGACTCCTGCAGCAGTCGTCCTCTCAATAAAACTTTTATGCCATAGACCAGGGATGACCCAATCCAACAGCAGCAGAGAGGTTTTACATTACACTTCTCCCTCACCCTGATGACCTCACTATTTCTTCTTACTCCTGACCACATACCACACTCCTCCACCTCCATCACCACATTCCTCCTGGCATGGTCAAATGCAGACCGGCAGTAATACAACCCAGAAGGAAAGGAATTCCCCCCAAAGAAGAGTTACCACTCAGCTAATCAAGTGGCCCGTTTTAACAGGGAACTTCACCTCCCCACCACCCCCTCCTTCACTCAAACGATTGTCGTAAGCAATGGCTCCATTTTCTGTTCCGGGAATCTTGGTACTTCCTAAAGAAAGAAAACGGATTGGAAGACACAAACTCTGGGCCAGTGACAATATTCTCCCTCCTCCTGTGTGACCACCCCCGCCACGCCTGGGGGAAGAAGGCCCCACCTCTCTTCTCCAAGCAAGCTTGGATCCCCCTCCCCCTTCTAAAGCCTCCTCTCTATCCTCTCCCCACCTGCTGCCCTCTTCCCAACCTTCTGTTCCCAAGAACCGAACATGCAACCTCCACCAGAATAGTGCCCCTGGGGTGTCTCACCAGCCTGCCCAGTTGCTAACCTCAAGACCTCCTGTGTACCCTTGCCCCATGATGCGGGGGATGGGGGGTGTAACGCCAAAAAGGCTTTTCTCCAGTCTCCTATAGCTAAGGTGGGGGAGGGAGAGGGAGAGAACAGCATTCCCTAGTCCTTTAACAGGAAAAAAATAAAGAAAGAAAGATGCTAACAGCTACACCGCCCCCGCATCATCTCTCTTTTGGACGGCTTTCCTCCCCCTCAACCCCCACCCCTTGAAAGCCCACCACCTGCAGGCTAGGAAAACCTAACTGCAGCCCAGGTTGCCCCCTTGTGCGAGGCGGAGGACAAATTCGGTGTGCCCCCCCACCCCCATCCCAGCTTCGCGTCCTTCAAATGCGGGGGCAGGCGTGGGGCTGGCCCGACGCCCTTCTCTGAGCTCTGGGATGAGAAGAGCTACACCGCTCCATGTCAGGCAGTGCCGGGTGGAGCCGCTCTATCTCCTCAGCCCCCAACCTGACCGAACCTCTTCCCTCTAAGGGGACCCGCCTTCCCTCCCCAGCCCCTCACCTGTTCCAGCTCCCAGCTCTGCCGCTGCTACCACCGCCTCCGCCCCCGCAGGTTCCGCTCGGCTCTCGCTCTCTTTCCTCCGGCTCCCCAAGCCGACTTCAGCGCCGCTGCTCTCCTGGCCCGCTCCCCAGCTCCCTCCTTCCTTCCCTCCACCTAGCACCGGAAGCCGCGACCGCGACAGGAGCTGTGCGGCGCACCCCCACCCCCAGCCCAGGATACTTCCCACCTCCACGATCGCGCGATAGCTGCACGGTACCAAGCGGCAGTTCTCGCGAGACCCATCACCATGGCAGCGGCTGCAGCAGAAGCAGCCCAGCGCTGGAGCTTGAATCTAGGCGGGGGCTGGTGTGGGGGCTGGAGGCTGCAGGCGGCGGAGGCGGGAGCCTGGAGCCTGGGAATGGGCATGCGACAATGGGGACTGAGGTGAGACCCCCTCACGCCCCAGAGCCATGCCTAGAATTTAAGGACTGAGGTCACTTGCTGATTGCACTGGAGACAGGTTGAGCCAAGAGGTACAGGGGCACCTTGGGCAAAGCTATAAACGGAATATGGGTGAACAGTCTTTGCTGCGGCCTGCTTTACTGTGTCAGACTGCTTTATTTCTTATCCTGGGCTACCTGCATACCCCTGACAGCTGCACCATTTTTGCTACTCACTATTCCTAAGACTATATACAGCAAGACCTGAATCAAGAGATCCTTTCCCACAAGGAAGAGGAGGAGAGAGGAATTAATTCAAGAGACTAAAGGAAAAAAACTGGATTCTAGGTCATTTAGGAAGCTGGAACTTGAAAGACAAAAGATTGAAGCCTAATATTCAGAGTTGTTGTCTGGAGAAATATATCTAGATGAATGTGGGTTTTAGCATCATGAGGAAAAGTGAAGGTCTTTACACCCATGTTTCTCACTTCCTACCCATTCCCACTTCTCTCACACTTATTTTTGCACCTGTTCCACACATGCAGAGGTGCCTTGGAACAGTCACAGCTGTGACAGAAGCTGTGCTAGAAGGGCACTAATAATGCTAAGAACAGAAAGTTCTTTAGTTTCCCTCTCATTTACAGCAGTGTAAGGGAACACATGCCTCATCCTTCAAGCATGAGCCAAAATTTTTGTTCTGAACTTTATGCCTTGTTTCTTGTCTTCATCTAAGAAGGCCTAGACTAGTAGATAGCCTAATTATGTCTATCCCCTTGACCCCATCAGGCCCTGGTTTATGCACTCACTAGACCCTTCTTTTCCCAGAGTCTTGTTTTCCCAAAGAATAACATGACCCTGGAATGTGAAGCCAAGAAGACCCTAATTTAAAATGGTGAGAGATGAGATAGATAACAAGGATAATATCTGTCCTGGCCCATTCCTATTAAGAGTCTTTTCCCTACTAGGTTCTGTGTTTATAAAGGCAAAAGACTTCTCCAATGTTATTACACACTACTAGAGTAGGTCTTATAATATCTTTATATATCACCCTTTCTAGAAATGGACATAGTTACTTTTTTGTTGTTTTTTTTAAGAGAGAGAGAGAAAGAATTTTTAATATTTATTTTTCAGTTTTCAGCGGACACAACATCTTTGTTGGTATGTGGTGCTGAGGATCGAACCTGAGCCGCATGCATGCCAGGCAAACGCGGTACCGCTTGAGCCACATCCCCAGCCCTGGACATAGTTACTGTAACAAAAATTTCTAGCAACACCTCTCACCAGGTCATACCCCCATACTAAAACTACCAAAATAATGCTCTACTACAACCTCTTCCCTGGTGCTCTAACCAGACCAACATACCTTGTAAGAGTCTGATAAGGAAATGGAAACCGTTAATGGATGTCTGCCCAAGACTTCAAATAATCTCAAAATCACATCCCAGGTATGACAGGGTGAAAATGGTGACAACCTAATATAGTTATCAGCAAGTGTCATGATATTTGACTCAGGACTAATGAATAGGACTAGAGACTCTCATAGCTCATCTATCCATCACCCCTCTGGAGTAAGAAGAAGAAAATGTCTGTTGTAGCATAAGAGGGGGCCACCCAAGAAACAAACAGGAACAAAGATATGAGTGCTGCCTAGTTGGCAGTTAGCTGACCACTGCTGCACCCAGTTTTTCAGCCACCTGATAAAGGGTAAAGAAAGAGCTCATCCATGGGCTGGGGATGTGGCTCAAGCGGTAGCGCGTTCGCCTGGCGTTTGTGTGGCGCAGGTTCTTCGATCCTCAGCACCACATACAAACAAAGGTGTGTCTGCTGAAAACTAAAAAAAAATAAATAAATATTAAAAATTCTCTCTCTCTCTTTAAAAAAAAAAAAGAAAAAAGGAAGAGCTCATCCAAAGCTGAAGGAAACCCAGAAGACTTACAAGTTCATCAGTCTTTTTCCTCCTCTCTCTGGAGCCTAGTAAAAGCTGAAATTGTAGGCACCAGCTGTATGGGTTACATATTCCCACTCCATCTCTGACTCCAGGCCTGGGCTGAGCCCAGCAAATGTGCTAGAAATGGAGCAGGGAAGTGTAGGCCTTGCTGACAAAATCCATTTGAAATTTGTCAAGGTTGTGATTTGGGGCTTATGTTTGTCATAGAGTGTATCTGATGAAAGAAGAGGGAAAGTTAGAAAAGGAGCCAAAGGGACTACACAAAAAGGAAAAAGCTGACGTATTCTTGCTACAACTCCATTGGAAATTCTCCTTCTTCTTGCTATATGTGAGAAATTCCCATTCTGGATATTCTTTATCATTATTCTCTCTATATCCTAGGCCCACTCTAGCCACCTTCCTTCCCTGCCACCACCCCCAGTACTTACAAAAAATGCCTAGAGTAGGTATAATTCCTGGAACCTTGGAACTACCAAATCCAGAATTTTCATGCTCAAATTAAAATTCAGGACATAAAAATTGCCATAGGGTTGACGATCTCAGTGATAGAATGCTTGCCTTGCGTGCATGAGGCTCTGGGTTCAATCCTGAGAACCACAAAAAAAGATAGAGAAAAGAAAAGATAAGCTGGGCAGGTACCATGGCACAGGCCTGTAATCTCAGTGGATTGGAAGGCTAAAGCAAGAGGATCGCAAGTTTGAGGCCAGCCTTAGCAATTTACTAAGACTCTGTCTTAAAATTAAAAAAATAAGCCAGATGTGGTGGTGCAAGCCTATAGTCCCAGCTGCTCAGAAGGCTGAGGCAGGAGAATCACAAGTTCAAAGCCAGCCTCAGTTACTTAGCAAGGCCCTAAGCAATTTAGCAAGATCCTGCCTCAAAATAAATAAAAGGGCTGGGATGTGGCTCAGTCATTAAGTGCCCTTGAGTTCAATCCCTGGTACCAAAAAAAAAAAAAAAAATTATAACTTTATTTTTATTTGTTTATTTTTATGTGGTGCTAAGGATCCAACCCAGGGCCTCACACGTGCAAGGCAAGTGCTGTACCACTGAACTACAACCCCAGCTCCCCCCAAAAAATATTTTTTTAATTAATAAATAAAAAGGGCTGGGAATGAAGCTTGGTGGTAAAGTGCCTCTGGATTAAATCCCCAGTATCTCCCCCAAACAAAAAATTTTTTTAAGAAAGAAAAGGAGGGGCTGGGGTTGTGACTCAGTGGTAGAGCAATTGCCTAGCATGTGTGAGGCACTGGGTCTGAACCTCAGCACCACATAAAAATAAATAAATAAAATTATAAAATATATATATTTTAAGAAAGAAAGAAAAGGAAAAAAAAGTTGTCATAAATTACTGCCCTATCTCAACACTTCTCAAAATTTCCTAGCTACCCCAGTACTACTCTCATTTCACCTGATTTGAGGGTCATTTGGGTTGCAGAAATATCTATTGCTTAGAGAAGTGGAAAGAACTATTTCTACATTCCCTTGCAAAGGACATGACTTGTTAGTCATTTGTAAAATTCTAAATATGTAATGCATATCCCTTTTTAGCACTGAATCATGGGAATATAAGTTTATTTTCAAATATATTGGACTACACATTCCCTGGTCATATAGTAGTTAGGATTTGGCCTCTCAAAGGTATTAGGCTGGAAAAAGAGAGGTTGGAACCAAATAATAATAATAGAATTATTTTACAAAGATTAAATGCAAAAGAATTCTGAAAAAAAGGACAAGCCTGATAGGGTAATTTAAAACCTGTAGCCCCAGCAACTCAAGAAACTGAAGCAAAAGGATTACAAGTTCTAGGCCTGCCTCAATAGTTTGTGAGATTTTGCTACACAATAAAAAATTAAAAGGGAGGGGAGATGTAGCTCAGTGAGAAAGTACCCCTGGTTCAACCTCTACCCCACCCCAACCCACACACACCAAAAAAAAAAAAAAAAGGACAAAAATACATAGGCAGTAAACTCAATGGGAGAGCATACTGGTTTTGCTGGCTTGGATTCGGACGAACAACTCATTTTGACATAGGAATCCCTTTTCTATGCTTCCTGTCAGTCTTACATCTATCTCCCAAATTCTCTGGTTTGGAGACTAAGAGGGAAAGACCTGCTCTTTTGGGTTCACATTCAATGCTGAAATACCTTTAAGAATTTAAAACGCCAAAGAAAAACTCATAATACAAGTAGAGGTCATCAAAGTACAGCCAGAGGACCAAATCAGTCCTGCAGCCCAATTTTGTGAATTAAGTTTTATTGAACTTAGTCATGCCCATTCATTTATATTTGATCTATGGCTACTTTTTGCTCCATAAGAGCAGAATTGAATAATTGAGACAAAGATTACAATGTAGATAGCCCAATATGTTTACTATCTTGCCTTTTATAGGGAAAAAAATGCCAAACTTGTTTTAGGCAGTGATCAAGATAACATCTGAAGTTGAGGTACACAAATACTAAACAGGGTCTACATTTGGATCTCTAATGCCACCTAGAAATAAACCCTAGCCCTGATTTCACAAAGCAAAGGATGCCAACTAAGTTACTGAGGATGATTTCAAATCCTTTGTAGAACTCAATAGGATGTGTGTAAATAAAGTCATTGAGTATAGGAGGGTAGGAGAAATCACCTAGAAAAGAAACTATGGAATAGGATCCCCCAACTTTGGCTAAATATATCACCATGTACATCCACCAGTTCAGTAACTTAATTTATTTTAGTTTCAAACTGGAACCAAGAACAAGTCTCAGTACAATAAATTATCCATTCCCATCCCTCCTGCTAAAGAAGAAAAAACAGGCTCCAAGAATCTTAGGTAAACCCTTCCTTTGGCAGGTCTCCTTTAACATCTGAATGGAAGGAAACAACTTCCCTAAGGGTCTACATGGATAGCTTTTGGGGGGTTTTGGGGAGAGTACTCTCCAGTACTCTGTTCCTTCCCCAAGAAAAACTTCTCTACTCCTACTGTCTCACTTGACCCCACAAGGGAAAGTCTAGGCTGTGGTAGAGAATTATGGGAAGGATAACAGGAGTGGTATAGTTCCTTTCTAGAAACTGGTCTTAATGGCTCCACACAATGCTTGGGCTATCCCTTAAGGGAGAGGACAGCCAAACCTTAAGGATTCCCCCGCCAAAAGGAGTATGAACAACAGAAGCCTGGAGTTGAGAAGGGGCCCTGGATTTGAGAAGAGGGGAGCATGACAGTGCATTTCATCTTAGTCCATTCAGATGTTTAAGGAGCAAAATAGGGGTAACAGTTTCCCCCAACCACCCTGCAACTATGGGGAGAAGGCCACACATCACAGACCTCACCTAAACCTCACCACTCCCAAAGCCATTTCCAGGTAGATACTTTGAACTTCCAGGGTGTCAAGATTGACCCTAAACAGAAATCAGAGCAAAGGGCTGAAAAGCTGCCCTTTCACACAGTACCTTTACCTAGTGCCAGGGTCAGGCTGACCCTCACTTACATACATTGACCCACTCTGTGACTTTGCACTCCTCACACAGCACATAGCAGCACCAGTGGAAACGGCAATGGCAGCGCTCAACTCTTGTCTGCCGGAGCACATTGTGCCCACGGCCACAGCATAGACTGCCACAGCCATCCAACAGACGGCTGGTCTTGTTGCAGGCTCGGCCCCTTGTGCCTGGGGAGCCCACTGTGGGGTCTCGCTCACAGAAGTCAGGAGATTTTTCAAAGTAGACCAGCTCTCCTGAGAGGCGTCGAGGACGCAGGCGGGGTTGGAAGGCTCCAGAATTGCGGTTGTGGGTATCAATGAAGATGGCTCGACCCAATCGCTCCCTCAATGCTGCCCCCACAGCCCGGAACTCTGGGGCCGCTCTCCAGCATGTCTTGAACTGGCAGCTGCCTGAAGTGCCATGGCACTTACATTTCCGCTTTAGGTTTTCAGTTACCACCTAGAGCATCAGAGGGGCACAGGTGAAGGGGAGGGCAGCAAATGGAAAGAGCATGTAGACATAGGAAAGGGAAGGAAAGAGAGAACACAAGGAGGAACAAATGGAATATCAGAAGAGAAAGGGCATTTTAAAGTTAGCTAATAGCTCAATTCCCTCATCATATAATTGAACTGAAGCCATCGTATAACTGAACTAAATCACTAAGTGATTTGTTTTGTGTGGGTATAGCGGAGTGGGGGGGGGCAGAATATGGTAATGGTTATTGAATCCAGGTGTGCTCTACCACTAGCCTACAAAAGCCCTTTTTATTTTACTTTGAGACAGTGTCTTGTTAAGTTACTCAGGCTGGCCTCTAACTTGTGATTCACCTGCCTAAGAGTAGCTGGGATTACAGGGAGGTGCCACCACACCTGGTTGGATTTGCCCATCTTTGATCATTAACTGGTAACAGAACCAGAACTCAACTCCAGTTTTCTGGACTCTCAGTCCAGTGTTCTTTCCAGAGTAAGATTGGTAAAATGGAAAGTGCAGCCCAGAGTGCCCCTCAGGTCTTTAGGGAAGGCAGCTGTAATAACAGCCACCATGTAACAAGCCAAGGACTAGGCACTGTGTGGGGTACCCTATTTGCTAGCTCAGCTTTAAAGATGTTGTGATATGGTTATCATAAGATTCTTTGTACAGATACAAATCCAAGGCTGGGTGACTTGCTGATGGTAAATTGAGATCACCCACCACACCTCATCCTCTTACTCTGCTGGGCTTCTGGGCTTCTCACACTCTAGCCTGACCTTCATAGCAAAGGAAACCAGGATAAGGCCCACAAACATACCTGGCGTCCCACCCTGTTGTTGTGAATTCTCATCCGTGCCTGGATGTCCCGAGGACCTTCCCTGGAATCCAAAAAATCCCGAGAGAACTTCTCTCCAAAGTCCATGTCATGGTTACAGCCACCCCATTCCCATGTGTCCTGGGGGCCAGGACTGGGGCTTGAGCCTGGGACAGGGCTGGGCAGGGAGTGGGGAAAACTCTTGCCCCGGGACAGTGCCTGCAACTGCAGCAGTTTGGCCCTCAGCCGATCCTGCTCACCACTGCCCTTCCAGCCACAGCCACAGCTCACCAGCTTGCCCAGGCTGCAGGCAGTGGCAACAGCATGCATGACTCCAGCAGCCAACATGGAGAAGGAGAAAGCACTCTCACGGAAACCTGGGGATGATAAGGATTATAATGGTGGAGGTAAGGTTGACAGGCAGCTGAGAATGGGGAAGCAGGAGGAAATAAACAGCCATCTTCCAATTCCAAAATTTTCTAATTGAATCCTGACCCTGCTATATTCTAGCTGAGTGATTGGGAGAAAGTTTAACAGGACAAGAAAGGAAACAGCACAAAGCTTGTTTCCTCATCTATAAAAGCAGACTCATTGATCAAGATGCTCTCTGAGGTCCATTCTCACTCTGATTTTCAGGTGTAGATAAAAGAGCCAATCCAGAGGGAGAGACCCTTGGGGTTGGGAGATGACTAAGAGGGAGTCCCTGAGAAGATGAGAAGATGTATTCATAGAGTTCTACATCTGAAAGCCTTAGGAATTCCCCAGCCCTGAAAGAGTGGGGTGGGAGCAGAGAATTTTAGGGTTCTTTTGTATTCCCCTAAAGAATTATTTAAATCAGTCTTTTAATCAATCTACCCTCCATTACCCCACAGGAAACCCCAAAGCACTGGAGCTATGGAGTTACCCTTCCCTCTCCCAAATTCTAGTTGTATATTTGCCCTTCAAGACTGCCCTTTATGTTTATCATAACCTGCTATTACTCTATAAAACACTGGGAGGAGGAGAGAGGCGGGGGTGATTTTCCCTAAGGCCCTCTTAAGAGGCTGGCCTCTTTGTTATGTTTTTGGGGTCACGGAGGCTCAGGATGACAAGCCTTTCCCAGGCTTAGATAGATGTGCTCACCATTTGGGTGTCAAAGCCTTCCCCTAAGCCAGGCCCTGAGGTGAAGAAAGGGTCCCTTACTTCATTTTAGGCAGGGGCTCCCTGGAGCCCTGAGAAGATGAAAGACAGCACCCTCTTAGAGGCCAGGTCTCTCTTACACTGGGATTCAGGGCTCCCAGGCCAGTCTCCTGATCCCCCCAATCCTAACCCTCTAAGGGTGAAGCTGTTTGCACAAGTCTTGGGAATTCCCCTGCAGATGGCAGCTGCTTATTAACCCCATAGTCCCCAAAGCACTGCACCCACCCCAGGCTGAGCCCCCATGGATCTTTACTCCTCAGGGAGTAAACTTAAGCAAGGCATAGGTACTGACAATAAAATCTCCCAGATCATCCCTTCCAGACCTGACCAGCAGTGACCTGTTCTCTGTCCCTCTAGCGTTCCTCACCTGCTCAGGTGAGTGACACCTGGACTCCCCACAGCACAGAGGAGGGGGCTGCTCCCCAGCTTCAAAGCCATCAGGGTCTTTGTTCCCAGCTTTGGCTCCTGGGAACCCCAGCAATTAGGGGAGCAGGTTTAACCCTTAAACGGTTGGGGGCGTCACCCCACCCCCGCTGGGGACACTGGCCTGGGCTTGTCCCGGTAGAGAGGGAGGGGAAGAGAAAAATAGGGGAGGGAATAGGGGAAATTTGAGGCTTCCAGGGCTGGGGGCATCTCTTGTTCACAGGTGCAACCCAGATTGAGCTGGGCAGAGGCAGGAAAGAGGGGGCCCTGGGGTAGGGAAGCACAGACCCAGCTGCCTTGCCAGCAGCGCACAGGTGGAAATCGGGACTGCAAAGCCACGGACGGACGGGTGGCCAGACCCGGCTCAGCGCTGGGGCGGGGGGAATTCCCGAAGTGGCCCCTCCCGAAGACATGAACCGGTCTCTTCCCGCCTCCACTCGCCTCAGCCTGCCCCCCACCCCCTAGCTTCGGCTGCTGCACGGTCCCGCCCGCCAGGCTCACCACGCTTCAGGATGGCGCTGTGGTGCGGCAGGCGGCCGCCGCCCTCGAGCGCGGAGCAGTTCCAGCGCTGGTCGCGCAGCTGGTGCTGACACTCGTGGACAGCGATATGCAGACCTTGAAGGGCGGACGCCGTCACGTCGGGGCTGCGCAGGCACAGGCCTAGCTGCCGCTTGCTCAGACCCGACAGCGTCAAGCACACGGTGTTGGCCGTCAGCGACGGTTCCCCCGGCAGTTTCAGGCCCAGAATCTCATTGCTTAGAGCCCTGGGAACAGAAAAGGCGTCTGGAATCTGTGGATCAGGCCGCACACCTCCCTCCCAATCTCCCCACGCCAGGTCAGTGCTTCTCTCGTAGTCTGGAAGACAGGGGAATCTGCTCACCTACTGCACAAGGCCAGGAATAGAAGACCCGCGAAGCCCGAGGGCGGAGGCCGCTGCCGGGGCTCCTCCAGCATGTCGAAGCCCGGAGGCTCCGGTGCGCAGATGATCAGCGCCTGCGGGACAGGGAGATTCAATGCTAGCTCTGAAATATGGTTGCTCTCCAGGGAACCGAAGGATGCCCTACTCCTAAGCCACTGGTGCCAACCTCACTGACCCTTTTCACCCCTCTCCAAACCAAGCAATTAGAATTACCCCCTTGATTTCCAGAGTCCCTGAGTCTTTGGAGTGCTTGAAGAGAAAGAGTCCAGGTCACCCAACTAAGGACTCACCCGAAGGCCCCTGGAGCCCAGTCCAGTTAGACACAATGCCCGGCACACAGACACACTCACATGCAAATACAGACTTGCAAACACTCGCTCCAGGACCTCACCCACTGCTCCCTCTGCTCCCTCCTCAAGGGCCCCAAGACTGGCTTCCCCACCCTTATAGGGCTAAGGGGGTGGGATCAGGAGGGGGTTCCCCACCACCTGGGGGCGGGAGGGGGGGTGTCTCCTCCAGGTGCCATCAATGGCAGGCAAGCTCCTTCAGAAAGGTCGAAGACTGGGCTCTCCACCCAGCTCTACCCCCTCCCTGCACAACAGAGAAACAGGAGAGGCTCCAGGTGCAGCCAAAGAGGAGGGAAACTTGGTGCTCCCCAGCAAGGCATGATGTGGCAAGCTGAGTCCTCGTCTCTGTCCACCCTTTCCTAAGTAAATGCTCCCCTCCTCAGCCTGCGACCTGTCTGGTCCCCACAGGTCCCAGCCTGGGTCCCCACCCCTTTGCCTTGGCGTTCATTGCCCTCTAAATCTGGAAGCACTCCTTTATTCTCTGTCTTTATCTCTGGCAACATCTTTGGCTCTCTGCGTGTCTGTGCTCTTATGGGTGGATGCGTGTCTGTCTGACTACCCGCGTGCCTGTCTGGTCCCGGGTGCGCGCCTGGTTGCCCTTTCTGCTTTCCCATGTCCGATTACCTCCAGCGGTTCGGGTGCAGAGTCCGTGACCCACACGGTTGGGTCGCCTGGGCTCCGCTCGGACTGCTTAAACCTTGGGGTGACTGCGACGGGTTCTGCCCCTTCGGCAGAGCTGCATTCTTCCAGAGCCGGGCCACTCCTCTTCGCCGCTTCCCCAGCGCCGCCGCGGCCGCCGGGAGGAAGGGAGGGAGGGAAAGAGGGAGTGATCGAAAGGGCTAGCGAACGAGCGGGCGAGCAAAGCACTGGGGGCTCTGGCTCTGCTCGAGCCGAACTGTCGGGTGGCTCTGCTTGGGCTGACGAAGCTATGGCCCCTCCCCGAGCCCGGGGCATCCCCACCCCACCCCCCTTTGACTAGGGGAACGCAGCCGCTCCCCCTCTTCCCAGCGCGCACACACACCCTCTCCCCCGACGCCTGGGTTCACGCTTGGTCCTCCTGAAAGAGGAGGTGGCCGGAGTTTCTTTCACCTGCTCTGGGGTCACTAAGGACGTATAGGGAGGGTGCCTGGCTCAGATTAGGGAGCCAGGACCCAGCCCAAGTGACCAAATCTTTCATTTATCTTTGCCTCAGTTTCTCCCACCGACAGTGGGATGGGTGGACAGCTCTTTGACAAGGGGAGGAGGGAGTTGGATTATCTTCTCCTTCAGGCGTTTGACAGTCACTTATAGAACCCACAATGTGAGCACACAGCAGGGCACTCAGTACCAGCAGAAAAAGCCAATGAGACCAAGTGGCTTGGCTCCTGCCCACCTCCCAACCCTACCCCAACCCCCTGGGAGAATTTGACCCTAGTCAAAAGGTTCAGGTAGCCCCAAAGATCTGTATCTTGCGCCTATGCTTGTCTTCCTCCGTAGGCATACCTGCCCCAAAGAGGTCTCCTATCATTCATGGATTCCTGGCTTTGCACTTGGGAGGACTGTATTCCTGCTCCAGGCTCCTAGACTTGCTTCACATGGGCTGAGGAGTGCTTCAGAATCCCAAATTGAGCCTAGCTCAGGGAGAGCCGGGAAGTAATCTGGTCTTGGGGTGCACAAGCCAGACAAAATGCCTTAGGTAGCTCCAGCGGCAGCGAAGGGGTTAGGCGCCGCCACACTCCCGCCTGACTCACCCTAGTAGCTCTAACCACTACGGACTATTTTTGCCAGAGAGGGGCCCCAGGCTTCCCAACCGCCCCCAGCCCCTGCCAGACCACAGCCTAAGGCACTGCTGGCCCTGTGCACTCAAGCGCATTGACTCAGAGACCAGCCCCCCCACCAAGTAAGCAGAAGGACAGAGATGATACCCACAGCCACAATCACCTCTTCCTTGGTGGTGGCAACAGCTCTGCTGGGCAGCCAGCCTGGAGTCTGTGCTGTGGCAGGTCCTGCCTTGTGCTGAAGGGGGCACTCCTGGCTAAGGGGCATAGCAGTCTGAGAGAAATCAGGAACTTAAATCTACTGGGATGTTTACTGGGCACGTACTGAACAGTCTGGGGAGGTAAGTGCCATAGTTCCTGACATTGGACAGCATGGACCACAAATGGTTGCTTTTCTTTTATTCCCCATCTCTGAGGTGGGGAGAAGAAGGCCAAGAACTCCTGAACAGCCTTCCTATTTATAGGATGCGATTCAAACAGTGTAACTGTTGAGGTCACCAGAATCTGAAAGCCCTGTCTTGTAGCTTTCATCCTTACACCTGGATTCAGTGATTCCTACCAGTGTCCTCATCCTTTTTCCTCATGTCAGCCTGGGATTCCACCCAAGTCCCTGGAAGAGGAGGTAATGAAGTTTCCTATGCCCCTTTTCTCCTTGGGGACCTCATACACATTTGTATTTCTTCTTGAGTCTCTGGTCTCCCTCAAGTTTTGGATTTTGTCCAGTTTTAGTTTGTTTTTGTTTTTGCCTTTGATTCTATCCTCAGACTCCAGGCAGGTGACAAGATGGGGCCGGAGACAGAACTATTGCCATAAGTTTCAACATCTCAGTGATTGGGTGGCTGTCCAAGCTGGATGTTTCAAATCCAAGGATGCATATGCCTGCTCCCTCTCCTCACTGAAGCCTAGCTCTGGGATAGGAGGCCACAAGCAGGCTGACTGGGTGGCCTGAGCTGGCCCACAGTGCCCTCAGCCCGACCGGCTGGCCTGAGCACTGACCCGCAGGCAGCTAGAGGGCGGTGGGACAGGCGGGGCCTGGAGAGGGCTGCGGGTGCACACCCATTGCCTAATACCCGAAGCACGCGGCCAGCTCCAGGAAAGGGGAGGGGCAGGAACCAGAGAGACCTTGACTAGGGTTGGGGCTATGGCAGGAGGGGGCAAATGGGGGGCTGTCATCACTGCAGCAAGGGAGTGGGAGCAAGCTGGTCCCCATTCCTCTCAATGAGAAGAATAAAGGGCTGCTCTTCCATTCATGAGGATGGAGGGTGTAACAGAACAATGTGGGAAGAACACTGGGGCCCTGGAGGGCGGGGGTCAAAGAAAAAAGTGGGGGCCCCTGGAGATTGGGGGAATCAAGTAACTGAGGCGGTGGCTAAACCCAGTCACAGCCTCGGGAACCTCCTCCTCCTCCTCCCCTCATGTTTGCCTTGGCCCAGGGTCTTGGGTGACTCATCTGTTGCTAAGCCGCTGATAGGGGCGGCCAGGCCGGGGGAACCCAAATTATAGGCCCGGGAGGGATGGATGCGCTCGCTCAGTGGTGGTGAGCTCAGCTGTGCTGCCTACCCTCCACCTCACACACACATTCTGCTGCAGCACCACAGGCTACCACCTGGAGGCACCAAAGTATCCACAGCCAGATTCTGGTGGTCTCTGGGGAAGCCCCCCAACATTTGGCAGTTGGCCCCAACAAATCTTCAGGATTACCCTAGAGGGAATTTTGCTCCCTTTTCTACACGGGGCTGATGGATGGGCTGTGCCTTTCCAGCCTAAGAGGCAGTTGCTTCAAAGGAAGTAGACTCCTCTGTCCACAAAACTCCCTGATTCCCTTCTTCCTCCCCAGATCCCAAGGTCAAAACAAGGCTCCTCTCCCTCCAACATCTCTCCCCATCCTTATTCCAGGAGGGTGGTTTTCTCCTGATTTTCCATTTCAAGCTTTTTTTGGGGGGGGGAGGAGGGTGTACTGGGGATTGAACTTAGGGGCCCTAGACCACTGAGCCACATCCCTAGCCCTATTTTTGCATTTTATTAGAGACAGGGTCTCACTGAGTTGCTTAGCGCCTCACTAAATTGCTGAGACTGGCTTTTAACTCGTGATCCTCCTGCCTCCACCTCCTGAGCCACAGGGATTACAGGCGTGCATCTCCATGCCTGGTTCATTTCAAGCTTTTATATCTGTGGGTGGGTGGGGAATATGGCTTAGTGACATAATGTTTGTCTAGAATGCTTGAGGCTCTGGATTTAATCTCCAGTGCATGCATGCGCGCGCACACACACACACACACACACACACACACACACACAATGTTATCTGTGGTCAAAGATGATACAGAGGGAAAAATAAGGCAGGGTAAAGGAGATTGATGATGGGATTCTATTTTATATAAGGGGACAGACGAGAAAGTGAAAGAACATAGGCATAGAGATATCTAAGGAAGGGCATTCCAGAAGACAGAAAAACAGGTGTACAGACCCTGAAAAGGTAGCATTCTTGGTGTTTTCAAATAATCAGCAAAGAGGTCAGTATGGCTAAGGGGGAGGAATACATAAGGGAGACAATGGTAGGCAACAAAGTTGGAGTACTAGGAAGGAACAGGGTTAAATCACCTGAGGCCTTGTAGACCACTGTAAAGATTTTGGCTTGATTCAAGTGAGATGAGGAATGACTGGAAAACTTCTAGCTGGGTAATGAACTTATTTGACTTCCTTTTTAGAAAGGATGGCCCCTTGTGTTATATGGAGAACAGACTGTGGGGAAAAGCGTAGAAGCAAGGAATCAAATAGGAGGCTATTACAGGAATGCAAGCAAGAGTTGATGGTGGCTCCTATTAGCATGTAGCAGTAGAGTAGTGAGATTGGATAAGAGTCTACCTATTGAAGATTGAGGGACAGAATTTGCTGATGGCTTAACTCAGAGTATAAAGCAGATTGAGTCAAGGATGACTCCAAGATTTTTGTGTTGAGCAACTGAAACAAAGGAGTTGCCATTTACTGAGATGGAAATGACTGAAGAAAGAGCAAGTTAGGGCAATGGAGGAATCAAGAGTTCAGTTTGCACAGGTATATTTTGAGATGCTATTTAAGTGTTAGATGTGTAAGTTCATATTTCAGGAATAGAGATATAAATTAGGAAGCATAAGACTGGAAAGTTTACCAAGGGAATTCATGAAGACAGAAAAGAAGGTCAATTAAACCTGGGTATGCTCCAGTGTTTAGAAATTCAGTAAACAAGGAGCATCCAGGTAGGGAGACTGAAAGGGAAGATGCCATTGAGATAGGAACAGTATTTCAAAACCAAATGACAGGAAGGAAGAAGGAAGTGGCTGGGTTCAGTGGCACACACCTGTAATCTCAGCCGCTCAGGAAACTGAGGCAAGAGGGTCATGAGTTCAAAGCAAGCCTCAGCAACTCACCAAGACCCTGAGCAACTCAATGAGACCCAGGGCCAGGGATGTAATTGAGTGGTAAAGCATCTGTGGGTTTAATCCCAGGTACAAAAAAAAAAAAAAAGAAGAAGAAGAAGAAGAACTAGTAGTAGTAGTAGTTGTGGTTGTTGTTGTTGAGCAGTGTCTGCTGTTCCAGGATGGCTATCTAGGATAAGAACTAAGAATCGGCTATTGGATAGAGCAATACAGATTTTCATTAATAGTTTTTATAAAGAAGTATAGTGAGTTAAAAGATATGATTGGAGCTGGGGGCAGTAGCACATACCTGTAATTCCAGCTCCTCTGGAGGCTGAGGTAGGATGATCACAAGTTCAAGGCCAGCTCAGGCAATTTAGTGAGATCCTGTTTCAATAAACAAACAAACAAAAATAAACAAAAAAGGGCTGGGGATGTATCTCAGTGGTTAATAGCCCTGGGTTCAATCACTAATACCTAAAAAGAAGAAGATAAATTTTTAAAAAGAGACCTTCTAAGGGGCTATCAGTGTGGTTCAGTGGTTAGAGCACTTGCCTAGTATGCATGAGGCCCTGAGTTTCATCCCTAGCACTGCAAAGATGTAATTTGAGTAGAAAGAAAATAAATTGATGCTAGAATTAAAATAAAAATTTCAAGTTTTGTAGTAAAAGAAGAGGAATGGGGCAATCTTGGACAATAATGTAGATCAAACAAAGCATTTGAATTTTTCAGATGGAAGATATTACAGCATGTTTGCATGTTGATAGATGTGTTCCAAAAGAGAGATAAATTGATGATGTAAGAAAGAAAGATGGGGGCTGAGGTTGTGGCTCAGTGGTAGAGTGCTCGCCTAGCATGTGTGAGGCACTGGGTTTGATCCTCAGCACCACATTAAAAAAAAATAAAATAAAGGTATTGTGTCCATCTACAACTTAAAAAAATTAAAAAAGAAAGAGGGAACAATTGATAAAATATGATTTGATCAAAATAGTAATTTAAGCAGACCATATACCATGTGACTCAGACCTAGGGCCTTTCCCCTCTTTCCTCCATCCTCCTGGGAAATGGAGGAACAAGAAAGAACATAAGCTTTGAGTCAAAATGGTTTGGGCTTTAATATGGCTGTATTGCTGATCACTTATTAGTTGTGATCTGTACAACTGCCTCACTTATTGGTCCTCTGTAAAATGGGAGAGAGGAGAGAGGTAAAAGAAGAGATTTTTCTTTCCCTCCAGGAGTCATCTCTGAGTGACATTGAGGCATGATAACCAAGCTGGCAGTGCCCCCTATGCCCTAGACAGGGAACAGCACCACTTCTTCAACAGAAAACCATGATGGCCATGAAGTTGAATTGAAGTCCCTGGGAGAGAAAAGTGTATTATTGTTAAGATTATCTTGGGCACTCAAAGCACCAATGTGTGGTGAGAGCAGAAAGAACCAGAATTTTAGGAGAAGACAGTAACTTGCCTCAGCCTCACCAGAAGCTGGGATTACTGGCATGTGCAGCCTCCATGGCTGGCTCCACTGCCCACGCTTTCTGATCCTAGTCACCAAAGACTCAGTCATTCAGGCCTGGTTCATCTTCATACCCACTTCATTGTAGGTTCAGCTCTCTCCCCCAGTGATATGCACAGGTTGACACATACCACAAGGTGACACACTGTAGGATGACACAAGATACACAGGGTGACTGTGACACATCCACACATATGTAATCTTCTCATGCACACACTCATCCACCCACCTTCCAACAGTACCAGACACTCTGCATCCCTTAGTCAAGCTTCTGGGTTTCTCCTATCATAGCTGCCACCTCCTTACTGACACACTGCCCCAGGCAGCAACTGTAACCAAAAAAAAAAAAAAAAAAAAACCCTGATGATCTCTTCTGACTTGAGTCCAAAATTCTTTGAAAAGAGTTCCTAACCTCACTCCTCAGAACTAGGAGTTTCTCAACATACCAATACACAGGAGCATGCACCTTCAGAACACAGTGTACATTTTTACTTTTGCACACACAGCCACTTGTGCTTTCCTCTGGCTCACATGTGCAACCTGCTGCTGCTTCAGGTTTCTCTCCACCGCCAGGCTCTGTTTGGTCAGTCCACTCCTATCCTAACCTCGGGATTTCCCTGACCACAGCTCCACCCACGTCCCTGTCTCCCCCTTTTCCTTCTCTGTCCAGCCGTTGGGGGTTCCTGGGTGGGAAAGCATCTCCCTAGTCTCTGGCCAGAACCACAGGTTTCCTTCCTTCCACCACTCAGGATGGGGTAGAGAAGGGACACCAGTGGGGTCAGGGTGACGTCGAGGGGACAGCCCCATCGCGCTTGGCGAGGCGGTCTGGGCTCCTGGGGATTCTCCCCAAGCGCATTGTCCCCGCGCCCCCTGGCGGATGCTGGTCCCCGACGGGCTCCGGACGCGAAGAGTAGTGAGGCAGGCGCGCGCGTGGGAGGGCGTCCCAAGGGGAGGGGTCGGCGGCCAGTGCAGGCCTGGAGGCGGGGGCCACCGGGCAGGGGGCGGGGGGGTAAGCCCCGACGGTCAGCCCGTCAGTTCTTTGCTCAGACGGGAGGGAGCCACGGCCCCGCTCGCTGCCCATTGTCTGCGCCCCTGACTGGTGCGCCCTGGTGCCACAGTGCAGCCTGGCTGGGCAGCCTTCTCTCGTCACTCCAGCCAGCGCCGCAAGTATAAGAGGCGGTGCCGCCCTCCGTGGCCGCCTCAGCCCACCAGCCGGGACCACAAGCCATGCTGCCCGCCGACCGCCTCCGGGGTTGTTAAAGCCAGACTGCAAACTTTCGCCACCGCCGCCACCGCCGCGTCCGGTCCCACCGTCGCGGGCAGCAGCCAAAGCCGCCGCAACTGCAGCACAGAAGCGGCCAGGCCAGGCAGGCCATGGGGCGCTGGGCGCTGCTGCCCAGCTGGGTTTCTGCTACTCTGCTACTGGTGCTGGCCGCTCTGCCCGCTGCCCTAGCCGCCAACAGCAGTGGCCGATGGTGGTAAGTGAGCTGGTGTCGGGTGGTGGCCTCTTGTTCTGGGGGACAGAGCCAGGGGCCAACCCTCCAGCTCCTATGCTCTGGGACCCGTCAGTCCACAGACATTGCCCCATCTCTGTCTTCCTTCTGCCACACCAAAGGTTGCTCTAGCCCAGAGCTGCACCAGAAATTCCATTTCATTTCCTTTCCTTTTTTTTTTTTTTTTTGGTTTTAGGGATCAGGGCCTCGGGCATGCTTCAGCAATGGGTCTACCATTGACCTGTATCATCAGCCCCAGAGATTCCATTTCTGATGAAGTGGGATCAATGATCTGCCGGTAGAGGCCCACCATAACCCAGTCGGGGAGCCCACTCCCATCTAGGATTGTCATTCCCTTTTGAGCCCCAGTCTTAACCTCATACTCTGCACCACAGATTTCCAAAGATCAGAAGTGAAGAACCAGGTGTCCACTTAGAAAGGAGGCCAGAAAAGGGTAGGACTCCTGGGCATTTCACCCCTAGGCAAGAACTGCAGGTCAGGATTTCTTCCCTGGTACTGATCAGAAGGAGGCTGGGAAAGCCCAGGTACTCTTGCAGTCTCCATGTTCCCCATGACTCTTCTGTGCAGTCCCTGGACCCAGGACTCTGAGAATCCCCTAGGATTACTAGACACCCAAAAGTCTGGATACCCAGTTCTTTCATACTCGTAAGTCTGGGAGCACAAAGACATTACCTTATAATTGATCTCCCCCGAACTCTCCTGGTACATATTCCCAAAGGTCAGGTGCATGCTCCTGTATATTGATATGTTCAGAAAATCCTAGTTCTGAGGAGTGAGGTTAGGAACTCTTCTTTATGATTAGAGTGCAGGTCCCCTTCCCCAGTCTGAGCTCCCATTGTGTGTCCCACCAGGGGTATCGTGAACATAGCCTCCTCTACGAACTTGCTAACCGACTCCAAGAGTCTGCAGCTGGTGCTCGAGCCCAGTCTGCAACTGCTGAGCCGCAAGCAGCGGCGGTTGATCCGCCAGAACCCGGGGATCCTGCACAGCGTGAGCGGTGGGCTGCAGAGCGCAGTCCGGGAGTGCAAGTGGCAGTTCCGGAACCGCCGCTGGAACTGCCCCACTGCTCCGGGGCCCCACCTCTTCGGCAAGATCGTCAACCGAGGTGAGTACCCAGGAAGTCGACGCTTCCGGGACCGGGGGAAATACAGGGTCACCCCCAGGGCATAGGCCGGTGAACGCAGGGAAGATGTCCCAGGCACTGCAGGGTCACACAATCAACCCACCTAACTGCTTCTTGCGGAGCGCCAGTTCCAGGCCAGACTCTACCAGGCGCTTTCCAGCTGTATATTTTGGGCACCAAGCTTAACTTTTCTGGGCCACTGACCAAAAGAAAATGAATTCCAGGTTGTGCACGCTGGATGACGGTCGCTTTCCTCAATCTATCGAAGTTCCTGGGAAGCTGCTGTCTGCTCGCGTTGTCTTGCTTCATACTTAGCAAAGTTTGCTACGCCAAAAACTGCGTAGATTGTTTGGGCTGCGTAGAAGTCTTGACAATGCAAAGTTCTTCCGCTCCTCTCTTGTTTTTCTCTTTGGTGCTGCCCCACTTCCTCTCTAAAGCCAAAAAGTGTTCTGAAGAGTCTCCGTAAAGCGTGACTACCAGAGTGTTGGTGGGTTCATGCCCACGCACCTGTTTTCTCTGTGAGACCTAGAAATAAGGTTTCCAACACTACCGCTAGTCTAGCCCTCAGGACTCCAAGGGTGAAATTCGGGCGTGGGACTCCAAGGTTCCAAGCCCTTCAAGGAGGGCGCTGGCCGGACCACAAGCGCCTTCTCTTGATTCTTACTCTCTTCACCCCTAGGCTGTAGGGAAACAGCGTTTATCTTCGCCATCACCTCTGCTGGGGTCACCCATTCGGTGGCGCGCTCCTGCTCAGAAGGCTCCATCGAGTCTTGCACATGCGACTATCGGCGGCGCGGTCCTGGAGGCCCCGATTGGCACTGGGGGGGCTGCAGTGACAACATTGATTTCGGCCGCCTCTTCGGTCGGGAGTTCGTGGACTCTGGGGAGAAGGGGCGGGACCTGCGCTTCCTCATGAACCTTCATAACAACGAGGCAGGCCGCACGGTGAGTAGACCTGAGAGGCTCAGCACCCGAAGCTGAGTGACCAGGCTAACCTCGGGCTCAGAAAGTAAGAGTCGGTAGTAAGATGAGGACTCCAGGGGTGGGCGTCCTGAGGGAAGCAGGAGATTTGGAAAAAAGCCAAAAAAGAGAGAGTGGCTGAAGCAAAGGAATTTCTGGGTTGAGAGCAGATAGAACGGAAGAAGATACAAGTTATACAACACATAGAATGGAGTGCCTATGGCCCCTCCTTTGCAGAGATTAAAAAAAAAAAACAGGGTAGAGAGGCCGAGAGTGACTCGCTAGTGTGCAGCTGAGTTTGGCCAAGTGTCCAAATCTCAGAGGGACATTTCGCGCCTTCTCCTGGGTTCCGCTAGGACTTTGCTGAGGTCCCGTCCGCGTCCGGGAGGGGGCGGTATCTGGAATAAGGGCTCTGACTGACAATGCCTTGGGACATCTTTTTTTCCTCCCCCCCTCCCGCCCCCCACCCCAGACAGTGTTCTCTGAGATGCGTCAGGAGTGCAAGTGCCATGGGATGTCTGGTTCATGCACGGTGCGCACCTGCTGGATGCGGCTTCCCACGCTGCGTGCGGTGGGCGACGTGCTGCGCGACCGCTTCGATGGCGCATCGCGTGTACTCTATGGCAACCGCGGTAGCAACCGCGCTTCACGGGCGGAGCTGCTGCGCCTAGAGCCGGAAGACCCTGCGCACAAGCCTCCTTCGCCTCACGACCTCGTCTACTTCGAGAAATCACCCAACTTCTGCACATACAGTGGACGCCTTGGTACAGCAGGCACTGCAGGGCGCTCCTGCAACAGTTCATCACCGGCGCTGGACGGTTGCGAGCTGCTTTGCTGTGGCCGGGGCCACCGCACACGCACGCAGCGCGTCACCGAGCGCTGCAACTGCACCTTCCACTGGTGCTGCCACGTCAGCTGCCGCAACTGCACTCACACTCGCGTACTGCACGAGTGTCTGTGAGGCGATGTGCAGACTTGCCCGGGAACGCTGTCCTCCAAGACTTCCCCCGACAGATTCGCTGACATTCAAGACCCTGATTGATATTCGCCCGCTCCAAAATCTTCAGCCACATTCCCCGCGGTTCATACGTGTCCCATCTCTCCCATCTCCTCCTCTCTGGGGACTCCTCAAACCACTTGCGTGGGGCGGCATGAACCCTCTTGCCATCCTGATGGACCTGCCCCAACCTACCTACCTCCCTCTCCGCGGGAGACCCCTTGTTGCACTGCCCCCTTGCTTGGCCTGGAGGTGAGAGAAGGATTCGTACTCTACCCTACCCGGGGTCAGCTCCTGACGCTGTTGCCCTGACTGTGCCACACTACACCAGCGTCCTCTCTGCCTCTTTCATTTCCCCTTTGTCCTCCCTATTCTCCTGATCCCTACAGGCGCCTTACAACTCTCCAGCGATGGGAACAGACCCTGAACACACACCTGGGCATCAGAGCCATTCTCCTCCCTGCTTCAAGCGAAGCCGAAGCCAGGAGGTTCCAGAGTGAAAGGGCAGCTGTGGTGATGTGGAAGATGAGGTGGGGGACGCAGCAAAAAAAAAATCCCCCTTTCTCCCAGCCTCTCTTTTGGAGCCATTGAACAGCTGTGAGCCATGCCTCCCTCAACCACCTCCTACCCTTTCCTGTCCTGCCTCCTCATCAATGTGTAAATAATTTGCACTGAAACGTGGACATAAAACCACGAGTTTGGTTGTTGTAAATAAAATTATTTATTGTGCTGGGTTCCAGCCTGGTTTGCAGAGACCACCTTCACTCTAACCCAGTCCCTCTCCATTCTTCTCTCCTTTTGCCCTCCAACTTTCTCTCCTCTCCTGTTTCTCAAAGATGCCTTTGCCTACCGGAATCAGTATTTCCTTCCACTGTAGCTATTAGTGGCTCCTCGCCCCCACCAATGTAATATCTTCCTCTGCAGAATAAAATCTCTATTTTTATCAATGACTTGGTAGTGTTTCCTTGAATCCAGAACACAACATGGTTTGCGGTGTCCCCTTACCTTCCTCTTACTACTCCCAGATTTGGGTACTTACTTCTCTTAAACAAATAGGGTATATTGTTGGGGAACTGGTTTCCTGGACCTGCAAGAAGATCCTGAAATTCTGACCCTTGGATGACCTAATGAGACCAGTTGGGACCCAGGTCTCCAGAAGAAACTGGTCAGAAGTTTAAACATCCTGCAGGGTTCATCTTCTTATTCTTTTTTTAAAAATATTTATTTTATAGTTGGACACAATACCTTTATTTCACTCAATTATTATTTTTTTAAAGAGAGAGAAAATTTTTTAATATTGATTTTTTAGTTTTTCAGCAGACACAGCATCTTTGTTTGTATGTGGTGCTGAGGATTGAACCCCGGGCCGCACACATGCCAGGTGAGCGTGCCACCTCCCCAGCCCCAATTATTTTTTACGTGGTGCTGAGGATTGAACCCAGGGTCCCACGCACTCTACTGCTGAGCCACAACCCCAGCCCCCTCATCTTCCTATTCTAACAGCAACTTTCTATGTGATATAGGCAAGTGCATTCATTTGATGAATGGGGATTAAACATACTCTGAGCCTGCTTTTCCTCCTGGAAGACAACTGAGTGATAACTGTGGCCATGTTCTGAAGAGTAGAAAGAGACATCCAAGTAGAAAAGATGCTATTGCCCTTGATGTAGATCTCTTGTTCCCTGAATCCTGACTCCTACTAGGACCCAGGTTTAGGGCAGTGGTGAAGCATCCCTTTCTTCTGCAAGACAGGGAAATATCTTCTTAGAATCCCAGTTATACCTTGGACGCAGGAGCATCCAGGTAACAGGTTATTGACTCTTTTCCTCAGAGAAGGATCTCCATGCTGAGAAAAAGCTCAGAATGATGATGGGAGAGAAGAAAGGAGCAGGAAGTTTAGAATTCAAATGTGGACTAGGCTTAAACCACCCTAAACCAAAAGGAGACAAAGTATGATCCATAACCAAATCATTAAACTGGCCATTCCCACAAAGAGTCAGAATGAGGATTCTGTTACTAACAATTCCTAGAGGCTACCTCTGTGTGCACATTCACTGGAGTCAGCAGGAATGCTAATCCTGCCCATAGTTCTAAACCTATGTTAACTCTAATCCTCTCCCTATCCCCAGGTCTAGGCCTGAAGCCTAGCCTGAACCCTAACTTCAGACAAACACTAGCCCCTTCCTAAACTCTAATGTCTGTCTCTAATCTTAACCCCTCCTCTCCAGGGAAGGACCAGAAGGGCAGCAGGAGCTAAGAAACACCCCACCCCCCCAAGGGCAACAACTGGTCCCAGCCAACAAGAGAATTTCCCCCTCTCCCCAGGACTCCTTTGCTGTTGTCACTGCCTCCCACCTTTCCCTGGGTATATGAACTCTGACCCTTGTTGGCCTTTGGGATGTGTGTGGGGGTAGGGAAGTGGATCCAGGATCTGCTCAACCCTGCAAGGACATCCCTTTCCCTTTCTCTTCTTTGGTTAAGGCAGCACCATTTCAGTTCTGATGGGCAGCCTAGTGGGAAGAATAAAACCCTTATTGATTCTGAGTAGGAGACACCTGAAAGACCTTGGGTTTCCAGTAAATGTCTTTTGCTTTCTCAACCTCTTTTGCCTTGACCATTAAACAGGAAAGGTTATTGTTACTTATTCTTCAGGGAGGATATGAGGTTCAGATGAGATCATGTACATGAAGGCTACAGTCATTTGAAGCTTACTGACACTTCTTCTATACTGGGTATACACCAAATGCTGGCAATATAGTGTTGTACAAGCCACATTTCCTGCAAGGAGAAGTTTACAGTCCAGCCAGAGAATCAAACACATAAACAGATACTGGCAGTTTAAAGGGTGGGAGGGAGTGCAATGAAGGCTCAATGAAGTGTAAAGTCTTCTGCATGTACCTGAAGACTTTACTAAGGTACTAAGCTTAAAGACAGACTCCCATACATAAGCCCTCAGCTTGGAGATTCTTCTCTTCCTGAGGCTGGAAGTGCAGAATATTCTGGGAAGTACAAAACAGGGCTGGGCCCTAATAGGGTATGCGCTAATAAAAGGGGGGAAAAAAGCTCTTAAAAGGGCTGGGGGTATAGTTCAGTGGTAGAGTGGCAAATATGCTGGAGGTCCTGGGTTCTATCCCCAGCATGGGGTAGGAGACAAGTAAAAGGAGTGCAGGATCCGCAAAGCATGGCACAGGAACTAATTATTATGATCATCTGTGCTGTTCTCACTTGGGGCTAGAGTGGGTAGATCCTGGGGGAAAGAACAGCTGTGCCTAGAAAGAGTCTCATAAAGGTCTCAGGGCTGAGTGGTTCAGGGTGGTGGCCACAGGATAATGTCATCAGGAATGTGCCTGATGCTCTGGCTCCCACCCACCTCTGATCTTCAGGTGCCACATACCCAAGGGGATCTGAGGCTGGCAGGGACCCTGGATACAAGGTTGGCCTCAGAAAATGAGGGAGGTACTAGTCCTGAAATATCCTCAGGGGAGTGGAAAAGCTGAGAGGACTGAGACAGCAGTCTTTCGTAGTCCCTGGGGGGTCAGCAAACTGGCACCCGCACACACCCTGCCACACGCACCCTGGAAAAACCCTGTCAGTGGGGCTGCAAATACCCTAGGGTCCAGTCCACTCCCCCCACCCCCTGTCCCAGGCTGGCTCAGTCTTCCTCTCCAGGACAGAGAGAGAAAAATAACAAAATGAGGAGAAAATAAGATGTTTGGCTGTGGTGTGAGCAGGAATATCCATGCAGAGCTGCCCACCACTCACCCTTACTCACTCTTTCCACACCCAGCTGGGGCGCCCAGCATGAGACAGACCACCCTCCTGCCCCCTCCCCCGTCTGGGCTAAAAGCAGACGCTGGTGAGGAGCAGCAGGTTATAAATATGCCCAGGGAACTGCCGCCAACTCTCCCTTGTCATCCCCTGGGAGGGGGTAGGGTGGGGTGGCTCTAAGGAGGAGCCAGGGCTGCCCTGTTCCCTGAGGCCCAGGAGGAAATGGGGCTTCCAACAGCCTACTGCTTTTTTTTTTTTTTTTTTTGTCTTTTCCAGGTGAAGGAACCACTGCTACTCCATTTTCCCTAGACACTTGCTCATCTCCTCAGAAATGGAGTTCCCTGGCCATGGCTGAAAGTTCGGTATGGAAGGGCCCAAAGTCACCCACTATATGTCAGGGTGCAGTCAAGTACCACTTCCCTTTTTTCACATCAGTTACTCTCATCAAAAGGTCATTCATTCATTCAACAGGCATTTACTGAGGACATGCCAAACACCAAGCCTGGTGCAGAGGCATACCTGAAGGCAAAATCTCCTGTGCACACTTGCAGCTACCCCTAGTTCTATGTGTTCACATCAATTCCAGCCATACAGGCCAGAAGGTTCTGGCTTTAACCTGGCAGCCTCCTTGGGGAAGGTAAAGCTTCAGGCTCTGGAATCTGCTTCAGAGTAGGTTTTGTGGGGACTGGGGAAGAGGGGCTGAGAACAGGGCTCCTAAATTACATGCCTGTCTCCTCTACTTCCCTGACAAATGAGGAGGTGCTTCCTCCCCTCTCTGCCCCATCATTTTCCCTATGTAGGTGCCATGTAAGGAAGAGTCATTCTGTGGGATGCTGAGGGCACCTGCCCAGGTGGCCAGTCTCCTGCCTCCAGCCTCTTGTCACATAGATACCCAGCAGGGCAAGAGGGGGCAGTGCCACCCTGTGAAGCTTCCAGCTCTCCTCCCCCAGGGCTGAGCTCCCCCCCCCCATTAATCCTCGGAAGTGAAGGGGCCGTCCCTGGCAGCCCCTCAGCCCTATTGTGGCCCCTCGCCCTCCTCGGCTGGCGTCTAATTAACTCCTCCTGCCCCTGGTTTTGTGTGCCCCCCTTACCCCACCTTGTCGCCCCGCCCCTCCGCTCGTCCTGCTCCCTCCCACACGGACATTCCAGCCAGGCCGGGCCAGTATGCCAGGGCAACCAGGGCCGGACCGAGGCCTAATCCCCCTGCCGCCTGGCCCGGCTAGGGGAGCCCCACTCACCTCCCCACTCTCTGGGGGCTGCTCGGCTCTGCTGTGTCGGAGACACACAATCAGGACAAAGACGCAGCCCCCAGGGGGCTAACTCAGCCTTCACGCCCAGGTTGTGCGGCATTTGGGGAGTTTAATGAATTGTCCATCACGCTTTTCAGGGCCCGCCCGTCAGCCTGGATTAATCTTCGGAGCCCTGGTGGGGTAGGAGACACTAAGCCTGTATTTATTACTCTCCCATTGTCACTAATTGAGGTAATTATCTGTGACTCTGGCCTGACCAACAATGCCGCATTCACTCCCTGGGACCTCGATGGGCCTGGCTCCCACTCTCAGCACCAACCCTCCCTCCCATCCTCTCCCAAACCCGCCAAGGGCTCAGAAGGGCCCTGGAGCATGTTGGGAAAGTGGACAATGTCCCACAATGCTCCATCTTCAGCCACCACTATGACGAAGTTGTGTCTAAGGAGGGGCCTGATCCTCCCAAAGTAGATCTCTGTCAGGAGACAGGTTTGGTTGGTAGAAGCCTTGTGCCACAGAGGACCATTTTTCTGAAGTCTGGTTTTCTAAAGTCTCCAACTCCTCATTTCTGGATAGGTATGGATCTGGTCTCATGTCCTTGTAGCCTCCAGAGCTTTAGGTGCTGGGAGACTCTAGCATATTCCAGACCTATGCTGTGAAGATTTTAAACCTACCAGGGCTGGCAGAGTGACTATGTATACATGATGGGATAGGGTGGGAGAGAGAACAGGAAAGGATATGACTGGGAACTGAGGAGAAGGGCAAGAGAAAGAAGCCTTTGAGGGAAGGAGTGCTTAAGGGTCAGTGGTGTGTCAATATTCTGTGGCCATTCAGCAACCTCGGGGAGAAATTTGGATTTGAATGTGTGAATAGCACCAAAGAGTAGATCTCATGTGGAGATGGCTTCCCAGGTCAAGGGGACTGGCCCTAACGAACAGGTGCATGTGTGAGTGTGCATGTGTGTCACACATATGTAAAAGAGAGAAGAAGGGAAGATCTGCATAAGACTGGACTATGAGGTTCTTGAGGCAAGAACTTGTGTTTTGGTCCCTCTTGCTTTTGCAAGACCCCAACATACAATGTACCTGGTACATAGTGGCACAGTCAAAGGAATGGTTGGATAGATGATAACTGATACATGATTGAGGTTGGGGTCTGTCAGCTCTCCTCCTCCTCCTCCTCCTTCTCCTCCTCCTCCTCCTCCTCCTCCTCCTCCTCCTCTTCTTCTTCTTCTTCTTCTTCTTCTTTCTCTCTCTCTCTTTCTCTCTTTCTCTCTCTCTCTCTCTCTCTCTCTCTCTCTCTCTCTCTACATTGAACCCAGGGGCTCTTAACCACTGATCCACATCCCCCATCCCTTTTTAGATTTTATTTTGAGACAGGATTTAAGTTTTCTTAGGGCTTCACTAAGTTGCTGAAGCTGGCTTTGAACTTGGAATTCTCCTGCCTCATCCTCCCAAGATGCTGGGATTACAGGTGTGCACCACCATGCCCAACTTGTCAGCTCTTTTATTCTGTGGCTGCACTCAAGTTCTTCACTTTCTTAGGACTAGCTGGAAGGAGATGTCTAGACCATTCCTGGATAATTCTTAGACCGGGCTTCACCAGTTGAAACACTAAGGACTCTAGCAGAACCAAAAGCTATAGTTGGAACAGCGCCACCTTGTGGTGCCTTATGGAGAGACCCCCCGCAAAGAAGGCAGGATCCTCTCTTAGGAGCTGAAGTGGTGTGGGGGACACAGTAGGCAGAAACGATCACTTTTCCTATATATATGATGCTACATCATCATGCCAGTGTTCCTGTGGCACAGTTTTGTCATCTGTTCCGTCCTTATGTCCGTATTTTCTGAGCACCTGCTCTTTGACAAGCTTGTAGGGGATATAGAATTAAGTCAAAGGCAGGACTCTTGAGTAATTCATAACCCTGCAGGGGATTCCACAAGGTATTAAGACCAAGAGGGTCATAATCAAGCATTAGGTAAATTTTTATTGGTATTGAGGAGCACTGGAAATTCTCAGCTCCAAACCTCTGCCACTCACTTCTCCCTCAATTCCTCTTACTAAAGCTCAAATGTTTTTGTTTTGTCTGTTTTGAGACAGGTCTCACTATGTTGGCCAAGCTGGCCTCCAACTCCCAGGCTCAAGTGATCCTCCAGCCAGATCTAAAGGGCCTAATTAAATGTCAGATGTTTTATCTTTGCTTTTAAAAATCATTTCATGACTTGATTCCCACATATCTCTCCAGGATCCCACTTCTTCTCAGCTCTGTATTCCTCCGTGCTTCTGTTCCCTGTGAAAGCTATGTGTTTTCACATACCCAGAATGCACCCTTTTCCCATCTCCCTATTGAAACTTGTCTCAAATTTTCCTTCCTCCACGAAGACTCTGATTTCCCTTGCCTGTTCAAGCTCCTGAAGTACCTTGCTGGTGGAGCTTTCACTAACAGCACACACTGGCCATCCCATCAGTGGTTATTTGTGTATGTTACTCCCCCACCAGGCTTCCAGTTCCCTGAGAACATGCTCTGTGTTTTCTTCATAATGGCATCTTTTGCAGCATTAAGCTATACAAAATTGCCTTCATTAAATGATGAATGGATGGACAAATGAATAGATGGATGGATGCATGGATGGGTACATGGATGAATACACAGATGCATAGATAGATGGATATAGAGGGATGACTATATGGATGATAGATGAGTTGGTAGATGGGTAAATGAATGGATGGGGTACATAGATAGACACGATGGATGGATGAGTGGATGGGTGCATAGGTGGAATATCCATCCACAAAAGAATTCATGTGCCATGGGGCTGGGGTTGTGGCTCAGCAGTGGAGTGCTTGCCTAGCACATGTGAGGCCCTGGGTTCAATCCTCAGCACCACATAAAAATAAATAAAATAAAAGTATTGTGTCCAACTGCTATATATATATATATATATGAAGAATTCATGTTTATATAAATATAAAGAATTCATGTGTCATGGGATTCAAGGAAGAGAGTTCACCCTATGTCATGCAAAGGCAAGGACAGCATATCTAGGCTGAACCTTCCTTCACTATGCACTTTCAACAGTTTGTCTCCTGGAAACCTGAATATCTTCTTACTCCTCATAAGTCCTAGTCTAGTAGCTGTTTCTTCCTTCCTGCCATGTTCCCTCAGGAATGCTTTTTTATTATGCTGTCATTCTACACTGTAATACCTCTGTGGGTCTTTACCCATAGAGCCTAGAATGTGGAATCCATGAAGGTAGAAAGTGTGCCTGAGTCTCTTCTGTATCCCTGGCATATGCATTTAATGGGCAAGTGAACAAATGAATAACTGAGTGAACACTGACACTACACCCCGTAGACACACTTCGAATACTTCCCATTTCCTTGAGTTTAGTTTTCTCTCCTGGTTCTCTCCTCCTCACACACATACATGTTCACACTCCTGACTCTGATAGTCTCTGAAGTCCCAGAGTTATATCCTGGTTCTTGGTTTCCATTACCCATCTATGCATGATCTCAGGAAGTCCCAGAGACTTTCCTGAGTCTGAAAGGAGAGAAGGTGCTTGGTTCTTCCAAAGCCTTAATCACTAGAGCAGAAAAGTCTTCCCAGGGAAGAACCTGGCTATTGGGAGGGTCACAGGGACCCACACTAACCTAAGATCTCTGCTCCAAACTGACCATGTCCTCCTGTATCTGCTGTTCCTACTCATAAACAGTAAGGCAGTACTAAGGTAGGGGGTGGTTGTGGCCTCCATCACGAGGCTGGCTGACTGGCAGACACAGCCGAATTTAGAAGTCATTTTCGCAGCAGGGAACCTTCAGCCTCCCACCCACAGGGCCCTGTGGGGCCAGCCTGAGATATGGATTACCAGGAGCTGGCCCCAGACCTGCAGTCACTCCTCCACTTCTCTTTCTCCCTTTCTCCCCAGAACTTTGGCAACTGGTGCCAACTCTATCCATAGGTAAAGATGGAGTGAAGTTCTGGGAGAAGGAGCATGTTGTTCCTAATCACTCAAGTGTTCCCAGTACACCACTGGCCCATTTCAGGTGCTGTTTGCATCCACTCCAGTGCTTTTTGTGGTTGTTGTTTTGGAAATTGAACCCAGGAGCACTTTACCACTGAGCCATATCCCAACCCTTTTTATTTTGAGACAGTCTGGCTAAGTTGCCCAGGCTGGCCTTGAACTTTGGATCCTCTTGCCTCAGTCTCTGGAGTCTCTGGGATTACAGGCATATGTTACCATGCCCAAACCCTGTGCTCCTCTTTTTTTTTTTTTTTCCTGTGCTCCTCTTGATGTGGACTCTGCTACCCCTTTCTCCTCTTTTACTTCTACTTCTTTCCCTCATCCTTTTGTTTGACACTCCATCACTAATGAAATAGTGCTAAAGAGAAAGAATAGAGCTAATACTTATATATCACTTACTATGTACCATGCATTGTTCTAAGTACCATGCATAGTGAATCATTTAATCCTTTCAACAATCCTATGCAAAAAGTGCTTTTAATATTTTCCCCCTGCCTTTTTTTTAAAACCAGGGATTGAACCCAGGGGTTCAACCCCAGCCTTTTTATAATTTTTTACTTTGAGACAGGGTCTTGCTAAATTGCTAAGGTGAATTTGAACTTGTGATCCTCCTGCTTCAGCTCCCAAGTTGCTGGGATTACAGGTGTGCATCTCCACACCTGGTAATATCCTCCTCTCCTTTTTATTTATTTTTTTAATAGTTTGTACTTTTTTTTAAAAAAGAGAGAGTGAGAGGGGGGGGACAGAGAGAGAGAGAGAGAATTTTAACATTTATTTATTTTTTCTTAGTTCTTGGAGGACACAACATCTTCGTTTGTATGTGGTGCTGAGGATCGAACCCGGGCCGCACGCATGCTAGGCGAGTGCGCTACCACTTGAGCCATATCCCCAGCCCCTCCTCTCCTTTTTATATAAGACACTGAGGCATAGAGACATTGAGTATCTTGCCCAATGTCACATGGCTAGAATGAGGTAGAGGCAAGGTTTAAATACAGGCTGCCAGGCCCCAAAGTCCAAGTTCTAAACATGCTACCTTAATTCTCCAATAATGGTAGCAATGTGGGTGAGCTTTTAGAAAATAGACTATTGAATGTTCACCTCAAATGTGCTTAGGCAGTATAGTGGAGACAACTCCCACAGGGTCAGCTCCTCCACTATACTACGCAGTTAGTTCACCACTTCTACCTGCCTCAGGATCCTGGAATCCCTAGGTTGTAGCAAACTACAGGCAGCTGCTCTCACTTCCGCCATGGGCTTCCCTAGTTTTCCTCTTAGCCTGAATCCTACCCTCTTCCCAAGCCCAAGAGGGTAGGGTTTACCAATGTACCAGGTTCACCTGTTCCACCTCTGCTTTCACTCCCAACTGATTGATCTTCCACTATGAACATTCTCTCAACTTTGTGAGGACTAGACCATTTGGTAATCTGTGGGAAGGAGGTACTGGGAATTGAACTCAGGAGTTCTTTGCCATTGAGTTACACCCCAAGCCCTTTTAAAATTTTATTTATTTATTGGTGGTTCTGGGATTGAACTCAGGGCCTCACACATACTAGGCATGCACCTTACCACTGGGTCCATCCCCAGCCCTGATTTATTTCTTTATTTTGAGACAAGGCCTTGCTAAATTGCCCAGGCTGGTCTCCAACTTGGAATCCTCCTGCTTTAGATGGGTTTACAGTCCTGCCACTGTGACTGGCTCATTTGATAACATTCTTTTCTTTTAATTGTATAATTTAAAAAATATCCTGTTTCCCTGCATCCATATCCTTTTTTTAAAGAGAAAGAGAGAGATAATTTTTTAAATATTTTTTTTTATTTTTGGACACAAATCTTTATTTTTTTATTTTTATGTGGTGCTGAGGATTGAACCCAGCTCCCCGCGCATGCCAGGCAAGCGTGCTACTGCTTGAGCCACATCCCCAGCCCTCCATATGTTTTTTGCTACTTTGTTCTCTCTACTTCTATTTTGATTTTTGAGATGGGGTCTTGCTATGTTGCTTACACTGGTCACGAATTCTAGGATTCTAGCAATCCTCCTGTCTCAGTCTCCAGAGTAACTGGAACTACAGACTATGCTCTTAAAGACAGGCACCACCTCTACTTGAAATGCTCTTTCACCAAATTTTATCTCAAATGCCACTTCCTCCAAGGAGAAGTCCCAAATCTCATAAAATTGTAATCTCCCTAGTTTGACTCCTCATAGTATTTAACATCCACACTCGGTACTATCATCTCTCCTTAGTTTGACTCCTCATAGTATTTAACATTCACACTCGGTACCTCATTGTCAGGCATGCCTTGCTTCTCTTTCTGGAGGCCAGCACAGAGTGTCTTGCTCCTAGTACTGCTCAGTAAACACTTAGTCGTTAGAATTGGCAACAGCTAAGGATTGAGATGGGAGGGAGACAGATATCAGCAACCTTTAATCTCTGCCCAAGATGGTATGGTCCTCCTCCCCACTTCCTTCACCCTCTCCTTCCAGAACTATTTGAAATTTGGAAGTGTGCGTTCAAGGCAGGCAGCGGGGTGGACCTTCTTCCGGAGCTCAAACCAATGTTCTCCCCTCTGGTTCGGAAACACCAAGAGGAGAGACCCTCATCTCCTGAAGTAAGGCCAACCTCGGGGCCCTGGGTCGCCTCACATCCAACTGGCAGCCCTGCCTCCTCCAAGTCCTTCCCAGAGTGATGTCGAGATAATTGGAGACTAAAACCAGAAGTGGTTTGAGAGCCGAGCTGGGGACCTGAACGCTGAGCGGGAGCTGGGGTTGGCGGGACTCGATGGAAGTGAGGACAGAGGCGGGGCCGGGGGGCAGGCCAGGACCCGGAGACTGAGTCTGGGCAAAGCCCCCGCGCCTGCCTAGCCAGCGGCTAAATTTACCCGGGCTGACTCAGCCCTTGCCCGGAATGGGGGGCGGGGGGAGTGCTCCCAAGCAGTGGGAAGAGCTAGCAGGGGTGGAGTGGGGGGCGAGGAAGAGAGAGTCCCTGGTAGGGGAGATGGGTGGGCCTAGAGTTTTCTCCAAAGAAAGGAGTCCTCCTCCCCCCTCACAGCAAGCGGGAAGGAGCAGAGGAGCCCTGGGAGAGGGTGTGGGGAAAGGGTCAGAGAAAGGAAGATGCCAGAACTGATTAAAGGGAAGCTTAGATTTATTGAGCGCCAATGTGTGCTAGGCACTGTGCAAGGCGCTTCACATACATTACCGCATTAAATCCTCACAACAACCCTGCGAGGTAGGTGTTTATAAACCCCCATTTGACAGATGAGGAAACTGAGGCTCAGGGAGGTGAAGTGATTTGGCCAAGCTCACATGGCTAATAAATGGCAAACAGAGGATGTATCCAGGATCGGAGAGAAGAAAAAGGTCAGTGTCCGCGTTCCAAGCCACTTGGCGTGGATGAGTACAAAGAGGGGCTCGGCGTGCTCCAGAGATCTGGGAAGCCGGAGGCCTGCTCCCGGCCCAGCACAGCTGGAGGTGGCAAGGCGGGGGACAGGCGCGCGGTAACTAGGGATCAGATAACCTGCAAAGCCCGGATAGGGGGTACTCAGGAACTAGCAACCGGGGAAATCCGCGACCTGCGCGCGCCCCTTAGTGGCTACTGTGAGTATCACGCCCCACCCTATGGTCTTTTTGAGACCAGCCTTTTTCCTTGCCTGGAGGGTTTCTTGAAGAGGCAAAGATGCAAAAATTCTCAGGGTTCTGTCAGGTGGGCAATACACCTGGCTGAGAAATCGTAATAATGCTTTAGTACACCACTAAGGGACATGGGGGTGAAGCAAAAGGGGAAGGCCTAGAGAGGTCCCAAGCTGATTCATTGGCTACCTTCCCTCCCCAGCTTGGACCACCACAGGCCAGGGACAGTAACAGGGTCACTATCCTGCCTTGCTTTGGGGAACCCTCATCTAAACAAGGGAGACCAGGGTATGAGCACCTTGCTCACTCAGTCCTTCTGTAAACCCTAGACAGTCTCCTGAATTGAGGATAAGTGAAGGTGACAAGGAGGCAACTGGGGAACCCTTGGATTCTGTTCGTCTATTCCCAATGCTCTTTCCTGGCTTGTTGAGATGAGGCCTCCTCAAAGATCCCCAAATTCCAGAGCTGGGAAGAACCATAGATCTCCCTCATTTTAAATACTAGGAGCCCTGGAGAGGGGAAGTGACAGGTGTAAGTCAACTGGCAAATCAGTGGCAGAGTTGGGGCCAAAACTCAAGACCTGTGACAACAACCTTGAGTCCTTTTCCTGCTTTGCTGGTTGTTTCTAGACCCTCTTCTGCCAAGAACCCCTCTATCACCTGGCCACTTTGTCCCTAGATCCTTCCTGCCCAGAGGTCCTGCCCTGACATTGTCTCCCTATGACTGCCTCCATCCCTGCCCTTTTGCCTGGTCCTTACTAGGCCTCTCTGTTCAGCTCCACACCTTGGGCACCAGCCCCTGCTGAAGATCTCAAGGAATGTCTTGCATACAACAGGCATTAAATCTGCTCATTCCCATCTCTCCTGAAACAACCACAAAATGCCACATGCTCCCTTTTCCTTTCATTTCTATTTCAAGTATGGGTAGGGAAACAAGGAAAAGAGAGCAAAGGAAGTCTCTGTGGGGAAGAAGGAGGACCAGTAGGTCCAAAGAGGGATGGGTCAGAGGATACAAATACAAGAAGGAGTCTCTCACTGCCTTTCCCTATTCCCTTGTGGGGTCCCCTTGGCATCCCTCGCCCCAAAGAGGGCCTGCTCAGTTTGGCTGATGACATCTAGAATCTCTTGGACACTGTCGCTCAGCTCTGCTGTCTTCCCGCCTTCCCGTGGCCGGGCGTTCCCAACCACCGACAGGGTCCTCTCATTCCGCCAGGAGGCGCCCGGGGTTTCTGTGTCGCTTCCATCAGAGGAACCGCTATGGATGCTGAGCTCTTCAGCTTCGTCTGAGTCCGAGTCTGGGGCAGTGTGGCGGCGGATGCGGGACACTGCTTCCCGCAGGGCCCCAGCATAGGGCCCCGGGGTCCGCGCCCAGCCCCCGCCCGCGCGCCGCGGGACCACTGCCACTTCCAAGCCCTTTGCTCCGCCGGCGCCTCCCAGAGCTGATGGGCCTAAGGTTGGGTGCTCTGGGCTACCTGGCTGCGTGGGGGCGTCCGGCAGGTTTACTTCGCCTACCGAGAGCCCCAAGATGCGGGAGGCGCGCTCCTCCAGTGAAGATTCCCCCGGCTTCCCGTCCTCAGTTTCGCCCCCGCGCCCCCTGCCCAGCTGGTGTAAAAGGAGACTGCTCAATAGCGGTTTCTGGTCGCTGGAGGGAAAGACCTCGGACCCCTCGCCCTCTTCCTTACAGGGATTGGGTTGCCTGGGAGCTTCTCCCACCACGCGTGGCTCCCCAGAGGGCAAAGGCTGCACCTTTTGGGTTCGAGAGGTGGGAACATACTGGGACCGTATCACCACACACGTGGCGTCAATGACAAAGACACCTTCTCCACTAGCGGGACCCCGGGAACTGCGAGGCAGGGTGTGGGCGCGGCGGGTCGCCTTCCAACCCTCCAGGGTCTCGGATCCTGTCCCCTCTCTAGGACCCAGGAACTCTTTCCATCCAGTGCCTCCTGGAGCCCAGGGTCTGGGGAGTGTCTGGCTATGCCGGGGTGACTGCTTTTTAGGGGAAGGAAACCAGCATTTGGGCAGCCAGATAGGTTCTCTTCCCTCTTTCCCTTCCCTCGAGCCCTTGTAATGGTGCCTGGACCTGGGAGCTGGACGTGGGGGGCTCGGAGACGCAGTTGCAGACCTCGAAGGAGCTATCTCCGTGCCTGGGCTACCTGTAGTTTTGGCTTGGGAGTGGCGGTCACTACCATTGTTGAGGCCAGCAGCCGCTAGGCCCAGACTTTTCTCCGTGGCCCCCTTGTCAGACTCTGGCCTCGCTCTGGCCTCTCCACAGCCTGGAGATCCCCCTAAGAGACCTCGCCCCTGTCGGATACCCCAAGCCCCTAAGACGTCCCGGTAGATTCGAGGGTCTAACTTCTTTTTTGTGCGCCCTCCCTCTGTCCTGGCAGGGGTCGGAGTTGGGGCTGATGAGATGGGTGCCTGTGAGAACTCGGGACCTCGCTTGGTCCCCAAGGTCCTGTGGGGGCCTTCGTAACAAGGTGGAGCCACGTAGGGTGGTGGCCGGTCCCAGCGGCGTCGTGGGGCCGTACCTGCAGAGCCTCTGAGTAGCAGGTGAGTCTCATAGCTGGGGGGCCCTGGCCTGCGACCTCCCCAGGGCCCCGCCCATGGCGCCCCAGGGTCGCTCTGCGGTTGCGCGGATGGACGAGCTCTCCCCACCTGCCCCAGGCGCCCGGGCCGAGAGGGAACTGGGAGCCCTGCAGGTTGGGCCACCCGAGGGACGTTCCGGGGCTCCAGGCGCGGCTGACCCACAGGGCTTCGTCGGGCCCCACCAGCTTTGCGCCTTTTTCGCTCGGTCTCCTTGGCCTCCCGTTCCTGCGACGCCGCTTTCCTTTTCTCTTGCTCCCGGGCTCGGGCCTCGGCCGGAGGCCCCGCCCGCCAGTTGGTCGCCTCCTGCAGCACCCTGGAGGCCCAGGGACGGCGGGGTGGCGGCTCGGGGGATCCCGGGCTTGGCCTACACCTGGGACAATGAGCAGGAACCCAGGTGAGCAGTTTGTGGGGGAAGGGAGCCGAGGTCCAGGGAACTGGGAGCACTGGTGACCGTTTGGGACAGCCACGTGAAGGGGTTTGTGTGAGTGTGTGCGAGTGTGCACGTGCGTATATGTTAGGGCTGAAGTCGAAGTGGGACTCCTCGCCACCTCTCCATGCACACTTTAATAGCGTCTGCCCCATCTTACCTCCTGCCCTTTCTCACGCCCACTCATGTCCCCCAATCAACGCTGAATGAGTCAGGCCTGAGCCCTCGAGGGGTGGGGGAGGGAGGCGCGGGAAAGAGAATGGGGACCAGCGGTGTTCACTGGTGCCTGTGGGGAGATCTGGACCCCAATCCCCGCCCCACCACTTGCTTCCCCTCACCCCTCCTTCACTCACGTGCGGTTCTGGGGCCCGCGAGCCCAGTGGCTGGCCTGAAAGTCCATGGGCTGTCGAGAAGGGGCGCGGCGACTATAATGACAGGAAATAGTCTTCACTTCGATCACCAACAGCTTGGACTTCTGCACCCAGAGGCAGCTGCCAGACTCCTCATCCTGGAGCTCCCGGGGGCTGTCGGGCCCCTCGGAGAACAGCGGGCCATCCAGCATCCTGCCCCACCCCACCCCGGCCCCCCACCCTCCCACCCGCCCCTGGAGCCCCCTCCCAGCCCAGGGAGCCGGCGCCCACTGCAGAGCGGCGGGCCCAGGGACTGGGAACTATATATACCCAGGCACACGTGTGTGCCTGTCTGTGTGTGTGTGCGCGCGCGCATGTGACACAGCGCGGACGGCTCAGCTTTGCTACCTCCCCCATGTACACGGCCGCCCCCTGGGGCCCAGGATTGGACGCCCCTTCCCACTGCTCTGGTCCCCCAAGCCTAATGGGACCCGCAGTGTGGGTGGAAGAGAGGCTTCTGATTCCTACCACGCTGACAGTGCCCCCCTCTCTAGTCGTCCCCATTTCTTCAACCTTCCTGCTGTTTTAACCCTTTACTCTCCTGCTTGTCAGGTTGCCAGACCACTAGGGTTCTACCTGGTACTTTCTTCCTGCCTTGGACTTATTTCCACAACGGGGAATGATGAGAATGGAATTTAAGGTCTCTGCCTGCCACTCTCTGTGCTGGTTTCCATGGGGTTGGGGTGCAGGAGGGGCTGGCCCACGGCTGGGGGCGCTATTTTTAGCGGCAGTGGCATTCGGATGCAGAGATGAGATGAGTAACCAGCTCCTAAGCAGTGGAGAGAGGAGGTGGTGGCTTTCAGGAAGCTTTTGTATGACTCGGGGAGAGAGCTGTTCCCCCAAGCTCAGAAAGGGTGACCCCTACATCCTTAACCCTCACTTTTTGAGTGTGGCAGAATGGCTGCTGGTATAGTAGGACACACTCCATGGTGGCTATCTAAGCTGTTCTACCACTCCCACTCTAGATATTTGCCCTTGGGCACCCATGGAGCCACCCCACCCAGGAGCAGATACATTCCCCAAGTACAGAAGCCAGAATTTTGGGGTTACACTGTTCTGTGCCTACACAGCCCTGCCCAGCCTTATGGAGGACAGAATAGAGTGCTTATGCACTTGCACCCTTACTAAGAGGGATGGAGGAGGAATGGTGTGCTCCCTTGGCAAAACAAATTCCCTAGCAACTGCAATAAAAGTGGCCTGTATTTCCCACTGTAGGAAATACCTCTCCACTACCACAATTCCTAGTTCACTCAACCCCTTTCTAAAGTGGAACTAGCCTCTTGGGCTCAGTCTGTCCTAGGAGGTTGTTGCTTACATCCACATGATCCCTCCCCCTAAGCCTATACCAGGTGTCCCCTGATTCACCATGGTAATGTTAGTGGCAGCACAGCCCACGCCAACCCTTACATGCAGAGACTTAGCAACATTGCCTGGCAACCATGGCAGCAGCTTCCGTGGAGGGGAGGGGTGCAGAGAGGGAGAAAGTGTGTATGGTAATGGTTCCTAAGGAACAAGGGACAATTTGCCTCTTCTAAGAAGAAAAGGTTAGGAGCCTGTGGAGCTCCCTTGTCCTTCCCTCAGTTCCATCCTCAGATTCTGAGAATGATTGGTTGGATTTTAGAGGAAAATGGGAAAAGCAGGAGATCCCAATTTGTTTTCTGCTAAAGGACATGGACCTCTTTGGGTACAGACCCTACCTTTTAAGGTAATGGGAATAAAAAGGGTTGCATGGTAGAGATGGGACTTACTACTGAGAAATAGCACAAAACTTAGACCCCCTGCTCCTTAACATGGACCCTTGGAGAGAACCCAAACAGCCCCTGTCCCATCTATATCCTCCCTCCTGATTCCATGCACATACCAGCCGCACTGATGGCTCTGCTTGAAGGTGCTTCTTTCCACTCTGGATTCCACCAGAGTCCAGAGGCTTTTTAAAGCTCTTGCCTCCTCTCCAGACAAATCTTTGTTCATGAGGGAATGTGACATAAGGAGACATCTGTCCTTTCCACCATGCACCTACCCACACACATATAAACATACTCTAATTCTAATAACTTGGAAGCCTTCCTCCCCCAAGTTTGGGAATGTGCTGCCAGAGCTGTGAAGAGGTGAGCACAGAAGCAAGGGCATAGCCACAATGCAGCACTGAAAGCTGAACCCTGACAAGTATCTTGATGCTTTTCTCCTGGTTTGGAATCAGGAGATTCCATTAGGAATCCTGGTTTGGAAAAAGTATAGTAAGGCTGATGGTTCATCAGAAGAGTTAGATACAGGGGCTAGGGTTGTAGCTCAGTGGTAGAGTGCTTGCCTTGCAAGTGTGAGGCCCTGGGTTCGATCCTCAGCCCCACATAAAAATAAACAAGTAAAAATAAAGATATTGTGTCCATCTACAACTAAAAAAATTTTTTAAATGCAAAAAAAAAAAAAAAAAAAAGAAAGACTTAGAAACAGTAGAGGGAAGCCCAGGCTTGTAGAGATGCAGTAGTTCCTGGTTTGGATGGGAAATTATTGTGTACCTGCAAGGGAGTAGTGAAATGGCATTGGAATCTGGCTCATGTCCCATAGTCTGGCAGTCATTGAGGTGTCTGATGCTGACTACTGTTTCAGTCCATGTAATTTCAGCATAGGGAGTGGGTCTGATAGGGTGACCTAACTCCTGCTATTCCCTTACCCACTACTGTTAGCTCAGTGTTTGTGTGTGTGTGCGCACATGTTTGTGCGCTGCGAGCTACTGGAGATTTAAACTAGGGACAAACGTGCTAGGCAAGTGTTCTACCACTGTCTAGCTCATTCTTACCTTGGAAGAAAGGCAAGAATTTGTAAGTTCAAGGATAGTGCCAGCCCAGCAAAGTTCAAACAATCCAACCTTCCTTAGGAAAAGCTGCTGATGGTGGCAGGTCTCTCGGCCCAAAGACCTGTCTGTTCTCTGGAGAGCTATCATTATTATGAGATTTTCCTGGGGCCTCAGCTATGGTTCAGGCAGAGGAGAAAGTGAATAATAAGGGAATAGGGTGGACAACACTTGTGAAAGGAGAATTACAGAGGTAGTAAGTCTAGCAGAGTGATTAAAAAAAAAAAAGAAAGAAAGAAAAAGCATGAAACCTGGATCTAGACCATTTGGATTCTAATCCTAATTTTATTTTATTTTATTTATTTATTTATTTTAAATCAACCATTTCTCTAAGGAGGACTAGCTCCTTTCTTTTTTTTTTTTTTTTTGAGAGAGAGAGAGAGAATTTTTAATATTTATTTTTTTAGTTCTCGGCGGACACAACATCTTTGTTGGTATGTGGTGCTGAGGATCGAACCCGGGCCGCAGGCATGCCAGGTGAGCGCACTACCGCTGAGCCACATCCCCAGCCCCTAATTTTATTTTTTATTAGCTTGTGGCCTTGAGCCAGTTAGTCACTCTATGCCAGACAATCTATTAAGGGCTGGGGATTCAGCTCAGTTGGTAGCGTGCTTACCTTGCATGCACAAGGCCCTGGGTTCAATCCCCAGTACCAGTATCAGTACCCCCCACACACACAAAAAAAAATCTATTAAAACTAGTATAGTATCTAGTATGGTTCTGAAGACTAAATGTGTTAATACAGTTGACTATCCCTAATCAAAAAATTTTAAATCTGAATTGCTCCAAAATTCAAAACACATAGTCTCAAGTATTTAGGATAAGGAATACTTGTATAGGTAAAGCACTGAGAATGATATTTAGTATGCAGTTATATATGTATGTGTGTTGTTATTACTACTGTTATTAGTGATGAGTTGAAGAAGTCATATGAAGTTGAAAGGTTGGGGAAAGTGTCTATTAAGTGTAAAAATCAAACACTGCAATAACATGATGAGATTGTTGTCATTTAATCAGCTTTGCCATGAAAAGCAATAACCTTTGCTATCCACTCTGACCTCCTCCACCACTTAACCATCTTCCTTCATATGCTTACAGCACAAGAACCAAAAGCCTTCCTCCCCACAATCCTCCCCACTCAGATCACTGGAAGAAATGACACTAAATGGACTCAGCCTCCTACATACAGCATGAACTAGGAAGAATAAAAATATGAAGAGTTTGGTTGTGCTATTATCTTAGGATAGAGTCAGAGCAGAGACAGAGGCAAAGGAAGGGTGAGGTCTAGGGATCTCTCAGAGATCAGTATTTGCCTGAGGAGCACAGAGCCCATATTATACCCAAAAAGGGGCTATGTCTAAGACAGGAGCTGGGATTGGCTAGGCTGAAAGATTTTCTCAAGTATACATGTGAGGGTAAGGGCAGCTAAAATCCTTCCTCCTTCTCCTCATGCCTCCTCTAGCTTTCAGAGAGAGGGCAGGGGACTCTGAGTAGGGAACAGTCAGTTCTCCTAAGGTTTCATCTGATTCCTACAGCTTTCATTAGGCAGCAAGTGAAGCATATCCCCTGATGCTGCCCAACTCCTTCCTCCTGCTCAGGGCTTCTTCTCTCCACCTGTGAGCACCAGGGCCTGCAGGATGTCAGATAGTGATACAATTCCCTTGACCACATCATTCTCATCCACTACTACAAGTCGGTGAACCTGGCACAGAACAAGAAGAAGGAATGCTTAGTGCCAGCCTCAGTTGGGGTGAGCCCCTCAACCCCTATTCTCCATGCTAAACCCCAACTCTCAAGACTACTTCCCCCAGCTCCTTTAGAGTCACTGGCCTCCCTACCTCTGCTTCCACCAGCCTGTTGATGATGGTCTCTAGAGTTTCATGCAGGTAGCACTTGAGAACACCCTCAAAATAGTGTGATCGATGTTGTAGAGCTTTGGTCACAGACACATCCAGGTTGTTGTAGGTCTTTTCTGCTGCCAGATTCTGGGGAGAGAAAGGAAGGGCTTGCAGGGAAGCAAGGGAACCAGTCCCTAAATCTTGGACACACCCAATCTCACCATAGGGGTTTAGGGCAATTGTCAGCCACATCCACAAGCCATACACAGATCATTCAATTTATTTTCAAATAGAATTTGAAAGCTTGGAAACTTCTAAGACTCAAATGACAAAAAAGACTTCTTCTTTTCCCTTTCCACATTCAATATCCCTCCCCTTCCCAATATCCCAACCCCTCCCCAATCACTCACGATAACATCAAACTTGGAGTAGATGTCCACCACACGCCCTAGGGGGATAGAGGCAGCTCAGAAAGGAGTTCTGGCATCCAAGGCTCCCCCTTCCCCAAAGAATTGCCCCCCTCCCATGTTGAGCTGAAGGGAAAGCAGATTTTCTTCAGCTACTTGACCCCTAAGAGTCTTCCCTCTCCTTTCCTAATCTCACCTTTCTCATCCACCACAGGCAGGGCTGAGACTCGATGCTGTACAAAGATGCCCAGAGCCACATATACGGGGGTGGTAGTACGGACCATAGCAATATTGGCATAGGTGCCAATCTGCAACTCTTCCAAAGACTTAGACATGAACTCTGGCTTGGGGAACTCAGTGATCTGAGGAAAGAACCATTAGCTTGACTTTTAAGGCCCCCTAAACCAACCATGGATAACCCTCCAACCCAGTATATAAGAAATAAGAACTGGGTTGAGATCACTTACAAACAACTTGAGGAACTTCAGGATGCGCTTGTGAGTAAGAATGTACAAGGTATTGCCTGATTCTGGGTCAATAACTGGCAGCCTATGGATCTTGTTTTGAATTAATGAAGAGACAGCATCAAACAAGCTGTGAGAAGGTAAAGAGTAATAATAAGTCCATAATTCTAATGCTGAGTTATATAATTCTTTTAAAGAGTATTTGTAAACAGGAAAAACTGGTGGTTAGGAGAGGTTGATAGCTTAGACCAGACTTGGGGGGAGAGAAGGAGTGAGTGAGTGTGTAAGAGAGTGTGAGTATTAAGAGGAGTATCTTTTTTTGCCCCTCCCTGGATCTTTGGGTATTTAGAGTTTTAGTTAAGCTGATGGCAAGGCTGTTCCCATTTGGATACATGGATAGCAGGAACTCACCTAGCATTTGGAGAAATACAGACAAGTGGCTTAAAGGAGTCCTGTAGGTACACCTCTGAAGGGAAAAGGGACAGTTCACAAAATACTGCCGTGGAAAAAGCATTTCCCACAGGAAACACCCTCATCCCTTCATCCTTTTACAACCCCCAATTCTCCATATACCTCTCCAGGTTTCTATTTTGTGTTCTTCTAGCTCATAGATCTGTACCTGGAAGCAGAAGCAAAAGAACTTGATCATCTTCCTCTTTATTTCATGGCTTGCATGCAGGAAAATACATGAGAATGAGAAACTCTGGGCAAGAAAAGTGGTTTTAGTGTTTGGGCTAAGGTTCCTTACCAAGGCTGACTTATAGTAGCGATGTAAGATATTGATGAAATCTGTGATAGTCAGCATACCTAAAGGCCAAGACAAGAGCCCTCAGCATCTCAAAGCTTCTCTTCTTTCCCAGCATAAGATGCCAATAATATTGTGTTCCAGACTTTTGCTTACCCACAAAACTTTGCTTCTTACTATCCCACAATGGGGCAGCACGTACACCATTAGTTACCAAAGCAAAGAAAGCTTTCTTCACCTGTAGCCAAGACAGTAATAATCATAAAGGGAAATTAGCAGGATACAGGACTGTTAGAAAGAAGAAGGGTTGGTATTCTGGGGAAAACAAGAGATTAATTCCATAGAAGGAAAAGGCCATTACCCTTAAGATGAGACAGGATAAGCGGTATTGAACCAGAGGTTCCAAGGAAGGGGGAAAGGAAAAGAAGATTCCACCCACCTGCAGGGAAGTATCAAATACAACCAATTTGGAGCTTGTGGGAATCAGGTCATAGCAGCGATGAGACTTCATGAAGGAAGTATATACGCTATTATTCGATTCTGGGGTCTCTGCATAGGGTGGGACAGTTAATAGCTTTCTTCCATACAACAACCCCCCATTAAAAGAGACAATAAACAAAACAGTGTTTTAGTTTCTCAAATAGAGCATTTTTTTAAAAATAATTTTTTAAATAAGGTTCCCTATTCTGTTTTGTTCTGTGGTTCCTAGAAAACCTAGATGAACCCCTTAAAAACTGTTTTATCCAACTCCTAACCCCAGGTAAGATTATATTGGCTCTTTAAGTAAAAGAAGGATGATTAAAACAAAGTCTATAATATCTTTCATTAACTTGTTCTAGTCTAAAAGTTTTTTCTCATCTTTAATTCAAAAATTTCCTTTCATTTATTTAGCACACTTTCACTTGTTGTCTTTTCTCAGTAAAGATGAAATACCAAGGGGCTGAAGTTGTGGCTCAGTGGTAGAGCACTCGCCTAGCACATGTGGGGCACTGGGTTCAATCCTCAGCACCACATAAAAATAAATAAATAAAGGTATTGTGTTCACCTACAACTAAAATAAATAAATAAATAAATGATAAAATACTAAGCAAGCTTTTAAAAATTCTTCTCTAAGAGGCTGAGGCTGTAGCTCCAGTGGCACAACACTTCCTTAGCCCCACATAAAAATAAATAAAGACATTCTGTCTACCTACAACTACAAAAAAAAAAAAAAATTCTTCCAAGACCTGCAGATGGCAGAGTCATGGTATAAGTTGGGCCGTTTCTCAGCAACACTAAGTTGGAGCCCAGTGCTCAATCATCCTGAGAGTTCATTATGGGATCATTCTGGAATCAGAGATCATACCACCTACTCTAGACAAATAGGAGAGTCTGGCTAGGCTTACCTCCATTCTTGTGATTTTTGTGGGGGACAGGTACTGGGGATTGAATCCAGGGGCACTTTACAATTAAGTTACCTTCCCAGACCTTTTTTATTTTTAATTTTGAGACAAAGTCTCACTAAATAGCTTAAGGCCTTACTAAATTGCTAAGGGTGGCCTTGAACTTGAAATCTTCCTGACTCAGTCTCCTGAGTCACTGGGATTAAGGCAGGTGCCACGGTGCCAGGCTCATTCCTGTGATTTTAATTGCTTGACCAAAACTGGAGAAGTAATCCCTCAAAACAGCAGCCCAAATGTGCTATGTACTAGGCTATCTATACTAAAACATATTACATCACTTAATTCTTTCAACAAATCTGTTAAGTATCCTCATGTTTCAGATGAGAAAACAGATATGGAAGAGTTAAATAAGCCATCAAAGTCACACCATTAGAAAGTGGCAAGAAAGATCTACCTAATTCCAAAGTTCATGCTCATAAATTCTAAGTCAATTTTGTTTATTTGTAGCTGGGGATTGAATGCAGGGTCTCTGTTCATGCTAAAATGTGCTCTACCATTGAACCATATCCCTAGCCCCTCCCACCAGCTTGCTTTTCAATATTTAATTTTTCACCAAAGTTACACAGGCACACAGTTTGAAGAGTTAAATAGTTTTGCTAATTTTGTTATGAAAAACTGCTGTACCAGGCACCCACCTCCCTGAACCACCCCTCCTCAGATATTTATCTCTTTTAGCTGATTATTTTGGTAATTATTTCTATGTCCTTAAATTACATACTTATATTGCTACTTTCTGATTTTTCATTTTTGATCTTTATCTACTATCTTTCTAACAAGTAAAATGAGGATTTTTAGTTTTTTGTTTTTGTCTTTTTTCCCTACCGGTACTCCATCACAAACATGTGCCTTCCACCTCAATTCTTCCAGGAGTTAAACTCTAATGTTGGTTATATTAGTACTTAAGCCATTTTGACTAAATATGCATTATCAGAACTAAACCAAAAAGTAAACTCTGATTTTTCTTTTACAACTTTGTTTTCCCTGGAGTTAACAATGGTTTTATACTCATTTAATTTTCTATATAAGTACTTATAATTCAACCCCCAAACTCTTTCACAAATTATTAAAATCTCCTTTCAAGAAATTCAGAAGCATGAGATAACTTATCAATTTAAATTATCTAAAGAAGTCTCTCTGGATCTTCTGACCTGCTCAAATCTGGACTGGTTTGCCTGGTGTATACTGCTGCCATCCTGGGATCTTCCTTTCGTCACCATCCAGGGGGCCCTTTTACATCTCTCCTCTATTGGTACTCCTGTTTCCTGTATTTCATGTTTTCATCTTTTTTGATTACTCCCTTGTTTTGGTGGAGCACATCTTCCAGTAGCTTCCTGAGAAAGGGTGCATGGGAGGTAAATGTTTTGAGACCTTGCAGTCTGTTGATATCTTTATTCTACCCTCATCCTTCCTTGGTTTATAATTTGGGTGGATATGGAGTTTATTTTCCTGAAGAATATTGAAGGCATTGCTCCATTTCCTGTTAGCTGCTAGTATTGTTGAGAGTCCCAGGTAATTCTGATTCTTTGTATATTACTTGCTTTTTCTTCTCTGGAAACTCACAGGATCTTCTGTTTTCAGTGTTTTGAAGTCTCATGATGACTGTGTTTCAGCAGGGTTCATCCACTATGCTAAATGTTCAATGAGTTATTTAGTTTGAAAACTAATTTTTCAGTTCCCAGAAATATTCTTGATTTTTTTGTTTTCTTTCTTTCTGTGTTGTCATTTTCCCTTTTCAGTCCTATTATTTAGATATTGGGCCATCTACACTGATCCTCTCAGGTCTGTCTGGGTTTTTGTTTGCTTTTGTGACTTATTGTTTTTTTTTTTTTTATCTTTTTGTAGTTGTAGATGGACAGAATGCCTTTATTTTATTTGCTATGTGGTGTTAAGAATTGAACCCAGTGCCTCACATATGCTAGGCAAGCACTCTGACAGTGAACCACGTCCCAGCCCCCGACTTCTTGTTTTTAAAATATCTTCTCTCCTATTTTCTGCTTCCTTGATTTATTTTGCAGTGCTGGGGATTGAACCTAGGGCTTTGCCCAGGTTAAGCAAGTGCTCTACCACTGAGCTACATCCCTAGCCCAGCTTCCTTGATGTTTAACTATATTCTGGGAGAATTCTTCTCCTGGATTTTTCAGATCTCCTATTTATTTCTGTTTTTGTTTTGTTTTGTTACCAGCAAGTGAATCCAGGGGTACTTAACCACTGAGCCACATCCCAAGCCCTTTCTATTTTTAATTCTTTTTTGGTACTGGGAATTGAACTCAGGGCACCAGACCACTGAGCCACATCCCCAGCCCTATTTTGTATTTTATTTAAAGAGAGGGTCTCACAGAGTTGCTTAGTGCCTTGCCATTTCTGATGCTGGCTTTGAACTCATGATCCTCCTACTTCAGCCTCCCAAGCCGTTGGGATTACAAGCATGCACCACTATGCCCAGCTTTATTTTTTATTTTGAGACAAGGCCTCACAAATTGCCAAAGCTGGATTTGAACTTGTGATTCCCCTGCCTCGCCAGGGCTTTGTGTATGTGAGGCAAGCACTTTACCAATTGAGCTATATCCCCAGCCCCCCCAAAAGTTTTTGTTTGTTTGTTTGTTTCTGTGGTGCTGGAGATTGAACCCAGGGCCTTCTACATTCGAAGCAGGCACTCTACCAACTGGCTATATCCCCAACCCCTGTATTTGTTTTTAAGTTTTGATTGATTTCCAAGGGCTCCATTTTGTTTTCTGAAAAATTCCTTTTTTAAAAAAAGAAAAACATATCTTATACTTGTTTCCTGATAGAAATATGTTCATTGAGCCTAATATTATTATTAAAGTTTTCTACTCTGTGTATTGACTTTTTCTGCAGTTGCTTTTTTTTTTTCTTTTTGTTTCCATATGTGAGGTGGCAAGTAATCATTTGTATCACTTTTTTCACTTCCTTTAGATGTTTGGTAGTTCCTGGTTTAATTTTATTAATTCATTCACCCATTCATTTATTCAGGGGCACTCTACCACTGAGCTATACACTCAGCCTTTTCTTGAGATAGGGTCTCCTTAAGTTGCCTAGGTTGATCTCCAACTTGTAATTCTTCTGCTACATCCTCCTGAGTTGCTGGATATTATGGTTTAGATATTAGGTGGCCCCCAAAGGCTCATATGTAAGACAATACGGGAAGGTTTAGAGGCAAAATGACTGGGAGACCCTTTAACCCAATCAGTACCTTAATTCCAACAGTGAGTGTAGGCAGGTGGGGTATGGCTGGAGAAGGTGGATCATCGGGGGATGGGGGAATGGGGGGGGCACGTGTCTTTAGTAATCTATTTTGTGAGCTCAGCTTAGTCGCTCTGCTCCCTGATGCCGTGTCCCCAGCTGCTTTCCTATACTACACACTTCCGCTGTGATGTTCTGCCTCATCTCTAGTCTTGAGGAACAGAGTCAGCCAGCCATCTACCGACTGAGACCTCTGAAACTATGAGTCCCAAAATAAACTCTTCCTTCTCTAATTGTTCTTATCAGGTCTTTTGGTTACAGCAGCAAAAAAGCTGACTGAAACACTGGGATTGTAGGCATGTACCACTGGGCCTGGCTTGGCTAGTAACTCTTGGTTTAAAAGAGTATTCAAATTCTATTGTTCCCCCATCCCTGCCAAAATCACTCTCTCTCACACACACACACATTTGGGGGAGGTCCAGATTATATTATTAAGAGGGGAGGATTAAAAACTGATTGGGTGCTCTAAGTGTGTGAGTAAGTCTTCTGTAAGCCATTTAAATAGAGAACATTTAATACTTATATTTTTGGGGCATTCCCCTCAAGGGGAATATGGAGAGAAGAACTATTCAATTTCAAGCTTGGAGGGTGAAGTCTTTCAGTATTCTAGAAGCTGAATCTCCAGGGGAAAGAGGGCTGAAGGGTCAGTACCTGGGGCAGTTCACTTTAGGCCCCAGTTTTCAGTATAGTACCTCTGCCCTCAACTGTGCCTCAGTCTCTCTCTTGATGCCCAGTTTTGGCCAAAGTGGGGAGGGGGAGTTGTCCAACCATATTCAATAGGTAGACTCTTGGGATCTATTTGCTCATTTTCAGTTTTCTCAGATCAGCCAAGTTACTCAACATTCTTCCATCTGCTTTCCAGCTTCCAAAAATTCATTGCTATTATCTTCTCTCCTGTTCTGATAGTTTGTACCTTTTTAAAAAAATTCCTTTATAATGGTTTTAGGGGGTTTGGTGAAGGATATATATATCCAATCTATCATCTTTAACTGGAAGCTATCCATTGTTTTTCAAACATGAGAATTCACAAACACCTAAGAAATACCTTTAGATACTAGTTGAAAATACACTGCATCAACAATTAAACACTACCATTTTAAGCCACAGGCCCCTATACATATTGAATTTGGCTTTCCTAGTGTTTTAAAAAAGTAATTTGTATTTGCTCAACTTTAAAAACCTGGAGATTTACATAAAAATGCTAATTCCGAGTTTCTTTCCAATATCAAAAAGATCTGGGGGACAGAGATATAGCTCAGTGGGTAGAGTGCTTGCACAAGGCTCTGGGTTCAATTCTCAGCACCACACACACAAAAAAATCTGGCCAAAATAGGTAGATAGTCATAGTGGCGCATGCCTGCAATTCCAGTGGCTCAGGAGGCTAAGGCAGGAGGATCTTGAGTTTAAAGCCAGCCTCAGCAAAAGCAAGGCACTAAGCAACTAAGTGAGACCATGACCATGTCTTTAAATAAAATAAGATTTAACTGGAAGCTACCCATTGTTTTTCAAACATGAGATTAGAATAAATTAGAATAAATCAATTAAAAATAAAAAAGATTTATAGATTGTTCCAATCATATTTCTGTTTTACTGCTAGGTTCATGTAGATAATCCAGTTTCTAACTCCTACCTTGTTGCTACTGAGAATATACTCAGACAGATACCAGGTGAAAATGCTCAATTATGAAGAGTTATTCAGATAATCCAAAAATAAAATGAAAACAAAAAATGTTTTAATTTTTTTTTTTTGGTGGTGGTACTGAGAATCAAACCCAGGTCTTTGCACATGCTAGGTAAGCACTCTACCACTGAACTACTTCCCTAGCCTAAAAAAATTTTAAATTCTTGTCAAGAATTCAAAAACCCTTAGGATCACAATATGACACTATATTGCATCTTTTTTTTTTAATATTTATTTTTTAGTTTTTGGCAGACACAACATCTTTGTTTGTATGTGGTGCTAAGGATCGAACCTGGGCCGCACGCATGCCAGGCGAGCGTGCTACCGCTTGAGCCACATCCCCAGCCCGACTATATTGCTTCTTGGAATCTGTACTCAGCTCCTATTTAATCCTCTGGAAAAGTGTGTACTCCCAATGCATAAACACATCCTGTGGAGACCTAAGAGTGTTCCTGGGAAAAATTGTTTACTAGAGATGTCTGTCATTTGTGCCTCTTTCTAGATGGCCTAGAGTTGGAACATTCCATTTTAAAAAGGTATTTGGAAATTCACAGGAATTGTCTTCTCCTTTACTCTGGATTTTAAAGGCATAGTACTTCTACTTCCAGATAAATTCTAAGGACTTTTGAAGTTTTTCCATAATTTCTTGTGTACACTTAAAGGCTTTGTGAACTTGCTGGGTGATAAAATCCTCACGGCACTGTTTTTGGATTACTCAAAAAATACCAGAGATTTCAAAAGCATAGCTAGCCAGCTGAGTTGCCTACTGAGAATGTACTCAGACAGATACTATGTGAAAATGCTCAATTATCTCAGAAGTTATTCCCAAGTGGCTTAATAATTGAAGGTATTAATCCTCCCCACCCTATCCAAGATTTATTCCTGGGTGATCCTACCAAATGACTATTCCTGATTTGAGTGGCTTGGCACATTATCTGGATCAGTTTTGATTTTTCCAGGAGAAACACTAGAAGATGCAAAACCATTGTGAAGATAAGTTAGGGTCAAGCTATGGTTTTTATGTTCAGTCTCCTTTGTTCACTTTATCGCACAGTATACTTACCTTGAGGATGCTCATTTTCCAGAGCAGGGGAGCTATCTGAAGTAACCTGGAAAGATAAGAGAAACACAGATGCAACTTAACCTAGGCTCCATCCATTTTAACCTAGCAACATTAGGAAAAAGGCTTATAAACTGATGATTTCCTTTAAAACATTCTAGGACTCTTCATAAATATTATTTTACTTAATTTTCGTAACAACCCTAAGGTGAATACTATTATTATCCTATTTTCACAGATTAGGAAACTGAGAGTCAAGAGACATTAATCAACCCATCAAAGGTCATCTGGTTGGTAAGGGGTAGAGACTTGAACAAATTATCTGTCTGGTTTGAAAGTTCATGTTCTTATTTGCTACCTTGCCTATGAGACATTAGGTCTTAAAAAAGTTTTTTTTTTAAAAATATTTCCTTAGTTGTAGATGAACACAATACCTTTATTTTATTTTATTTTTTAATTTTTTTAAAGAGAGAGAATTTTTTAAATATTTATTTTTTAGTTTTTGGTGGACACAACATCTTTATTTTATTTTTATATGGTGCTGAGGATCAAACCCAGTGCCCCCCACATGTGAGACGAGCACTCTACCACTGAGCTACAATCCTAGCCCTAGGTCTTAAAAATTAAGACTACAAAATATGGACTTAGGATAGGCCTCATAGGATTCTCACAGGATCGACTTTATTAAAATACAGATGCTGGGCTGGGGTTGTGGCTCAGTGGTAGAGCGCCTGTCTAGCATACGGGAGGCACTGAGTTCGATTTTCAGACCACATGTAAATAAATGAATACAATAAAAGTCCATCAACAACTAAAAAAAATATTTTAAAAAATAGATGCTGCTGGGGACTGGGGTTGTGGCTCAGTGGTAGAGCGCTTGCCTAGCATGCATGAAGCACTGGGTTCAATTCTCAGCACAGCACTACATACAAATAAATAAAAATAAAGGTCCATCAACAACTAAAAAAAATATTAAATAAATAAATATAAAATAAAATAGATGCTGCTGGGCACAATGACGCATGCCTGGAATCCCAGCTACTCAGGAGGCTGAGTCAGGATGATCACAAGTTTGAGGCCAAACTAGGTAACTTAGTGAGACTATGTCTCAAGATAAAATAAAAAGGGCTGGGGGTACAGCTAAGTGGTACAGTGCTTGCCTAGCATGTAGGAGGCCCTGGGTTCAATCCTAGTATCTCAAACAAATAAAAACAAACAAAGACAAAACAAAAACATGGATGCCAGAGAGATAATGATATTAAGCATAGTTGTGGGCACTGGAATCACAGACATACCCCTTACCACTGACAGAGGGCCATGTCTGGGGAGATCCTCATAGTTGTCAGTAAGACAGCCAAAGCCTGAATAACTGAGGAGTAGATGAGGAATGTTAATGTATAAAACTGGAGACTTGAGTCCTCTCAGGACCCTGTGAGTCAAAGGGGATGCTGGATTTCCAAGTTTCATTTCCCAAGACAGTCTCAGATTAGACAAACAAACCTTCAGAACCATCTCTGTGCTCCCCCAAGTGGGGATGTTATGTAGGAACTCAGGAGGGATTCTGAAAATCAACTGGCATCAATAATTTTGGCTCCATCTGTTTTTGGTAATATCCCCAAACAAACTTAAGGCCATACTTTACATCCATAACTTCTGTAGTAACATGAAGTTAAAGACTTTGGCTTGAACCTTGGAAGCTGGCTGGCAAACAGGGTCAAGTTGGCAGAGCAACCCTAACTTCCCCCCTGAAATGTGCTGAGGGTTGGGGGAGGAGAGAGAATAAACTCCCTCACTTCTCTTTGGGCTTGGTCTGGGCATTTTTGGCAGGGCTACTGGAACAACAGCCTCATCATTTAAAAGTGGAGAGAGCTGTTCTGTAGCAAAGATACACACATGATATACACAGCCTCACAAAGGACTATACAAAGGTACAGAAACAGCTACTCATATAAATTACCACACCCATCATATGATACCTACACACCGCACTGTTACAGTTATTTTTTTCATTATCTATTTAAACAGATTATAAATTCCTGGAAGCCTACAACTAGCTTACACTTTGTATCCCCCATCACTTAGCAGGGTGTACTGTATATCATTCACAATTTTTAAAAATTCTCTAGTAAATAATTAGACCTAAGACTAAGTTATATATATAGAGAAGAGACATATATCTTAATTGAAATATAGATAACAATATAAAAGAGTAAGGTAATTGAACATATGACCTTATCTTTCTGCCTGTTTCTCCACACAAGAGGGGAATTTACTCCTTTCTATTTTTAATAATGTGAGGAACTGAGAAGACACCCCTGTATTCCACAAGTAGTACAATATATTACAGACACAGTTTAGATCTGACACACAGACAACAAATTCTTTAAACTTCTTATCCACATTTCCAATTGACTTGACAACAATACATCACAAAGACTACTAAAAATGCTTCAATACAAAACAGAATATTTATCTGTTCAATCCTCTTAGTCTTACTGTGATTGGTATCTTCCCAAGTACCTAGAACTGTAGTTGATTTTCCTACTTTCTGTAACATGCAGAACTCAAGGTGCTAAACTACTATGTTAGAAATGCCTAATATCATGCCAGATGCAGTGGCATAAGCTTGTAATCCCAGCTACTTAGGAGGCCGAGGCCGGAGGTTCACAAGTTCAAGACCAGCCCCAGCATTTAGTGAGACTGTTTTAGGGGGGGAAAAAAAAAGAAGCCTTATATCCATCTCTCTTACACTTTTATAGTCTTAAGCTTTTACCTCTCCCTTCTGTAACAGTCTCTAAATTTGTTTCCTCGCCCTCAATCTATCTCCTCTTTGATTCATCTTCTGTGCTTTCACCAAGTTCTCTCACAAACGCATCTCTCGTTTGAGAGGAATTTTCATCTCCAGAAATCAGAAACTCATTACTTTCTGTAGTGGGTCCATTCATTGAAAGAAAGCTGTTAAGAACATTCCCTGCAAAGCACACTTATCCCTGGTTCAGACATCTTCCACAGGTCCCTTAATTATAAAGCAAAATTCAAACCTAGAACAATAAGCAATACCTTCAACCTGATTTTAGCCTACTCTTCTAGTCTTTTCTCATACTGTGTCAAAAAATTCAAAGCTCCAGCAACATCAAACCAACTATCTCACTCCTATTTATTCTTTGTGTACCCAATTTTTATGTCCTTGCTCAATTTTAATGCCCATTGCTAAGTCCAGTGTAATTTTTTCCTCCTCTACACTTGTACAGTTCTTAGTTTATGTCTTGATGATGGCACAATCTACCTTAATAGCTGTTTCAGGTTTGCCCTTACCCTCACTTCAGTTAGGTCAAGGACTTTCAAAGCAAGAATTTTCTTTTTCTTCTTTTTTAAAACAATCTCTACACCTAGAACCCAATCTGGTACATAAAGCATGAGGGCTAAATTAGAAAATATATAGAAAATGCTTTGTAAACCATAATACATTACCAGTAAATTAAAAATGATACATCATTTTGAATTGAGTGAAATCAAACTATTGTTGCTCAAAATTCTCTTACTCTAGAAACTGACTCCCTTACCTACATTTCACTTTACCACTTTGTTTTCTTCTTTAGAATCTAAGGAACACCACCTCTCTGCAAGCAGAGAAACGGTGTGGCAAAGAATTACTCAGGGCAAATAACTAAATGATCCAAAGAAAAGTGAACCTGAAATTCTTCCACAACAACAGTAGCAGATGATTAAAAACCAAGCTGAGAAGAGTTAATCTGACAGAGTAACTGGGGAGCAGGAAGTAAATGCGGGGGTGTTCCTAGAGTGCTGGAGAAAGAATCCCCAGAGTAAGGTGGGTTCAAACATGGAGCAAGTAACCTGCAACATCCATGGGAGAGGGACAGGGACCTGTCACAATTGGTCTTTCGCCTGCTCATCAAGAATGAACTATGTCAACACTCCTGCTTGAGTCGCAAAGCAGGACATGACCTAAGCTTGTCCAAGGGACAAGGCGGACTATAACACTGAAAGATTTCTTCCTTCAAGAAAACCTCAATTCTCAATCAATAAGGGAATGGAACCTCGCTGGATGCAGTACAAAAGTCTTTCAGATCTCCCTCCTGCTAGAGATTGTAGGAATCAGTCAATCGGGTTCCAAGAACTATCTGCAAGAACGGGTCACCCATCAGTAAAGCTAGATCATAACCCTGCTCTCTCATGTACACTTCTGAAAAGGATTGAGTTGCTATGAGAAAAGAGGCCTGAGAGCCATAGGGTACGTGGGTTCCAAGGAAGGAAGCCAGGAAAGTCCCCGCCCGCTCCGGCCAAGGGTACCGCGGACTGACGGAAGGCAGGCAAGGGCGGGGCCCCGTCTTAGGAAATACGCCCAACGAAGGAGCAGAGGGGCTGGGTCACGCAACAGGACAGCCACCGGCTACTTCTTGTTTGCCAGACACCAGCGCCAGGCCCTGCCCGTCTCCTAAACTGGGGGGTCTCAGGCTCCACAGCGCCCCCCGGCCGCCCTCCTGCACTCCTCACCGTCTCCATCGCAAGGGGCACCGGCCTTATCCTTTCACTTTAGGAAGCTCGCTCAGGGCACGTCCCGCCCCATGTCCGGTGCTGCGACGCCACTTCCGCCTACGTCACGGCATAACGTAAGCCCAGACTGGAGGAGTCCACCCTTGCGCGGGTGGCCTTGCCTGGATAACCACCCTCCCCCGGGTCCTCGGGACCTCACGTATCCGGCTGACGGCGAGGGTCACGGAACGGAGCCGCTTATATTTAAAATGTTCTTTTTTTATTTGTCGTTTAAAAACAAACTTGGAAGAAGCAAAATCCAAAACTTGCCCTTTGCCTCTCGCAACATAAATTATGTACAGTTCAGAATGATCGCTGATACAAAACATGCCAAGGACAGGGGCGCTGGGGGTGGAGGGAGAGAGGGCGCTTTAAAAAAGGGGAACCATTTCATCCGTTGTTACGAAGGACCAACCTTGCTGTACAGGATACACACAACACAAAATAAAGTCTTCACGGGATTCACACTTGTCAGCGATTTATTTTTTTAAAAAGGGGGAGGGTCCTGGAGGTGAGGGTAGAAGGCGGTACAGGGGAAAAACTGAAAATTGAGTATGTGCAAGTGTAAACCAACCCAAAATACAAACAGGGGGAGTGGGGTGGGGAGGGAATTCTGATGCAATTATACAGGCAGGGTACTTAAAAAAACCAACAACCAAAATTCCAACCTTGCAGCTTGGGTCTGAGTTATAGTTTATATAAAAATTAAAAACTGTATAAGGATTCTTCACTAAATTCTACAGGACTATCGGATACCTAGCATATGCTTACAAAGTCTGCCCCATCCCCTTTGCCCAATCTTAAGGCCCAAGCCCCGACCAGAGTTTGACTGCAGCCAATCTCCCCGTCCCTGTGGCCTAGACCTTTTTGCTCTCAGAAAAAGAGCGACCAAGGGCTGTGGCTCTAGGGGCAGCAGCCCAGTCTCCCCACTGCCTGATCTAATTACAGTGATTCCTGTGGGAGTCGGGGGTGTTATTCTCTTAAACATTTGCAGCTTGAAACAGTTGAGGAAGCAGCTTAAAAAAAAAAAAAAGAAAAAAGAAAAGAAAGAAATCTCCCTACCCCCATCAATCCACAACCCCCCAAATTCAAAACAAAACAAAAACAAACCTAAAATCACAACAGCGACCGTGCTCCCCTTCCAGCAGGCCTGCCCATCTGCCACCACCAAGCCCACCCCTACACTCCAGACATCTGATTCTTGAAAATATTAATTACAAAATGCCCTTTGCCCACAGCCCCTAGGAGAGAACTGCATATAAGTTTTATCTTCAATTCCATGGCTCCCTACCAGAGAGGGGTCTGGGGCTTCACCTACCCCCTACCTACCCCTACCCCCAGGAAGAGGTTCAACTGCAGCACAAGCTTGGGCAGAAAGGGGAAGGAAAGGGGGCAGGGAACCCATCACCCTCTGGCTCCCCCTGGGGCCAGCTCACTTTTGTGCGTTATAATAGTCCAACTATACAACGGAGAGGGGGGGCGGCCCAGCCTCTCTCTATACCCTCACCTTACAGCAGTCACAGCCAGGGGGTGGGAAGGGGAGGTGAGGAAAAGGGCGGTAGGTTGGGTAATGGAGTGGGCCCCCCCACAAGGGGAGCTCCATGTGTCCGCCCCACACCCCCCTACCATTTATAAACTGGTTTTGTAAAAAGAAAATAGATATATTTATATAGAATATATAAAGCACAAAAATTAGTAGTTTTACATTTGCTCTCCCCGGGGGTGGGGGGAGAGGGGAGGGTTCTCACCTCCAGCCGGCTCCCCCATGCCCCATAAGACTATGTACAATCCCATGTATAAATAGATAAATACCCCCCACCCTCCCCGTGCTGACACTAAGCTCCCCACCCCCACATCACCACCCCTTCCCACCAGACCAGCAGCAGTTTGGTGACTGAGGGAAAGTGGGAGCTCCGGGCCACACCCTGCCTCACTGGGTATGGGCATGCCACTCAGGGATAGCCCTCACCCTGCCCCCCACCCACCCATCCAGGGGCTGGAGGGCAAATGGGCTCATGATGAGGTTAGGAAAACAGGAGAGAGATATCCTGGTCCTAGGTTTAGCACACCCCTCCTGCCCCATGTCCAGATGGAGAAGGAAGTCCTAGAGCAACTAGGGGCCAGTCATCCCCAATCTTCATCACCATTTGCCTCAACCACCATCCCATGCCCATAATTAAAAACAAAGATGGATTTTTTGTTGTTGTTTTTCTTCCTCCTCCTACCCCCTTTCCACCCACTCAGAAGAGGGCAGTGAGGTGGGGGAGAGGGTTGGGGCAGTAGGGGCTTGGAGAGGGTCTCACATTTCAAAACAGCAAAAAATCCAACACTTAAATGAGGTAGGTGTGGGTGCGGGGTCTCCTTGCCCGGCTTGCCTAGCTTACCCTCCTGGGAAGCTGGGCGCCTCTTTCCCGTTCATGTTGCATTTGTCAGAGTGGAAAACAAGGAAACACAACCCATAGAGAGACAGAAACACAGAGGAAAGAGGGAGACAGAGACAGATAAGAGAGGGAAGGAGTTGGGGGTGAGGGTGGGGGCAGGACCCGGCAGGCAGGGCCAGGTGTGGGACCCGGCCTTTGGGATTGTCAAGCTTAGTCAAGTCTCTTTGCAGCCTTGAGTTGGGCCGGAGAGGTCAGTGGGAGCAGCAGGGCTGTGAGGCCCGGCCACACATCCTCCTCCCCGCTCCCTGCTGCCTCCCAGATGCTTCTGGGTAGTTCCCGGCCCATATCCCCCTCAAACCTGAGATGCCCAATGGCTGCTTCTGTCTGGCCCCTCCTGGAGCTGGGGGCAGAGATGCCAGCCTGAGGGTCAGTGGCGGGGAAGAGGGTTGTCCCTGGTGCCCAGGGTGGGCGTGGCCTAAGGGGCCCTCTGCCCCAGCCTCTTGCTCCAGGGGCTCCGGTCAGTCGGCAGCCCCTGCCCTGGGTCCTGGCTCTGGCTGCTACCTCTCTTCCCCCTCATCCCTTTCAGGGAAGAGGTTGGGGGTGGGGAGACTCCCCTGCCTGGTAGCCTCAAAGCTTCTTAGTTCATCCATTTTCGACAATTCCAGGCTCCACAGTGACAGGGGATCTTGTGCTGATCATCCTCAAAATCAAACTGATAGTCATAGGTCAGCTGGAAAGAGAAAAAGGCAAAATCAAAATTTACTCCCCAGAGGAAGGGGATGCTGGCTGAGATCTGATCTGTGGGTCACGGCCTTGAAACCCAGCTCCTAAGTAATAGCAGAGAAGGGGAAGAGAGGGAGGAGCTGCTTTGTCACTCACTTAGGATGCTTCCTCTCACCTCCTCTCCTTTGGGGATTCGCCGGCTAGAGATGATAATGATTTTGTCCTCCTTGTCAAATGTCACGACTTCTGCCACACAGTTAGGGGCACAGGAATGGTTAATGTACCTGGGCAGTGGGACAGAGTCAGTGATGCCAGGCAACTGAGTAGAGATAATTTTGGTTCATTGTTGACCTATGCTCAGAGGGTCACCTCCAAAGACCCCTAAATCCCTCCTTCATCTCTCACCTGGCAGGGCCTCCAGTCAATGTAGCATCAATGACATGTTCATTGTTTATTCGGAACATGTAGATGCCTCGATTCTAAGAAAGACAAAGGTTGCAGAAGGGACAAAATTATCATATAGTAGACTCAGGCTGTGGGTTTATCTACCATGTTCCTCCTCATTTCTCCTGCCTTTCTCCTTTCCCCCATAAGCTTTCTACCACCCCTCCTATACCTAAACCTCTCATACTTAAACCTGCCCCCTCTTCCTTGACTGAGTGTGGACCATCTACCATAAAGACCCCTCAACTCAGCCCATACCTGCTCTTCATATATTTTCTCCCGCCGGTTGGCCACCTCATTGCGAATGATGGTGCCAATGTACTCGATGACCATAGTGTGCTTTTCTAGATCCTTGGCTGCATAAAGCCCCAGGCCCTGGATACGGGAGCGAGCCAGATACACATTGTTCTTCCACTCGGTGCGCAGGCGCCGGTATTGAGATGACTTCGAGTGCACAAACTGCTTGCTGTATGGTGTGTTGGTTTCGCCTGTGAAGGTGCTCTGATATGCCTTAGACATGCTGGTGCTGTTCAGGGTATGGGGCCTGGGAGGTGATACAGTCCATGACAAGACAGCTACAGACCAAGTACACACCACCCACCTCCTCCCTGGGATGTGCAACACACTGTTAGGATGTGTGGTGCTGGCAAGTGCTGCCTGGGGGTGGAGGCACCTGGAGAGGTGGAGAGAGGCAGCAACTAGCTAAGAGTTGACACCCTAGATGGCACAAACCGCCCAAGACAAGGGATGGGGATGGAAGGAGAGGGGCACCAATTCCCCTACACTGAGCCTGCTCTCCCATCTCTTCTCTTGCTACCACCCTCTTGCTAAACCATATGCATAGGCCAGGCTCCTCTAGGAGTCCCCAAGCAGTCCAGGTCTAGAATGTAAACTATTGAGTTCTACCTCCTGCACATGATGGAGCCATGTCTACCACATGGGCTGGATGTGGGTGGGATTTTAATTAAAATTGGCTGTAAATTTGCAGCCTAAAGGTGATATTCTTGCTTTTCTTCAAACTGTCCCATTCTCTGTCATAGCATCTGGCTCTGTACAGATGGCTCAGTGCAGGGGAATGACTGCTACCTGGCAGGATGCCTTTTCACCACCCTAGGACACCAGCCAAATTCTTGCCCATCCCAGAGCAGTGGTTTTCAAACATTTGGGTTGTTTTTGGTTTTTGTTTCATTAGCAGAATTTTTTCTTTAACAAAATGTTGACTAACTCCAATCTAAAAAGTTGGTGAGGATATAACTCTTCTGGTTGAATGCAATTTGGGGAAGGTGAAATTATGCACAGCAAGGGCCAAGTTCTTCTGCCCATCAGATTATGTGTTCCATAGCATTCGGCAACACATACACTCATAGTTTGAAAACCACTGTTGTAGAGCATCAAGGACCAGGGCTGACTAGGGGTAGACTCTGACGCTCTACGACAGCCTAGGAGTCACCAAAGGCCTTTAAGAAATCCCTGCTATCATGGATTCTGCCTCCCTCTACCCAAGGACCAAGGTCAGGCTATTGTGATACACAGAAAGAATAGTGACACAAGTCAAGACGTCTGGTCCCACTTGTATGACCTTTATCCAGTCATGTAGTCTTTCTGGGCCTAGTTTTCTCAGCTGTAAAATGGGGGTCATACCACCTGCCCTACCTACCTCATAAGGTTGTTGTGAGGATCAAATGAGATAATGGATGTGAAAACGCTTTGAAAAAAAAAGTATAAAGTGCTATACAAATGTAAGGTTTTATTATTTTTCTATTATATTTCTAATTATTTTTGACACCAACTCAACCTTGGGAAGGGAAGGTGACCCTAGCATTCATGGGGTGCCTGAGATTTTGGAGAATCACAGGCCCCCCTGGATGCAAAAGAGGAAAAGGAAGAAGTGACCAAGTCCCTTATATATTTCATAACATTTCACCACTGACTACCCAGAACCTCCCCAGCAGCCATTCCCAAGGTACCCAAGATGACAATTCAACCCAGAATATCTGAACAGATTGGTGGGGAGGAAAGGGATACCCTAGTAATAGCTATGCATCCTTTAATCAGGATATCTAAGAGTGAATCCCAGTTTCTCCAAGGGAACCCTGATCTTCATCCCAAACTCTCATAATGTGGCCAGAGACTCTCTACCAACACCCACACCCATAGCCCATGGCCCCAGCCCCACAAGCTCACCGTTTGTAGTGTGTGAGGATTTTAGGCTCCGATCGGGCACAGCCAGTGGGGTTGATCATGAGTGGCAGCTCCATCAGTGGGTGGCGCCCATAGCGGAATAAGTAGTTTTGACAGCTCTCCACCCCAGGCAGCTGTGGGCATAGGTAGTCTTTGCCTTAACCTGAGATTCTTTGCAGCAGGGTCAATGTTCTCAGTGCCACAGTCCCCCAGCTCCCAGCCCCTTGCTTACTGATTCAGCTATGCGAAGCACGGCATGCACCGTCAGCCCAAAGAGCTCCTCGCCTTTTAGGTACTCAGGGAAGAGTCGCAGCATGTCAGCTTCTTTTCTCATGGCAGCCACTGGCTCAATGATGCGATTCCACACAGCTAGAAGGTAGAGAAAGAAGAGCAGCCCTCAGAGGAAAGCTCTGCTCACTGACCTTCAGTCCTTAACCCGACTCCTGAGCCAATTATTTTCTGTGGCCTTCACACCTTCCTGTTAGGAAGGTGTTTGAGTCTTTAGGATCCTCTCCTGGTTTCCTAGTAACACTTTCTCTTAAGAAACCAAAAGGGACTGGAGATATAGTTCAGTGGTACAGTGCTTGCCTTGAATGCATGAGGCCCTGGATTTGACTCCCCCCAAAAAGACGGGAGCCTCAGGAGCCTATAAAAACAAACAGTTCAGGTTCTAGTGCACTGGCCATGAGACCTTAAACAAATATGTAAGTTTCTTTGCAAGATTCTTTCTTTCCATCCTTCTTTCTCTTCCTTCTCCTCCCCACAATCCCTTCCTTCCTTCCTTTTTTTTCTATGGTCTGGGGATCGGAACACAGAGCCTCAAACATGCCAGGCAAATGATCTACCACCAGAACTTCATCACTAGCCCACAAACCTACTTACCTCATAAGGATGCAGGAGCAAAACAACTTATATAAATCACTTAGTTTGTGGCAAACAGTATATACCCAATAAAGGGTAGTACCGGCTCTTATTATTTCATCATTAACACAAAAACTAAAATCAAAATAATTTTATATAGAGAAAAAAACAAGAAACTTAGAATCAGGTTGGGTGAACCAAATCATGAGTCTCAGAACTGAATCCTTTAGTTCCATTGAGAATAGGAAAAGGAGCTAGAATATATGAGATTAGAAAAATATTTTCAATTACAAAGGAATTTAAAGTGATTGAAAGAGGATGAAATACTTTCAAGAAACCCCTATGCGCCTGAGGTGGGGGAGGAACACTCATATGGAAGTTGAAGATCCTCTTATTGACATTGTAAAGTGACCCCTATGAGAAACTCACCCAATTCAATATTACCACTATAAAAGCTTAGTGCTTACCCTGTGGAGAGGCATCAGTGAAGACCAGGTCTTCCAGGCCCTGCTCCATGACTTTGATTATAAACTCAGGCCGCCCATTGTTCTCTCCAATGGAGCATCGGTAGCAGCAGCGGCGATTATTAGTGCGGAGGCTCCAGTAGATGCGTGTGGCCTCATAACCCACAGGATAGAGGGCAGTGGCACTGTGGAAGTCAGCCATCTGGTGAGGGAGCAGCTGTCCAATGGCATGGAACACAAGACCCCCTACACGGAACATGTGAAGCCGCTCTCCCCGCTGGATGATGCTAGCAATCTGCTTCACCTCATCCCGTTCAATGTAGACCCGCCGGAAGACAGCAAATGAGCTGAGCTCCTGCTCACAGGGCCCCTTGATCTTATGCATAGGACACAGCATGGTCTTGTCCTTAAAGAACATGCACTTGGCGCGGATGGCACAGGCAAAGTGGTAGACATTGGGGCAACGCATGCGATTACAGCTGCTGGTGGCACCAGTTCGCTGGCACAGGGAGCACTTGGTTAGCAGTCCTCGGTGCAGGGCAACCTCCACATTCATAAGTGCCCCACCCTGGGTCTCATATACTTCCGTGGACCACAGAGCACAGTTGAGGTGTACCCACAGGTCCAGGTCCAGGTTTAGCAGGCGGGCAGGACCATCAGTGGCCCCATCTCCCTCCTCATGACAGAAGCAGCAGCGCCGCATGTCGCGGGGCACCTTGTCAGGCCGCAAGGCTGTCCCAAGTTGTTCCATAAACTCTGCCACTTCCCGCTCATCCTCCTGCCGCCCACTGCCCTTCTGGATGGTCAGAAGCAGCCGCAGCCTCTTCCAGCGCACCCCTTTCCACTTCTTGAGGCGAGGGGAGCGGGAATCTTCACCTTCTTCAGGGGGCCGGGCTCGGGGCTTAGGCCGGGCTGATTCAGGGGATGAGGCCAAAGGCAAGGGTGAGGGCATTGGTGGGTCAGCTGAGGGTTCAGTTGCAAGTTCAACCAGGGGTTCAGCAGGAGGGCTGGCAGGGGAGGGTGCCAAGGGGGATGGAGGTGGGGAGGGTTCTTCAGGAGGCGGAGCAGAGAGCTGTCGCACATCCAGATTGGAGACGTTGTAGGTGTAGCTGTGCTGGGTGGCCGGCTCTGGCGCGGGGCTCTCCTACAGGAGAATGCCCTGGATAATTAGTGCCAGCTCCTCAACTAGCCCTCTCCCTCTTCTCTAAAGCCCTCTGTCTTCTTTGCCTTGGGTAGCACCTTTTTCCGATGACCATCCCTTTTTCCCTCCCTCTACCCACCTGTTTCAGGAGGCTCAAGATGTCTAGCTGGCTCTTAAGGGTGTAGCCAGGCAACACTGCGTCAAACTGCTTTAGCCAATCAGGGCCAGTATCTGAACTCTTGACGCCCAGACCCTTTTCTTTCCCACCTGTAGGAAAGAAGGAGTCAGAGTCTCTACCAGAACCTTTTTCCTCTGGTCCCAAGGAACTCTTCTGTCCCACTCACCAGGGCCCTCGGCTTCTCCCTTTTTAGGCTCAATGCTTGCCCTGGCAGGGCTCTCTGGAAACAGCACCTCATAGGAGTTGGGGATCTTCATGCTTAGCAGCTCTGCCACTGCCACCATCACACCATTAAGATTCTGCAACAGAAGAAGAAAGGATGGGAGAGACATGTTAGGAGAGTGTCTTGAAGCACGAGTCCCAGGTGGGTGGGGACAAAGTCAGTGCTGCCTGTTCCACTCTAGCTCTTTTCAAACACCTCAGTTACAGCAGGAGGTATTTCTCAAACTGTTATAGGTACTCACAGGGACTCTGCAAGAAGGGAATATTAACTGAATTTAGGAAGTGATGCCCATTATACTCACAAGTTGGAGATTCATTCACCCTATGTGTGCAAATTAAAGCATATGAGAGTTCTTGTAGTAAAGAAACTGAGTAATGTTGTTTTAACTCTGTTTTCCAATTTTTTTTTCTATAAAAACCCTGCTAACATTCAAATACAGCAAAGTTCCACCAAATGTGAGTAAGGAAATTATGTCTTTTGGCACTTGTAGCATTTGTTGCACAAAACACCCTCTGTTGGCTTGCCAGTTTTTACTACTAGATGAGGAGCTCTGGTGGACAGAGACTATGCTTCATTCACCCTCTTCTCACAACCTCTAGCCCAGGCTTTCACACATAGTAGATATTAAAAAAAAAAAAAAAATTTAGATGTTAATGGACCTTTATTTTATTCATTTATTTATATGTGGTGCTGAGAATCAAACCCAGTGCCTCACACATGCTCTTAGCTCTACCACTGAGCCATAACCCTAGGCCTAGAAGAGATTTTTTTGAATGATTAGATATATTTATCTAGACAAACAAATAGACTGCCTTCTCAGCAAGGTCCTCTTGGCCTCAGAGAACCCGCAGGACACACCTTGGCTGCAGCAGCTGAAACTGTCAGCATGACTGACACCTCACTTCCTTTGCTCTTCTCCCAAGTTGTGGCAGGCAGCTTTCCAGGGACCTCTAAGTTGAGGGTCCCATAAGGTTTGGTATCTGGGAAGACTGAATGAGAAAGGGACATGTATAAGAGTTAGTTATCTCCTTCAACCACCCACTCATGCCAGCTTCTGCCAAGCCTGCCAAGCCAGGCCTGACACATTTCCAGCACATACCTGGGATGCTAGCCCGAGGAATGATTGGGATGACAGGAGAGAGGGCTCGGTCATCCTGCTCCCACCGGCCTGAGCCTAGCTGAGGGAAACGAGGGGCCTCCTCCCCCAGGATGCTCTCAGGGGACGATGCTGGCACAATGCTGTCAGGAGAATCACTGTCCTCATCACTCTCCATCCTGTAGGCCAGATGTAGATACCTATTGGTACAGCCCTGGGGATTCTCCCACCCAAATCTAAAAATCTGCCATTGGCCAAAGAAAACTGAAGCAAGCTGTACCCCATTCCACTCTCAATTCCACCCTCACCTAACATCCTCGGTCTGATTGTGGGGGGGTGTGGGCAAGGCGGCCAGCAGGTCTACACTCTTCACCTCTGAAGCATCTGTGGGTAGGGAGAAGAAAAGTCAGGGGTGAGGGTGTCCAGAGTAGACATTTTCTCCCTGATACTTCATATTCAACTAGCATGAAATCTTAGCTTAGTTATGATTAACCATCAAACTCACCTACCAGTTTGAGGCAGAAAAGCTATATTTATTGAGCCTTTCCTATATGGCAGACCCTGGGCTTTAGGTACCCTTTCTTAAAAGTATTTTTTTAGTTGTCAAAGAACCTTTATTTTTACTTATTTATATGTGAGGCAAGCAGCCTACCACTGAGCCATAAATCCAGGCCCAGGTATACTCTCTATTTCATCTTTTTCTTCCTTTTTCCACCAATACCAAGGATCGAACCCAGGGATTTGCATATGTTAGGCAGCAAGTATTCTACCACTGAGCTATACCCCCAATCCTTTTTTGTTGTTGTTGTTACTAGGGATTAAACCCAGAGGCACTTTGCCACTCAGCCACATCCCAGCCCTTTTTATTTGACATAGTCTCACTAAGTTGCTTAGGGCCTTGATAAATTCCTAAGGCTGGCTTGAACTTGTGATCCTCCTGCTTCAGCCTCCCCGGTCACTAGGATTATAGGCATGCACTACTGTACCCTGAACCTCTCTAGTCCTTTTAAAACTCTTATTTTGAGACAGGTCTCTCTAAGCTGCCAAAGTTGGTATCAAACTTGTGATCCTCTTGCTTAAGCCTCCTGAGTAGCTGCAATTCACCTCACCTGGCTTTATTTAATCTTAACGACTTGTTAGACGAATGTTCTAATACTCCATTTATAGGAAGGAAATTGAGGCTCCCACAAGGAAATTTGGCTGAAGTAATTCTACTAAATACATGCAGGCACCAGAGTCCAAATCCAGGTTGGGCTAAAGCTCCATACCCAGGAAAGTTACACTGTTTCTTGTATACAAAAATTCAATCAGACTTTCCCTGCCACCAACCTCCCCTGTTGCCTTTGCTTCAGATTCCAGAAGCCCATCCTTGTCCCTAACAAATCAGTCCTGAAAAGGCCCTTCCTACCAGGCCACCTATCATGTTAAGCACATAGAGCAGTATGTAATCTACTTGTTTTCTTAAATTGTGTGACAGAGCACAATAATAACTGCTTAAACCCCAGCCATAGAATCCCACTGGGGAAGAAAAGTCAGCTTCTTCACTTACCCCTCAGTGCTCCTTCAGTGTCCCGGGAAGAGGCTGTGTCCTTGGGGTGCTCCCCCAGCTCTTCAGAAGGAGTGACACCATTTACCATCTTCTGCTGCACCGATGGGGGTGGGGTGGGGGGCAGCGACGAGGGTGGTGTCGGCGGGTTACTCAGGTTATTCTGGGGGGTGGGGTGGTGTTGTGTGCAAGATGGCATAGGGAGACTGCTATAATCTCCTGGCCCCACACTACATCAGCAATTTCCTCAAGTATTCCATTCCCAGTATCCCCACCCCCACCTCCCCAAGAACTTCATTATTCCCAAAAGGCAATGCCACTTTTCTGACCTTGGTAAGCAGCTGGGAATAGTAGTCAGGGCTGCTGGACAGTGCCCCACTTCCAAAGGCCCCTCTCAGCTGGCTCTGCCCACTGACTGGGCAGCCACTGCCAAAGGGAGCAAAGAGACTAAAATTGGCAGTGATGGTAGGTTCCGTAAGGGGCAGCAAGGACAGCTCCTACAAGGGCAAGATGACAAAGTTGGAAACCTGCAGCATTTGTACCTGCCATTACAAAGCTGGGGGACAGGGTTCCCCCATCCTGGGATGGGACCAGGGGACTGGTTCCTGGGGAGGTCACCTGTTTTAGCTGTTTCAGCAGGGCCTCGTTGGCCCTGACACCATCCTCCTTCCGCAGCTTCTTTCGGGAGCTCACCAACCTGTCGCTTGCCTTCTGTACCCGCTTGGGCTTTGGTGTCAAAGGCTTCCTTGCTGCTGCATCCTAATCCAGATAAACTCTGTAAAGGCTGCTGCCCTTATCTGTTCCGTCTGACCCAGACCTGCTCATTCTTGCATCTCCCACCTCCATTCCAGGCCCCACTCTATCTGCTCAACTCTAGCAGGAGTACTTACCTCCTTGTTGCTGGGGGTACCCTGTAGTTTCTGTTCCAGCCCTGCCAGTTTGCTGTCAATGTGCCCGTTGATCTCAGCTCGCAGCCCCTCAGGCCCCCGCCCAGCGCCGAGTTGCACATTCTTTGCTCGTAGAAGCTTCTGCAAGAGCAGATGCCCTGCCTCTGAGCGGGAGCCTGCCAGCAGGAGGTGGTTGCTGGTACCTGGTGTCCCTATTGGCTCCCCATTGGCCTCCCTCTTCACTGCCTGGGGTCCCAGGGCACATGGCTCTTCCCGAGGTTCCTGCTTGATGCTGAGTTGGGGTGGCTCAGGTACCACTTGTCCATTCACCTGCTCCAGATGCCCAGGTACCAGGCTGCTCTGCTCTAGCTTCTGGGCTTCTGCTAGGTTGTCTGGGGGATCCCAAGGTCCCAGCCCCTTGCCAAAGAAGGTATCCACAAGCTGGGCAGCAGCAGGTGAGACCCTCTCAGGAGGCAGCTCTGAGATTGGCCCCTGGGGCTTTGGGGTCCCTGGATGGGTAGGGGTGAGCTGGGCACTGGGGGAAGGTAATTGTGAAGATCTCTTTGGCTCTTGGGGACTGGATGGTGGAGGTGTGGGATGGACAGGGCCAAGGACTGGTCCTGTGGATAAGGCTCCTTGTGGGGTAGGGAGCCGGGGTGGGCCCTGAGGTCTAGGCCCTGCCCCTAGCTCCTGGAGGGGGCCTGTCTGGGATCCAGGGAAACCCCCAGGTTGAGGATGGCAGCCCAAGAGGCCCTGCAGGGGAGAGGATTGGGTTCCAGGCTCCTGGTAGGGTGGAGTCTGGCGAACTGCCTGACTCTGCTGCAGCTGCCGCTGCATGAGGAGGGCCTGTAGTTGCTGCTGCTGCTGAGGACTCAAGTGCCGCAGCTGTGGGTTTTTGGCCAGAACTCCTTGGAGCTGTGCTCGAAGTTGACCCACTGTAGGCATGACTCCAACCCCAGGCAGACCCTGCCCAGACTGGGCACCAGATCCTGCTTTGGAAGGCTGTGGCCCTGTATTATTTTGCATGGGTCTCTCTAGCCCAAGGGGCTGTTGGGGCCCCAGAAGGTTCTGGGTCATGGGCATAGGCTGTTCCCCTAAGGAAACAGAGGGCTGGGCCAACAAGTGGGGCATAGATGAAGCCTCAGAGGATGGTCCACTGCCTAGTTGCCCATGGCTTCCTGCACCTGCTGTGTGTAGCAAGTTAACTTGCTGCTGAGGTTGTCCCGGGAGCCTCAGAGGTGGCTGCAGCTGCAGAGAGTTGGGCTGAGGCTGGGCCTGGGGTTGGACCAGCAAGAGTTGTGAGTCCCCAGAGAGGGAGGGCTTTACCTCTCCTGGCTCAGTAGCCAATGACTCAGGTGCAGTCCCTATTCCTAATGGCCCTCCTTGATGTGTTGAGGGCCCTTCGGTGACTTCTGAAGGAAGAGCAGTCTCTACAATGTTTTGTTCCTTGCCCGTCAGGAGGAGGGTTGGGCCTAGGGCTCCAGAGCTAGAAAAATGTTGAGGAGGCTTGGCTGGCATGCCAGGGCCAAGTGTCACCTGCTGCTGCTGCTGTTGCTGAGGAGATAATAAAGTTCGACCCTGGTTCAAAAGGCCCATCTGCTGCTGTTGCTGCTGCTGTTGTTGCTGTTGTAACTGCTGCTGTTGCTGAAGTTGTTGTTGCTGCTGTTGCTGAAGTTGTTGCTGCTGTTGCTGAAGTTGTTGCTGCTGTTGCTGTTGAAGCTGCTGTTGCTGAAGTTGCTGCTGCTGCTGTTGAAGCTGCTGTTGTTGCTGTTGATGCTGTTGCTGCTGCTGTTGAAGCTGCTGCTGCTGTAAGGAGCCCAGAGGCTGAGTGCTCAGTTTGGGCTGACCACTATGTGATATCAGGCCCTGCTGAAGATGGGAAAGCCCTGCCATGGATCCCTGCTGTTGGTGTTGTTGTTGCTGCTGCTGTTGTTGCTGCTGCTGCTGCTGTTGGGCTGTGACCAGCCGGTGTCCCATAAGGCCATGACCCTGCTGTGCCAGCTGGGGGGAACTCAGCACCCGGGACTGGGTCATAAGCACCTGTCTGTGAGGGCCCTGAGGACCCAAAGCTGCAGGGTGCTGCTGCTGCAACACTGCCACCTGGGAAGGACCCAACATACCCTGGGACCCCTGGGGTGGTTGTGGGGACAACTGCTGCACCAGGAGGCCCTGGTGGCTTCCAGGAGGCAGAAGACCCTGGGGCTTGGGACCCAGAGTCTGGTTTGCTTGTACCCCAGGACCCTGTTGCTGTTGCTGCTGAACTGACACCTGTCCTAGGAGATGTTGCTGCTGCTGTTGCTGCTGCTGTAGTTTCTGAGCCAGCTGCATGCGTTGCTGCTGCAGCTGCAGCTGCCTTTCCTGTAAAAGCCTTGAGTCAGGTCCTAGGCTTCGAAGAGCAAGGTTGCCAGGAAAGAAGCCCCCTGAGGCACCAGCCAAGGATCCAGCCCCACCAGAATGTTGCTGTTGTTGCTGTTGGGCCAGGGCTGTGTTGAGAAATGGGCCAGTAGGCTGTCCAGGTAGTGCCATACCCCCAGGAGGCAGGCGAAGACCTCCAGCTTGCCCACCCGGAGGCCCCTGTGGTGGCTGCAACCCATGGCCAGGGAGCAGCTGACCAGGGAGCTTGGTGAGTAGCCGAGGACTCTGAGAAGGGCTGAGAGCTAGCACAGCTGAGTGCTGTTGCTGCTGTTGCTGCTGTTGTTGTTGTTGCTGCTGCTGCTGCTGCTGCTGCTGCTGTTGCTGCTTGTTTCGATATTCTGCCATGAGATTCGTATGCTCCTTCTGCTGTTTACGAACCTAACATGAAGGATAGAAGAGGTCAGCCTGGAACCTGCCCACCCATGCTATCCCTTATTCCTGACTTCTGAATGATAAGTTGAAATTTGCTTTCCCCACCTGATCCAGCTGTTTCTGGATCTTGCTCTGCTGTTCTGTAACCAGTTTGAGCTTTTCAGCATCAGCTTCCGGGAACTCGCGGCCAGCCTTTTTGGCAGTGCGCTGTTTGGCACACAGAGCCTTCCGGGACTTACGGTGCACACCAATCTGCTCCTCTAGCAACTTCAGTTGCATCTGTAGGAGCTGCTGGGTATGGAAGAGCCACTCCTCATACTGCCGCTGATCAGCCTCATCTAGGAGAGGAAGTGGCATGTCAGGACCATAATCCCTCTCTTTCCACTGGTCCTTAAACCACTTCCTTGTACCTTCTCTTCTACCCCATACTCACTGATTACTCCCTGGGCAAAAGTGGGTGGGTTGGGACGAGGCTGGGAGGGGTCACTGGCATTCCGCTCCTGTTATGAGAAAGACCAATAAAAGGTCACTGTTCCACACAAGGCCCTAAGAAAGGTGACTCAATGCATAATACCCATGTTCCAACCCCAACCCCCAGCTCCTGACAACTTACCTGGCCACTCCCAGGTGCCACATGGTTCTGCAAATCACTGCCAGGTCCCCCAGAGAGCCTCTGGGCTAGCAGTGACACTTGCTGCCTGGAGTCCATCAAAGCACAGAGGATTAAGTGTTGTTGAAAGGCAAAGAAGTAGGACAAACAGGAAAGTGGGGCCAAGAAGGGAAGGGGTGTTAACTGGGAAAGAAAAGGGCCAGCCCCAAGTCTTACCTGTTCATACCAGGTGCCACCCCAATGCTGCCCTGAGCCATCACTTTCTTGATGCCTTTTAAAGCTACCATCTTGGCCTTTGCAATGGGATCAATGATGTCTTCTGCAGCAAATTTGTCCAGGTCTAGAGAGGGGATAGCCAAATGAGCTAGACTTTGGAGTTAATGCTTTATACATTATATGACTAACACCCTGACTTACACCAAGCCATGAAGAACATGGCACAGTCAGGCAGAAAGACAACTGAGACAGAAGACAGGTGGCTTGGTGACACAGCTCTGTTATTCAGAGAACATGTGGTCCAGCCTTTACTTGTACAGTGTCAGGAAAAAGAACTTGGTAAATATTTGTTTAGTCAATAGATTAATGTCACTTCACCTATCTAAACCTCAGTTTACCTGTTTGATAGAGATCATGATCCCTATTCTAGGTATATCATGGAGATGTGACAAGCGGGTATACTTTATGACCTTGAAAGTTCTCTTCAAATATAGTATTCTTAGGGCAAGCACAACTCAGAACCCAAGATGTGGGCACTGTGGCAAAGCCCTAGATGTTAAGAGTAATTTGGGACACAAAAAGGCATCATCTAAAACCAACTTTCCTGTCAATCTAGGATGCTGGGCTAAAAAGGGTAAAATAAATAACCACCCGGGCTGGGGATGTGGCTCAAGCGGTGGCGCGCTCGCCTGGCATGCGTGCGGCCTGGGTTCGATCCTCAGCACCACATACAAAACAAAAATGTTGAGTCCGCCGAAAACTAAAAAATAAATATTAAAAAAAAAAAAATTCTCTCTCTAAAAAAAATTAATAATAAATAAATAATTAAAAACCACCCAAGATGCAAATTTTCCAGCAGGGCACAGTGGCATACACCTGTAATCCCAGCTACTCAGGAGGTTGAGACAGGAAAATCGAGACCAGCCTGGGCAACTTAGCAACATCCTGGCTCAAAATGAAATAAAAAGGGCTGGAAACTCAGTAATAGATTACTTGCCTAGTATCACCCCCAAAAGAAAAAACAACCTCAAATCTTCCTAAAACCCTTTTCTTGGGCTGGGGATGTGGCTCAGAGGTGGAGCACTCACCTAGCATGTGTGAGGCACTGGGTTCGATCCTCAGCACCACGTAAATGTAAAATAAAGATATTGCGTTCACCTATAGCTAAAAAATAAATACTTACAAAAAAAAAAAAAAAAACCCTTTTCTTTATATATTTCCGTTGCTTAGAAAACAACTGACCCCTCCCCCCCCACACACACACACTTTCTAAAGAACTAACCAAACTCATTGTCCTGGAATTCTGAGGCAGTCAAGAAGAGTACTGGTATTCATATCCAACTCTGCTACTTGCTGTGTAATCATAGACAAGTTACTTAACTTCTATGCCTGTTTCCTCTTCTGTAATCAGACAATAATAGTACCTATTTAGTGAGTCTGTTGTGATGAGGAAATTAGACAATGAGTGTAAAGCACTCAACACACTGCTTGGAAAATAATAATTACTCAATAAATGTTGTTATAAGTTGATGTCTTTCTCAATATGGCTTTTCTTCTTACCTCTTCAAAATTATGGTAGTGCCTGCTCACTTATCTCACTGTTCTCCAACATCCTGGATGGGTTTTCCTGCCACTACAGCTTCACTGTATCTTTCTGTTTATCTGGATTGTTTTTTCTTGTATCACTTCTCTCCAAGTCCTAAACTTTTAGCCTCACCATAGCCACCATAAAGCCTTTGCTAATTAGACTTCATTCATGCATTCATTCCATTCATTCATTCTGATATCTGAATGCTTTCTATAGGTCAAGAACCATTCCCTCCCTTAAAGGCTACTGCTTCTGCCTGCACTAGTACAGTATTTAGCCAAATCACTTTGTGTCTAATCTCCCTTAACTATGGCTTATCTTAGGTTGCTAACCTCAGTGCCCATTTGGTGATAACAATGATCACCCCCAATTAACTCAACCATGCCAGCAACTAAAGTTACCTGTATCTGGGAAGAAGTTGTTAGCCAGCTGCTGCTGCATCACCAACTGCTGGGGCTTCATGCACATGGAAGGTGGCATGGTACCCATGGGTTTCTGTGCTAGCACTGGCTGAGGGCTCTGCTGGGGCACCAAGCCTGCTTGCCCCCCATGCTGCCCACTTAGCATATGCCCTTGGTTGGACACCATGGCCATAGATGGGGCCAGGCGCTGCTGGAGGGCATGAGCTGGTGTCTGGGTGGGCATCAGTGGTTGGCTCAAGCCTGGCTGTCGGGCACCTGCAAGACCTAGGGCAAGCTGCTGTTGGGGCCCAGCCAAACTAGAAGAGCCCTCATGTGGCAAAGGCAAGGCCTGGGCAGGGCCTGGTGTGGACAGTAGGGGATGTTGTTGTTGCTGCTGTTGCTGGGCAGGTTGCAGCTGTGCTGAAAGCTGCTGTTTCTTCTGCAGCTCCTTCTTTTCATGTTCCAACAGGTCCTCAATGAGCAGGGGCAACTCACTGGCAACCAGCGAGCTCTCCATTTTGTCCAGCTCATCCCCTGATGTTGCATGTCCACCAGGCAAGGTCAGGGCCCCACTCTCTAGCTCAAACTTTTCCAGTAGGGAGGATCCTCCTGGGCCACTCAAGGGGCTAGGAGTCAGCAAGTGGGCTGATGGTCCTCCTGTGGTCCCAAAGGAGCCCTTCTCAACTGTGTGCCCACCGCTGGAAAATGGTCCTGTGCCCATTCGGGTGTCCCGGGTACCCATCACACTCTGTCCTGGCTTTAGTCCTAGGCCAAGGGAAGTTGTAGCAGGTGCTGATTCTCCCTTGGGGGCAGTAATGGTGAACTGGCAAGGGGAAGGGTGGCGCCCACCTTCCTCCACCTTAGGCTTCACCTCAGGAAGTACAGATGCTATGCGGGGTTCAGATGCATCAGCAGCAGGGGGAGGGCGCTCCTCAGGGCCCAAGGGTCCTGGCTCAACCCCCCGCAGCAGGGCCTCCCGCTCAGCCTTCTCATTTGCTGACTCCACCAGTCTTAGGTGCTCATTAAAGATGTCCTTCTTGTCCCCTGTGTCCAGCTCAGGGTCAGTATATGCCAGTAGGTCAAACTCATCTCCATTGAGCAGGTCATCCAGGTGGGGATCATTGGTCTCCAGGTTTTCCAGGGTACCCAGCTCATCATCACCCTTAGCTACATCCACACCCAGACCCAAGTGAGCAAGCTCTTCATCATCCTCTAAGGCCTTGTGGGCATCAAAATCGTCGTCTAGCTCAGAATCCTCACAGGGTAATTTCCCAGTTTCTAGGGCCAGAGGAGGGGGACGGCCAAGCTCAGTGCTTGAGGGGGGACGGCTGACTAGCTCCAAACCAGCTGGCAAAGCCGGACTCTTGGTGTGGACCGTTGGATGAAGGCTATTGTTCAATTCAGGGGCTGGTGGAACAGAGGGTTTCTGTGGGGGAAGACCCGATATTGCCAGGCCTCGAAGTCCTTCAGGAGCTAATCGATGGGGATCTTCATTTACAGGGAAAAAACGGGGCCTCTGAGGGGGGCCCTGACCAGGAAATGGAGCCCCTCCAGGTCCTAGTCCTTTCTGTACATTGTGTCGCAACTCAATGAACTGAGCAGGACCAGCTGGACCAGGCACTGGTTCAGCAGGACCTGGTAGGCGGGTGGGAATTCCCGCCAAGGGAGAACCTAGTGCTTGGCGGCCAAGTTCAGGTCCAGGAGTTGATGGAAAGCGAGTAGACATGGCAAGTCGCATGGAGGTTGCTGTTGTTGCCTGCTGCTGCTGCTGCTGCTGCCACAGTTGTTGCTGCTGTTGTTGCTGTAAGGGCAGGGACGCAGGATAGGGCCCTCGCTGATAGAAGGCCTGGGAGCCTCCCACCAGTTGCCTAGAAGAAGATGTAACAGTCAGTGAGAGACAATCAGGATAGAGAGAGAGAACAGGACTTACTAGCAACATGAGGAAGGACAGAATTAAAGTAGTGAAGGGGATGGAATGACGAAAAAGTAAAGGATACTGGAGAAGGACTAGTAAAAAAGAAAAATCAGAGTATACAATGGCGATAAAATCTGTCCCCTTAGTTTATTCCCAGGGAACCCCTAGAGCCTCACCGGCTGTTCATGTCCAAAGAAGAAGGTGTGGCTGGTGGAGGTGGCCGAGATAGTCGTTCATCGGTAGGGAAGGCCCCAGGCCCAAGGATGGGGCCACCTAGCTTGCTCGGAGGTAACCCCACAAGGCTGCTCTTGTCCTAGAAGAGAGAAGTAGATGAAACTGGAGCCACTTCCATTTCCCTGGCCCTGCCACCCCATGCATGTTATTTACCTGGGTTCCAGTAAAAGGGGTCTGGCCTCGACTCAGCTGCTCAAAGGCAGGGCTGCTGGGCTCAGCACCCCAGCTGCCTGGGAGCCCTGCTGCACCTGCAGCCGCTGCAGCCGTTTCCTTCTCCTGCCGCAGGGTATTGCGCTGGATCTGCTGCCTAATCAGTAACTCCCGTAGCCGCTGGCGCTGTACAGAAAATGGAGAAAAGGAGTGAACCCATTCTATTCCAATCATTGGCCTGGCACAGAGGATATAGAGATAGGCAGGAGCTGGGGGGCAGAGCTCAGCTGTGGGATATTCACTCACCTGCCGTTGTTTCTCCAGTTCTGTCTGGCTGAGGTTGGACATGCCTGGGTCCTGGGTACCTGGGAGATCAGGTGCTGCCAAAGAGCTACTCATTGTAGACCCTGGGTCTTGCTTTTCAACTGGAGAGGTGATGCTTGCCCGCTGTGAGGCTCCATGGGACAGGTAGGAGAGGGATCCATCGGGTGCAGGTGGTGGCAGAACTGATGCAGGGCGTAGTGGGGACAGCCCATAACCCTCCCCTGTGGACCCACTGCTGGACCCCAGAGGACTGCCTGATGGATGGAAGTTCCCCGTGGCTACTGTGTAGTTTGTGCTTTGTGGCTTGCCCAAGGTGGGGCCGGGCCCAAAATGGCTGTTGATCCCATGGGGTGGAGGGAGACCAGGCTGAGGGACAGGGGGCTTTAGAGAAGGCTCCCCTACTGCCTGAGGGAAAGTAAAACGCATGGGAGAGGGGGTGCCCACAAATGCACCTGTTCCAGGGGAGCGGGCGAAATTGGGGGGCTGTCCACTTGGAACCTTGGCATGGAGCTCACCTGCTGGCCCCGAGGGCAGGGCTGCTGGGAAGCCCCCCGCCCCCAGAGGAGTGTGGGCTAGAGGCCCAGCCTTAAAGGCAACTTCAGGGGGCTGGGGTCGGGGTGGCTTATGCAAAGGGGCAAATGGGTCACGGGACTGAGGGCGCGAGGGTGGGCGAGAATAAGGGTCAGGGGACTGGAAGCGAGGGGTAACAGGGGATGGGCAGAAAGCCTCAGCAGACAGGGGACGAGGAGTTAATGGGGACTGGGAGCTGGACTGGGACTGAGGACTGGCGGGCACTCGGGAGAAAGGGTCAGAGGGCAGTGAGCGAGGGGGCAGGGCACAGCAGCTCTCAGGAGGTGGTGGCTGGGGCCGAGGAGTCAATGGGGGCTGGGCATATGGATCAGGGTAGGGACCAGGGCGAAAGATGTCTGGGTGGCTGGGAGGAGAAGGGGCCAAAGACTGGGAAGAGGGTGGCTCCTGAGGCCGTAAGCCCAGACCTGGGCTCTGGGGCTCTACCTGAGATGCCCGAGGGGTCAGGGGGGCTTTGAAGACATCAGGTGCCTTCAACTCCAGGCCACCCAGGTGAGGGCCTGAGGAGGGTGAGTCAACAAAGCCCAGGTTTTGTGGTCCATAGCTAGGAGAGGATGCCCCAAGTTCTTCTTTCTTCACCTCTAGGGCCTTCCGGGACTCCCCAAAAGATGGGGGTGAGAGCAAGGGCTCAGAAGCCTTGCCTCCCACTACTCCTGGGCTCTCAGGGACAGCCAGGTTGTCCAGTGAGGGGCAGCGGGGTTTGAGGAAGGGGTCAGGCGTGGAGGGCTGATGTCGAGGGGTGCCAGGTGGGGTAGTGCGGAATTCTCCTGGCTGACCAGTCCCTGGACGAGATGAGGCGCCCAACATCGGGGGCTGCGCAGGGGCCCCAGTCGTACTCGGATAGGGGGGATAAGTGGGTGGTGCCACAGGGAAGCGGGGCTCCAGGGTGTAGGCAGGGGCCAGTCCAAAGGGGTCCTGCGAAGGCACTTGGGCAGGCACCTGGGGCGGGAGCTTGAGGAAGAGCTCACCGGGCGAGTCGGGGCCGGGCACCGTGCCCACTGGTGGCTTCAGGAACCCGTCCGCAGAGGTAGACAAGCCGGCGGGGGTAGTGGGACTGCCAATGAAAATGGTGGGGGCCGCGGCAGGGGGCGGACTGCCCAGTGCTCCTGGCTGAGGGGGAATGCGAAGATGAAGGGCCGGTCGATCAGTCTTACGGGCTATGTCGCCCACCTTGGTCTGCTTGTTGATCTGGCTCTCAGCCTGCTACAGGGAGAGACCAGGCACAGAGCAGTCAGGCTGCTGTAAGCAGGCCCCATGACCCTAGATGGGCCATCCACTATGGGACTTCAATGACTTGGCCCGGCCCAGCCCCAACTCACCTTCTGCACCTTGTTGATGCGGTGAGCCGCTCTGTTATCTTTGGCCTTTTGCTGAGGAATGTAAGACACAACATAGGCCTAGCACTGAGTCTCAAACTTAATCCTCATCCCTCATGATGTAACTCACACTCCCTACCCATAAGCTGGTCCCTCTTGGCCCAGCTTCTTTAGGGATAGGGAATGGAAAGATCTAAGGTAAATATTCCATAGATACCTCCCCTCCACCTCAATTCCAAGGCTGGCCCATGCTCCTTTCTATCTCACCAGATAAGGGGCTTTGTCAGCAGCTGGAACCTTTCTCCAGAGCTTCATGATTTGTTTGCAACGGTTAGACCAATCTGGAGGGCAGAGGGATTGAGTCCGAGACTTAGCAGCTGACCTCTCCACCTGCCAGGCTGCCAAGTTGTTTCCCTTGCCCTCGACCCACAGGTACCTGGGTAATCTTGCTTGAGATTTGGAAAGTTAATGTTGGCATAGAGCACAGGTGAGATGGTAGAGAGCTGGCCCAACTCCTCGTCCTTCTCCCAGCGTTGCAGATTCCGTTGATTATAGGAGAGCCCGTCGCCCTCACCCTCTGTGGTGGGAGTGGTGGGGGTGGAGGGTGTGGTGCCCCCCGAGCCTGTCCAAGGGCTGTCTGGCTCACCGGGTTCTGGGCTAAAGAAGCCCCCGCGCTCCCTGGGGCGCAGGGGCAGAGAGTCACAGTGGGCAGGGATGCCAAGTCCCCCACAAGGCCACCGCCCTGCCCCAATAAAGGAAGGACATTAACAAGGGAATGAGAAGAGCAGGGGAAGTATTGCTATAGTGACCCAGAAGTCCAAGCCAAGGTTTGGACCTAGTTGGAGGGAAAGGATAACAGGAACTGCCCACAGAGATTAAGCATAGATACCAACCTAGAATCCAAGAATGGGGACTGACAGAGGCCCGGATAGGAGTCCATTGGGCTGCTGGAGGGGAGATTGACCAGAGGGAGTCCACCTACAAGAGGGATAGGATCAGAGGAAAGGGAGTGACTGGACTACTCTGGGAGCAAGCTTATTTATCCCTTGGCCACTCCCCACTCCATATCACCTTGGATAAAGGGCCTCTGCAGTGGTGTACGGCTGCCTTCTAGGCCAGGGGTTCCACAGCCCAGATGCTGCTCTCGTTCAGAACCCAGGACATCCTTGAAGAGCTGCTGCAGATCCTTGGACTCCATCTTGGGCAGTTCTGTGGGGGAATGATAAAGGATGCTGCTGAGGAAGAAGGGAAGGGTCACCACAGGTCAACAAATGGTCATGGCCAGAGAGGGTGCCCAGGACTTCCCACCAGAGAAGATCATCCCATGAGTGGGACATGAAAAAATACAACCCTTATAAGCCTCACCTTCTGTAGGAATCCTGTCTAAGTCAGAGCTAAGCATCCCTTCACCTGGGGTGCCTGGCTTCTCAGGGTCACTGGGCACAGGGGATGCCTTTACACCTCCATCCTCAGGTCCTGCAATTATCAGGAGAAACCCATCAGCCAAGGCCATGGAGATATGAAGGTACCACACTGGCCATCCTGAACTGCAGAAAGGTATGGAACAATTTCCAGCCTCCAACCCTGACAGTGCTCAAGGGCAGAGCTAACTGATAGAAGCAAAGCCAATAAAGGACACAGTCCACCCAGCGGCCCTTACCTGGTATATCAGCCATGCCCTCGGGGCCACGGGATTCTTCATCTGCAATATCTGGACCATCATCTCCTATAAGCAATAGGCCCCACTCCGATCAGAGATGCGTTATTCTCCAGCTTCACCAGCCAGGGCCTCTGGCATACCCTTAACTGCTGGAGGCTAGCCTCTTCCCTGGCAAACACCCACCAGCTCCTAAGCAAAAGGAAAGCTGGATCCCCTCAGATCATTTCACTCATAAAGAACTAACCTTTCTGTGAAGTGGTAAGCTCCTTCCTATCTGAGCCTCCATCTCCACGGGCTTTTGGGGTTCCTAGCCCAAAGGTTGGCCGGCTCACCCCAACTGCAAAAAGGGCCTTGCGGCTCAGGTCCAGCAGCTCCTTCCCAAAGAAGGCTTCCTATGATAGGAGTCAGAAGAAACAGGGTCTGGATGCCTTACATGTACAGATACCTCCCTTGCCCCTCAGAGCCTGAGACCCACCTGCAGGTAAACAGGGAACATATCCTCTAGTTTGCTTTTCTTGCGCCCTCGCCGCTGTTGCTTCTTCTTCTCATCCCCATCAGTGAGGTTCTGTTCCATGGAGCCCTCTGCAGGCAGATCAGTAGGCATCACTGTGGACAGAATGGGAAGGCTCTGGATCTCTGGGAACACTGGGTATCATGTACCCAACTGGACTAAAAAATACTTTTTACCTACTCTCTCCCCTAAAATCAACTGGGCCTATCACCCACTTGGCCCTTGCAGCAAATCCCCACCCTGGGCCTCCCTGGCATTGTTCTGTAGGTGCTATGATCCCCACCTTCTCCCAGGCCCCACTGGTGCCCTCACCCGTCTCACCCTCGTCGGGCTGCCCATCCCCACTCAACACCTCCGTCTGTGCAGCAGGCCCCTTTTTCACGCGTGTGTGGGATTTCCGTTGTCGCACCATGAAACCACCAATGCCTATGAGGAGGTGGAGCTGAGAATAAGTAGCCGCTGAGGGACCTGTTAAACTGTCCTTCCCATCCCACCTCCCCATCCCAGGGCCTTACCAGGCCGATAGGGTTTGCGCTTGCGTTTTTTGCTTTCTTCAGTCTCTTCTTTGCCAGGTTCCACATCAGGGCTTGCAGGGCCCTCTAGTTTAATTTCACACTCCATGTGTTCCACACCACCTGCATATGATGACAGAGGCGACAGAGGTAGATCAGAGGCATAGGCCCGTTTACTCTTGTTATCCTGCCCCAGAGAACCTAGTACCTTGCCACAGAGTCACCTAGATAAGACCAACAGTGCTGGAAGGTGACTTGGAGTAGCAACATGGACCCCACTCAATAGCCCAACTCCCGTGTGTTCCCTGAGATTTCTGGCCCAACCTTCACCCTTGAGCAGCTCGTCGGTATCCAGGTCCCCATCCTTCTTGTCATCAGGGCCAAGGGCATCAGAGGGCTCAGAACCCTCCAGCCCTGCTTCGCCTGGGAGGCCCAGACGGCCTCGCCTCTGGCGCCGCTTATGCAGTGGCGACATGGTCAGGTTACGCAGCACAGCCATGCCTGTTTCTGTCAGCCACACACCTTCGAAGCGAAAGTACTGGGGCTCTGTACAAGGAGGAAAAGTGTGTGAGCTGTGGACAGAAGCCCAAGGGAAACTAGAACTCCAAGTTTCAACCTATGTCTCCTGCTGAGACAAAAAGCAGACAAAAAGTCCACCCTGGGATCTGAGGGCTAGGGAAAAAAGTCCAAAAAGGGGCCCTGATTGAAGCCTGAGTTCTCTGTCAGTGACCCAGAGGAATCTAGAGAGGGGACTGCCATTGCAGAAGCCTGACTTTACTCAGGATTAACCCCAATTTCACGAATTAGATTCTCTAGCTGTCCAGGACCAAAAGGGTCCCTACTTGCTGACTGCCAGCACATAGTACCCCAGATGCCAGAAGTAGTATCCACATCATGATGGAAGACATGGTCCCCAACCCATTCAAGGAGGAAGAAAGAGTTGTGCTCTCTAGAGATAAAATTCTGGGAGTAAAGATAGGTCATGTTTCCTGGTAAAAAGAACAATGTTCAATAAACTGGAGGTACTTTGCTTCTAGTCATAACTTTGCCACTAACTTACTAGGAGACTATGGGCAGGACACTCAACCTCCCTGGATCTACTTTCTCCTCTTAAAATGAGAAAATGATGGGGCTGAGGCTGAAGCTCAGTGGTAAAGTGCTTGCCTTGTATGTGTGAGGCACTGGGTTCAATCCTCAGCACCACAAAAACATCTACGACTAAATAAACATTTTTAAAAAATAAAAATAAAATGAGAAAATGAAGTTAGGGGGTTGGAGCTAAAGTATATGGTATTGAAGGTTTCCTCTGGCATGCAAAATTTCTGGGACTCACCTGGCTCTTTCACCTTCATAGGCACCAACTCTGGAGGGGCAACAGGCACTGTGGAGGGAAGAACCAAGCAGGCAGCTTAGGCACTGTCCTAAAACCAAATACCCATATTTTGTCTCCTCCTTGCCCCCCCAGCAACTGGTACTCACCCACAGGCTTTACCACATAGGGCTGGCAGGAGACACAGTCAAAGCCCTCATCAGCTGCCTGCTCCACATCATCCTCAGTGAGTAGGCTCTGGCAGCGAGCATGCATCCACCTGGGAGAACAGAGACAAGACAGGGGTGATGAGAGCACAGGCAATGCCAGGCTGACAACAGAGAAGTGGGACTGACACAAGGGTAAAGGGATGCTCTCACCGTTCACAATGGCGGCATTGAATTAACAGGTCCTCTTCAACATATGGTGCATGACAGATAGGGCAGGTTACCAGGCTGGCACAGGGCCCACAGTGTGTATAACTATTCTGCCATTCACAGTGGAAGCCAGGGGAAGCGGCCCCACATTGCATACAAGACACACACCTGATGGGGTAGAAAGATAGACCCTCAACACCTAACCTACCCAAGTCAAGGAAAGGCACCCCCCTCAGAGAACCAAATAAGCAGCATGCCTCCTAAATTCAATCTCTGTCACATATGCAACATCACACCCATTCTAACAACATCTAAGGGCCAAATGCCCCATCCTCTCAAGCCCCCTCAGAAGACCCAGGTCTCCTTACCACTTGCACTTCCAGCCACCCTTGGGCACGGTGAGCAGTGGGGGGTCCAGGCAGTATGTGTGGTAACTAATGTCACAGTCATCACAGAGCAGCAGACGTGAAGGGTCAGAGGCCTGGCCACACACCTCACACACGATACACTCCACACAACGCCAGCCCTTTAGCAGCATCACCTTAGTAATCTAGTGTAATGTAAAAGAGGGGGATTTCTTGGGGTGTGAAGGAGGAGGGGGATTTATATTGATGGGGCTGGAGGAACCCCACTTGAGCACAGGTAGGCTTATACAGAGCACCCTCACCCCTGAAAACGGTGACTCTAAACAGGCTTCCTGGGATCTCTGTCAATCACAGAACAGCCTCACCAGCTACTACCTCACAACAAGTGTGGAAAAGCAATCCTTCACTAGTCAGAAAACCACACTTGCCTCAATTTTCTTGAATATTTAGAACCTGTTACTAAAACAAGTGCTAACCATGAATTAAATCATAAATTAATATTGTTGACAAACTAAAAATGACCGTACACACTTAGATCAAAACACTGCTTTCTCTTTGTGGAGACATCTTATAGTTTGATTTTATATTATAACTCCAGACTACACCATGATTTATACTAGTAAAGTTGTCATTGTTTAATGTAATGGATTGAATTATGTCACCACGTTTTGGTCTACCACAAAGTAACTATAAAGTCTTCCATAATTTCCAAAAGACTTTTCACCAAAATAAGCTTAATAGCCCCGGGTGACTGATGAATAACTTCCAGAGCAATGGTCACTATAAGAGGTACTGTCGCCAGGGCAGGAGATTAAGTAAGAAAGAACTGACCCTGTTCCCCAGTCCACACCTCTTGGGTCCTGAACTCACCTTGCTATTGACACAGTAAGGGTGATAGCACTGAGAGCACTGTGAACAGGCCAGGAGGTGGCCCTCTGCCCCCCGACCAAAGCTGCCACATACCACACACATGTCCTGTAGAAACAAAGAAGTCTCAATGTTCAAGCAGATCTCCTTATTTTGCCTGTCCCAGCTAACTACTAGAACACTTAACCTTAGACCAAGAAGCCAGGAAATCAGAAGCCCACTCCACAGTACTGTGACACTTACAGGGCCACCTCAGGACCCCAGCTCCTCCTTTTCAACCCTTAGGAACTATGCCTCCCTAGAATGTCTCACTCACCTAATAAGTAACTTGAATTTATAAAGTTCAGCATATGTAATGGTATGAAAAAATTATAGGAAGGTAAAATGGAATAAAGATTGGTCAGGGGAGAGTCACATATGTGATAGAAGTCTGTATGCTTCAAGATTATTCAGATGAGAACATACGTAAGCTCCCCCTAAACAATAAGCTTCGACAGGGCAAAGATCATTTTTGCCTTTCTTACTGCTACATGGAATTAATTTATTGTCCACTTACTTTCTTATTAGCTGGGTATCCCCAGCAACAGGTACATGATTTCCCCCATCTCACCAAAACACACACACACACACACACATACACTGCTGGGGACAGGACTACCACAAGTATAATACCTGCATTAGAACAAATTTGTCTGTGTTGGAAAAAAGAACCACAGTATTTTGCATGGTGTCATCATCTTCTTCCTCCTCCTCCTTGCTGGGAGAGCTATCAATATCAGCCACCTTATAGGCAGAGAGTTGTGAAAGTGAGGAAAATAAGTCTACCCCAAATAAGGTGTTTCCCTCTTTGGCACTGGGGAAGGAGGTGTGAACCCTTGGCTAGATGAAAGCCAGATGCCAGATCTAAGAAGAAGAACAATATCCCAACTCCCAATCTGGGCCTCAGCTCAATGGCAAAGATTTCAGAGCAGACTAGGGACCAAGTACACAGATAGGAGTACAGACTAGCCAGACAAACCTTAGGCTAACAGGCTGATAGGCTAGCATACAGGGGACTGGCATGATATAAAGGGTGTTTAATTTTGAAGGGGCCAGGTGAAGCATGCTTGAGGAATGGGAGGCCTCTCCTTACTACCAGAGTCTCGATGGAAGAAGTGGTTGATTTTAGCCGGGCCCGTCCTCTCCCTCGTCCTCCATGCGCTCCTCCTCGAGGCCGGCGTCTTCCTGGGAAACTACTGCTGCGACCCTGAGTGAGAGAAGAGGATGATTACAAGAAAAAGTCAAGGACTCGTGTGTTGGATCCACATGCTCAAAGAGAAGAGACAAATGACAGAGTATGACTAGTAATTAAACCCAGGAGCCCCACTTAGAGCAGGGAAAAGTCAAGCTCCCAAATATCAACAAGTAGTTTCTCTGGCCCACACCAATTACCCTCTTTCAAGAAAGAGTGACCAGGGGATTGGGGTTGTGGTTCAGTGAGGGAGTGCTTGCCTAGCATGTATGAGGCACCAGATTCAATCCTCAGTACCACAAAAAATATATATATAAATAAAATAAAGGTACTGTGTCCATCTACAATTGAAATAAAAAAAAAAAAAAGAGTGACCAACATGATCCAAGGAGGTAAAATAGAGACTTGAGAGACCCAAGTTTCTGATTCCAGTTCTCCTACTAAGTGACCAAGAGCCTAGGTAAATCATCTGCCCACTCTATGTATCAGTATTCTCTTTAGTAAAATATGAAGTTGGACTAAAGCATCTCTACAAGCCTGGGATTCAGTAAACCAATTGTGAAGGTTATCAGTGGCAAATGACTGTACCTCTCACAGTATTGTGACCTTGACCACAAACAGTGGCTGCATAGCCCCCTCACCTGTTTGATTCTGGAACGGGCTGGGGAGCTGCGCCGCCGCCCCTTGTCCCCCTCAGCTTTGCCTCCGCTGATAGCTGTCCCAGCATCACACAATAGTGAGTCATCAGTCTCTGGCAGTGAGTCGGTACAGAGTCGCAGGGAGCCCTCATCTCGAACTGGACTAACATCCGTAGATACCCCCAGCTCCATGGACAAGGAGCCACCCCCCTCAGGGTCAGGAGAACCCAGCAGGGGCTCTGAGCCAGGAAAACTGGCACTGGCATCGCCCTGGCTCAGATTAGAGATCTCATTAACAATGTCAGATTTGATGAGAGTGGGTGGTATAGGGGCCACTGGTACACGGGGCTCCTCTTGTTCTTCACAGGGTGATCCTTGCCCTGCCTGCTTGCATTCTGGGCCATAGACCTCCATAGGGGTCACAGGGGCCAGCTCCTCGGGGTCCAGGAGCACAGGGGAACCTTTAGGTTCACTAGCCAAACTGGCAGGGGTCTGTCCAGCCTCTGGCTGTGAACCAGGAGCATCAGTCCCATCCAAAGGCGCTGTGTCTTCCCCCAAGCCGGAGAAGTCATCTAGAGCTGGGGCAGGGCTAGGGGCAGGGCAGGAAAGGTCCCCCATGGGGGAAGGGAGAGGACTGGTGGCACTGGGTTCCAAGGCTGGGCACTCAGGTTCTGGGCCTTTCTCAGTCTCCATCTCATGCAACTCAGCCTCATCTGAGATATCCATTGCCTTTCCCATGGGACTCAATGGGGAGGGAATGGACAGTGGCAGAGCAGGGGGGGAGCACCGGGAAGGAGGGGAGTCTGGAAGAGGGAGGGGATGCTGAAGAAGTGGAGAACACTGTGGAGCAAGCGGTTCCATCAGGATGGGAGAAGCAGGTCCCATTGGAGAGCCTGGAGATGGGGGAAGGATCATTGGGGGCACAGGCTCAGGGTCAGTGCAGTTAGCTTCCGGTGGAGGGCTGATGGGTGTCTCTAGGATGGGGGCAGCCAATGGTGACTCAGAATCACTGTCCCCTTTGGCACCAAAGGGGTACTCTAACTCCCCCAAAGGAGACAGGGCTGGTGGGGCTGCAGCTGGAATAATGGGTGACAGTGGAGGAGGAAGAGGATCTGGGAGGAAGAAAAAAGAGAAGTTCTAGATTAGATGTGCCATAAAGACTTAAGACTGTCCCAGAGTAAATAGGCACTAACCTCCCCTTACCTGATGGCATCAGCTGAGGTGACAAGGATGGCTCCCCTGATGGGGAAATGGGCATCTCCTCAGGTAGAGGGGATAGAGGTGGTTCCCCAGGCTCAGACAGGGCCGGCTCTCCAAGCAAGGGGGATAAGGGAGGCTCCCCAGGTGGGGGAAACAAGGGCAACTCCTCAGATGCAGGGCACAGGTGTGGGTCCTCAGGAGACTCTTCAGGCTGAAGGGATCGGCATGGTTCCTCAAGCTGGGGGGTCAGGCCTGGCTCCTCAGGTATAGGCGACTGGTGGGGCTCCTCAGGCTGGAGGGTAAGCAATTCCTCAGGCTGAGGGGATAAGCATGGTTCCTCAGTCACAGGAGATAGGTGTAGTTTCTCAGGCTGAGAGGATAGACATGGCTCCTCAAGCACAGGGGACAAACATGGCTCCTCAGGCCGTGGGGACAGGTGCGGCTCCTCAGGCCGTGGGGACAGGTGCGGCTCCTCAGACCGTGGGGACAGGTGCGGCTCCTCAGACCGTGGGGACAGGTGCGGCTCCTCAGACCGTGGGGACATGTGCAGCTCCTTAGGCTGGGGACAGAGTCTCGGCTCCTCAGGCTGCAGGGACAGGTGCAGCTTCTCAGACTGGGAACAAAGTTGGGGCTCCTCAGGCTGTGGGGACAGGTGTGGCTCCTCAGGCTGGGGGCAGAGTCTCAGCTCCTCAGGCAGTGGCGACAGGGGTGACTCCTCCAGTGGCAGGGACATGAGTGAGTCCTCCGGTGGTGGAGAAGCAGATAAATCTTCAGGTGGTGGAGATGTGGGCGAGTCCTCAGGTGGTGGAGATAGGCGTGAAGCCTCAGGTGGAGGTGACGTGGGTGACTCCTCAGGTGGCGGAGACAAGGGAGATTCCTCAGGTGGTGGGGACAGGCGTGACACCTCAGGTAGGGGGGATAAGTGTGATACCTCAGGCAGTGGAGACAGGCATGATACCTCAGGTGGGGGGGACATAGGTGAGTCTTCAGGTGGTGGAGACATGGGTGAGTCCTCAGGGGGTGGGGACAGGCGTGAAGCCTCAGGAGGTGGAGACAAAGGAGACTCTTCAGGTGGAGGGGACAAGGGAGACTCTTCAAATGGTGGGAACAGACGAGATGCCTCAGGTGGTGGAGACATGGGTGACTCTTCAGGTGGAGGGGACATAGGTGACTCCTCAGGTGGTGGAGACAGGCGAGATGCCTCAGGTGGTGGGGAACTGGGCAATTCTTCAGGTGGGGGTGACAAGGGAGACTCCTCAAATGGTGGAGACAGGGGTGATGCTTCAGGTGGTGGGGACAAGGGCGTCTCAAGTGAGGGAGATGGGGGTGATGCTTCTGGTGGAGAGAAGGGAGACTCTTCCAGTGGAGAAAAAGGTGATGATTCAGGTGGGGGAGACAGAGGAGACTCTTCAGGCGGTGGGGAAAGGGGTGATTCCTCAGGCGGAGAGGACAGGCGTGACATCTCAGGCGGTGGGGAAGCAGGTGACTCCTCAGGCGGCGGAGACAGGCGTGAGGCTTCAGGAGGTGGAGACGTGGGTGATTCCTCAGGTGGTGGGGACAAGGGTGACTCCTCAGGTGGGGGCAGCAGTGGCATCTCCTCATTTAGGGTGGTCTCCAACCGGGACTCAAGTTGGGCCCCTGCTCTCCCTGCAGACACAACACACAAAACTCCCATCTAGCTCAGATTTACTGCACAGAAAGTAAAATGTTTAAAGCAAAGGAAAATCTGTTTCTTACCACAGAATAAAGGGGGATTAATTTCAGGGACCCTCAAACCCTACTCACCTAGTGGTTTGGCTTCACATTGCAGGGGCCCCGATTCCTTGGGTTGCATAGAGGTCACGTGCCCACCCTTTGGCTGCCCTTGGCATGCAACGCACAGAGCATCGGGCTCATCAGTGGGGATATCGCCAGGCTCTGGGGGTGAAAATCTGCAGAGGGTACAGGGGAGCAGGCACTGTGGCTCTCACCAGCTAACAATTCCTAGAGAGCACACTGGGGTGATGCGTGAATACTGTGGATTGCGCTGCCCCCTTTAGGGCTCTCCTCTAAAAGTCCATGCTTTAACATGGCCTCTGCCAATCTCAATTCTTCTGACCACCCCCCCAATCCCAATCTCAACCAGTTCACACCACTTACCTACTACAGACAGGAGAATGCTGCTCAGCAACAGAACTGATAGGTTGACCTCCCTGGGCTTTGTGACAGCGGTGACAGAGTGAGTAGTTCTCAAACCACTCAGAGTTGGGATTCAGCTCTGCTGAACCTGTTCCACAGGCCCGGCATACCCGACATGCCTAGAAGGGAATAGGCAAAACAGGCATTGGTCAAACTGACAGAACTGGTCACCATAGGAATACTCTGGGGATGCTGTAGAGGCAGAATCAGAGACACTCACCTTACACTTCCAAGAGTGAGCAGGCAGTTCCTCCATGGGTGGTTTTAAGCAGAAGGTATGATATCCTTTGTCACAAGTCTCACAGACCAACATCTTAGAGTCATTCCCAGGTTTCCTGCAGGGGTGCAGGGCACATTATGAGGTCCTACCTGCCCTCATTTTCTACCTTAGCCTGTGTTCTGCTTCCCTCTTGTCTTCCTAGTCTTACCTGCAGGCTTGGCACACTTTGCATTCAGGGCACTGCCAGCCAGCACGCTTGCGGGGAGTCAAAGCAGTATCCAAGCAGGCCCCATGATAGTGATGCCCACAGCTGGTACAGAAGAACAGGTCACATAATTCCCCTGGTCCCTCACATACTGCACAGTGAGCCTCCTCTGCAGAGGGAAGAGAGACAACACAGGTCAGCTGCAGATTCCTTACCAGGTACATAACAGGTATTCCATGGGCACAGAATAAATGTATAACATAGTTTACTGAGTACTGGCTCGAAATATGCCAGGCACTATTCTAGGCACTGTGGACACTATGGTAAATGAGACAAGCAAATACCCTATGCTCACAAAGTTCACACATATTTTAGTGGGGCAGACTGATAGTGTTTAATTACAGATTTGAGAAGTGCTCTATAGAATACCAAAATGTGAGGCATACTTGGCCCCTCATTTGCTCTCTGTCCAAAGGATAAGATTGCTCACCCAGATGTGCAGCCCCCTCACTGTGTTCCGGGCAAAGCAGTTGCAGTGTTTTCATGGATAAGAAAGAACCGCTGGCAGTTGCACAGGGGAAATGGTAAAGCCGTGGACATCCAGGAGAACGGCAAGGGATGGAGGCACCGAGCCTGGTGCAGTGGGAGCAACGCTGCCAGGAAGAACACAAATCCTCAGACCAGCCAGTTTTCTATAGAGGAGCAGTTTTAAGTACTAACTCTGCCCCAGTATGTCTACCATCCTTCTCGTTCTACCCTAACTCTCAGAATCCCACCAGCCATTCCCACTCTCTCCAAGCCCAGCCCTGCTTTCCCCTCTGCAATCCCCTATCCTTAGCTCTACCTGTGAGATCCCTGAGAAGATGGCCTTGTCCACACCACATAGTTCTGGGCCCTCTTGCCCCCAAACGCCTGCTGACCATGCAGCACACCAATGGTGTGCCCAGAAGGACCCTTTACAGGTGGGAAGAGATAAACAAAAAGGAAAGAGTTAACAAGATGACTCCTGGCTCATGACTACCCACCCTTTACTTGGTTTTCTGCCCTACTCTCCCTCACTTACCTCCAGGTTCTCCTAGGTGGGCAGGTGTAAGGCCCTCAGGGAAACCAATCTGTGATAGATCCTCACTGGGAAGCACTGCCTCACTGGGTCCTGGGTTCCCCCCAGGTAACACCACGGGAGACCGGGGCCAGTCAAATGGCAACTCAAAGCGTTGCAGTTCCCGCTGCCCATGAAGACTTGGCTCCCCGCAGTTACAGAGAGCACAGCGCCGCACTGGACCCCCGCTGTGGAGACACAAGCATCAGCACCATGCTAGGCTCCTGGCACTCCATGAACCGGCATGCCCATGCATCCCAAATACTCTTTTTTTTTTTTTAATCTTCCTTAAAGCCCCAAACTCTCAAATCAAATTCTTATGAGCCCTTACATCCTTGTTTCTCCCAAATGAGTTACCTGCAGCCCTGGGGTGGCTCCTGAAGTCTGGGACTCCCAGAACTAGGGACAGACACCTCCCCCACATGTGGATTGGGAAGGTCTGGCTCAGTGGCACCAGGCTCCTCAGAGGCTGCAGGTCCATCAGCTGAATGAACAGAAAGAGCGGCACACATATTTAATACTAAGTCCACTCACCAGACCATGAGATTATCTAAAACCCATACTGGACCAGAGAGATGGTATTTTGATTTTTGTCTCGAAGAACAAAGTTCTTCAATTAGCTGTCTATTACTCAGATTTAATTCACATCCTTGTGCCAGGGCCAGAAATACAAGGTTGCCACAAAGAGCTAAAAGCTTTCAGCAAACCCAAAACTTGCCCTACTCACTTGCTGGTTCTGAATCTTTATCCTCACCAGGCGACTTCTGGCTGTCCATCCCTCTCTCCGACGGGGCAGGGCCCTCTCGGGGAGACCTGTTAGTGTCAAGAGATATCTGTGTATCCAGTAAATCTCCCCTAAAGCCCTTGCCCAAAAATCCTAGGAGGAAGTCAGCTAATGGTATCCAGACCCTACAGATATCAGAACCAAGTCTTACCTACAAACTCCCAAATTAATGACAAGGAAAATCATTCTTTCTAACCATATCCCACTTTCTCCCCAGATAAACACATACCCTCTTCTCCCACTCTGGACTCTCAGGGGATCTATTCCATTTTCCCATTTCTAGCCACCTCTATAACCCAGGGCAATAGTATTTAACAAGAAGCACATCCAATTTACATCTAGTACTACCCTTTGCCTCATCTGATTTCTTATGAGTCCTATCCCCTGTCCTTTTTCCTCATGTCAACCACCATCCTAAGGCCTGTCAGTGCCAACTTAGGGGTACTTTTGACCCTGAAGTCCAGCCAAAATCCCTCTCCCAGAGCCAGAGTCCCAAGGTCTTGCAAGAAATAGGACCCACTACAAGAACTAAAGTCTAGCTGTGGATGGATCTCTCCCACTTAAACTAGTCTCAATCAGGACAACTCAATCCCAACAGAAGAAACCCCAATATCCACTCAAATGCTCTGCCCTTGCCCTAACTAAACCCTGGGTCTCACCCAGCCTGAAGGCCTCAGGTCGTTGCCCTTAACAACGCCAACTGCCCTTCCTCCTGAGATGTTCCCAGTAGTTAACAGAAGTGGGCCTGAAGAGTTACTGAGCATGTGTAGGCAGGTCTGAGGCTAAGCATGCTGGGAGTTGTAGTCTCAGGAAGCACATTGCCACTTGGAGGAGTTCTAAATGGGGCAGGACATAGCAGAGCAGAGCAGTTTCCTTCCTCTTCCGTCAAAGAGGGTTTCCACACAAACTGGGTGTGTGTATGTGTGTGCGTGTGTAAGTAACGGTCCTCAATCCCCCTTCTAAGATATACCAGCCTGTACCAGAGTCATACAAAACACACTAAAGTTACACCAAAAAAAAAAAAAAAAAAGTTGAAACACACCTTTGAGCATATTTTCCTTTACCTCGGAGGGAACTAAGCATAGTACAAAAACAAACAGGAGTAAAGAATAAAAAGAATTACAAAGATGAGGAATAGGAAAGGGACCCTATAGAAGAAAGGAGAAAGGGACAGGTACCATAAGCTGTTAGTGAGTGAGAAGGGTAGACCGTTCTCTTAATTAGAGATCAAGAGATGGAGTATGAGAGTCCTAAAAAAAGAATTGCAAGTAATAAGAGTCTGAGAAATTCATCTCCCACCTTTTTCACTCCTCTTTTTTAACAACAGTGACTACATCAAACTTAATAAGAACAAGCCTGTCCTCTCAAACTGTACGGCAAATCCCCCAGTCAACAACTTAGGATTCAATGACAGGGGAACTCTCAAAGGTGCTCAAGATTGGGAAATCAATTCCCTAATTACCAAGATATCAGTCCCTCCTTTCCTAAGATCACACTTCCTTTTCCAGATGCTGGAAATGCTTCTCCTGAGCCATTTCCCCCAACACTCAGAATCTCTTAGGTAGGTAACATAAAGCATCACCTGATGCCTGTCATCTCCATTCTCAAACCATCTTTCTTTCACAAATCTGCTACACAACCACACCTGAAAAAAAAAAAGCAGGGTGGGTCATCTGGCTGTCTCACAGAAAAGTTGCTCAGGAACTTCAAGGGGCTATTAGAAGCCACCTGTGGGAAGTGGGAGTTGGAGGTCAGGGTACCAGCCAGGTCCCTCTTCTTATTCAGTCATTCAAGGCCTAGACATCCCCAGAAGTCCAAGAAGGCCTCAAAATTTTCTATGTTTGCATCTTACTGTATCTTACTACTACATGCTCCAAAGATCCTCCCCAAAGATCCAGCTCTGCTCTCAAAATTGAAGTCAAAGGAGTCACACACAGGAAGAAATAAAAAACAACAGTGATAATACAGTGGGTAGGAGGAGAACCGCCTCACACAAGGCCACAGGGACAAATTCCTCTACCCTCCCCCGAGCACAGCCCTCTCAGGCTGGTACAGCTGGCAATGTTCAAGAAGGTACAGAAACCACCTTCGTCCAGTCTTGAGGAACAGAATACTAATGTCCTCCATAGTCAAGAGTCCCATTCATGGAGCTATGGAAGATGAGAGATTAAGAAGCAAGGAGCAGAGTGTTCTTTAAATTGTACCAAAAAGAATCTAAAGGCACCTCCAAGAAGCCTAAGCTCTCAATCCCTACTTCCCCACCCCTGCCATACAGCATCTACACCTCAATGCTAAGTTCCACAACCTTCAAGCCTCTGAACACATCTAAAGAAATAAAGGCACAGTTCCCACATCCCATCAATCACAGCCAGTAAACACAGACATACTAATACACTAAGGGGTTTTTCCTAAATCTAAGTGGAATAATGCCTAGCAGGCTTCCTCTGACCTACGAAGTAAAACTATGCTGATACCCCTTAATGCTATGCCTAAAAGGCCCAAAACAAACAGCAAGAAAAGCAGGGATTTATCTCAACCCACTATCCTCCTTGCACTCATCCCAGACTAACAGCTTTCACTCCATTTTCCCAGCCACAGGGGAAATAGAGGCTTGGAGAGGTGAAAGGCTGAAACAGGCCCCTACGTGAACAACTCTTCAACAGGACTCAGGACTTCCTGGTTCCCAGCCTGAGAATCAAACCACACCTCTGTCCACCCCCATTTTGGGTCAGCCCTCCAGGAAAGACTCAAATGGCAATACTGGCTCTGAAGACCCTCCACACTGTCCCTGGGTCATCCTAGAATTTGCCACACCTAAGAGAAGCCACTGCTAACTTCCCATCTGAGAAAGCTGTTTGGATACAGATGACAGGAGGAACCCTCCACAGAAAGCACTAGCAGAGACCACAGCTGACAGCTTACCTCACTTCACCAGCCCTGTGCCACCTCTTGCCTCAGAAATTGTTCAAGGGCAAAACCCCTACTTTCTGCATTCCAAGATCAAACTCAAAAGAGATCCAGTATATACATATGCATGTTGGAGGGGGTTGAGTGAAGGAGCAAAATGCACTAGCCAAATCCCTGCTGGGCAGCATGACAGGTGTGAGAGAGGCTGTCCTAGCTGGGGAGTTCAGAGTCAGAGGCACAAGGCTCATGCTGCAACCTCCTGCACATGCATATACACCCCTTCTCCCAGCACCACTTGCTAGGGCTAGACACACTGACTTCCAGCAGAAAAGTTCAAATCAAGTCATCCTATTCTGCAGGACTGGGATAGGATCAGAGGACCAGTTAGCATTCCTTAGTCAGAAAAGTGTTGGAGAAGTCTGGGAGGAGTCTGCAGGACTGGCTAGGGACTCATGGGCAGCCAGCTCTCCACACAAGGCCCAGAGAAAGCAGGAGACAAAAGCCATTTTTTTGCAGCCCACATTCGCAGGAAACAAATCTCCACGGCCTCCTCTATAATCCCCTGGAGATTATGTCCATCCCAGGAGTAGGGGAGGCAAAGCAGGCTAAGACAGCAGTAGGCCTAGCTAGGGTCACTTTGCCAGGCAGGGGTAGTTTAAAGTTGAACAGTAGGCCCAGAGCTACCCCCAGCCCCTCCTCCTCCTTCACCAGTCACCCCTTCATCACACTAGTCAGTATCCACACACCCTCCCCTTTACTCCAGGTAAAAAAGACCTGGTGAAGGACCTAGGGCTCCTTGAGTTTCTCAGAGACTGCACTGGTGCCTGGCTGAGTAGGAACAACCTTAAAGTCCAATCTGGCAGTAAGTCCGACCTGGCAGTGGCACCCTCCCCCCATCCCAAGTTGTTCTGTCCCAAGACCCACGGGAACCCTGCGGGGAGAAGCAGCAGACTGGGATTGGTGCTGGCACCATGGCCTGGGTCTTAATTTGGTGGAACTCCCCCCAACACAAAAATAAACGGGCAGAGAGACTATCTGGACAGGTTCCCAAACTCCCTGTTTCCCTGAACCCCCAGTCTTTAAAGAGGCACACCCCAAGCCACCAGGCCTCGATTCTGCCCTAACGACTGGCTCAGGTTCCCCTGACAGACCCTGCCAAAAGAACCCTCCCCAGCTCTGGCACCCCCTTCTCCAACCTAAGGCCAGCACAGGCCAAGATAGTCCATCTGGCTGTGCCCCCAGTCCAACCCTTTCTGGGCCCTGGCCGGGCGGACTTCACTCACCTCTTCACAGGGCGATCCAGAAATCCTCATCCGAGAACATGGCCAGAGCCCGGGCCGCTCCCCGACCTCCAACCGCCAGAGCGATCACAGTCGCCCCCCGCACGGGGGGGCTTAGGGGGGCCAAGAACGGTAAATCCAGGTCGGAGTGGCCACCCTCCCCACCCCCCCAAAAAAAAGCAAGAAGCCAAAGAGGGGTTCTCTGCCTCGGGTTCCAGCAGTTTAGGTTTCCATGGACAGCCCCAGGGCGGCGAATCCCGAGCGGACACAAAGAGAGCACCGGTGGCTTTGATCTTGGGCAAGAAGGCTCCGCATCCGCGTCGCCGGGCGGCTTCTCAGTCCTAGGGCCCGGCCAGCGCCCCGGCCGCCCGCGCCGGGCTCGGGCGGAACGTCGAGGCTCTCCAGATGGAACGTCGAGGCGCCTCCCCAGCAGCCCGGAAGGAATGCCGCGCCGCCCCGCGCCGGGCCCGGATGGAACGTGAGACCCTCACAGCAGCGCCGAGCCCCTCTCCCCGCCCGGCCGGCGCCCCGGGGCCGCGCGAGCTACCGCGACGCGGAGCCGGCGGGGCCGCGGGGTTGAACCTGACACACACCCAGCGCCGGGCTCCCCGACCCCGAGCGCTCGCCTCCGGCGGCTTCGAGTCCCCCACCTTCTGCTCCCCCCGGGGAAGGGAGGAGGGTAGGTGGGCGAGGAAGAGGAAGGGGCGGGCGGTGCGAGCCCTCTGCCCGCTCCCCTCCGGCCGCTCCAGGCCCTGCGCTCGCCTCCCTTCCCCTCTGGCCTCCGGAGCTGCCCCGCCCCCGGCCTGGCCGGCTCAGGTCGGCTGCACCCCCTTGACCCCCAGTTGGCTGTGATCGCGGGGGGCCTAGAGGTGCATGGCCCAACCCCGGCTCCCGGCGCCAAGGGGTCAGGAAACTGAGCGGAAAGTGGGGAACGAGGCAGCCATTTGCAACCGGAGAGGAAAGTAGTGCAGCGCGGCGCCGCTCCGCCTCCCCCCCCCCCTCCGCCTCCTGTTCGGCCGGTAGGGTGGTTCCTGCGAAGGGGCTATTTCCTGGCCCGAGATCTGGGCAGCAGTCGCGGAGATTCGTGAAGCCTCTGGTGTGGGATCCTCCGGGACCTTTTGCCCGGGGAGCCCCACTCAAGAAGGGGAGAAAGGATAAGATGCGGCCCTATTTTGTGTTGGAGCGGGGCGGCGTAGGGATACGGCCCTCTCGGAGGAAAGGCTGTGACTCTGCAGTTCTACGCACACGTTACGGGATCCCTCCGCCACAGGTTAACCCCGACTGCGCCAGACCGGCCGCTGTGCAGACACGTGGGAATGAAGCCCCCCTGCTCGTCGCCCCAGTTCTGGAGCTGTCTTCCTTACCTTCTGGACGGTGAAACTGGAATTCTGGTCACTTTCTAATTCCATTCCCTTGCAGTCGTTGGTTTCTGAAACTGCAGCTGCCCCCTTGTCTTGGCCAGGGGCAATCTTTCCCGGGAGGGGGATGGAAAAAGAGCCAGGAGATTGGACGCTGCTCTGCATCCTGGGAACTGGAGTCCGCAAATGGAGAAAGTGAGGCACGGCGCCTGGCGCTGTATAGGGTGTGTTCTTGCCACGTTCGGGGGCCCAAAGAACTCTGGACGAGTTCCTAGTCTTTCCTTTCTGGCTCCCAGACCCCTTCTTGAGTAAGGACGGTCGGTGCCCTCACAATTGCCACACACACACACACCGCTTCCCCATCAAAACATCAATGCAGAGCTTCCTTCTCTTCCTTTTCAGAGTGCTCCTACCCCCAACTCTAGTGAATCTTCAGGCCCTCTGTCCCCTTTTTTTTTCTTTTTAAGTAAACTAAGGTAGCTTTGCTACTACCTGGCGGGAGTACTGTTACTCTGAAAAAGATTCCAGAACACACTCTTGGCGGGCACCTCCACCCCAAGTCTGGATGAGAGGAAGCAATAGGAGTGACTTTCTGTATGAGCTGTACACTTGGGGCAGGTAGGAGACAAACTAACAATGTGTAGATACTTTATATCTTCCTAGTTATTCCTCACTTGTATTATGAATTGCATGGAACGATCTCCATATTACCGATGAAGATTGAGACTAAAAGAGATAAAATTGCCCAGGAAGTCACATCTAGTGAGAAGCTGAGCCATGCTTCAAACCAAAGGCCATGTTTTGTTGATTAAAAACATTGTGTGTGTTTTTTTAGCTGTACTGAATATTGTGGGGGAGGGGGTCACTACAAATGGTTTACATCCCCAGCCTTTTGAATTTTTTATTTTGAGACTGGGTCTTCATAAGTTGCTCTGGCTGGTCTAGAACTTGCTATCCTCCTGCCTCAGCCTCCCGAGTATTTTTTTGTTTTTAAAGGAAAAATGAAGAAAGGCAAGCAGAACGGTACAGGACTAGTGTTGTGGGAAGAGTTTAGGACACGGGCCCAATGGAAAAGGTGAGCACTTTGAAGTGAAGGTAGTATTATTGAGGAACTTTTTATTTTAACTAAATTAAATTTATAAAGCCATATGTGACTTGGGGCTTCCATATTGGACAGTCATGAAGACTTGGTCATGGTTATAGGAGGGATCAGGACGAGGTATGTCCTCCACTATGCACACATTGACATCATGTTCTCTGCTCTGTCCAAGTGCATTTCAGAAAAAAACGAAAATGAAAAACCTTTAGCAATGACCCCACATCTATCCCAGCTATATAGTAAGTTAATTGAGAGATAGAAGTCGGAAAATGGAAGATGTCTCCCTATTGTCTGTACCCAGAGATAGGGAAAGGCAAACCCTCACTAGAAACTCCAATAATAACACTGACTTATAGACTGATAGCTACCATTTTTTTTTTAAACTTTTTTTTCCTTGTACTGGGGATTGAACCCAAGGGCACTTAACCACTGAGTGACATCCCCAGCATTTTTTTATTTTTTTGAGACAGGGTCTCACTAAGTTGCTTAGGGCCTTGCTAAATTGCTGAAGATGACTTTAATTGGGATCCTCCTGCCTCAGCCTCTCAAGCTGCTGGAATTACAGGTATGCACCACTGCACCCAGCTGATAGCCACCATTTCTTAAGGGCTTGTATGTATGATGACCTATGCAAAGTATTATGTATATTACCTCATTTAATTCTCATCTCAACCGTCTGAAGCAGATTTAACCACACTATGTAAGATGCTGAGGCTCAGAGACTTTAAGTGACTGCCCAAGGTTACAATGCTAAATGGAGAAGCTATTAACCACTAATAACTCAAGGTTTTCAGGCCCTGGGATTGCTTATTGATAAACATCTAGAAAAATCTCAGATGTCTATAAAGTCTATCCCAGGCTTTATGAAAATGGCAGTGGTAGGTTCCTGTAATGAGAATCCTTACCAGATGTGCAGAAGGACCTAATTGTATGCCATATGTGACTTGGGGCTTCCAAGTAAAAAGTAAAGAGAGGATGATGATGGCCTTAAGAAACCTCCTAAGTCACTGAGATTGCTCTTTGGGGTATATATTTTTTTCTAGAGGCCTTATTTCTTGTTAGATTCTGTATCAGAGAAGCAAAAATAGGACTTTGAAAAATCAGCATGACAAAACATCATTTTCAGCAATAAGACTGGAGCCAAATACTGACAAGGTCATGGCTAAAAATCCCACCTAGCGGGCTGGGATTGTGGCTGAGTGGTAGAGCACTTGCCTAGCATGTGTGAGGCACTGGGTTCAATTCTCAGCACCAAATACCAATAAATAAATAAAATTTAAAAATTCATCAACAATGAATAAAAATGTTTAAAAATTTTTTTTAAAAAAATCCCACCTTGGGCTGGGGATGTGGCTCAAGCGGTAGCGCGCTCACCTGGCACGCGTGCGGCCTGGGTTCGATCCTCAGCACCACATATCAACAAAGATGTTGTGTCTGCCGAGAACTAAAAAATAAATATTAAAAAAAAAAATTATTAAAAAAAAAAAAATCCCACCTAGCTGGGCATGGTGGTACACATTTGTAATACAAGCAACTCAGGAGACTGGAGCAAAGGATCACAGATTTTTTTTTTTTAATATTTATTTTTTAGTGTTTTTAGGTGGACACAATATCTTTATTTTATTTTTATGTGGTGTTGAGGATCGAACCCAGTGCCCCACGCATGCCAGGCGAGTGTGCTACTGCTTGAGCCACATACCCAGCCCGGATCACAGATTTGGGCCCAGCTTGGACAACTTGGTGATACCCCATCTCAAAAAATAGCCAGGCCTGGTAGCACATGCCTGCAATTCCAGAGACTTGGGAGTCTGAGACAGGAGGATTATAAATTCAAGGCCAGACTCAGCAATTTAGAGGCACTAAGCAACATACTGAGATGTGGCTCAGTGCTAAAGCACCTTTGGGTTCAATCCTCAAAACCAAAAATAATAAATTTTTTTTTAATAAAAAGGACTGGGAGAGCTGGAACTGTAACTCAGTGGTAAAGAGATTGCCTTGCATGTGTGAGGCACTGGGCTCAATCCTCAGCACCACATAAAAATAAAGATACTGGGGCTGGGGATGTGGCTCAAGCGGTAGCGCGCTTGCCTGGCATGCGTGCGGCCCGGGTTCGATTCTCAGCACCACATACCAACAAAGATGTTGTGTCCGCCGAGAACTAAAAAATAAATATTAAAAATTCTCTCTCTCTCTCCTCTCTCACTCTCTCTTTAAAAAAAAAATAAAATAAAAAATAAAGATACTGTGTGGGTTCATCTACAACTAAAAATATATATATATTATTTATTTATTTATTTTTTAAAGAGGGAGAGAGAGAGAGAGAGAGAATTTTTGATATTTATTTTTTTAGTTCTCGGCGGACACAACATCTTTGTTGGTATGTGGTGCTGAGGATCGAACCCGGGCCACACGCATGCCAGGCGAGCGCGCTACCGCTTGAGCCACATCCCCAGCCCACAAAATATATATATTTTTAAAAAGGACTAGGAATGTAGCTAAGAGTCCCCAGTACCACAAAAAAAAAAAAAAAAAAAAAAAAATTTTTGTCCATTTCTCACCGCCACCAAGTAAGTGCACTGATGGGGTAGTTCATCCTCCTTATACATTTATGATACCATTCAAATAATCCGTTTTGTTGGAAGAGAAGCTGGGCCAGTTAGACTCTTGGGTTATGAGAAAGAGAGTCAGGAAAAACAGGCAGCTGGATAGGGTGGTGCATGCCTCCAATCTCAGCTACTTGGGAGGCTGAGGCAGGAAGATTACAAGTTCAAAGGCAGCCTCAGCAATTTAGCAAGACCCTGTCTAAAAAAGGGCGGGGGAGTGAGGGGAGCTGGGGATGTGTCTCAGTGCTTAAGCACCCTTGGCTTCAATTCCTGGTACCAAAAATAAAATAAATTTTAAAAAATTGAGACAGAGGTGCTGGGGTCGGGGCTCAGTGGTAGAGCACTTGCCTGGCATGTGTGAGGCATGGGGTTCAATTCTCAGCACTGCATATAGATAAATAAAGGTCCATTGACAACTAAAATATGTATATAGTGTTTATGTATGTATGTATATAAACTGAGGCAAAGAGACCCAAACCTTTCTAGCTGAAATAGATAGCCATCCTCATTCTAAGGTGGTAAGTTGTTGAAAAAGGACAAAAACAATATCCTTTGGCAGCTAAAACACGTAGCATGCCCCCCAAAATGTGAACAGTGCAAAAAAATTAAAAAGCATAAAAAGAGCAAAGAATGCATATTATAATGAAAGGGACTAGGGGCAAAGAGGCTGATATGCACCAGAAGCATTATTTCTGACTTTCTTAACTTTCTTGGGGAAATCAAAATCTTCACAACACTTTTAGTCTTTACCTTCATTTTCACATTATAAGGAATGAGGAACTTCCTCTTTTTTCTCCCCCCCAAATTCTACCAGGAGTCTCAGCCAAGTACTAAGGCCCCAGAGACAACAGCTAGATCAGCATATGGCAGGTGGCCACTAGAGGGTGGTGTTTCTGTAGATAAGGGAATGTTAAGAGCCTAACTTGGATGGGTGGAGTAACCAACAAAAACTCAGTACTGTAGAGAAGAACCTAGCAGAAAGGTGAGAAAGGCAGGTGGTAAGTCTTAGGGTAATGGCCCTTAATAAATGAGGAGTAAGGAGTAGGAATGAGGTAGGAGGAATGATTTCCCACCAAAGACCATCACTCTTTGGAAAAGGAATACTGGTCCTGAGCTTCTCAGATACAGAAAAGTCAACAACTAAAGATTTCTCAGTTTATTTGCATATATACATTGTCACACCAGGGAGCCAACTCTTCTTCAGGAGTCCCCAGCTCTTCTTGCCCAGGCAACACCAAAAACCTATACAGGAGGATGAGTCCTGGATAAACAATGCCCAGGACTCATATACCAACCCACAGGTTCTAAGAGAATTCATTTAGAGGAAAAAAGGGTCTAGAGAGGCCAGTGCCCATGAGACATCCTTGCCCTTTGTAAACATTGACACCCAGGCCACTGGAGCCTGTGGAAATTGTGCAAATATGAGGTACCACACTGTGTGCCCAGAGGGCTAGGAATAGCTGGCAGCTATCCATGAAGTCCAGAGGGTCTGTCCCCCAGTGGAACCCAGCAAGTGCTAGAGGCAGCAACAAGGGAGTTACCCCACACCCAAGGGCTCACATGAGACGGCATCGTCGCTCTTGCCCATAGGAATTCTCCACACGAGCAATCTCCTGGATGACTTTTGTGAAGATGCCTTGAGTCAGCTATATGGGATAAGCATTCAGGGCAAAAGTCAGTTTGGTGCCAGCTCTGAGGTGAATGCCCCATTCCCCTTCCATCCCCACCACCAAGCAATGTATAAGGAAGAAACTGCTATCCCCACCACCTTCCCAGTACCTGAGTCTCTCGAGCAGATGACTCCATAAATGTCGCACCCCAGGACTCTGCTAATTTCTTCCCTTCAACTGCCTGTACCTCTCTGAAAGTAAATTTGGGACATAAAAATGGACGATAACAATGTACCCAAGTTCTCTGCAAAATCTTTAGAATCTAGACTTCTCTGATACTTCCCATCTCTCCAAAGTTTGCAACAAAGGTTGAGGAAAGAGATATAGGTAAACAAAGGGCTGAGTCTTGCAGCTGGGGATATAGCTCAGTAGAATGCCTGCCTCACATGCACAAGGCCTGGGTTCAATCCCCAGAACCACAGGGAGTTTAAAAAAAAAGGACTGAGACTTGAAATACTCTAACTGTGGCTTTTGTGATAGAAGGGTTATCTTCTCTTAACCCTCTAGTTAGAAATGAAGAGAGGTGAAATAGTTTATTTGAGTCAGTAGTAGGGATAGGACTAGAGCTTAACTGATTCCTAGTCTAACTCACTTTCCTTAACCCTGAGCAGCAGAGACTTACATACCTGTCTGGAGAGAGATCTGCCTTGTTCCCCACTAGCACCACTGGCAGCCTGTGAGGAGATGGCAGTGACTATAGGCTCCCCTCTCATTCTCTATGGACCCCAACCACCTTCAAATCAAGGCTTGACAAATCCCCATCAGACTAGGCATTATCTATGTACTAGCCTCCTTTCTAATTTAGACAATTCACCCCTCTGCTCCTCCAACCCCCTTCAGCCCACTTACCGGGTTTTCCCATGCCCTTCATGTAGCTTTTGGTACAGACTCTCAATGACTTGGAAGCTTTAAGCACAAGAAATGGAGCTATAATCCTAATTCTGAGACAGTCCTCATGTCCTCCCAGGTCCCCCACAACTTTGTTTACTTACCTATGTAGAGAGGTGACAGAATACACAAGGACATAACCATGGACCCCAATGATGAATGAATAGGGCAAAATGCTGTACTCATCCTGACAATAAATAGAAACATTAGTACCTAGATCCACACCACTCAGATGGCAAAGGTCGATGGGACAGTGTCCATTGTTCTTGGGGCACTCCCCACTCCAGTCACTTCTATCCAATAAGTTTATGGAACAGCTCTAATGAGCCCTACAAACAGTGTTAGCAGCTAAAATGCTTTTCATCCAATACTATTTTACACATGAACCACAAAAGCTGCCAAACTTTACTTCCTAGGGCTAAACTACCACATTTGAATACCCTGCCCCAACTGGTACCTGCCCTGCTGTGTCCACCAGGTGTAGGTGAAACTCATCTTTGCCAAGAGTCACTATCTTGCTGTAAGCTGAAAAGAAAAGAAAACTTGACTGTGAGGTGCCTTGTACAGCCAGCAATGTGTACCCCATACATTCTTAACTCTGGAGGTGACATAGATGTACCAGGTCCAGGGAGCTCTCCAGGAAACTAAAGTGACATGCTAGGACTCTTACTGTCTATATCTACACTATTCTGGACATAGTACCTTGCAAATCCATACTCTATTCACCCACAGAACAAGATTGCAAGAGGAGATTAGTTTTAACAACTAAATAAAGGAGCCCCTTGACAACAGGAAAATCCCAAATTATGGAGTTGGGTGAGGCACCCAAGCCCTCCAGGTTATATCCCCTTCACACGAAAGGACAAACTACTCACTATTCTCCACTGTAGGATCATAGCCTTCCAAAAACTCGCCTTTCACAAATTGATGTGCCAAAGATGTCTTCCCTGTAAAGTGCAGAAGTAGTATGTAAAACATCCCTCCACATTCACATCCTCAGTCCTTTAGGACTGTGGCTCAGGACCAAATAGTACCCCAAATCAGTACCCTAGTCTGTGAGCGCCCCAACAAAGACTTTCTCTTACGCTACCTTCACCATCTTTTCGCCTTGTCTCTTCGCTTTGGCTCCCGGGTGCATACAGCAGCGCGGCAGGAAGCCTTTCCTGCCACCTTTCCCTACCCCACCTCACTCCCGGGAAGATTCGATATTCCTAGGAGCGTCCTCACTGCCCCAGGACACTTGTGACTTTGCCCACACCTTCGAGTCCGGACCCCATCTCTACTCCCAGGATAACGCTGAGGACCTCTCAGATGTTCCTGCAGTCAAGTCCACATTAACCCTTATAAGCTACGGCTTCCTGCAGCCTTCAACACACCAACCTTTTTTCCTCCATCCCTCGCTCTAAACACTAGGCACTGGGTCAAGTTCCCGCGACAGCGCGCCTCTCCTGGCCACAAAGCTGCGGTGCGTTCCTGTTCTTTGCAGGGCGGAGACTCACCTACAGAGCGGTATCCGAGGATGACCACTTTCCTGTAGCGGACCAACGGCATGGCAGGAACCCGCCCCAAGGGGCATGCAGAACTGCGGGCTAAGAGAGCCCGAAGAAGAGGTCTGGATGTAGGCAGGCACGGCAACCGGTGCAGGAAAATTGTTCACCCCAAAGCTTCCAGAGGCAAGCTAAAGAAAAACCAAAACAAGCGCCGCGCCCGAAGTCGGCCACGTGATCACAACACAGCAAGACTAACGCGAGGGAGCCGGGCGCCCGGGGAACTACAGAACCTGGTGGCTTCGGGCTCCGCCCCCCAGGCCTCTCATCATTCGTCTATTAGAATGGATGAGGGCGGGGCCGCCGTGCTAGAGGGACTGGTGGGCCTCACGTGGAGCGGGAGAACCGGGAGCTGCGCGTGCGTCGATTTGAGCCGGTTCATTCATAAAGAAACAGAATGGAACACGGGGTCCTAAAGGTATTTGCGCATTTGCAGCCCGACAGGAGTGGCTACAAAGTATCATAGATGGAAAATACCCAGCGTGATTGAGTCTGAGTGTCTAGTCAAAAGATTCTAGGCCTCCCTTTTGCAAGGTCTCTGGGGTCTTTGGCTAGGAAAGAAAAGCCAAAGTTCATGAATTTTTTTCTTCGCTTCTTCAGCCTGCAACCCCAGATCTTTTGTTTTTAGGTTTCCCAGTCTTCCAGGATTTTTCTTTTTCCGGTTCTGGGATGGAACCCAGGGGCTTGGAACTGCAATTCTTGTTCTTGGAAAATTTGCAAGAATGTGTAACCGACTAGTTTGAGTTGTTGTTGTCGTCGTCGTCGTCATAAGTAGTGCGCTCATTTATTCAGCGAATATTTATTAGGCATATACTACAAGTTCCAGACATCGCTCCAACTTTGGAGATGGAGAGATGAACATATCAGACAAGGTCTCTATTCTCACAAAGCTTAAAATTTATTGAGGAGGGCTGGGGATGTGGCTCAAGTGGTAGGGCGCTCGCCTGGCATGCGTGCGGCCCGGGTTCGATCCTCTGCACCACATACACACAAAGATGTTGTGTCTGCCGAAAACTAAAAAATAAATATTAAAATTAAAAAAAAAATTTATTGAGGAGAGGGTCTGGGGTTATAGATCAGTGTGACATGTAGGAAGCCCTGGATTCAATCCCCAGCACGAGGGGGGGGGGAATTATTGAGGGAGAAACAAACATATAGACAAAAAGTAAATAAATAAATAAAACAGTGCAGTGTTAAGTGCTATTAAAGGTGGTATGATAAGAAATTACCACTTCTGATTAGTGATACTCCTTCTCAGAGGGAGTCCCCCTTAAAACTGATATCTGAATGGCAACAAGGAGTTAACTAGCTGAATATTCCAAAAGAAGAATCCATTAATGCTAAAGTGCTAAAATGGAAATAAATTTTGTTAATTCCAGGATGGTGGGGGGAAAAGCCAATTAGCCTAAAGCATATGAAGTTTAAGAGGAAAGTAGAGACCAAACAACATAAAGAAGTCCAGGTTAATTAAATACCTAAAGATGTTTAATCTGGTTTAGAAATGACATCATCAGAACTGTTTCTAGTGCTAAGGATGTAATTCAATGGTAGAGCACATGCTTTTGTGCATGAGACTGTTGAGAGCCACAGTTTAGTGGGAATGACACCTGGTATTTTGCTAGAGGGAATGGTTGAAAGGTGACCCTGCTCCGGGATTAGGGCGGATCCTGGGGGGAATAGGGCGGCTCTGGGATTAGGGAGGATCCTGCTGCCTAGGGCTCCGGCTACTTCGGAGTTCCTGTTGAGTTTTCGCTGGGTTCTGTGAAAATTGGCGTGGGAATATGTTCCCGGAAAGTGTGTGTAGAGTGCTGGTGAGAGTTCGGAAATAAAGAGTTGCTGTTTGAACCTACAAGGCTTTGTGGAAGCTCGGTTATTTTGTGCCCAGCCAGACTGCATCCTGAGACCCTGGGTTCCATCCCAGCACAACTCCACCATCCAAAAAAAAAAAAAAAAAAGCAATTCTAAAAGATCTTCCTCACTCTGGAGAGATTGGAGTTTGATGGGAACTGGAGCAAGAAAGAAGGTGGAGAGATCAGCTAAGAAAGAAACTATTACTGTAGTCTAGATGGGAGATAAGGTTGGTTTGGCTAGAATGGTAGTAATAATTAAGTAAAGAGAAAAGATATGTTTGAAAACTGAGGTCAAGCCGACTTGTTGAATTATTGGACATGGGGAAGGGAGAGGGAAAACACTTAAATTTATAGAGTTCTACTATGTACTAAGTGCATTTTATTGTTATCTCACTTTATATTTACTACAAAACTAACATTGATAATTATTTTAATTTATTCATTCATCAATATATAAATGTTGAGCCAGGCAGGATGACAACACACATGTCCAGCTACTTCAGAGGCTGAGGTGGAGGATGGCTTTAACTCATGAGTAACAAGACCCCATCGTAAAAAAAAAAAAAAAATAGTGTAAACACACACACCTAAAGGTGTGGTGGTACACACTTGTAATTCCAGCTACTTAGGAGGCTGAGGCAGGATAGCAAGTTCAAGACTAACCTAGGTAATTTTAACAAGACCTTCTTCTAAAAAAAAAAAAAAAAAGAAAAGAAAAAGAAAGAAAAGAAAAAAGAAGGAAAAAGCGCATGCCACAACACCCAGTTTATTTTGCATTTCTAATATGTTTTTTAAATCTAGATCTACAAAAGTTGCTTCAAAAAACCACTCCTAATCTGGCCTCAGGAAAGGATCCAAATATCTTTTGCTATTGGGTAAAAAAGAAGTTATTTGCAGACTAGCAATTTTATGTTGGATTTTATGCATGAATAAGGTTGATGGTGATTTCAGATTGGGTTGTGAGTACTGTAGGACAGAACAGATAACTAAATTCAATTAAATGCAAATAAAAATGGATTCATCTCCTACTTTTTGCCAGGACTCTCACTGTGTGTTGAGTTCTGTAGATGTAAGAAAAGAAAAAAGAAAAAGATAGATGCCTATGTGGTGTTTTTACCTCCAGATTAATTCTTCAATATTTTTTACCTTGATTTGTGTCCAGGAGACTTTTCCCTCTGACTCTCTGTGGAGCTTAAACAAAGGGAAGCACTCAAAGGAGATTAGAATGAAAGAGGAGGGTGGCTGGGACCCCTCTGAAGGTCAAAGCACCTCTTGAGGAAGCTACCTCTCACTCAGCTCTCTCCTGGTTTGCTGTAACCCCTGTCCTCACTCCTCATGCCTACAGTTGTGATGGGCCTATGTTATACACCTTGGGTTACTATTCTACTCACTATTGCTTTCCTGTACTCTGTCCACACCTCTGTAAATAGTCTCTTCATTAACTCATCTTCAGACTCTTGCTGTGAATCAGGTATGGTGGTACACAGCAAAGTGAAAGAGATCAGATAAAGGGCTTTCTCCTCTTGTGGCCTTTTCTGTTTACATGTGGAGGGAATATCTTTAGCAGATTGTCTCCTTGAATAAAACTGTACCATATGACCATCTGTAGCTGTAAGGGAGTCCAGAAATTTTACCATTTTCCTTTCTAACCTCTATAGTAAAGGAAGACAAAAGATGAGATGATTCGAAATAAATAGGGCCAATAAGTGTGGTAGTGCATGCCTGTAATTCCAGTGACTTGAGAGACTGAGGCAGAAGCATCATAAGTTGAAGGTGAACCTGGGCAAAAGTGAGACCCTCAGCAATTTAGCTGAGTTACATCTCCAGTCTTTTTTATTTATTTATTTATTTATTTATATGATCAAAATATAAATAAATAAAAAGACTGGAGATGTAACTCAGTGGTAAAGTGACAGGATTTAATTCCTCATATCAAAAAAGAAAGGAAGGAAGGAAGGAAGGAAGGAAGGAAGGAAGGAAGGAGAGAAAAGAAAAGAAAAAAAGGAAGAATGAAATGCTTAGGCTAGGATGTAGCTCAATGGTAAAGTATTTGACTGTCATGCACATAAGCCATGGTTTCAGTCCCCAGCACCAAGATAAATAAAGAAAAAAATGTTTCTTGATTCAATCTACAAAACCTATATAACTTTAGGACCAAGGTTTTTATTTGTTCAATATTTGTTCATGAGTCTGGGGGTATAGTTCAGTGGTAGAGTGTATGCTTAGCATGTAAGAAAAATAAATATTTGCTCATTAAATATCACTTTTTTTAATACTAGGGACTGAACCAAGGAGTGCATTATCACTGAGCCACATTCCCAGTTCTTTTAAACTCACTAAATTGCTTAAGGCTATGCTAAATTACTTTCAGTCCAACTGAGTAGCTGGGATTACAGGTGTGAGCCATCATGCCCAGTTTATCAGTTATTTTTTTAAATAATGTACAAATGGTCACTAGGTAAAGATTACAGTTATACCAAGATCACCAATACAGGACCAAAAATAAAGGAAGCAAACTATCCTAATGTAGATAAATAGGTTTACAATGACATTGTTAGTAATAACACCATACAGTGCTATGTCTCAAACAACTGAGACAAAATAAAGATTAAAAAATTCCCAGAAAAATGTTTTAAGTATCTCTGTAAAAAGTGAAAACATCTGCCAGGTAAATTGATACACACCTGTAATCCTGGTGACTCTGAAGATCAAGACAGAAAGAAGGATTGCAAGTTTGAGGCTAGCCTCGTCATTTTAGTGAGGCCCAAAGCAACTTAGTGAAACAGAATTTAAAAAATAAAAGAGCTGCGGGATGGGGATGTGGCTCAAGTGGTAGCGCTCTCTCGCCTGGCATTCGCGCTGCCCAGGTTCAATCCTCGGCTCCACATACAAAGATGTTGTGTCCGCCAAATACTAAAAAATAAATATTAAAATTCTCTCTCTTTCTCACTCTTTAAAAAAATATATATTAAAAAAATTAATTGGTCTTATGTGTTGCCAGGTCTTCTGATTTAAAAAATAAAAATAAAAAATAAAAGAGCTGGGATTAAGGGCTGGGATTGTAGCTCAGTGGTAGAGCACTTGCCTAGCATGTGTGAGGCTCTGGGTTTGAGTCTCAGTACCACATATAAATAAATAAAATAAATGTCCATTGACAACTAAAAAAATTTTTTTAAATAAAAGAACTGGGATTGAAATTGTAGCTCAGTGGTAAAGTGTCCCTGTTCAATCCCCACTACCACAAATAAATAAATAAATAAATATGAGAATATCTCTATAATTATAATTATAATTATATAATTATGTTGCATTTTCTCTCCAGTGAATTCTGTTGCACAGGGCTTTAGGGTTTCTTGGTTTTCTATAGTTATGGGAAACTTCCCTACTGATTATCATTGCAATGTAATAAATAGGATCAAAACTTTGTAGCTTAAAAAAAACTTAGTAGCTTAAACAATAACAGAAATCTGTTGGTTGAATTGGTTATTCTTCTATTCCCTCTCCTGGAATCATTAAATCATACATGTAGCAATAGTCAGCTGAATGTGCTACTGGAAATGGACAGCCTAAAAGGATTTCACTCACAAGTCAAGGCACTTGGGGCTCGCTATCACCTGTGTCAGTCTTCCCCATCACCACTTCTCTCTTTCCATGTCAAAACACTTTAGGAGGGGCTGCGATTGTGGCTCAGTGGTAGAACACTCACCTCTCATGTGCAAGGCCCTGAGTTCGATCCTCAGCACCGCATTATAAATAAAAAATAAAGGTATTATGTCCAACTACAACTAAAAAAAAATAAATTAAAAAAAAAAAAAAAAAAACACTTTAGGAGCCAGTCTGAGGCTTCCTGACTTGGAGATAGAAGCATGCAAGAAGGAAAAGTCAGAAACCATATGGCCTTGTGAGCCCTAGGTTCTTGAACTCACCCAACAATGTGACTTCTGACATGTTATTAGTCTGAGCAAGTCACAAGTTCAGCCCAGATTCAAAACAGTGGAAATAGAATCTATTTTTTTATAAGAATTGCAAAATATTATGGCTATTTTTCAACCTACTACAGAGTGTCTCTCTGTTGGGTTATGGCAAGAATTCCAAGCTGACCAGGCAGAGTGATGCACATCTGTAATCTTAGAGGGTCAGGAGGTTCAGGCAGAAGGATCATAAGTTCAAAACCAGCCTCAGCAACTTAGTGAGGCCCTAAGCAACTTAAAGCACCCAAGGATTCATTCACTCCTGGGTACAAAAAAAATAAAATAAAATTAAGGCCCAAGTTGGAATTCTCCATACCACCCTGGAGCACTCTGTGCCTTCATAGTAGACAATGAGGCTATGTATGACATCTGTTGCAGAAACCTTGACATTGAGTACCCAACCTACACTAACATGAATTTGCTGATTCTGTCATTGTAGACACTTGAACATTAAAATGTATTTGGCTTCTGTAATAGAAAAAAAAATTTCTGTAGCTTAGACACATACATTTATTTTTGCCACATAACAAAGCTGGAGGTAAGTAACAATAGTCCAGTTGCTCCATGATGTCAGGTCTGGCATTTCTGCAGTTCTCTTTACATTTTTTTATGCTTGTCACCTCATGATCACAAGATGATTTTACCTTCAGGCAAAAGGTAGAATCAGTCCAAAAGAGACTGAAGTCATGGGCTGGGGATGTGGCTCAAGTGGTAGCACGCTCGCCTGGCATGTGTGCAGCCCAGGTTTGATCCTCAGCACCACATACAAAGATGTGTGTCCGCCGAAAACTGAAAAATAAATATTAGGAAATTCTCTCTCTCTCTCTCTCTCAAAAAAAAGAGAGAGAGAGAGAGAGAGAGAGAGAGAGAGACTCAAGTCATCATATACTGAAAATAAATATTTTCATATTCAATTGTGAAAAAAGTTTTTTTATTCATCTTAAGAGAAAAAAAGTTTGAATAAAACTATTCTTGAAATGTAAGAATGGAAAAGCAGAAAAAAATTAATCTATTATTATTATTATTAATGCTCAGGGGCTGGGGATGTGGCTCAAGCGGTAGCGTGCTCACCTGGCATGCGTGCGGCCCAGGTTCGATCCTCAACACCACATACAAACAAAGATGTTGTGTCCACCGAAAACTAAAATAAATAAATAAATAAATATTTTTTAAAAAAAAATAATAATAATGCTCAAGCCCAGAGCCTTACACATGCTAATCACACCCTCTGTCATGAGCTATACTCTGCAGCCCAATCTATTACTTTGTAGGACAGTACATATTCAAATAAGTATATATAAGCAAATACATTAAATTATAACTTACCTTTGATTCTTGACTCCTAAAAGCTTGCTGAAGTTGGTCAAGCAACACCTTTTATTCTGAATCTATTAAACTGGGAAATGGATAATAATCTCATTTTGGGCATCAACTTTTTAAAAATCATATGCTGTTAATTTCCAGGATATATAAAAAAAATCAATAAACTTAACACCAGATGCTCGCCTGCAAATCCCAGTGGCTGGGGAAGCTGAGACAGGAGGATCATGAGTTCAAAGCCAGCCTCAGTAAAAGTGAGGCACTAAGCAACTCAGTGAGACCCTGTCTCTAAATAAAATACAAAATAGGGCTAAGGATGTGGCTCAGTGGTTGGGTGCCCAAGTTCAATTCCCAGTACCAAAAACAAACAAAAACACACACACACACACACACACCAAAAAAAAAAAAAAAAAAAAAAAACAATGAATGGGCAAAGAAGAAGAAATACAGTAGACCAACAAATATATGAAAATATGTTCAACATCTATATCAATTAGAGAAATGCTAATCAAAACTACATTGAGGGGCTGGGGTTGTAGCTCAGCAGTAGAGCTCTTGTTTAGCACATTCGAGGCCCTAGGTTTGATCCTCAGCACCACATAAAAACAAATAAATAAAATAAAGACATTGTGTCCAGTTAAAACTAAAAAATAAATATTAAAAAAAATACATTGAGATTCCATCTCATTCCAGTCAGAATGGCAATCATCAAGAATACAAGCAACAATAAATGTTGGTAAGGATGTGGGAAAAAAAGTACTCTCGTACATTTCTGGTAGAACTGCAAATTGGTGCAGCCACTCTGGAAAGCAGTATGGAGAGTCCTAAGAAAACTTGGAATGGAGCCACCATTTGACCCAGTCATCCCACTTGTAGGTTTATACCCAAAGAACTTAAAATTAGCATACTATATAGTGATCCAGCCACATCAATATTTATAGCAGCTCAATTCACAATACCTAGACTATGGAACCAAGCTAAGTGCCCTTCAACAGATGAAGGATAATGAAATTGTGGTGTATATATACACAATGGAATATTACTCAGCCTTAAAAAAGAATGAAATTATGGCATTTGCCAGTAAATGGATGAAACTGGAGAATATTATGCTAAGCAAACCAAAGGCTGAATGTTTTCTCTGATATGCAGCTGCTAATTCACAATGGCAGAAGAAGAATAGAGATATTTTAGACTAGAAAGAGAGGAATGAAGGGAGGGGAGTGGGGCATGAGGGTAGAAATGATAGTAGAATGAATCGGACATTATTACCCAATGTGCATATGTGATTACATGACCTGTGTAACTCTACATCATGTACAACCAGATGAATGAGAAGTGGTACTCCATTTATATATGATGTATCAAAATGCATTCTACTGTCATATATAACTAATTAGAACAAATTTTAAAATATATTAAAAATAAAATAAAAATGAGGTACTGATGTTGAATTAGATAAAATGCAAACATGCTGTTTCTTATGTCTAAATTAGCTAATAAGTTACTTTCAGATGCTCCCTCTCACTTTCCTTTCTAATCTAAAGACTTAGATTTACATTTTGGTCTGTATGCTTGCTTAGTGTGTGTGTGTGTGTGTGTGTGTGTGTGTGTGTCTATGTGTCTGTGTCTATGTGTTGCTAGGGATTTATCCCATGGTGACCTACCACTGAGCTACATCCCCAGCTTTTTTATTTTTTTATTTTTTTGTTTTGAGATAAGTGCTCATAAGTTACCTGGCCTGGCCTCACACTTTTGATCCTCCTGCCTTAGCCTTCTAAGTGGTTGGGATTAGAGGCATGCATCACCTTGTTTGGCTGAGCCACTCTTGACGTGGCTATGCTCCTCCTCCAGAGGCCACAGATTCTCTCCTTCATCCAACAGCTGTGGCTAATTACAATATTCTCTGGGTTTTCATATCCCACCTTTCTCAGTCCTAGGGGTAGTAATGGCTCCCACTGATGCCACTCAGAATGCTTCATCACTCTTGTTGGTACCTCTTCACCCTGTCCACAACTTTATGAATAGCCCATTCATTATAGTCTCCTCAATTCCCCCATTTGAGTGTGCCATGAAAGACATAGTAGGGGAAATTGTTGAATGAAAGATTAGAAGGCAAAATTACATTCTCACATCACAGTGGAAGTTAGACGCATAGAGGAAGAAACCTTAATGACAGAAAAAGACAGAGAGAGAGAAAGAGAGAGAGTGTTTGTGTATGTGATAAAGAGAGAGAGAAAAAAAGAAGTTTTGATAAGGTAATTGAAAAGGTGCTAGGGAAAAAGAAAAATTCTAAGGGAAGAGTGAAAACAGATTGATCTGGAAATACAGAGTGGACTCTGTATTTGGAGCATTTTCTGAGTGTGGACTATGTGCTAAAATTCAGATGGGAGCCAGGCATGGTGGCACATGCCTATAATCCTAGTTACTAAGGAGGCTGAGGCAAAAGGATAAAAATGTTATGCCAGTATCAGCAATTTAGTGATACCCTGCCCCAAAATCAAAATTAAAAAGGGCTGGGGATGTAGCCCAGCAGTAAAGTGCCCCTGGGTTTAATCCTTAGTACCAAAAGGAAAAAAAAAAAAAAAAAAGAGGGATGGGGCTGCAGCTCAGTGGCAGAGCGCTTGCCTAGAATGTGGGAGGCACTGGGTTTGATCCTCAGCACCACATAAAAATAAACAGATAAAATAAAGGCTTTCAGTGCATGTACAACACTCACAAAAAAATTAACACAATGCCTTTATTTTTATGTGGTGCTGAGGATCAAACCCGGGTCCCATCTGTGCTAGGCGAGCGCTCTACTGCTGAGCCACAATCCCAGCCCCAAGAACAACAACAAAAAAATTAAAAATAAAAGAAAAATATCACAAATCCTTAGCATGGTACAGGCCTATTAGTACTTGCAGGGTTTGGTAACTGTTTGTTGGAGTCAAGTCTCTGGATCTGGAGGAGCTGTCCTGTCCCTTCATGTATTAATTTGCCTTAAGTCTTTTTTTTTTATGACCAATTTTTTTTAAAGTAGAAAGGAAGAGATAGGATTTATTTTTATTATTTTTTTTAAAGAGAGAGAATTTTAATATTTATTTTTTAGTTTTCGGCAGACATAACATCTTTGTATGTGGTGCTGAGGATCAAACCCGGGCCACACGCATGCCAGGCAAGCGCGCTACCACTTGAGCCACATCCCCAGCCCTATGACCAATTTTTTTTATTCATTTTGTAGTTGTAATGGACAGCATGCCCTTATTTTATTTACTTTTATATGGTACTGAGGATCCAACCTGGTGCCTCACATGTACCAGGCAAAACTGCCACTGAGCTAGAGGGTTAGCCCTAATTTGCCTTAAGTCTTGAGCACCTCCTCTTTTCTCATCCTCTGGAGAGCACTTCATTATGGCTCTGGCATCTCACACAACATTTCCTCAAGGTTACATAACTGATGAGTAAGAATCAAACAGAAAATACAGTCCTATTGTTTTTAACTGTAGGTTCAGTGAAAAGCAGTGAGTGTGAAAGTAACAACCACTTGTATGATTCTTTTTTTCTTTTGACCAGGGATTGAACCCAGGGGTGCTTAACCACTGAGTCACATCCCAAGCCCTTTTTATTTTTTATATTGAGACAGCATCTCACTGAGTTACTTGGGGCCTCACTAAATTGCTAAGGCTGGCTTTGAACTTGCAATCCAGGAGCCTCTGAGCCCCTGGAATTACTGGTGGGTGCTACCAATCCTGGCCACTAGTATGATTCTTGATTCTCCCCAAAACACTCCCAAGAGTTTGAAAGCCTTGTTGTAGAGTTCTTGAAAGATAAAGGAAATCTACCACCTCACCACACCAAAGAAGTCCCTCCATCTTTAAACAATTCTAATAGTTTTTACAGAATATCATACAATTCAAGAATACTCCATCCTGACCAGTTTATGGAAGGATAGAAAAAATGAGGGAAATGAGGCTGTGTGCTTTGGGCTTACTGCATCCAGAAGAAGGTGGGTGACTCCACTTTAGTAAGAAAAGATATCTGTTATATCTGTTCTCAAAGATTCTATGAGATGACTGTAGACAAGCTATGGATTAGAACAAGGAAGGGCTGTGTGTGGAGGAAATGGTTTTAATCCCAGTTCAAATATTGGATGGAATCCCAACTGCTGCAGCTGCTGAGGGCTTAACCAGCTGTTCCTGGGGCAGCTGCAATATTCAGTATTCAGCCCAGACCTGGCTCTCATCTCAGGGTAGTAAGTCTGCTTCAGCTTGTGGCCATCAGTTCCAAGGTAAACCAAGACTCTGCTCAATCAATCACTGGAAAGCAAAAGAAAATGGCAGAGTCGCAAGTTCTGGTAAGAAATCAGGCAACTGTGTTCTCAGATTATGTGGTCCCAATAAGAAAAGCTGAGAGACAATTTGGGTTTACGTTTCTGAGAGAAGCAAAGCCAGGGTGAGGTATATTGGCTTCAATTATATTGCATTTCTCATCCTATTCTATCCTACCCTAATCTGCTCCAGTTTCCCTATATTGTCTCATCTGCTCCCATAGCACATTGTATATGGGAGTGGGAGCATTTCCTAAGGTGGAAAGTGAGATGAGAACCAATCTGTTTTGGGATAAAGACTATCCAAAAACTCCTGTTCACTGGGCATAGTGGCTTACAACTGTAATACCAGTGGCTCAGGGAGCTGAGGCAAAAGAATCACAAGTTCCAGGCCAGCCAAAGCAACTTAGAAAGACCTGAAGCAACTTAGTGAGCCCCTGTCTCAAAATTAAAAGGTCTTTGGATGTGGCTTAGTTTAATACCTGGTACCAAAAATAAAAATAGTAAAATGTGTTTATTTATTCCCTTCAGAGTGTTATTCCCCTGCTTCAAATTCTATAATTGTGTTTCATCTTCAGAATAAAATTTAAAATCCTTAAATAGATCCCATCTCCCTCTAGCTAGATTGAACCTCTTGATGCTTCTCAGTTTCATCTTATTCATACTCTTCAACTATACAGGCCTTTGCACATGCCATATTTTCTGCTTGAACAACTTGACTCCTCCTTCAGGTATCAGCTTAAATGTCTCTATCAATCTCTTTCACCACACTCAACAACATTCAAACAATTTATGCTTGTCTTGTAAGATGAATGTAAGAAACATGAGGGGAAGGAATTGTGTCTACACCTGCTTTTACTAATCTATTCCCACATACAGCATAACACATGGCACATAGTAGGCATGCAGTAAATCCTTATTGAATCAAAGATCCCCCTCTCCTGGAGATTCTCATGTACATACATCAACCAAGTCCCATACAGAGACAATAACAGGGAAAGGAGGGTTTGAGTGTGCTAATTGGCCACAAAATCCCCTGCAGAGAAATAGACCCTGACTACCTATAGCTTTCTTTTCCACAGACAGCTGCCTCAATCTCCCAGCCTCAGAAAAAAGCTTCTCTAATATAACACAGATCATAAAAGCATAGTCAGGGATAAACATGTCAAGTTTTATATCAGATATGCTAATTTTTCAAGGAGAGATGATTATTTTCATTAAGTAAAGACCCTATCTTAGCACTAGACTCTTCCTCCTTTAAAGATTTCAGAGCCAGAGCTGGCATGGTGGCACATACTTATAATCCCAATAGCTTGGGAGGCTGAGGCAGGAAGATCAAGAGTTTAAGACCAGCTTCAGCAATTTAGCTTAAGCAGCTTAGTGAGACGGTGTCTCAAAATAAAATGTAAGGGGGAGGGGATATAGCTCAGTTGGTAGAGTGCTTGCCTTCTATGCACAAGGCCCTGGGTTCAATCCCAGCACCACAAAAAAAAAAAAGGTAAGAGGCTGGGGTTGTGGCTCAGCGGTAGAGCACTTGCCTAGCATGTGTGAGGTGCTGGGTTTGATCCTCAGCACCACATAAAAATAAAATAATAAAATAAAGGTATTGTGTCCAGCTACAACTAAAAAAAAAATTATGAAAAAAAAAAAAAGAGGGAGAGAGAGAGAAAAGGGCTGGGGCTGGATGCAGCATAATCCCAGCAGCTCAGGAGGCTGAAGCAGGAGGATCACAAATTCAAAACCAGCCTCAGCAAAAGCAAGGTGTTAAACAACTCAGACCCCCATCTCTAAATAAAATACAAAATAGTGCTGGAGATGTGGCTCAGTGGTTGCATTACTTGAGTTCAATCCCCAGCACCCCCCCCCAAGAAAAAACAGCTGAGGATGTGACCCATTGGTGAAGCACCCGCCTGGGTTTAATTCCTAGCTGCCCCCCCAAAAAAAATTCCGGAAGCTTGTCTTTTTTTTATATATATATATTTATTTTTTAGTTCTCGGCGGACACAACATCTTTGTTGATATGTGGTGCTGAGGGTCGAATCCGGGCCGCACGCACTCCAGGCGAGTGCGCTACCAGTTGAGCCACATCCCCAGCCCTGGAAGCTTGTCTTAATCTTGGGCTATCATAACAAAATATCAGACCAGGTATTTATTTTCTCATAGTTTGGGGGCTAGAAGTCCAAGGTCAATTGGTATTAGCAGGTATTTATTTTCTCATAGTTTGGGGGCTAGAAGTCCAAAGTCAAGGTTCTAGATGATTCAGTTGGTATGTGGTGCTGAGGATCGAACCCGGGCCGCACGCATGTCAGGCGAGCGCACTACCACTTGAGCCACATCCCCAGCCCATGATTCAGTTTCTATGAGGGCTCTAGATAGCAGCTTTCTGACTGTGGCTTGCAGACAGCTGGCTTCTCACATATGTCCTCACACATGGCCTTTTGTGTGTGTGTGTGTGTGTATGTGTGTGTGTGTGTGTGTGTGTGTGGAGAGAGAGAGAGACAGATAGACACACTGACTGTTCTGGTATCTCTTCTCATAAAGGGCACTAATCCTAGGATTAAAGCCTCACCTTTATGAATTCAGTTAACCTGAGTTAATTCCTTAGAGGTCTTCAAAATTTGAATATAGGAAGGGGGGAGTGCACAAACATTCAGTCCATTACAAAACCTCCCTTCTCTTTCTCTAATCCAGAAAGAACTGGGGTCTTCTTATACTTTGTGTGGGTGTGCTAGCCTCCCATGGATTCCTATCAGAAAACAATACATGTATTTCCTTAACTGGATGGTCAGATAGCTCCTAGTGGGAGGTCAGACATCCTGTGTGGAGGAAGAAAGGCCAATAAAATGAGAGAGAAATAAGTGTTAGAAAGCTAGAAGGACTTTATATTATGACTCAAAGAAGGGAAAGAGCAAGAGTAAACAGTAGCTTAAGGCCCACATAGTTGGACCCATCCATCAGGGCAGTTTTTGTTTTTGTTTGTGGTGCTGGGGATTGAATCCAGGGCCTTGTGCATGAGAGGCAACTGAACTATATCCCCAGCACCCCTATCAGAGCAGTTTTATTTCCCATATACTTCTGCTTCATTTTACCACTCTGGCTGTGGTACCCAACCCAAGATAGTGAATTAAAACTCTGCCTCAGGTTCCTCATCTGTAATATCATCTCAGAGGACAGTTGCAAGGATTAACCAGAATGCAGATAAAGTGCTAAAACAAGGCCTGACATGTATTAAATCCTTAGTAAACATTAGCTATATATTGTTACACTTCCCAGTTTTCTGCTCTCAGCAGGCTACATATCTTAATCCCAGATTTCAAGCCCTTGCACATGATGTTCCTTGTGCCTGGAATGCTCTTTCCAGCCTTGTCCACCTACACAAGCATCAATACTCTATTCAGGCCTTCCTTTCATCACAAGGCCTTCTCTGTACCACTGTTACATTTACTGCTGGTCCAGCTAATCCCAATTAAGTAACAATGTTGCTTTAGTAGTTAAACATTTTATGTCTTTATGTCTCCTTTTCTAGGAAAGAAGTTGTTTGTTAATCTTTTTGTTTTGGGGTGCCTAACACAGTGCTACACTCTTGATGTTCTGAAAACCCTGCTTGAAAAAAAGGAATGAATTTAAAAGGATTACCTGAACCTTTAAACAGTGGTTCTAATTTTGATTTCCTAGCAGGCAGAGGTCTTGCCAGGGTTATCACAAAATGCTCAGTAAATTTTCAAAACAAGGTTGTTTTTAATTATACCTTAGTTCTAAAACAAACCCAAATCTGTCACACAGCACCTTCTGAAAAAAGGAGTGTCATAAAATCAAACAAGTGTAGGTATAACTCAACCCTGAAAAGTTTGCACTGATAATGCTTTTTAGTGGATTGGTAAGGAGAAAAACAGCAAAAAGCAGCAAAGGCAGTGAGAAATGGATGTAAAGAATGGAAAACATTTGCTAAGTGTCTATTTCATATCGAGTACAACCTTATCAACAATCCTGTTAGGGAGATAGCATTATCTTCAGTTCTATCTGACTCCCCAGTCAGGATCTTACCCTTTTTTGATGAAAAGAGGTGTTGCAACTGGAAGATGTTGGGTGGCTGAGTATGCCCACCTGCTTCCTGGAGATGGAACACTTAACTTGCTTAAGAATAGGTCATGATTTTTTTTTTTTTGAGAGAGAGCAAGTGAAGTGTTTCTTAACTCTAAAGAACACCCTGTATAACTTATTAAAACTATAGGAATAATCATCATTATGATTTTATGGTGTTATTTTCAGCAAGCCTTTTGGATACATGCATTAACTGAGAAGGGTAGTAAAAACAAAGAGTCCACCAACCCAGAAAGATGAAATAGTTTATCAGATTAATCATCACATGGGTGACATAAAAGAATGACACCAAATCTGATAGAATGAACAAGGCCAGGTTTAGAAAGAAAGTAAAAAAGGTCCACAGCTTTGGAGTATGTTTCTGAGATCAGGAAAAGGGTGGGTGGCAACAGGTACCTGGTGTGGATTGAGAAAACTAGTGAGTGGAAGGACACTAAAGCTAAACATTTCACTGCCAAATGTTACCTTTCTAAAGCACTACATGGAACTCCATTTGCTTTTACTTCTTGACTATTAAACTCAAGGATTACAAGAGTGAGGGACATGAGGGGGCAACTTCAATGTTTAAGGGAGTCTGGACTACTCTGGGTATATGACTGCTACCCCTCCAACTTCCATGAGCCACAGAGCTTAAACTATGCACTAGGGAAGCAAAAGTGCCACTCTTTGGAAGGGCTTTTCTAAATGGAAATAAGACGGCTTCTGGAAAGCTCCTGACACATGTGGCTCACCCCTGCAGCTTAACAAGCCCTGAGATACATTTGTCCAGCATACACATCCATATAATATAGTTCTTTTCCTTGGGTGTGGAAGAGAACCATTTGCAGGCATAAGCCTAGATTCTCCTAATGGTCACCAGAGGGCGGTACATAGCAGGACCCTTGGGGCTCAGAGGCTCTGAGGCTCAGATTCTCAAAACCAATCTATTTAGCAGCACAGCTGCTATAGGCAGGCTCCACCCCCACCCCTAAGTATCAACCACTCCTGACTACCTCTCAGATGCTGCCTTTCCAGAGCAGTACAACCTCTTCTGAGCTTTCCTTCCTACCTCAGGGGCGCCTGCCTCCTTTGATTCCAGGTGTTTACTGTGTTGGAACTCCCCAAAATACCTGGGACAGAGAGTCAGAGCCCAGGAATAATGGAAGAAGAAGAAGAATGATGGAAGAAGCTAATAGAAACAACAACCAGGGCTGGTGATGAAAAATGAGCTAAGGTTGTAATAGGCACATGCTCTTGCCTGGGGAGGCTGTCCACCCACAGGCCAATTTTGTTCTCTGCAGCCCTGCAGTAAGGAAAGATTTCAGTTCTTCCTCTAGCTTCTTTCTTTTGCCTATAATTGTGTGTGGACTCTAAGTTCTTAGCCAGGGATTCCCACAGGTTATCAGATGGCCCAGAGACATCCCCAAAAAGAAAAAGAATAAGAGGAAGAAAGAAAAAAAAAAAGAAAGAAAGAAAGAAAGGAAGGAAGAAAAGCTCCCTTAAAGAGTGCCACCACAGTAAGATGGGGACAAGGCTGATTCATGACCTTGAGGGAGGTGCCAGGACTGCTAAAGATAGGGGACTGAGATACTTAAAGAGTACCATATGGACAGGGGAGCCCCTCTAAACAGAAAAGGGAGGTGCAGGGGCTTTCCAACTCCCAGGACAGACAAAGTTCTCTACAGAAGTTGGTATGCAACCTCAGGGGAAGAATGCTGGTCTTCTCCTTTCACATTGAAGTTTTCCCCAGCAGCCTAAAATACTTGCATGACTTTTCTGGTCTTTTCTGCTAATGCATTGGGACACAGCTCTGAAAAGAGGAATAGGGTCCCAAAGATGCTGTGAGGAAGGAGGGGGAGTCAGAAATAAGATTGATCTCCCCCCCCCTCCGAATTACCCTCTGAATAGAGATGTTTTCCAATAAGCTCCTAAAAGTCTTCCCTTTATTAGCCCACCTGCAGAAAAAATGAGGGACGTCAGATTTGGCTAGCTGTGTCAGACAATATTAAAGCTATGTTGTAGCCCGACGGCAGCCTCATCTTGGCTGGCTGGGCAAGCAGATCCTTATATTACAATTTATAAATAGTAAATAAAATAAAATTATCGGGTGGGGCTAAGGCACTGGGGAAGAAGAGGCTAAGCAGTCCTCATTAAGGGTGCCACCATCAACCCCACCTACCGAGGACCAAAGATCACCTCCTTTCTGTTGAAAGTTGACCTTAAAGCAGGCAGTTTCCATAGAGCCCCCTTTCTCCCTTACCCTCCCACCCTCCCAATCTGCATTGCCTGTGCCCACATCCCCACATCTCAGCCAGCACGATTGGGTTTCATCAAGCGTATCAAGGTTTCTATGTCTGGGGCATTCAGCCCAGCAGCTCCTCTGCCAAGCGATAGAGGAGGCGCGAGTACCAGTGCATGCCAGTCGGCTGGACTGCACCACCGGGGAGCAGCGCCCCCAGCGCGTGCAGCAGGCGCAAGGGAGCAAAGGCGCGGTGAGCCCACTGGTGACTCTCCAAAACAGCGTAACAAGAGGCCAGGACGTCGTTGACTAGCAGGGTCCCGTGAGCAGTAAGTGGGGCGAACACGCCCACGGCTTCCTCTCGCGCTACGCGGGCCACGCGCGCCGGCCGAAGCGCGTCCCCGCCAGGCGCCAGCACTGAATCCCCAGCGCGTAATCGGCGCGCGAACACCGGTGCAAAGTCGCCGGGTTCCGGAGCTGGCCCTCGAGCAGCGAACACTAGGTGCCAGGGCGTAAGCAACAGTTTGCGCGGAGGCCTCTCGGTCTCCACAGCCACAAACGAGGCCCGGCGCTGCAAATCCCGGTCCAGGAAGAGCAGCACCGGTGTGGGCACCACCCGGCCTGTGGCATCCGCCGCCAGCACCCAGTCTCCGCCGTGCAGTTCCCGAAGCCCCTTCCGCTCGCCGCTCCGAAGGCGCACGGTGGCATTTCCCGGAAAGCAGCCGCCGGCCCGGACAGCCAGTGAGTTATCTGCAAGGGAAAAAAAAAAAAAAAAAGATAGGACTGAATCGAGACCAGCGGCTCCAGAACGGTGGTAGATTCTCAAAAATATGAGTCAAGCTCAATGCAGACTTCACCCAGTTCTGGATAGTACAATATTTCCCACTGATCAGTCCCTAATCTGGGCAGAAGTGGAAGGGTGGTTTACAACACTAACTCCCAGTTGGTCTCCCCTAGGGCTATTGTAGATTCATGGGAACACCTTTGGGCAGACCTTACCACCCACCCCGTACTGTACCAGCTTTGACAGACACGTGGACATGGTTGCGGGACTCGTAGTAGACCCAGTCGAAGCCGGCTTCCACTGCCAGGCGCGCCAGCAAACCATACTTATTGCGGTCACGGTCAGAGGTGGTGATGTCCAAGGCACGGCCTTCGTAGTGGAGTGAATCCTGAGCGTGGTGGCCGTCCTCATCCCAGCCCTCAGTCACTCGTAGGCGCACTCCAGGCCACATGTTCATCACTGCAATGGCCAGCGCGTTTACCCGCTCCTTACAACGCTGTTAGAGAATAAGGAGTCAGTCTCCCCACTACCGCTATCATTACCTCTGGGGCGAAACGATTTGAATAGAAGCGTTGATTCCTTGTTCTTAGGTCCCAGTTCATTCCATACCAGTTTTTGAGTGTTCTGGGCAAGTGAGGATCTGAATAGGTGTAGTCGCCCTTCTGCACTCCCTTGCCAGGGCATCGTTGGAGAACTATGGGGTCACCTCTAAGATTAAGAGCGGGCACCCATACCTAGCTCTTCGGCTATTTTAAATGGCTGCCTTTAGCCCCTACTTGTTCCGGGACCTTGGCCCGACCTGAGTTGAGAGGGCGGGTGGAGTTTGGTTAGGGAGGGCCTGGCTACCCAAGAGGAGCCCCTGTTTGAGCCTGGCCCCTGCCCCAGGCCCTGGCTGCCCTCCCTCCGCCTGATTCATCTTTTGTTTCGTTGCCTCCCCTGGCCTTCCCTGGCACTGGGCATCGCTTCCTTCCTTCCTTCCTTCCTCCTCCTCCTTTCAGCCCCTAGCATTAACCCCTTCGTGGTCTGGGTGCCCCCCACAGAGGTGCTCAAGAGAAGCCGTGCAGGATCAAGGCTGCTGGAAAAAGGGTTGGGTGGCGGGGGCTGCACGAAGCACAATGGCCATTCTCCAGGATGACTTAACTGAACGAGAATCCCGGGCCGAGGCCGGGAACGCGCCTGGAGAAGCGGACTCAGCAGCTCCAGCCACAAAGGCGCTTTTCAGCCGCCCCGGCTCATAGAGAGGAAAGGGCAGAAAGCCGCGCCTCCCATCCCTGCTCTGGCCCGCCAGGTCCCCTCCCCCAGCGTGACCAGTCCTCCCAGTTCCAGCTAAGGCTCCGCCAGCCTCGAGAGCTTCAATCTTTCCTCAATCTCTGGGCAGAGATGCTCGTGGGAGTAGCACCTGAGAATACTCAGCGCTGCCCTTGCGCGGATCTGGGGGGCCCCCTGCAGGGTGGAGTGAAGAGGAGGAAAAGGAGCAGCGGCTGGAAGTCTGCACCTGGGGGAGTGAGGCCACAGTTATCTTGGCCTCTCCTGTCTGGGAGCTGGAGACCTTGGCGCGCACCATAGGACGGACACCGCGGGAGGAGCGCAGAGGACAGTTTCCTTTTCTTCTTCCCTCCCAGACCCCTCACCTCAGACTTGTTTTTTTCCTAAACTGCCAGGGGGATCCACCCCCACTCTCCCATCTCTAGTCATCTCCACCTCTGCAACTGCAGGGTTGGGGGTGTGGAGGGAGAGAGAACAGGAAAAGCAGTAGCTCCTTCCAACTTCTCGCCGTTTTGTCCCCTAAGGAGGCCCTGACCTGCGGGGGCAGCAGCCCAGTGCAGAGCCAACTCAATGGAGGCCTTTTGCAGCCAGGGTGTGGGAGATAAGCAGGACTGAGGGGGTTCCCAGGCCTGTCAGAGGCCCTCCTGTGCCTGTCCCTTGTTCTGCCTCCTCTACTGCAGGTGGCAGCCAGAGGAAAGGGCCATAATGTTCTATGACCAAGGAGGGGGAAAAACGGAATAGACCCTTCCCAATCTCTGGGTAGGAGGAAGGCTTTCAGTACAGGAGCAAGTAAAAATGCTTTCTCCCCTTGACAGGTTTTCCTAACAAAGTAACCTGGAAAACTATGGCAATTAATCAGAGGAAATCCGTACCCCTCCCTCTCCCTCCACCTTCTCACTTCATACACAATTAGGTGGTGTAATGGAAAGTGTATAGGACTTAACGTCAGGAGTCCTGAATTCTAGTCCCAGCAATGCCACTAATTAATTGTGAGACTTTGATTAAACTGCTTTTCCTCCTGGGATCCAGCTCTCCCATTTAAAGTGAGGGGTGGGGGTGGGAGGTTGGAGGAATGTGATTTTCAAGTTTCCTTTTCTGATACTATCACATGCCAGAGGTGGTCCTTCTCTTCCAAGGCATAGCCCATATCACTTAGGTCAGTTCAATATCAGTCTACAGCAAATGCTCACTAATGGTAGTTTAATTTAATTCTTTAATTTGAAGGAAAGCTTCTGAACTAAACTGAGCTTGGGGGACCCAGCAAACATTTGATACTCAGGTGAGCCCACCTGTTCTTTTCACTGAGGACTGCTTCTTACACCAAGACTGTCATCTAGACCCTAGAAAAGCCTTGTCCTGCTTCTAGGAAACCTCTCCTATGCCAAAGACATTTCCTGCCCAGCTCCTCCTCAGGTAGATGCCCTGGGACTTGATCCTTGGCCACCCTTTCCCAACCCCCTTCAGTCTCTTTGCGCAGAGGGCTTTTCCACAGTAAGGTCAGGAGCCAGTCTAAGGGTAGAGCCTTCTGTCTGCTGCCCAGCCAGCTCCTGGCCCCCAGCTCACCCCAGCCCTTCCTGCCTGGCTCGGTGGCTGACCCCCGGTCCACGCCTCAGCCATTTCCCGTCTCGCCTGCCGCCATCCTCCTTTCCCCGCCCTCCCTGCCTCTCCCAGCTTCACTCTCACTAGTCAGTCCCTCCTCCCCCCTTCCCATCCCAGCCTTTCCCTGTTGGGATACCTCCTAACCACTCTCCAGCCAGCCAGGTTCTTACTTTTTAAAGGGAATTTACTGGGGGAGGTCTTTTCTTTAAGACTAAGGTCTCTGTAGATGAAGGCAGCCTCACCCTCCCAGAAGTCGGGGATGCCCTGGCGCAGGTGGGGCGAGGCCCTCTTACCTCCGTCATCAGGCGGTCAGCGCCACTGTTTTCCTCATCCTTGAAGATGATGTCGGGGTTGTAGTTGGGCACGAGGTCCCGAAAGCGCTCGGAGCCCCTCGCCACCTTTCCCTCCGCGGGCCCGCTGGCGCCCAGGGTCCGCTCTGGCACGCTGGGCACAAATTGCTTGTACAGCAGAGGCACAAGCTGCTTGCGCACGTAGCGGCGCCTGCCAACAGGTCCCCGGCCCGGCCCACAGCTCTGGGCAGGTAATGCCAAAAGTGCCAAGCAGCACAGGGGCAACAGACTGACCCGCAGTGCCATGGCTGCAGCAGGCGTGGGTCAAGAGGGAGCGTTCTTTTCTTCTTTTCTCCTGTCAGTTGGGCATCTCCACAAGCATAAGAGAACACAGCAGGCAGAGCTGTCCCCAGTTTGCGCTAGAGCTCTTGTGGCTTTGCGCACCTGGCTGTCGCTGGGTCTGCCCAAAGGTCCCGGGGAGTTGGGGTGGTCTGGAATCTGCTACTGGTGGACCACCATGGCAGGGAAGGGGGGTCGTGGGTGAGTGCCAGCCCAGCCAGTCTCTGCTGCCCAACTCCTGTGCTGCCAGAATGCCCGGACTCCGCCTTAAGTAGCCCCGCCCCCCCTTGCCAGGACCGTCCCGCCCCCTCCCACCCGGGCGGGGGATCTAGTTGGTCACCACTGTTCCATTTCGAGACTGAAGTGTGTCCCATCCTGGAAACCATGCAGACACCTGCCTAGGAAATCCTTGTAGCTTTACAGTCCTTGGCTGCCTGGATAGGCATCCTTCTACCTCCAAACCTAAATTTGGAACTAAACCATTCTCCTCTGATCCTTGAATTGGTCTTTGCTCTCCCAAAGCCTACCCTGGCAGGCCATGCCCTCTGCTGTCATCCAGGAAGTATGGGTTCCAATTTCTGCTCAAGGCCAGCCAAGCCCTTTGGGCATACAACCAGAGCCTCCCTTCTCTGTGGTTCTCTCCAAACCTCCCCCATTTCTCTCTTCACACTCAGCAGTAAGCAGGAATGGGAGGCAAGGATCCCAGGGGACCATTTTCCCTAGTAACTTTATAGTCTTCCAGTGGGAACGCCCCCAGAACCAGGAACAGTTTGGTATTTATACTTCTGTTTAGGACTTCCAACTTTGCACTTTCTAATTTCTTTTCAAATGAATAAATTGCAATTTGAAGTTGCTGATGGACAGGGGATACTTATCAAAAGTCCCGCTCTGTAAAAGACTAATATAATGATCATCCTCCTTCATCTTCCAGGTAGGCACTTCTGTAGCCTCTGGATTCTTCCGGGCTCTACTTCAAGCCACTCAGATCTCATCTCAGAGGCACTTCATTCACCTACTTCTAACATTTATAAATTCCTTCCTCTGGGAAGTCTTTCATGATGTTCTAATACTGCCCACCCATGTTCCTGTAAGAGGCAGCAATTGACTGTTATGCTATTAAACTGTTAGAATTATCTGGTATCCTACTAGACAAAGCATTTAAGTACAAACTTGTTTGTCATGTAATTCCAAGGCTAAGTGGTTAGTAGAGTGCTCAGCAAGCATTTGTGGAATCTACACTTTTTTGTATTCCACACTCACCCTTCCCTCACCTAGCTCCATAGCTGGCACTCACACCAACTTTGTGTATGTTAGGAAAAACAAAACCCTTCCTCAAGACATTAGACTTCCAGTTATAAGGAAACGGTCATGGAAGTTGGAGTGTAGTTCAGTGGTAGAGCACCTGCCTAGCATTATGTGAGTCTGTGTGTGTGAGTGGGTGTGGAATTTGCTCTCTGGCACCAGGATAAATAAATAGAGATGGAGAGGGAAAGAAAGTGGTGCATTTCTATAATCCTAGCTACTTGGGAGACTGAGGCAGGAGGATCACAAGTTTGGGGTCAGCATGGGTAACTTAGTGACACCCCGGTCTCAAAATAAAAAAAATTAAATACATGGGGATATAATTCAGTAGTATAGTGCTTCTGAGTTCAATGGGGGGGGGGGAGTTACAACTATATATTGACTATGAAGTGAACAGTTGTCCCATAAGTTATACAGTGAAAAATCTAAGCAGAAATTTTGTCCCTGATTCCCAACATAGCAAGGAGATTTCAAGGAAATGAAAGCCTCTACAAAGATCGAAGTTAGGTTCTTTTCTGAAGTAGGAATCAAAACCCTGTAGAGAGCTGGGGTTGTGGCTCAGTGGTAGAGCACTTGCCCAGCATGAGTGAGACACTGGGTTCAATCCTCAGAACTGCATAAAAAATAAATTACATATATATATATATGAAAATAAAGTTAAAAAGTAAAACACAAAAAACCCTGTCAGTGTGGGGTTGGGGTTGTAGCTCAGTGATGGAATGCTTGCCTAGCACCTATGAAACACTGGGTTTGATCCTCAGCACATAAAATAAATAAGTAAAACAAGTTTTAAAATGTGACCTGTTAGTCACTTTTCTTTGGGGGGAGGGATACTAAGGATTTAACCCAGGAGCAATTTACCACTGAGCTATATCCCAGCCCTTTTTATTTATTTATTTTTAAAACTTTATTTATTTTATGTGGTGCTGGGGATTGAACCCAGTACCTCAAACGTGCTAGGCAAGTGCTCTTCCACTGAGCCACAATCTCAGCTCCCCTTTTCATTTTTTTGAGACAGGATCTAAGTTGCTTAGGGCCTCAATAAGTTCCTGAGATTGGCTTTGAATTTGCAATCCTTCTGTCTCAGCTTCCCAAACATACTGAAATTACAGGCATGTGCCACAGCTCTCATTAGCAGTCACTTCTTTTAGTCTATACCAATTGTCACATCAGGGAGGACAGGGCTGAAGGTTGAGTATATATGGGGAGGTTATCTTATTCCTGTGCTCATACCCTACAACCCCCAATTCCAAAGGTACAGAAACAAGGTCATGAGTATAAGGAAGAGCAGGGGACTAGCCTTTTTTTTTGGGGGGGGGCAGTTAGGAGAGACTGAGGATTGAACTCAGGGTGACTTACCACTGAGCCACATCCCCAGCCCTATTTTGTATTTTATATAGAGACAAGGTCTCACTGAGTTGCTCAGTGCCTTGCCATTGCTGAGGCTGGCTTTGAACTCTGTGATCTTCCTGCTTCAGCCTCCCAAGCCACTGGGATTACAGGCATCTGCCATGGCACCCTGCGGGACCAGCCAGTTTTAAGCAAGGCAAAAGGAAGAGGAGCTTCCCACTGCTCAACTATATGGCCTAATACTAGATCTATGTACCAAAATAACACTGAGAATGCAGATAGAAGGGAAGGAAAAGATGGCAAGATGGCGGCAAGATCCCTCTGTTTCTCAGATGGTAGACTCAGGACTGGTGGGAGCAAGGCTGTTCAAATAGTCACAGAGACAGGCTCTTTAAAAAAACCAAAGCAAACCCTGGGATCAACTTTATTGCTGATGGGTGCAGCCTCTTTCACCCTATGCCCCCATTTTCTCCAGTGGTCCAAAGCCCCTCTAGGATAGCACAGTGCTAAGGCTTGCTGGGACAGAGGCAAGGGAAACAATCTGCCTCTCAAGCCTGCCCCTTGCCCAGTCCCTCCCACCCCTCCCTACCCTATTGCACATCAAATCATGTAAACATGACTACAGGCATGGCCCTGAACAACATTGAGGCAGATTGATGTGTAAACGGATTTGGGACCAGGAGCCAGATCCAGTCAACCAGCCCCACCCTATGCTGAGGCCACAGTTAAGTCTGGAAAAGCAGGGGCCTGGTCCCAAACTCTGGCTCAGATTATGCAACAGTGCAGATGGCTCAGCTCCCCTCTACCACCCACCCTTTCAGATTCCAGGTCCTGAGGTCCAACCACCCTTGGGCTCCCCTCCAGGCCTAGGAAGCAGATGGCAGTGTCCAGTTTTCTCCCTCTCATCCCCAGCTGGAGGTCACTGGTGCTGGGTCTTCCTGGATGTCCGGGGAAAACCGGAGACAGGCAGCGGTAGTCTATCCAGCCCTGGAGAAGTGGGGGAGGTACACAATCAGAAGGACAGCTTAGTTCTAGTCCCTCAAGGATAAAACAACCAGGGTACAAAATGGGTGGATGAGATATGTTACATAGAAAACAAGAAGCAAGCCCTCCCCCAGCAGGAATGACTCCTGGTCTAGAGCCCTATCATATAACCACCCTACCAGCCTGCACCTCCCACGCCTTCTCACCAAAGGCCCGGATCAGCTCTGCCCGCACAGCTGCGGTGAAGGTCTTCACCAGACAGAGTGTGGTGAGGCCAGCAAAGGCTGCATTGTAGAGGAACACGATGTAGAAATTACCCAGCCAGTTGAAGCGTCCAAAGTCACCCAACAGGTCAAAGCGAGTGAGCCCTGAAGTACAAAGGCCAGGATGAGAAGGGGGTTTTTCAGTCCCTCTCCTGTAGCAATCCCAACTTTTTGTTGCCTCCTGGTGGCCATATCTCAACACTGCAACTGATAGTTTGGCCTCTCCTATGCATGTATTACTACCACCTCTCAAATTCTGTTCCGAGGCCAGTCCAAGGTTGTTGAAGGAAATATCAGCAGCTACGCTTGCTCTAGTTTTCCTTCCAGAGTCTGGCTTATTTTCTCCAATGGGGTCTCTCTGGCTTCAGGTGTCCTTAGGAGCTCCCAGGTCTGCAACTTGTTCCTAGGCTAAGAATCTACCAGCTGGTCACCAAATTTTCTTGAGTACACAGAGCAGTGGGGGTAGCTAAAGGCTTAGATTATGATCAGTCTGCTTTGGTTCACAGCCCAACAACTTCTGTGTGCTCTAGGACAAGCTCCTTAAACTCTGTGCCTCATTCTACTCAACTGCAAAACAGAGGAAAGAATGCAATTGTTAAGAATTATGGGCTGGGGATGTGGCTCAAGCGGTAGCACACTCGCCTGGCATGCGTGCGGACCGGGTTCGATCCTCAGCACCACATACCAACAAAGATGTTGTGTCCGCCGAGAACTAAAAAATAAATATTAAAAATTCTCTCTCTCTCTCCTCTCTCACTCTCTCTTTAAAAAAAAAAAAAAATTAAACAAGGGGCTGGGGATGTGGCTCAAGCGGTAGCGCACTCGACTGGCATGCGTGCGGCCCGGGTTCGATCCTCAGCACCACATACAAACAAAGATGTTGTGTCCGCCAAATACTAAAAAATAAATATTAAAATTCTCTCTCTCTTAAAAAAAAAAAAAAAAAAAAAAGCTTTAAAAAAAAGAATTAAACAAAGTGGCGGGGGTGGGGGTGGGTACTGGGTTCGATCCTCACCACCACATAAAAATAAATAAATAAAATAAAAGTACTGTCTACTAAAAAATGAATATTAAAAAAAAACCCACCCAACAAGATGACACATATAAAGCCATATATGTGCCAGGTACTATCTAGCACTTAATAATATTATCACAAATCAGAACCTCCCACTTACTCTTCCCTACATTCAAAAGAACTAATTGGTGAACCCACAAGACTACTTTCCTACTAAAATCCCATATCATAAATACAAATGGTACAATAGAGTGCAGACCCTAATCCACAAATCCAAAATCCAACTGTTGGAGCATTTTCTTTGTTTTTGTGGTATCAGGGATTGAACACAAAGGTGCTCTACCACTGAGCTACAGCCCCAGTCCTCTTTTTATTTTTAGACAGGGCCTTGCTAAATTACTGAGGCTGGCCTTGAACTTGTGATCCTGCTGCCTCAGCCTCCCAAATCACTGGGATTATGGGTGTGCTCAGCTGTTGAAGCACTTTGGATTTAGATTAGATATTCCAGACCAGTAAAATCCATGTAAATACACCAAAACACACAAAAAAATCTAAAATCTGAAACACTCCTGGCCTCAAGCATTTCAGATAAGGAATAAGGGATACTCAACCTGTATAATCTTTTTTTTTTTTTTTTTTTTTTTTTTTTTAGTTGTAGATGGACACAATACCTTTATTTATTTTATGTGGTGCTGAGGATGGAACCCAGGGCCTCCTGCATGCGAGGGGAGCACTCTACCACTGAGCTTCAACCCCAGCCCTCAATCTGTATAATCTTTAAGAACAAAATAGAAACTGGGTGCAGTAGCACACACCTTTAATTCCAGCAGCTCTGGAGGCTGAGGAAAAAGGATTGCAAGTTCAAAGCCAGCCTCAGCAACTTAGTGAGATCCTGTCTCAAAATAAAAAATAAAAAGGGCTGGGGATGTGGCTCAGTGGTTAAGTCCCTGGTATCAAAAAAAAAAAAAAAATTAGAGCTGACTGAAATACAAAATCATTATACTATACAGAGGATAATGTGGTAATGGTGTGGAGAAGAAACAGGAATTCTTACCTCTTAGCTCCCATAGTACTCTGGGTGAAACAGCTACACTTTTTAACTTTTTTTTTTCCCCCTGTATTGGGCATTGAACCCAGGAGCACTTATCCCCAGTCCTTTTTATATTTTCTTTAGAGACTGGGTCTCACCAAGTTGCTAAGGCTGGCTTTGAACTTGCAATCCTCCTGCCTCAGCCTCCCCAACTGCTGGGATTATAGGCGTATGCAATCCGCCCAGCACTTTCGAATTTTTTTTTTTAAATAAACTCAATGAGTTTTTCCTTTCTTTCTTTTGTTTTAGAGAGAACTTTAATATTTAATGATTTATTTTTGTTTTCGGCAGACACAACGTCTTTGTTTGTATGTGGTGCTGAGGATCAAACCTGAGCGGCACGCAGGCCAGGTGAGCGCGCTACTGCTTGAGCCACATCCCCAGCCCCACTTTCGAATTTTTATACTGGTTAATTCTAGACTAAATCTCTAAAGGCAGGAGGACTGGGGACATTATTTGTCACTCCAGTATGTGAAGAAAGCCACTAATCTGAGGGTTCAGGAGATAAGGATTCTAGCTAGACAAAGCTTTACCTCCAACTAGGTGTATAGCTCTGGGTGAATTCATTAGATTCGGTGTATCTCATTTTTTTTTTTTTTTTTTTTTTTTTTTATGGTAGGGAGCTACTGAGGATTGAACTCAGGGACACTCAACCGCTGAGCCACATTCCAGCCCTATCTTATATTTTATTTAGAGACAGGGTCTCACTGACTTGCTTAACACCTCGTCCTTGCTGAGGCTGGCTTTGAACCTGACAATCCTCTTACCTCAGCCTCCCAAATCACTGGGATTATAGGTATACACCATCGTATCCATTTTGTGCCTTTTTTTTTTTTGTGGTGCTGGGGATTAAACCCAGTGCATGTGAGGCAAGCACTCTACCTCAGTTGGTATATGCTATATGCTATTAGCTATATGCTCAGCCTGTGTCTTATTTTTTGAATGAGAATTTGTGGGGGTGATTGAACTTAGGATCTCATGCTCGTGAATAAAAATGTTTATCACAGAAGGAAGACAGAGAAAAGCAGTGCTCCCTGACCAAGAAGTGGAAGTACATGAGGAAGGCAGTGGAGTTTGGTGAATGTTAGAAAAAAATAAAATAAATTAAAAAAGAACTTTGGGTCAGCCCTTGTCTCAAAATAAAAAATAAGGGGCTGGGATGGCTCAGTGGTAGAGCACTCATCTAGCATGTGCAAGGCCCTGGGTTCAATCCTTAGCACCACATAAAAATAAATAAATAAAATAAAGATTTTAAGAAATAGAGCTGGGGGTGTGGCTCAAGCGGTAGCGCGCTGGCATGGCATGCGTGCTTCCCAGGTTTGATCCTCAGCACCACATACAAAACAAAGATGTTGTATCCGCTGATAACTAACTAAATAAATAAGTATTAAAAATTAAAAAAAAAAAAAAGATTTTAAGAAATAAATAAAATAAAAAATAAAAAGGGGGTGGGGTTGTGGCTCAGAGGTAGAGTGCTCGCCTCACACGTGCGAGACCCTGGGTTCGATCCTCAGCACCATATAAAAATAAATAAGTGAAATAAAGGTATTGTGTCCAACTACAACTAAAAAATAAATATTAAAAAATAAATAAAATAAAAAAATAAAAAGTAAAAAGGGCTAGAGATGTGGCTTAGTGATACAGCACCCCTGGATTCAATCCCCTGTACCAAAAATAAAATAAAATAAAAAAAAAATGAGCTCTGAAGTGATATTACTCTAAAGCTTAGCATAGGCACTTTACAGAGCCTCAGTTTCCCCATCTATATAATAGGTAACATTTCTCATAGTTTTTGGTGGGAATAAAAAAAATACACATATTTTTAAAAAATAAATTTTTATATAAAATTATAAATGTATACATGCACAAGCATGCGAGCACATACACACACACGTTTGCTGACATTAGTAATAGATACTAAAAAAAATAGGCCACTTCCCTTATCTCCTTTTGCTACTTACCCAGGGTTCGAGAGAAGACAGGGAGTGCTGAGCTTAGGACCAGGAGACAGACACAGTTCCCAATTATCTGGGTGGGAGTAGGGAAAGAAAAGCGAGGGTAGCAGAGCTGCTAGCACCTAGTACCCACCCATGCCGCCAAGAAGCTTCCTCTCCTCTTTCCCAGCTACCTGAGTCATGGCTGTGTCATGCCATCTGGGTCGCAGGCTCCCAAAGAATGGAGAGCTGTAGAAACCCACAACCGAGGACACCATCAGGTAACTGTCACTAGGTTAAGGAAGAACTGACCAGTTCTCAAGGATTAATGAATACTTGATCTCAAAAGGAATGGACATCACTCTTCCAGCCCTCCTGTTTATTTGTTTAATTGATTTGTTTGGTACTGGGAACTAAAACCAGAGATGCTCTACCTCTGAGCTACAACTCCAGCTCTTTTTATTTTGGGACAGTGGTTTAAGTTGCTGATGCTGGCCTTGAATCCACAATTCTCTTGCCTTACCTCCCAAGTGGCTGGGTTTACAGGCATAAGCCACCATGCCTGCTTCACATCAAGTCTTTTCTTTCTGATCCCAAGGTTGGTGAAGACTTACCCTCTTCTGCATTACTCTCCCCCAGATCCCACAAAGAAAGTCCCAGAGGGGTTCTGTTTAGAGTTCCAGGGGACAGGTTTGAGGAGCAAGGCAATGGCAGTTTCAAGGATACAAGATGAGTACAACCTGGATGATGGCACCAAAGGAACCCAACTTGGAGAAGGAGACCTGGCCCAGGGAGGCACCCTGTATGGTAGAGTAGCATCACCAAGGTGCATTCCCACGTCAGCACCATACCATACCCAGCCTTCCCTCTGTCCTCAGCTTCTGCCCATCTCCCCAACCTTTCTTGAGCATTCCCCAAAAGGCACAGTGGAAGGGCAGTCCAATACCTGCATACCCCGTGGCATGGCAGCCTCATCAATGAGCAGCTCCAGGATGTGGATGGCCACAATGAGCACAGACAGGCCCTGTGTGAGGCAAGGTCAGACTCCCATTCCTTCCCTGGCCCACAATTGTGCCCAGAGTTCACTACTAAAAGCAGAGACTCTGGTCTGACATTTTCAGTTTCCAAGATTAACTCTGCTTCCAACTAGCTGTGGAAGACCTTCTCAAGGCTATTATTAGCACTATTGAGGATTTTTATCAGATACAGAGTTTCCAGATAGAAGGATTGCAAAAAGTCTAACTAGAAAAAAGTGACTATGGAGCTGAGAGTATAGCTCAGTAATAGAGCATTTGCCTACCCTCTCATGTGTGAGACCCTGAGTTAGATTCCCAGCCCTGCAAAAAAAAAAAAAAGAAAGGAAAAGAAAATTGATATGTCTTTCTCTAATCCTAAATCTAGTGGGAGGAATGGATTAGATTTCAAACCTTTTTCTTATCCCAGGGCAAAACCTACACAACTACTCAGCAGCTGATTTGAGACAAATTACTTCTGTTTCTTTTTTCTTTCCTTTTTTTTTTTTTTTTTTTTTTTAATATTAGGGATTAAACCCAAGGGCTCTTTACCACTGAGCTATAACCCTAACCCTTTTTTATTTTTTATTCTTTAGTTTGAGACAGTATCTTGCTAAGTTTCTGAGGATGGCTTCAAACTTGTGATCCTCCTGCCTCAGCTTCCTGAATCAGATTATAGATATACAACACAGTGCCTTGCTGGATACTTCTGTTTCTTCATCCACAAAATAGGGATTGATGATTCAGTGCAGGGAGGGACACAAAGTGAGCTCTCATGCTAGCGGCAGTGGTACACGTGTGCCTGTAATCCCAGCAACTTGGAAGGCTGAGGCAGGAGGATCCCAAGTTCAATGCCAGACTTAGAACTCAGCCAGGCCCTCAGCAATTTAGTGAAACCTGTCTCAAAATAAAAAATAAAAAGGGCTTAGAATGTAGCTCAGTGGTAAAGTGCCCCTGGGTTAAATCCCTAGTACCAAAAAAAAAAAAAAAAAAAAAAAAAAAAACAGAAAAAGAAAGAAACCTCAGTAAGAGGCAACTATTATTGATAATAACCAGGTCCTTGCATCTCCTTTTCCTGTCTGAGGGAACTTAAGTACTCAAGGGCCCACTCTCCATTCCCACCAACACTAGTATACCCACTGTGAGCACCAGCAAGCACAGCATGGCCAGGGGATAGCCCAGGTTCCGCTGCCAGGCTGACGCCTTCCGACGCTTCTCTGTGTAGATAAGAGAGGATGTTAGCAAATAGTTCAAACAAGTAGCTTCTCTCATTAGAGAAATTAAAGTATTCCCAGCCATACCAATACACATACCCAGCAGGACCCTCTGTGTCTGCAGAGCCAGGACCTGTCTGTGCAGCAATTCCATGTCTAGAGGCAGCCAGCAGGAGGTGGGATCTGAGGGCAGAGAAGACCATGCTGCCCCCAAGTCCTGCAGCCCCTGCCCAGGACAAATCTACTACCTAAGTTAGGGAGAACTACAACTCACTACAGATCCTGCGGGTCAGAGCAGCCTCCTCAAAGGCTGAGCAGTACAGCTGTTCTTCCAGGTCTTCCAGCAACTGAGGGCACAGGAAGGGAAGGACCGTCAGAGGCTCCCTGATCTAGGGCTCCATGAAAACCTTGTTCATCTCAGGGCTCTACAGTTGCAGTCCTTTCTTCAATTTGCATTTACCACCCTGTGGCTAGCAGGTTTGTCTAATCCCTTCCACTTGCTTTGAGTTCTGCCTTCCATGTCAGGCGATCAGCTCCAGATGATAGGGATATATGATACAGAAACGAATGAAGACGGTGGCCCTTTGCAGGTTGTGCAGTGCACAACCTTAGGATTGTTTCATTTTTTGGCCCCAGCTTTGTGAGAAGCTCACCCTGTATGATTAAGAGGCAAGAGCATGCCAGGCAGGGTGGCACATGCCTATAATCCCAGCAGCTTAGGAGGCTGAGACAGGAGGACTCTGAGTTCAAGACCAATCACAGCAACTTAGTGAGACCCTAAGCAACTCAGTGAGACCTTATCTCAAAATAAAACATGAATGTGGCTCAGTGGTTAAATACCTTCGGGTTTAATCTCCAGTACCAAAAAAAAAAAAAAAAAAAAAAAAACCAGGCAAAAGCCCTACATACCCGAGGCTTGACCAGCAGCTTCCCAGTGACTGAGAACATGCGGGCAAGACCTAGTGGAGTACATACTGTGGAGACAAGAGCCAGTCACCTATCAATCCCTTATCTGTACCCCCCAACCCCTTCTCCCCCGCCTACTCCCTCTCCTTCCACCTATATTATTATAGGCCCAAGGACCCTATAATAATTACTTTCCAGATCCTGCACACTTACCCAGGAGCAGCAGGACCCCAAGGAAGGAGATGCAGGAGTAAAGATAGGGGAGGTAGTATTCCCAGAAGTCTAAGGATAAAAAAGTCATGTTAATTCATCTCCTTCCTCCTATTTACTGGGGGTTGATAGGCCTCAAGAGTACATACAAACACTTATAGAGATTAGACAATAAATGCAAATGAGAAGAGCTGACTGAGCATTCGAAGAATGAGTGGAGGGGACTATAGAAAACTGAAGATTCTAAGCCCTATTTAAAAGGCAAAAAATGCTATTTAGCCCCAATCACCAGAGACTAGTGTAGCCAGATTCTCTCCCTGTCAAGCAAAGTCAGATTATCTGTATAACACGAAACCTCCCAATTTTAAAATATTAGCAACTGATTCATTTGATTTTTAAAATCACCACATGGGTATTGTTATATTGTGTGAATGTATGAATATGTAACAACAAATCCCACTATTATGTATAACTATACTGCACCAATTTTTTAAAATGTGGAAAAAAGAAAAAAAAATCATTGAGTAGGTCCAGTGGAACACTTTTGCAGACTGGATGTAGCTGGAAGTCCATCAGTTTGAAACTTCAATCTAAGGAAGGCGGTGCCAATCTTCTTCACTATAGAAGGATATAGTTGTTCCAAGGTACAGGAATATCAGCCAACTGAAGAGCCAATCCATTTGAGGAAGAGGAAGAAAAAGCTGGGCTTCTCACCATACAGAGACTCCCTGCTGGCCTTGTTGTCCACAATGGCTGATGCCACCCATACCATGCCCAGCACCAGAAGAGTGAGAAGCATCAACATCACCACCGTCTCATAGACCCTGCCCAGGACGCCCTATAGGAGAAAGCAGCATGTGAAGTAGAGGAGGATCAACATCAAAGCATGTGGGAAAGGAAGGAGATATCAGAAATGGCTGCTGGGATCGGAGGACTAAAGACAGGAATGTTTCACTCTTGTTCTGATGAGTTGTTTTGCCCTCCCACTCCCCCGTCTGGGGTCACCCTGTATTCTGGATATACTTCATTTGCAAGTTCTCTCCCTAGATCAATTCCTCATCTTTGTCTGCCATGAAAAGATGAACTCTGAAGTTTGTATTATATAAGATCTCTGCTCTCTGGCTTCTAGTTCTGCTTGCCCAATGAAGGAATCGGCAAGAGAGTAGAAGGTAGTTAGAAAAACAGTTCAGGGATTTTTTTCCCCATGTTTTCTCACACCTTTGGCACCCTGGTTTTAGTACAGGCTAGGACGTTAAGACAAGAATTCCTCTGCTAAGTCGCCTCACATTCCCAACTTTAACTATCTAAAAACTATTTCCTCCCTTTAATCCCATAAGGCCTGGAGTGGTAATGACTTTGGTCACTACAGCCTCAGACTACTTGATCGTTACCTTAACTCTTTTTTTCTTTTTTTAAAATATTTTTTAGTTTACATGGACACAATATCTTTATTTTGTTTACTCATTTTTATGTGGTGCTGAGGATCAAACCCAGTGCCTCACATGTGCAAGGCAAGTGCTCTGCCACTGAGCCACAACCTCAACCCATTACCTTTATTCTTACTAAACCTGTGAAAACAGTCTTCATTAAAGAATCTTGGGCTGACCCATTGGAGTTAAATTCTGCTTCCTGCCTAGATTGACTACTATATCCCTACTCACCTTTCTGGAGCCAGCAAAGCCCTCAGACTCAGTGAAGAAGTATGCAAAAGGCATGAGGAATATGAGGGACAGGTTGGAGAAGAGAAAAACGAGGTTCCAAAGGCCTAGAGCCAAAAAGGAAAAGTAGAGGTAGTCAGTAAAGGGGGACAACACACAGGGAATAGGCCCTGTAATAGGTTAGGGGCGGGGGTGACATATGACTGATTAGCCTGAGGTTTCCTATATTGGCCTATCTACCCCACTCACAGTCCCAAGTTACAACCTGCAGCCACGCACCATGGATGAGGGAGCCATTGAGCCACTGGATGTAGTAGTTCCGTGGCAGTGAGAGCAGCACCTCGTTGCTGATGATGGAGAAGGGGAGGAGCAGGACAGCACCCAGGGCAACTGCCAGGGTAAAGGTACACAGCTCAAGCCTGGGCAGAGAAGGGGACAGTGTTATTGCTTAGTTCCTCAAGAGCCCCATTTTCCCCAAAGGGCACCTGTAGCTTCTAGAACCAGATATAGCAATGAGAGACCTAGGGAAGGAACTGTCCAACTAGGGCCCTATTTATTGCCACATGACCCTGGCCCTTTACACTCCAAGGAAGCCTTGGCACATGTAATGGGCATAACCTCAGGCATTCAAGGACACATGGTGACCTGCCATGTCATTTTCCTAGGCTGCCCCCAGGAATGTGGTCCTTCTATACAGGCCTATAGGGTGTGCCAGGCATAATGCCAAAGCTAAGGGTGTATTTTCTCTGCTAAAGGACATGAATTTCTGGACTAGCCTCTTTCAGCCTAGAATGGATCTGCCTTTCAAGAAGGTACTAGTGCAAGCCAGGCATGGTGGTGCATGCCTGTAATCTCAGAGATTGGGGAGACTGAGACAGGAGGATCTCGAGTTCAAAGCTAGCTTCAGCAAAGGTGAGGTGCTAAGCAACTCAGTGAGACCTGTCTCTAAATGAAATACAAAATAGGGCTGGGGATGTGGCTCAGTGAAGGAGGAGGAGGAGGAGGAGGAGGAGGAGGAGGAGGAGGAGGAGGAGGAGGAGGAACAACTAGTGCAAAGACGGACAAAGGAAAGCTACAACCCAACTTCAGAACCAAGACCTGTGCCCCAAACTACATCAGCTAAAAGGGCCACTTTTTCTAGTTGGTTCATCAAGAGGAGAAAGCAAAGTGGAGAGGGTGCCTTCTAATCTGCTAACCCAGAGGAGTCTACTCTCTATTTTTCTCTGTATATGTTAGTGAATACAAGCAGTCTATTGTAAGGGCCTTCCTCTCAGAAGCCAGCATTCTCTGTCAGGTGTTTCCATCTTTCCTATACCCTCCTGTTTCCATCAGCTGCACTCCCCACTCTACTCCCCCATCACTGGCCACTAGGAGGTAAAGCCAAGCTAGAGCTAGTTCCAGTGACTCAGATCCCAGCCAATAGTTTCTGGCCATGAGACTCTCAGAAGATCCTGGCCTAACCAGGAAGACAGGAACAGCAGCTTTCCTAAGCGTCCCTAGGATGAGATAAAGCCGGAAGAAGCCAGAAATGGGATGGAAGCAGGAACTGTTTCCACTGGGTGATACCCTCCCTTTCTTCCACTGATCTAGGAGCACCCTCAAGATCAGCTCCTAAAGGTCGCTGATGTCAGATTCAGAAGCAATGACTTACGCAATCTTGTTGACTGTGGCATCTTCATCATCCACTGCAAGAGAAAGAGACATGGGGAAGGGGTAGGACATCAGTGGACATCTCTTGGAGCCAACAAGGTTAAAATGTGTCCCCTGCCCCCTTCCCTACTCCCTAAATGGAGGCAGAGCTGGAAGGGAGGTTTTGTTTTGTTTTATTTTGGTTTGGTATTGGGGATTGAACCCAAGGGCACTTAACCACTGAGCCAGATTCCCAGCCCTTTTTATATTTTATTTAGAGACAGGTCTTGCTAAGTTGCTTAGGGCATCACTAAATTGCTGAGGCTGGCCTTGATTTTTTTTTTTTTTAATGGACAGAATGCTTTTATTTCATTTGTTTATTTTTATGTGATACTAAAGATTGAACCCAGTGCTTCACACATGCTAGGCAAGTACTCTAGCCACTGAATTACGGTCCTAGTCCTGGCCTTGAAGTTTCAATCCTCCTGCTTCAGTCTCCTGAGCCACTGAGATTACAGGCATGCACCACTGCACCCAAAAAAGTTTTGTTTTTTGTTGTTTTTGGTACCAGGGATTGAACCCAGAGATGCTTAACTGCTGAGAGCCACAGCCAAGTCAGGATGGCACCAGAAGGAGTGGTTAAGAGGTGATGCCAGCAAGCCATTAAGATGATGATAATGAAGTTATAATTGCTGTTACTGGATGATGCTGGATTGGGACAGGCTGTGTATAGAGTTGTATATGGACCCCTGATGTCCAGCAATAGGGTGGCTCCAGGAATAGGGTAGTTCCTGCTGCCTCAGGCACCCACCACTTTGGGATTCCCACCACTTTGGGATTCCCATTGAATTCTCCTGGGGTTGAGAGAGGGGGGTGGGGGAGGGAGGGGGCGTGGGAGAGTTCCCGGGAAGTGTGCTTGGAATGCTGGTGGAGTTCAGGAAATAAAGCTTCCTGTTTGACAAGTGCTTTGTGGAGGCTCGGTGATTTGTGCCCAGCCAGACTGTGGCACTTAACCACTAAGCCACATCCCCAGCCCTTTTTTATTTTGAGACAAGATCTTGCTAAGTTGCTTACAACCTCCCTAAATTTCTGAGGCTGGCCTTGAACTTATGATCCTCCTAGCCTCCTGGGCCACTAGAATTATAGGCTTGCATCCCCATGCCCACCCTGGAAAGAAGGTTATAAGGGAGACCCTCACACTATGAATCTCACATCATATTCTCCAGCTAAGGTGGCAACTTAAAAGTTCAATGTTCTCAGGTAGAAAAAATATATATTAGAAATTTCCCTAATTCTCCCTCCTCCCAGAATCTCTCCCATCACAGGTTCCTCTATGTAAATACACTAAACAGATCTGTGAAGCTGGTTACATCATTGGTTTGGTGAAGGAAAGAGAAGTAAAAAAGAGAAGGGGAGGTTTATAAAGACCCCCAGGGAATTACATTATGGTAGTTCACTTGTTGGGTGGTGGCTCATCCTGAGGGGAGAAAAGGCTGAGGCCAGGATGGGATGATCTCAGCAGGCTGAGGCTAGAAACTGAGGCAAATGTGGGCTGGGGCTGTAGCTCAGTGGCAGAGCACTTGCCTAGCGTGTGTGTTCAATCCTCAGCACCACACACACACAAAAATAAATACAATAAAGGCATGATGTCCACCTACAACTATAAAAAAATAATTAAAAAAAAAAAAAGAAATCAAGGCAAGTGTGTCCCTCTTTCCAATAAGATGTCTATAGAAAGGAAAGCTACAGTCTAAGTACGCTTAGCCACTCTATAAAGACAAAGGCTACCATTACTAGGTCCTGGGGCCCCAGTGTTTAGGGAGGTCTTTGGTCCTGAGTGTTAGAGAACAAGAAGAGATGGCATAGCATGTGCCCATGATGACATTCATTTCATCCTGCTATTGCCCACTTCAGGTTCATGAAGGGTCCTAATTTGGTCTACACAATGACAGTGGTCAGGAAATACATTGTTATGCCCATTTTATAAGAAACTGAGAATTAGGAAAGCTACATGATTTGCCCAGCAGCTTACAGACACTTCCTACCACATCACCTTGGCCCTGCCTGTGAAGAAAGTATGAAGAGGCAATGTCTCCAGAACAGCCCATCATAGCCACCTCTCCTTTCCCAGCAGAGACCATTGCTCATTCCCCTGAGGCTGACTCCATGACAACAGGAACTGTGGCAGAAGGAAGGGAAGTTGCAAATACCTGTGGTGAATTCAGCAGGCTTCTTGAAGCGGGTCAGGAAGATGTGGCAGAGGATGTAGAGTGTCGCAAACAGAAGTATTGAGATCTGTGGCAAAAAAAATGAGCTGGGATGAGAAGCTCTAATCTCTATACATTCCACAGACCCAACAGCCTCTTAATTCTTTGGGGTCATACCTCCTGGTATTCTTTTTCAGTGGTACTTCCTTTAAGTCAGAAACTCAGGGGGGCTCTAGAAAGGACCAAAGAGCTGTCCCATGCACCTTGCTCTGCCCTATAAGAATTGCTGAGAAAATAACTTCAGCCCAACTCTGTTGGCAAACAAGGAAAAAAAAAAAAAAAAAACCTAGAGATGTAGAGATGTACACACACACCCTTATAACAGTCCACAAGCATGCAGAGGGAATATACTCTGAGTACATTACTAGAAAGAGAAGCAGGTTTGAGGAGATGAAGATGTGTACATTGATCTGGCACTCCACTTTTATCCCACTCCAGCTGGTGTCTTGAGCCAACAAGCTCCAGGAGAGTATATAGGAATCATGTTTATAGATAAAGTTGGAACTCAGACTCTTTGTTTACTCAGGGGCCCTGAAAGATTAAGTCTGCTCTGGACAAAACCAGAGTCTCATTTAATCTTTTTTTTTAATTAATTAATTTAGTTAGTTAGCTAGTTAATTAATTAATGGCATTAGGGATCAAACACCTGGGATTCTCTACTATTGAGCTACATTCTCAGCCTTTTTTTAAAATTGATTTTATTTTTTTTAAATACACAACAGCGGAATGCATTACAATTCTTATTACACATATAGAGTACAATTTTTCATATCTTTGTATATAAAGTATGTTCACACCAATTCATGTCTTTATATACATGTACTTTGTTTTTTGTTTGTTTTTTTTGCATTACAATTCTTATTATACATATATGCCATAATTTTCCATATCTCTGTTTGTATATAAAGTAGGTTGACACTCAATCTATGTCTTTATACATGTACTTTGGATAATCCTCATTTAATTAAGAGTAGGCTTTAGGGGGCTGGGGATGTGGCTCAAGCGGTACGCGCTCGCCCGGCATGCGTGCAGCCCCGGGTTCGATCCTCAGCACCACATACAAATGAAGATGTTGTGTCCGCCGAAAACTAAAAAATAAATATTAAAATTCTCTCTCTCTCTCTCTTAAAAAAAAAAAATTTATGTTTAAAAAAAAAAGAGTAGGCTTTAGGGGCTGGGGTTGTGGCTCAGTAGCAAAAAACACTTGCTTGGCACATGTGAGGCACTGGGTTCGATCCTCAGCACCACATAAAAATGAATGAATGAATAAATAAAGTATTTTAAAAAAAAAAGAGTAGGTTTTAGTTGGATCCCAACATCTACAATGTTTTTTGAGCCAGTAGCAGTAGCTTTAGATAGTAAATCCCTGGAATATATCTGAAGTGACTTCCAACTCCAGGGCCCCTCAGGGACTATCCCACATCCCTAAATGGCTGGACCTCCAACTCATAGTTATGGCAGAACTTGGCCAGGTTAATCAGTACATGCACTGCATCCCTACCCTGCTCCAAGTCAGTTGCTAATGCCAGAAGAGAAGTCACTGGTTAGCTTGGATCCACAATCAAGGTCAGAGAATCCCAAGAGGTTACTGCATTTGTGGGAGGCAAAGACAAGATCAGTCTCAGCCAATCCCCAAGGGAAGCTGACTTTATCGGGAAGCTGCATACAGCTTTCTACACAAGGAGGGAAGTGACCCAAGAAAGCTACTGGTCTAGGACAAAGTTGTAACTTTTGACACTAGGGAGTCAGACTAGAAGGAGACACTTGGATTATAGTTGCAGGATTTTTACAGCCTAGTGCTCTACCCTGGGCTTGCGTAATAGCCAGGAAGGTGGGAGGGCTCAAAAGGTCAGGCTGGAGTTCCACGCAGTTCTGGCAGAGGAAAGGCTGTTTTCTAGCCTCTAGATGGGAGCCAGGTGGGGGAGGGACCAGAAGCCTTCAGGCTGCCCTTGGCCAGCATTGATGCCCTCATCTAATGACACTAAAGGATGGGAGAGACCATCCAGAAGGCTGCTTTGGTCCAAGGTCTCATCCCTCCCTGTTCTCCAGGAATGTGGGCCTCTGTTTCTACGTTGTCTCAAGGCTTAGGCATGCCTCCAAAATATGCCCAAAGCAACACACAAGGGAGCAGACTTTTATTGGAGTCCCACACAGGCACTAATATACTTCCTACTTTCCAATCCTTGGGAAAAAAGACAGACCTAGTTGTATCCTGTTTCACTTTACCCTTTTTCCAATCTGAGGATGTCCAAGTTGGCCTAATACAGAGCCTAAGAAAAAATTACTCCATCAGTATCCATTACCCCAACTCACTAACAGTTCTTTCTGTGCCTCCAAACCTTTCCTTTTTCACTTAATATTTGGTAAGAAGGGATATCCTGGAAACCCCTGGAGAAGAAACACAGAGTAAGATGAGAATTCAAAACAGGCCTGGGTGTCCCTAGCCCCAAAGTAAGGAGTACATGTCTGTGTGGTAAATTCAGTTTTGCTTTAGGTGCAATGAGAAATAGGGAACAGTGGCCAAGTGCACTCAAGAAAAGTGTGGGAGCCACTCACAAGGGCAATTCCTGAATGGCTAGGAAGCTGAGAATCCAAATTTCAGGGTTTCAAAGAAACACTAATAAGTAGGGGCAGGGTGAGTGCATGTAGTCCCAGCTACTTGTAGGCTGAGACAGGAGGATGACATGTTTGTGGCCAGCCTGAACAACTCAGAACTTGGCAAAACCTTGTCTCAAAATAAAATAAAAAGAACTGGGGATGTAGGTCTGTAATAGAGAGCTTTTCAGTACGATGGAGGCCCTGAGTTCAATCCCCAGTACAAAAGAGAGAGAAGAGAAAGGCGGACAGGAGGTTGGGAAAAATGAAAAAAGAAAAAGAAAGAAAAACAATATCAATTAAGGGCTGAGAGTGTGGCCAGTGGTAGAGCATGTGCTTGGTATGCCCTGTATTCAATTCCGAGCACAAGCACTTGGACACACGTTCACACCAAACAAAAACAAAAACACCAGTGTGGCGAGAAAATAGGGGAAACACTTTACAACTCAGAATCCCTCCCAGTAAGCGTCCCTTCTTCCAAAGTGGGAGACCACCTATCAAGTCCCCCACTACACCTGCCAAGTCTTTCCCAGAATCTAACTCAATGTGCCGACGTCTCCTCTTCATTCAACATCAGCCCTCTACCCAGTTTGAGGACACGTAATTCAGGGTTATGCCTGAATCAAACGCATCCCTTTCCATCAAACTAGGCAAACTCGCCAGACGCTGGAAGACCCACCGCCAGAACTAGGAAGACCCACGGCCAGAAACGCCAGCACCGCAGGAGGAAAGGAGGGAGCCTGGGGGAGGGGCGTGGAGGAGGAACGGAAACCGACCGGCTTTGTTTACCGCGCAGGGATTCAGCTCATCCTGACTAGGGGTCCACCAGCCGGGCACCGGCCCTTCTCTCCCGCTCGAAGCCTTGGTCGCCCGCTCCTGGTCCAAGCAGGGCTTGAGGGCGCTCTGAGCCCAGATGGTCGCACCCTGACCCGAACTTCTCGCTCCCTCACAACACCCGTACCCCTCCCACCTTGGTCCGACCCCTTCCTGCCCAGGTCCCGCACTCACGATGCACTCGCGGACCCTCTCGTGAAATAGCTGCTCCCGCACAGACAGCACTTCGTAGTCAGCTGCTTCCATACTCTGTTCAGCATGACTGGAGCAGGGGGTGTCTCCGGGCCCGGGGAGGACGAGCGGGGGATGAGGCCGCCGCCGCCAAGCACCCGGACCCAGCCAAGGAGCCTTTCCTCGCTGCCTGTGACGGAAACTCGGGGTAATCTGGGGCTCAGATTCAGTCGTCGGGTTGCCCCGCCCTTAAAGGGGCAGGCACTAGTCCGCCTCGTTTTAAAGGGCTCCGGCCCCTCTTTGCTCCCTCCCCTTTAAGGTCGGGCCCTGGTCACGTTTCTATGCAAACCACCCGGCTAATTTAGAGGAAGCGCCAAGTTTAGTCCTATCTTTTTAAGAGACTGAGTGACGACACAAGTGATAGGCGGGCTCGTTCCAGAGAGTGGAACTCACTGGCCTGTGAGGAGCTGCCGCTCACAGCTAGAGGAGCGCTGATAGGTTCGTCTGAGGAAGGAGGCGGGACGTTTTGGGCCTACCTAAACTCATTTTAAAACTAAGCAACAGTCTCTCTCACCTCCTACTGTAGAGAGGTGGGGGTTCCTGACTTCAATAGCGGCCAAGATTTTAGGGGTTTGATGTTGTTGTTATTTGTTTGTTTTTATTTATTTTCTTTTACTAGGGGTTGAATCCTGTGGAGCCTTACTACTGAGCTAAGTCCCCAGCTCTTTTTAGTGTTTCTTTTGAAACAGGTCTCACTAAATTGTTTAGGGCCTCGCTAATTTGCAGATGCTGGCCTCGAACTTGTGATCCTCTTGCCTCAACCTTGTGAGTCGCTGGGATTACAAGCGTGGGCCACCACGTCTGGCTAAATTATAGTTTGAACGTGGTTAAATGAGCCGAACCGTTTGGATCAGGCCAGCCAGGGAGGATGTGAGAGCAACCCGGGAGTTCCAAAAGGTACAGCAGTCCGGTAACCTAAATTCCTTAGCATAGCAGTTTCTGAAAGTGTGTTTGTGTTTGGATGCCCCTCCCACACCTTCCAGTCCCCAGGATTTTTCACTCAAACCATTTTTATGAAAGACCTAATGTGTACTAGAACGAATAGTAGAGAAACCTGGAGCCGGGTATGGTAGCTCACGCCTGTAATCCTAGAGGCTCCAGAGGTGAGACAGGAAGGATCACAAGTTCAAAGCCACTCTCAGGAATTTAGCGAGGCCCTAAGCAACTTAGTAAGACCCTGTCTCAAAACATAAAAAGGACTGGGAATTTGAACCAGTGGTTAAGCGCCCCTGGGTTCAATCCCTGGTACCAGAAACAAACAAACAAACCCTACAGAAATAACCTGAAACTTGGTGAAAAAATATACACTGGTGAGGAGGACTAAGTCGAACTATCCACCTACTGTTGCATCCACCTACTGTTGCATCCACCTACTGTTGCCTTTATCTCTTCACAGTAACACTTCAGAGGAAGGTGTTGCAAGAACTCTAGAGGCTAGAAAATAGCCAGAGGCGGTCCTATACCCACCTGAGAATAAAAGCCCAATTTTAGAGGTCTAGACTTGTGTCTAGTTGCTATCTAAGCACAAGTTAAGAGTCCGGAATTGTGAACAACTGTCTACTATTTTGTACCTTCTTTAATTGGGTCAAGTTTTATTTGTTTTTTTTATTTTTTTTGGGGGGGGTTTGTTTTGTTTTGTTTTGGTACCAGGGATCAAACCCAGAGGCACTGAGCCACTCCCCAGCCATTTTTTTTATTTTAATTTTTTATTTTGAGATAGGGTCCCACTAAGTTGCTTAGGGCCTCACTGAATTGCTGAGACTGACTTTGAACTCTCCATCCTCCTGCCTTAGCCTCCTAAATTGCTGGGATTATAGGTGCCCCCTGCCCAGTACAGGTTAAATTATTTTTATCCCATGTCTCCCCAGTGGTTTGCTATAGAACCTGTTTTTTAAAAAACTTGTTTGTATACGTACACCTACATACAGTTGGCCCCCTGTATCCTCAGGTTCCACATCTGTGGTTCAAACAATTCATATCAAAAACATTTGGAGGGGCTGGAGCTATAGCTCAGTGATAGAGTGCCTGCCTAGCACGTGTGAGGTACTAGGTTTGATCCTCAGCACCACATAAAAATAAAGTTATTGTGTCCGACAACAACTAAAATTTTTAAAAAAAATTTTTTTTAGAGAAATATTGTTTCAGGTACTAGGGATGCAACTCAGGCATGCCTAGCATGTATGAGGCCCTGGGTTTGGTTCCTAACAACAACAATAACAAACAATAACCTCATCTGTATTAAACAATGCACACACTTTTTCCTTGTCATTCCCTAAACAATACAATGTAACAACTACTTATAGCACTTATATTCTATTAGGTATTATAAGTAATCTAGAGATGATTTAAAGTATACCAAGGATGTACATAGGTTATACCCAAATATTACACCATTTTATATGAAGGACTTGAGCATCCTCAGATTTGGAAATTTATGGGGTGAGTTCTTGGAACTAATCTCCTGCAGACATGGAAGACAACTGTGAACAAATATATTTGTGTAGATAATATATATACTAATCTTTGATGATAGCAAGATAATGAGAGGATATGAAGTGCTAATTTCTCTTAGCAACCAAGTTTGGAATGAATAGAATTCCAACAGAGAGAGACACAAAGAAAAGACAGCTGGCTGGGTCTTCCTATACTACAAGGAAGAAAAGGAAAACACAGGGAGGTGACTTGGGACTATTATGTGTTGTTGTTGTTGTTGTTAATATATATATATTTTTGGTTGTAGGTGAACACAATACCTTTTTAATTTTTTAATTTTTTTTAGTTGTAGATGTACACAATATCTTTATTTATTTTTATGTGGTGCTGAGGATTGAAATCAGTGCACTCTACCTCTGAGCCATGACCCCAGCCCCCACTATTAAGTGTGTTTTAGTAACAAACCTGAAAGCCTGACACATGATGCATGCCTCTAATCCTAGCAACTCCTTGAGGAGGAGGCAGGAGGATTGCAAGTTCCAGGCCAGCTGAGAAATTTAGCAAGGCTATAAGTAATTTAGTGAGACCTATCTCAGAAAATAAAAATATGTACTAAGGGTATAGTTCAGATTTAAGTTGCTCTGGGCTTTAATCCCTGGTACCAAAAAAGCCAATGAACACACAAAAATCCTGAATGGATGAAGGCCGTACCCTGGAGGAGCTTGCAACTAGTCTGGGAGAAGGAGGCTCTGGAGCCAAACCCTTCTTTTCAGATATTTATTTCAACTATGAGAAGCATTGTTTTTTAGTGATAGTATTAAAAAGCATAAGTTCAAGGCCAGTCTCAGCAGTTTAGAGTTTAGTGAGGCCCTCAGCAACCTAGTGATACTCTTTTTTTTTTTTTATTTTTTTTTAGTTGAACATTGTCACAATACTTTTGTTTTACTAATTTATTTATCTTTTATGTGTTGCTAAGAATTGAACACATGTGCAAGGCAAGTGCTTTACCACTAAGCCACAACCCTAACCCCCCTAGTGATGCTCTTTGCATCAAAATTTAATTTTTTTTTTTTAAGTTTGGGGCTGGGCTCTGTGATATATGCCTGTAATCCGGCTCTGTAGACTGAAGCAGGAAGATCTTGAGGAGTTCAAAGCCAGTTTCAGCAATTTTGCAAAGCTGTCTCTAAATAAAATGTTTTTTAAAAGGCTGGGGATGTCACGCAGTGGTAAAGCATCCAGAGTTAAATCCCCAGTATTCCCCCACCACCAAATTTTTTTAACTTAGCTTATTGCTGAGCGTGGTGGCCCACACTTGAAATACCAGCAACTAGGGAGGCTGAGGCAGGAGGATTCCCAGTTTAAAACCAGCCTGGTGAGTTTTGCAAGACCCTGTCTCAAAATAAAAAATAGATCTGTAGTAGTAGTGATACCACCAATTACTGGTTACCTTGATAAGTCCTGCTTCCTCAAATGTTGAAGTATAACACTAGAAAAACATGCCAAGACAAGCTTAGAGTAGAAAGTAAGGAGCTTTATTAAAACATAGTAAAACAGGCCTTGAATTGTGTTTCAGTGGCAGAGTGCTTGCCTCACACATATGAGGCACTGGGTTCGATCCTCAGCACCACATAAAAATAAATAAAATAAAATATAGGTGCTGTGTCCATCTACAACTAAAAAAAAAAAAAAAATTTTTTTTAAAGATTAATTGGGCTGGGGATGTGGCTCAAGTGGTAGCTCGCTCGCCTGGCATGCGTGCGGCCCGGGTTCGATCCCCAGCACCACATACAAAAAACAAAGATGTTGTATCCGCCGAAAAACTAAAATAAATATTAAAAAAATTCTCTATCTCTCTCTCTCTCTCTCAAAAAAAAAAAAAAAAAAAAAGAATAGTAAGGGCTCGGGTTGTGGCTCAGTGGTAGCGCGCTCGCCTAGCATGCATGAGGCACTGGGTTCGATCCTCAGCACCACATAAATGTAAGATAAAGATACTGTGTCCACCTAAAACTAGAAAATAAATATTAAAAAAAAAAAAAAGAATAGTAAAACAGACTCCTCACAGGTAGAAGAAGGGGACCCAAAGGTGGAATCTCTGGGATGAGGAATTCCTGTCCCTTTTATACATCTAAAGTTTCCCTTGTTCTCCTGCCTTCTTCTCCCTGATCTTGTTCATTTCCCCTTCATCCTGCACCTGCGTAGTGACTGGGGGATGTTGGTGGAATGGCAGGGGGTGAGCAGGTGGGCTAGAAGGGCCTAGGTAGAGTGCTAGGCAGGAAGGGAGCGGCAGCCTACAGGGCTTTGATTAGCAGCTCCCTGTCTGCTCAGGAGCTGCTTAATTAACAACCTTTTTGGGAGGGGTAGTATCAAAAGGCTTTGGAGACATGAACATTCTATTCTCCCAGGAGCTGTTTCCATTTTCCTGGACTCAAATCGGACTCCATTTTCTCTATCAGACCCTATTTAAACTACTACCTGTCTTTAAACCTGGCTTCAGTAGCTCGGTGGAAAAGCATCCCTAGGTTCAATCCTAAATTAAAAAAAAAACCAAAAATACTAGCTTCAAATAAACTTAGAAGGCCCTCACAGTTAATAAAATAGTAGCCCTTGGGCTGTATAAGACAGGCTGTTTAGTTTGTCTTAAAGTCTTTCTAACAGATTTAAACCAACATTTAAAAATGAAAGTCAAACAGAGTGGTGCATGCTTATAATCCCAGCAATTTGGGAGGCTGAGGCAGAAGGATCACAAATACAAGGCCAGTCTTAACAATTTAGCAAGGCTCTAAGCAATTTAGCAAAATCCTGTCTCGAAATAAAAAATAAAAATAAAAGGGGGCTGGGATTGTGGTTCAGTGTTAGAGCACTTGCTAGCATGTATGAGGCACTGGGTTCGATTCTCATCAACACATATAAATAAATAAAAGAAAAAAAATAAGAAGGGCTGGGGATGTAGCTCATTACCCATGGGATTCAATCCCTAGCACCCAAAAATAAATAAATAAAAATACAAAAAGGGCTAGGAAACTAGCTCAATGGTAAAGTGCCCTGGGTTCAATACCTAGTACTAAACAAATGAAAAGGTGGAGGGGCAAGGTGGTACAGAACTGTAATTCCAGATTTGAGAGGTTGAGACAAGAGGATCACAAGTTGGAGCCTAGTCTTGGCAACTTAGAGTAACCTACCTAATATAAAAAGGGCTACAGATGTAGCTTGGTGGTAGAGCATCCCTGGATCCAATCCCTAGTGCTACAAATAATAATAAATTAAAAAAAAGAGATGTCTTGTTAAAATTCCAGATTATCTCTTTAGTGAGGCCCTAAGCAATTTATCGAGACCCTGTCTCAAAAATAAAAAATTTTAAAAAAGAACTGAGGATGTGGCTCAGTGGTAAAGCACATCTAGGTTAAATTCCTTGTACTTTCCCCCAACCCCCCCAAAAATCAGATATCTGTCTCTTAAACAGAGATCTGGATCTGGCAGAGCTGGGCAATAAGGACCTATGGCACGGAGCAAGATGTTCCCCTATTACTCAATTTTACGTCTCACCAGTTTTCTTATTTATATTGCCTAGTTATATCTGAGTTTAAGACCCTTGACCAAGCCCTCTCCATTGTAACTTGGATTTATCCTCATCCTGACCTTCAGTTGATCCCTGGTAGACCCTGCCAAGTTCTTTTCCCCACCCCAGGGTTCTAAATTTGTTATTTTCTCTGCCCAATAGAGCTCTCCTCTCCTCTTCCCTTCTTTTCCAGTTTACTTTTGGCTGGCTCCAATAGCCTTCAGGTTGGGCTTAAATGTTCCCTGCTTAAAGGAGTCTTCCCACCACTACCTTATATAAAGCAGCCTAATTTTGTTATTATTTGACACACAATTATGTTTACTTTTGGCCTTCCCTGCTATAGACTTCTGGAGCAGGGGGAGACTTCTCCAGAGAAAGAATCATATTTATCTTGAACTGGGTGATTTCCTGAGCTTTTAACCTGGTGTCTTATACAGATAGAGACTCAAACATTTACAAATGTAGTGAGAAGCCAGGCATGATGGCACATGCCTGTAATCTCAGCAGCTTGGGAGGCTGATAGAGGAGAATTGCAAGTTCAAAGCCAGCCTCAGCAATGTAGTAAAATCCTAAGCAAGTTAGCAAGACCCTGTCTCTAAATGAGAAAAAATTTAAAAGGGCTTGGGATGTGGCTCAGTGGCTAAACATCCCTTGGTTCAATCCCCAGTGCCAACAAACAAACAAACAAACAAAAATGTAGGAGAAAAGATGGTAGACACTGCTAATAATCAGAAGGGCTAGGTTCTGGTTCTAGTAATCTGTCATTTGTGCTACACTTCACTTCATCTCATTTCACCTGTAGATTGCTTCCAAATCTATTAATTTCATATTCATAGTTTAATGAAGTACTGTGGCCTCTTCTGTCATGGACAATTATATCTGATTTTTTTTTTTTTTTTTTTTGGTATTGGGGTTTGAACACAGGGAGGGGCACTGTACCATTGTACCATTGAGCCCATTCCCAGCCCTTTTTATTTTTTAAATTTTGACATAAGGTCTTGTTAAATTCCTTAAGGCCTTGCTAAATTGCTGAGGTTGGCCTCAAATTTGCAAGCCTCCTGCTTCAGTCTCCCAAATTGGATGCACCATCACAGTTGGCTATATCTGATTCTTAGAACAACTGATAAACATGGATTCTGCTTAGAGACTTATTTTCTTGAATGTATAGATGTAAACAACTGAAGTGAACTTTCAAAGGCAAAATATCAATACATACATCAGTTCAGAACTACATAATACAATCCAAATTCAAGCTCAGAACAGGAAGGAAGAACTAGAAGACTTCCTCGAAAAAGAAGGGTGTTTTTTCTTTTTCTTTTTTTTTAACATAGCTTTTTAAAAATCTTTTTATTTTTTTAATATTTATTTTTTAGTTTTTTTAGGTGGACACAATATCTTTATTTTACATTTATGTGGTACTGAGAATCGAACCCAGTGCTTCACGCATGCTAGGCGAGCGCAATACCACTCGAGCCACATCCCCAGCCCTTTTTTATCTTTTTAAAGAATTTTTTTTTTAATATTTATTTTCTAGTTCTCGGCAGACACAACATCTTTGTTTGTATGTGGTGCTGAGAATTGAACCCGGGCCACAAGCATGGCAGGCGAGCGTGCTACTGCTTGAGCCACATCCCCAGACCCTTTTTTATCTTTTTAATATTTATTTTTTAGTTGTAGTTGGACACAATATTTTTATTTTGTTTATTTATTTTTATGTGTGCTGAGGATCAAACCCAGGGCCTCGAATGTGCTAGGCGAGCACTCTACTGCTGAGCTACAACCCCAGTTCCATTTTTCTTCTATTTTTCTCACTCCCTTCTCTTCTTTTCCCTTCCATTCCCTCCCCTCCCCGCTTCCTTCCTTCCTTCCTCCCTCCCTCCCTCCCTCCCTTCCTTCCTTCCTTCCTTCTTTCTTGTACCAGAGATTGAACCTAGAGGTGCTTAACCACTGAGCCACATCCCTAGTACTTTTTGTTTGTTTGTTTTGCTTTGTTTTGAGACAGGATCTCACTAAGTTGCTTAGGGCCTCACTTAGTCTAACCTTGAATTTGCAATCCTCCTGCCTCAGTCTCTCAAGTTGCTGGGATTACAGGTGTGTGTCACTGTACCCAGTTTTGACGAAGTAGTTTTGAACCTAGTAGGAATCTGATTTTAGTGACTCACAAGTCCATGAGCACTTGTTTACAAATCCACTCGAAGCACAATAACTTTCTTCCCAATGTCTAATTATAATTGGTGAAGGAAGAAGCTCACTGGTAAAGCATCCCTGGATTTAATCCCTAGTATCAGGAAAAAAAAAAAAAAAGAGGGTGGGGAGCTAGGAGCTAGGATGTATTCAGTGGTAGAGTACTTGCACAGCATGCCCAAGGCCCTGGGTTTAATCCCCATTCCTGCAATAAAAGGAAAAAGAGCAGGGGGCTGGGTTGTGGCTCAGTGGTACAGCACTTGATTAGCGTGTGTGAGGCCCTTGGTTCAAACCTCAGCACTACATAAAATAAATAAATAAAATAAAGGTAAAAACAAAAAACAAACAACAACAACAACAACAACAACAAAACAGCAGGATGTGGAAGTGCATGCCTATAATCCCAGACTTGGGAAACTAAGACAGGAGAAATTGCAAGTTCGAGGTCAAACTGTGCATCTTAGCAAAATCCTGTCTCTACATAAAAATTAATTAAAATTTAATTTTTAAAATTAAAAATTATAGATTCTCAATACCATACCAAAAAAAAAAAAAAAAAGGTAAAGCTTGAACTTTGAGAATCTTAATGTAACAGTGATCCATCCACTTTATGCTTTGAATATGGACATGTTTTTTTCTCTCCTCCCTAATCTTGCCTCCCTAATCTCAGGAAAGGAGTCCTTCTGGATCACCTCTTTAAAAATTCTGTACCACTGATGGAGAGAATCACAGCTTCTGGGATAGGAGTCCCTTGAGTTTCTCTTATGCTAGCAAAACAATATATTTTTTTTCCTTTTTCTCAAAACTATATCCTCATTATTGGATTGGCATCATGTATAAGGACCAAGCTTTCAGTAATACTAACACACTCCCATCTGAATCTAAAAGGTTCACTGTTCTGCCCCTTCTTGTAAGGCAACCTTTGTGATTCTGTATGATTTGACTTATTATTGAGTGGAATAGACAGAAGATAAGATTCAGGAGAACCCACTCCCAAAGGTGATTGGGGCAAGACAGGGGCAGAGGATAGAAGGATTAAGATATGCTGCCTTTTTTTTTTTTTTTTTTTTGAAGAAGAAGAAGGTAGGGAATGAACACAAGGGTGTTCTACCACTGACCTACATTCACAATCATTATTTTTTATTTTGAGACAGTGTCTTACAAAAGTTGCTGAGGGCTGTCCTTGAATTTATGATCCTCCTTTGGGAGTTGCTGGGATTATAGGCATGGGCCACCATACACAGTGCCTTTTTCTTTAAATGAAGATTTCAGAAATTGTCCATTCAAAATATGGATTACTTTTATTTTCTCTTTGCTTTCCTATATGTTCTAATTTTCCCACAGAAAACACAATAAGCACTAGGTATGGTATTGTATGCACTCCAGTAATCCAAGGAACTCTGGAGGCTGAGGCAGGAGGATCACAAATTTGAGATCAGTTTCAGCAATTTAGTGAGGCTGTCTCAAAAGAAAAATAGGGCTGGGGCTGTAGCTCAGCAGTAGAACACTTGCCTAGCATGCATGAGGCACTCGGTTCGATCCTCAGCACCACAAAAAAATAAAATAAAATAATAAAGGCATTCTGTCCATCTACAATTTAAAAAAAGAAAAAAAGGTTGGGGCTGTAGCTCAGTAGTAAAGTGCCCCTAGATTCAATCCCCAATGCCAAACCAAACAAAGCAAAGCAACAACAATATAATAAGTATAGAAAAATTCACTCTAATAAGACTGCTTTCAGGGTGGTTTTGTTCCCAGAGCTTCCTGGTCTTTGAGCTCATTCAGCTCTGAGGTGAAAAATACTATAGATAAAAACTGTTTTCTTTCTCTCTGGTAGAAACAGGGCTAATTCCTAGAAATGAACTGTCAATTTTGGAATCGCCTTCTTGTCTAGGATGCCAGGGAAGCCAGAAAACCAGGAATTCCCTTAACAAGGCCTCCCAGGATCTGAGAACTTTTTATTGTGAATGGGTTTTAGGAAAAGGGGAGAAGAGTTTAATAGATTTAAAAGATTCTATTCCTTTGTCCCTATCTGTCTCTGACTTCCCCCCCAAATATTTAGAATAATCATAATGAAATGTTGGCTTGAGACTGCAGTAAAAATTGTGAAATCTTGGGCTGGGGATATAGCTCAGTTGGTAGAGTGTTTGCATTGCATGTACAAAGCCCTGGGTTTAATCCTGTTTGCCCTTCAAGACATTGATAGTACATAGCCCATTGTTGATTCTCCCTAATTATTAGAAAGTGAACTGTAGTATTCTTCCCCATTTTCTGCTGTGCTTTCTGGGATTTACAGGAATTAATCTACTGCTGTTCCAGATAGCAGCATTTGTGAGGTTTATTTTTTCTAAGCTAAATATCCTCAATTCTCTGAGTTTTTCTATCTAGTAACCCTTACCACACCACTTTCTTACTTATCCGTGTTCCTCTTGAAGCAACTACACAGAACTGAATAACAGACTTCTCAGTAGGATGACCACTGAAGATGGTGGAGAAATACTTAACCTGCCTAGTTTTGAGCAGTGTATGTATGTGTGTGTGTGTGTGTGTGTGTGTGTGTGTGTGTGTGTGTGTTATATTGAGGATTTAACCTGGAGGTGCTCTACCACTGAGCAACACCCTTAGTCCTTTTTTTGTTTTTATTTTGAGACAGGGTTTCACTAAGTTGTCCAGGCCAGCTTTGAATTTGAGATCCTTCTGCTTCAGCCTCTGGAGTTGTTAGAATTTTAGGTGTGTACCACCATGCCTGGCTATTTTGAGCACTTTTGCATACAAGGAATATCTAAGGTGACATCAGCCTGCTCTGGGTCACACCTAGTTTCATGGCATGCATTCATTTGGTCATTGTGAGCCAACAGAAGTGCCTACATGCCAGTATCATGAGACACTGAACTGAGCCAGAAGATGCTGAAGGATCTCTTCTTCATGAAGAATCATTAGAACAGAGAAGAAACCTTCCTCTCCACCTCCATTGGATGTCATTACCCACCCTCTACTCTTCCTGAGGCTCTTCATATATTTGGGTCCTGGGTTTAGTCTGAAAGGGGGAAGATAGTGGAGGGGTAGTTTTTTCTAGCTTTGAGAATTAAAAACTGGAATCTCTACCCAGGTGCAGTGGTACATACCTGTAATCCCAGTGGCTCACAAGGCTGAGATAGGAGGATCATGAGTTCAAAGCCAGCCTCAGCAATGGTGAGGTGCTAAACAACTCAGTGAGACCCTGTCTCTAAATAAAATACAAAAAAAAAAAAAAAATAGGGCTGGGGATGTGGCTCAGTGGCCCCTGAGTTCAATCCCTGGTACAAAAAGAAAAAAAATTGGAATCTCTGCCCTTGCCCAAAATTAATTCTTGAGTATCAAGCATTAATTGTATACTAAGTATTGAGCTAGATACTTTGTGATACAATGATAGGCACATGAAACATGGAGTTTATAAAATCTGGTGGAGGCAGGTGCTGTGGCTCATGCCTGTAATCCCAGCAGCTCCAGAGGCTGAGACAGGAGTATTGCGAGTTCAAAGCCAGCCTCAGCAATGGAGAGGCACTAAGCAACTCAGTGAGACCCTGTCTCTAAATAAAATACAAAATAAGATTGAGCATGCGGCTCAGTGGCCAAGGCCCTAGTAGAGAAAAAAATAAAATCTGGTAAAGGAGAAGAATACTAAATAATCACACCACCAATATGTAATTACAAAATATAAATGATATGAGAGTAAGTAGAAAGTTATATGAAATATTATGTAGTATAGAATCTGACCTAGTCTGACCTAGTCTCCAAGTCTTTAAATGAGATGACAGTTGGGTTTCCATCATGGAAGAAAGAGTATGAGTTGAGTGGACAAATGTGTTGAGGGCAGTTTTGGGCAGTTTTGGTTGGAGGAGGTATTATAGGCAAAGGAGGAATGTGTTTGATGGACCCACACAGGAATGATGTCATGAGCCTGATTCTGTCACAGTTGGACACAGTAAAATATAGCAGGCTGTCAGTTTCAGGTGGATGGGGTAAGGCGTTTATTTGATTTTTGGACCAGATGGCAGAGAAGGAGCTGGTCTTAGCAACACAACGACATCCCTATCTACACGATGATGACCACATCATCAGGTGGTTATTGACTTTGTATTGAGTTTAGATGTCACAATGTGTTCCTCCCTTTCTACATGTTGACCCTAAGGCTATGTTTTTTTATTTATCCCACCCAGGGAAAAATACTCTAGAAGGCTGAGTTCAAGAAACTCCTTGGATGTGGGGTCTCCCTTGGCTGCCTGCCTGATTGAGTGGCCTAGCACAAGGCCCAGCTGCCTCCAGTAATTGTCAGAACAAAAAAGTGACAAGCATGTGAATGCTAGGGATGCCAGGTCAGTCACTTCCTGTTTGTTGTGCATCTTTTAGGCTTAGCTCCAAGGTGACTGCAAGGACAGAGTTCACAAATGTGAATTAGGCTTTCCCGGATGGAGAATTCCTTGTTAGTGGTGCCATCTGCAGGACATTAAAGAATTTGCTATGAGTTTGGTGGGATTGAGTGGAGAAAATAGCCTTACTCAAGCATTTCAGTCTAAATCACAACCTGGGTCCCCCACATTGGGGTGGGGGACCCAGTTTCCTTTGTTTTTTTTTAGCAAACAATATTTACGGCTCCAGTCTTACAAGGCAGGACACAGAACTGTGATACCATTTCCTTTGCTCTCTACTGATTAAATCTATCACCTGTAGAATAAGGCAGGGCTCCTCCTATTTTATTTTATTTTATTTATTTATTTTTAAAGAGAGAGTGAGAGAGGAGAGAAAGAATTTTTAATATTTATTTTTTAGTTGGCGGACACAACATCTTTGTTGGTATGTGGTGCTGAGGATCAAACCTGGGCCGCACGCATGCCAGGCGCCAGGCGAGCGCACTTCCACTTGAGCCACATCCCCAGCCCTGGCTCCTCCTATTTTAAATGTTTATTTTTTAGTTTTAGATGGACACAATATCTTTATCTTATTTTTATGTGGTGCTAAGGATCAAACCCAGTGCCTCACACATGCCAAGCAAGCGTGCTACCACAGCACGCTGTTACTTGAGCCACATTCCAAGCCCCTGGGCTCCTTCTATTTTAATAGTGTCTTCAAGAAGGAGAACAGCCAGAGTGCTGGCCTATGCCTGTAATCCCAGGAACTCAGGAAGCTGAGGAAGGAGGATCACAAGTTCAAAGCTAGCCTTGGCAATTTAGTGAAATCTTGTCTAAAAATTCTAAGTAAAAAATAAAATGCCAGCCAATCCCCACAAGCAAAGGCCCAACATGTTTTCTAATATGCAGATGCTACAATGGGTGGGGGGTTGGAGAATAAAAATTCATTGAATTAGACAAAGGGGAATGAAGGGAAGGGAGGGAGGTTGGGAACAGGAAAGACAATAGAATAAATCAAACATAACTTGCCTGTGTTCATATATGAATACACAATCAGTGTAATGCCACATCATGTACAACCGCAAAAATGGGAAGTTATAATCCATATATGTATGTCAAAAAACATTCTACTATCATGTATAACTATAAAGAACAAATAAAAAAATAAATTAATAAGTAAAAAGGACTGGGATATAGCTTGTGGCCCAGTGGTTAAGTACCTCTGGATTCAATCCTTGTTACCAATAAGGAAAGGAAATGATAAATAAATTAGTGCTGGGATGTAGTTCCATGGTAAAGCACCCCTGGTTCAATCTCCAGTACCAACCAACAAAAAAAACTCACAAAACAAAATATCATCCTCCTCAGATTTATCCTTGTGCTTTTTGTATGTGAAGTAATTTTCTCCAAGGTTAAATCCTCTATTTGGATCCTTTTTTTTTTCTTAAAAGTGCTAAGTTGGGGGCTGGAGATGTGGCTCAAGCGGTAGCGCGCTCGCCTGGCATGCGTGCGGCCCAGGTTCGATCCTCAGCACCACATACAAACATGTTGTGTCCGCCAATAACTAAAAAAAATAAAAAAATATTAAAAAATTCTCTTTCAAAAAATAATTGAAAAAAAATAAAGATATTGTGTCGAACTAAAAAAACTAAATATTAAAAAAATATCATAAGCATATTTGTTTAAAAATAACAATATGAAGCTCATTGTGTGCTAGCATAAATATATTTAAAAAAAAAAAGTGCTAAGTATTGAACCCACCAACCCAGAGGCTCCCACATATTAGGCAAGCTCTCTATGGCTCAACTATATCCTTAGCCCCTCTAACAGACCTTTAGATTTAATTGAACTATAAACTTGAAAGAATGTAAACCATGCCAAGTGCTACATATTATCAGACCTTTAGATTTAATTGAACTATATGCTTGAAATAATGCAAATCATGCCAGATGTTACATAGTGTGACCCCTCATCCTACCATTTACAGTTGTTGCCATTACATCTTGTAATGCAATCCCCCCTCTCCAATGCACATGGCCTATTGTTCAATCTTTGGTTTTCTTCTCTATCCCAGGGACACCCAACCACTTAGCTACATCCCCAGTCCATTTTGAGACAGGATCTTGCAAAATTGTAGAGGGTAACCTTGAACTTTTTCCTCCAGACTTTGCTTCCTAAGTCACAGGGGTAAAATGTGCCACCATACCTCCTAGGGCTATTGTTGATTACTATAAATCCTGCAACTTTTTTTCGCATTTTTAGAGCTGAAACAGCTTATCACCCTTTTCTACTTCAAGGGTCTTTTTGAGGTTTTGTGTGTGGTAATGGTAATAGCAGCCATTAATAGGCTATTTAAAACCACATATAACTTTGACAATAACTCAATTCCTTTGGTGCTCCAGATTGAGCCCAGTCCACTATGCTTCAAGGTAGCAAAATGAACTTAGATAGGTAGTGAGGGTCTTTGACAATGTGTTGCAGTGATTCCATATTGGATGCGTTACAATAAAGCACAGGAGACAAAGCACTTTTCCTTAAAGCCTTTACTTTGAGACATGATGGAAAAATTTTACAGGTACACATGGAAAAAGACAGACATGTTCATGATTGAGTGAAGACAATCTAATCAGTAAACTTCAATGCCTGTTAGCTAATGCTGAAGCTGAAGTTCTGGGAGTATGACATGCTGCAGGGCTGAAAGGAATAGGTAATTAGTATTCCTCTCCTTCTTCCTCACCCTCTCCTTCAACAGAATCCACACCAACCTCCTCATAATCTTTCTCTAGGGCAGCCATGTCCTCACGGGCCTCAGAAAACTCTCCTTCCTCCATCCCCTCACCCACGTACCAGTGAACAAAGGCACGCTTGGCATACATCAGGTCAAACTTGTGATCCAGGCGAGCCCAGGCCTCAGCAATGGCTGTGGTGTTACTCAACATGCACACAGCACGCTGTACCTTGGCCAGGTCTCCACCAGGAACCACAGTGGGAGGCTGGTAATTAATGCCAACCTTGAAGCCAGTGGGGCACCAATCCACAAACTGGATGCTGCGCTTGGTCTTGATGGTGGCAATGGCAGCATTGACATCTTTGGGGACCACATCACCACGGTACAACAGGCAGCAAGCCATGTATTTACCATGGCGGGGGTCACATTTTACCATCTGGTTGGCTGGCTCAAAGCAAGCATTGGTGATCTCTGCTACAGAAAGCTGTTCATGGTAGGCTTTCTCAGCAGAGATGACGGGGGCATATGTGGCCAGAGGGAAGTGGATGCGGGGATAGGGCACCAGATTGGTCTGGAATTCTGTCAGGTCAACATTCAGGGCTCCATCAAATCTGAGGGAAGCAGTGATAGAAGACACAATCTGGCTAATAAGGCGGTTAAGGTTAGTGTAGGTTGGGCGCTCAATGTCAAGGTTTCTGCGACAGATGTCATAGATGGCCTCATTATCTACCATGAAGGCACAATCAGAGTGCTCCAGGGTAGTGTGGGTAGTGAGGATGGAATTATAGGGCTCAACTACAGCTGTGGAAACCTGGGGGGCTGGGTAAATGGAGAATTCCAGCTTGGACTTCTTGCCATAATCGACAGAGAGACGTTCCATCAGCAGGGAGGTGAACCCAGAACCAGTTCCCCCACCAAAGCTGTGGAAAACCAAGAAGCCCTGAAGACCTGTGCACTGGTCAGCCTGTAGGGGAAGAAAAAGGAAATAAGGAAATGTAATATTTTAATGCTAATTCAATTGCGTGCATGCACTGGGGACTGAACTCAGAACCTTGTGCAAACTAGGTAAGCACTTTATCACTGAGTTAACATCCCCCAGCCCTTTACCCTCCCCCCCACAAACATTGAGACTACAGAAGCATACCATTGCGCCTGGCCAGATTTTCTACAGAACTATTCATAATTTCTTTAAATCATGACCATATCCAGATAGCATTAAAAAATTGGCTAACAGACACACCACAAATTATTCTACAGCTAGGGACTGACTGGCAAAGAAGTCTAATTAATTAATATAGTAAGCAGCCTATTCCACTTTGCTGGAACCAAAGAACAAAGTCATTAGGTCAGTCCATTCAATTTGCTTTGGAGCCTCTCACCCCATTTAAAATACATATTCATTTAAGGTTTTTACCAGTTTACGAATTCGGTCCAAGACAAGGTCAATGATTTCCTTGCCAATGGTGTAGTGGCCTCGGGCATAGTTATTGGCAGCATCTTCCTTGCCTGTGATGAGCTGCTCAGGGTGGAAGAGCTGACGGTAAGTCCCAGTTCGAACTTCATCTGAAAAAGAAAAGGAAACCAGCACCCTCACTTAATAACCTGCACAAAACTGCTCAACTCTGGTGGGAAGGACAATGGAGAACCCAAGACATACCCAGTCAACTCACCAATGACCGTGGGTTCCAGGTCTACAAACACTGCCCTGGGTACGTGCTTGCCAGCACCCGTCTCACTGAAGAAGGTGTTGAAGGAGTCATCTCCTCCCCCAATGGTCTTGTCACTTGGCATCTGGCCATCAGGTTGGATGCCATGTTCCAGGCAGTAGAGCTCCCAGCAGGCGTTTCCAATCTGGACACCAGCCTGGCCTACGTGTATGGAGATGCACTCACGCTGTGGAAAGGACAGGGGAAGTCATGGAATTTAAAACAAATTCCTTTTTTAATTTTTTTTTTTTTTAAGTTTTGGTGCTTGGATTGAGTCCAGGATACTTTCTAACTGAGCTACACACTCAGTTTTTTTTAATTTTGAGACAGGGTCTCACCAAGTTCCTGAGGTTGTCTAGAACTTGCAATCCTGCGCCAACCTCCTAAACCGCTGCTATTACAGGTGTGCTACCAAGCCCCCACTACCACAAATTATTTTTTCAGGCACATGCCTGTAATTCTTATCAATTTAGGAAGAGACAAGAGGATCACATGTGATCCAAGCCAGCTAGGCAAATCCAGGCGACCCTGTCTTAGAACAAAAATTAAAGGTCGGGAATGTAGCTTAGTGGAAGAGTATTCTCCGGTATTGCAAAAAATGATTTGAGCTGGGGACACAGCTCAGTGATGAGCCCTGACTGGATTCAATCTCCACCATAAAATAAACAATCCAAAATGTCGTATTTTTTTTTCCCCCCGTAGTAGAGAATGATTTTTTCCCCTCCGACCCTTAAATCGAGAAGTGCTATTTTGAGACCTGTAAGAATGCTTAGACAGGTTCCTCTTAACACAGGGCAGTGAGAAATTCATCCACCACCCATTGCTCAGGCCCAGAACCCCACTTCAGTACAGTTGGCCAGATTTCCGGACTGCTCTCAGCACGGGAAGCACATGGCAGGAGTGCAAAGAAAATGTCTGGCCGCAGGGACAAGGGGTGGGGCTCTGCGGCACTAGATGAATGAGCAATTCAGGGAGCGCGCACTGCTGCGCTCAAAGGCGGGGGTGCGCAGCTGCAGATGCCCGCAATACCTGCAGGCACTGGGCTCAGCCCTGCACCTCCCCATCTGTTTCAGAGGCCCCAATGCAGATTTCCATTCTCTCCAAATTCTTCACTGCCACCACCTGCTCCCCACAGGATTTCCTAGTGCAGTGGAGACAGGTTCTCTGAAAGCTGTTAGATGTTAATTGTCTTAATAGGCTGGGGCGTAGTGTTGTACAGTGTTAAGAAAACTCCATGGGTTACAGGGGCTACGCCCTGCAGTCACGGAGCCGCAGAACCTCTGTGCGCATGCGCACATTGCAGTGGTAATTTCCCGCCGCTCTCGGGCGGGAAGGTAACGGTCGCGCCTGCGCTTTGTCTCCAGCTTCTTCCCGCCCCCGCTTTTCGCGCTCCGGAGGAAGTGAGGGCGGGGTGACTGCGCGCACCCGCCTGAGGGGTTTAGGATGGGGGAAGGGCACGCGCGGGAAAGGGTAGGGTCTTGAGACGCCGGGCCCGAGTTTAACGCTACGAGCTCCAGATACCGCGGGGCGGGTGCCTCGCCATTACCCCCAGAGCCCGAGGTGAAATCCCGTAGCCCCCTTTTATCTGGTCCCCAGCCCTTGTCCCCGGATCTCATCTACCCCCGCCTCCGCCTCGCCTTTTGCTCTCCAACGGGATGGCGTTTGTCCCAGCCTTCTCTAGCTAGAAGCCCTTCGCACCTCTCCCGCTCGTTTTCCCCCGGTTTTCCCGAACATCTCAGGGCGCCGCGGCGCGGTCCACTCACCATGGTGGCTACGAATTAGGAAGCAAAGGCAACAGGAGCAGACACCGGGTCCTGGTTACTGTCCCCGACAAGCTAAGAGTCGAGGTAAGTAACGCACTGAGGCGGGGGCGGCGCTGGAGCCTCTTAAGTAGCGGCTAGGGAGGGGCGGGCGGGCACGCGCGGCGCGGCGGCCGCAGCCCCTCCCCCTACACAGGCGTCCACTCGGCGCCGGGCCTGGCCACCGCAGAGGCGGGCTCGGCGCTCGCAGCCCCCTCCCCTCGCGGGGGCCTCTACCGCCACGCTGCGGACCCGCGTGCCAATGCTGCAGACTGCAGTGCGCCGCTTCCTGGCTGGGCAGGGCGGGTGCAGAGACCGCGAGAAACCCACCTGGGGGATGGGAGTCCTGAGAGGTCCAGTCAGTTTTAAAGATGAAATACCCTAAAATGCAGAAATTTCTGGTCCGGATAGCTCAGCTGATTATTTTCATGTTTCCAGTTTGTCAGTGAGTTTTGCCTTTTTCTTACTTCCTTTACTTCCGTCTGTACTTACCTGATAATGTGGAGGATTCAAGCTTTAGAAAACCTGGATGATTTATTTTAATGGCTTGTTCTCGAAACTAAGATACCAAATGCTCGAAACAAATATTTCAGTTATTCAAAGAATAGAACCTGAGCGTGGAAGATTGAGGCTCTTAACATGGCAGTGTAGGCCACACCTTTAGATGCAAGCCACCAACTTTATGCAACCGCTCTAGGGGCTTTTAAAAAAGATTTAAAAATATTTTAAATGGTAGCTGATTCAAAGAGGGGAAATTTATGAAGAGTGAAATTGTTTCACGCAAGGATATAAAGGGATTCCTTGTGCTATTTAGAATTTTCTAAAGAAGATTGCTTGGCATTATGTCACGATGCATAAAATGGGTTATAGTTTACTACAAGGAGGCCCAGATTATAGTGAATAGGCTAGTTCTCTCCCCTGCTCCCGGAGGCGGGGTGGGAGTGGGGGGGGATATATTCCAGGACCATAATCTGCATTACTCAGCCTTGGAAATTCATGGTGTGGTTAGAGTTAAAGGATGGCTTTAAAATTGAAACCTATTGCTGTTATTCAAAATGTCCTCCCCAAGTTAGTCTAAGAATAACAAAAAAGGTAAGCATAAGTCAGTAAAAAATTTGTAGTTCATATTCAGTTATCACCTAATTCAGATTTGGTAAAACCTTCACCCATTGTTTCAAACAAGTAGCTAATATACACTGTCAATATGTGAGTGCATTTTGTAAGGATATATATCTCCATTTCAACCTAGCATGAAAAAGAGGATATTCTTATTTTTTTTTTGACAAATATTTTTTGAAGTCCTATTAACAGGGTTTTGATTCAAAATCCAAATTTGCTTGAATTTCCCAGATTGGTTTGAAGGGACAGATTTATTGTTTTTGCTTATTCTTTTTTCCTCTTAATTACTCTTAAAAAGGAGTCTGAAAATACTTAGCTTGTGTTAACTAGAAAAATGAATTTTAGGGAACCACCCTGTTGAACTCCATTTTGCTCTGCGCTCTGGATGAAAGCCATTTGAAAGCAGACACCTCCCTCTTGGCTCTGCAGAAAATCAGAGCTTTCACTGCAGAGATTTGCTCCCAGGGGCCTATATGTCTCCCCAGATGCCTTCCTAAAATCATTAGCTTTGCTAGTCTTGTTATCTTTATATTCCTCTGTTGTGAATGAGTAAGTTCCTGAGTGTTTTTTTTTTTTTTTTTTTTTTTAAGGTCTCTAATGATACTTCAGGTTTCACAGAATAATGGAATTAAGAGACCTTTAAAAATATAATCTAGTATGGTATCTTTATGCTAGAAAAATATTGAATAGTGATAATTTATTTTGTTTCCTCTAGTACCTGAAAGGACAGATATTCCTTTTTCACCCATACTAAAACCTTCATGGATGGATTTGTTTATATTATATATGTGTATATACATTTTATCTGTATTTAACAAATATAACATGGTTATCTTTGTAACATAAACAAGTACTACCCAAAGGTGAAGCATTTTAATTGATTATATAAGTCTTTCTTTCCTTGGACTCTTTCAGAGCCTGTAAATATCTGCTTTGAGATTTTGCTGCAATGGGAAATCCTTTGTTACAATTTGAGCTGCTCCCATGTTTGCTACATAATATCATGACCATTGGCTACTGTTCTAAGCAATGAGTAACTATTTTTAATAGTACCATATTTTGGTTTTGAAACAGAAATTTACAAAGTATTTTCTTCACTATACCAGTTTTTCAAGGAAAAAAAAAACAAAAATAACAAGTAACAACTTATCAAAGCATCAACTACAAATACTTAGTCTTTATTTTTATTTATCCCAGTGTTTTAAATTTATATATGCCATTTCATATTCTACTTTTTCCATAGATAAATGATATAGGGGAAATAAAATTGGCTTTGATTGCAGATAGGACTGGATTCAGTTCTAATTTTGTTATAAATGGTTTGTCTTTAGACCCTTAATTGACTTTCTTGAACTTCATTTATGAATGAGAATTACTAACTTAAACCATTTTTTATCATATATTCAATTCTATTAGTCAGTTTTGTTCACTTCATCATCAGAATATATCTGCTGCTTGTTATCAGTCACCCTGTTATTTCACAGTTATCAGAACATCTGAAAATACTTTATTTGTACATTTATTTACTTGTTTAAAGTTTTTCCCTTTATGTAACCACTATCTTTCTTTTTAGTAACTGGATCCTCGTTGTTTTGTGAGTCAGCTTTTTGTTATTGTAATACAATACCTGAGGTAATCAACTTAGAAAAGTTTATTTAGGCACAGTTTTGGAGGTTTCAGTCCATATTATTGTTGCTTTGGGGCCTCTGGCAAGGCAGTACATCATGGTGGGACTGCTTGGCAGAAGCTGCTGCTCATGACAGCCAGAAAGAGAGAGAGGAAGAAAAGGGGTCAGGGTCCTAAAATATCCTTCAAGGACATGTCCCCACTGACCTAAACTTCTCTCTACAGTGCAACTGGTGACCTAAGCTTTCAATGTATGTTCCTTTGGGCAACATTTATGATCCAAATCATAGCAGTTACCCTTACAAAACCCACCTTTTTGCTTTCTTCCTTGGTAAGAGAACCCCCTCCATTTTTTGTGGTGCTAGGGATTGAAGAGAACCCCATTTTTAAAAAAGGGTATTCATGTTTTTAGTCCCAGAGAAGAAACTTGTTTCCCTTTTCCAGATACTTGCTTTCTCAGTCTCCTATACAATTGGACCTAGTTTTGACCAATGGAACATAAAAGGAAGTCAGCTGGAGAGTTGTGGGAATGGTTTTTCTATCTGATGAAAAGAGATTGCTCCCTTGTTGGGTTTTTTTTTTTTTTTTTAATTACCCTTTTGTTTCACTCTTCTTCCTTGCTTTCTTTTTGCCTTTGAAAATGTCCTGTGTTGGGGCTGGGGATGTGGCTCAAGCGGTAGCGCGCTCGCCTGGGCGCTCGCCTGGCATGCGTGCGGCCCGGGTTCGATCCTCAGCACCACATACCAACAAAGATGTTGTGTCCACCGAGAACTAAAAAATAAATATTAAAAATTCTCTCTCTCTCTCTCTCTCTCTCTCTCTCTCTCTCTCTCCCCCCCCCTTTAAAAAAAGAAAGAAAGAAAGAAAGAAACTAGTGTGTTGCTAGGCTAGTGGTACATGCCTGTAATCCCAGTGACTTGTGTGCTAAAGTTGGAGGCCCGCTTTGGCAACATAATGAGACCCTGCCTCAGAATAAAAAAATAAAAGACTGGGGATGTACTTCAGCCATTAAGTGCCCTTGGGTTCAATCCCCAGGAGCAAAAAAAAGAAAAAGAAAATGTCCTGTGAAGATATGATGCCTAGATCTAAGACTAATGCATAGATCCAAGACTAATGTAGTTGAGCATAGTGGTATATGCTTGTAACCCCAGTGGCTTGGGAGGCTGAAGCAGCAAGATTGCCAGCTTCAGCAATTTAGTGCTTAGGAGCAATTTAGCAATACCTTGTCTCAAAATAAAGTATAAAAAATGGGCTGGTTGCTGGGCATCATTGTGCACTCATGTAATCCCAGCAATTTGGGAGGCTGAGGCAGGAGAATCAGGAATTCAAAGCCAGCCTCAGCAATTTAGTGAGGTCCTAAGCAAGTCAGCGAGACTCTGTCTCTAAATAAAATATAAAGAAGGGCTGGGGAGATGGCTCCGTGGCCCTGGGTTCAATTCCTGGTACCAAAAAGGGACTAATGCACAGATAATCATTGAGATGCCAACCCAACTCAGTGGTCTAACATTGTGAAGTTGTTGACCCAATCTTAAAACCACCCATCTTCAGATTTATTTAGGAAACAATAAGTGTTTGTTCTTTTTTTTTTTAATTTATTTTTTAAATTGTAGTTGGACACAATACCTTTATTTATTTATTTTTATGTGGTACTTAGTATTGAACCCAGGGCCTCGCACGTGCTAGGCGAGCGCTCTACCATTGAGCCACAATCCCAGCCCCAGTGTTGGTTTTTATATTTAAGCTATTTGAGTAGGCTTCATCCCCTGTGCCTGGGACAATATTTGGCACATAGTAGTTGCTTAATATGAAATTTGTTTAATGTTGAACTTGGTCATGAGATGTGATATAAAGTAAGGAATGAAGGTTAGTGAAGGGAAAGGGAGGAACGAGATTTGATTGCAGATAGGACTGGATTCAATTCTAATCAAGAAATGAAAGATGAAGACCAGGCAGAGATACACATGAGAATTTTTTGTCAGAGCTGACAAATAAAGGCCATATCTCTATAGGAGAGAGAGGCAAAGCAGGTTTGGGTTCCGGGACTATTAAAGGGAAGGCTCAGGAATCAGAGCCACAAGAGTCCTAATGCAGGTGGTTAGGGGTTGGGTTGGTGTGAGAGAGTGGTGAGTCTTTCTCAAAAATGCCCTTGGTTGGGAAAGCAAAACTTTTTCCTTAAAATGGCGGTTGTCACTTAAGATGACCATCCAGATACTAAGCAAGGACTTTCTAGTTAGTTTGCAGGTTTTTTGTTTAAATAACTGGGTGAAGGTTAATGTGTTTTTCATTGATATTAGAATGTTAAAGGAAGAAGTAGGTGAGAAGTGAAAAAGGGACAGAATAAGCTAGCAGTTCAGCTTTTTTTTTTTTTTTTTTTGGTACTAGAGATTGAACCCAGGGGTGCTTTATCATTGAGCCACATATCCCCAGTCCTTTTTTTTTTTTTGAGATGGAATCTCACTAAGTTACTTAGGGCCTTGTTAAATTGCTGAGGCTGGCCTTGAATTTGTGATCCTCCTGCCTTGGCCTTCCAAATTGTTGAGATTACAGGCATGCCCCACCATGCCCAGATAGCATTCAGCTTTTGAACATTTTGAGTTTAAGTGTCTATGGTACATATGCCTGGAGATGTCTGTTAAGCAGACATATATGCAGATACAGAGAGAGGAGAGAGGGATAGATGAGGATGGTTATTAAACCATGGGAATGGATAAGAACACTCATGGGGAATGTATAAAGCTGGGAAAGTGGTGACCTCAGTAGAATATCTTGAAGTAAAGAACCTGGGCATCCACAGAATAATCAAATTCAAAGCAGAGCAAAGGAGCTCTGAGATTGAGTGTATATGTTTGGGTTGTTGTTGTTTGTTTTGTTTTGTTTTTTCAGTGCTGGAGATCAAACCCAGGGCCTGATGCATGGTTATAGTTAGTTTGCTTTATTGTACTACTGAGTTACATTCCCAGACCTGTTTTTTTAAAAATGGATATTTTTTAAGAGCAGTTTTAGTTTCACAGCAACATTAAAAGGACGGTACAAAGATTTCGCGTATATCCCCTATCCTCACATATGTGTTGCCTTCCTCATTATCATTATTCCCTCACCAAGAATGGTATTACAACTGATGAACCTACATTATCACAGTGTTATCACCCAAAGACCATAGCTTACATTATAATTTTCTTAGTATGTTTTATTTATTTATTTTTTTTTTAAAGAGAAAGTGAGAGAGGAGAGAGAGAGAATTTTTAATATTTATTATTTTTTAGTTCTCGGCGGACACAACATCTTTGTTGGTATGTGGTGCTGAGGATCGAACCTGGGCCCCACACACGCCAGGCAAGCGCGCTACGGCTTGAGCCACATCCCCAGCCCAGTATGTTTTATTTTATTTGTTTGTTTGTTTGTTTATTTAGTGTATATGGTACTGGGGATTGAACCCATGAGCACTTTACCACTGAGTTACATCTCTAGTCCTTTTAAAATTTATTTTAAGATAGGATCTCACTAGGTTCCCAGGATGGCCTTGAACTTGTGATTCTTCTTCCTTAGCCTTCCACTTCTCTGGGATTATAGTCATATACCACCATGCCCAGCCATTGTATTGATTTTGACAAATGTGTAATGACATGTGTATAACACAGGGTACTTTCACTGCCTCCAAATCTTGTCTTCTTCCTAACCATCCATCTCTTTTACCAAACCCCTGGCGACCACTGATTTAAAAAAAAAAAAAAAAATTGTCTCCATAGTTTTGAGTTTTCCGGAATGTTGTATAGTTGAAATCTTATAGACCTTTCAGATTGGTTCTTTTTTTTTTTTTTCAGTTGTTGGTAGACCTTTATTTATTTTTATTTATTTATATGTGGTGCTGAGAATTGAACCCAGTGCCTCACACATGCCAGGCATGTGTGCTACTGCTGAGTTCCAGCCCCAGCCCCTGGTTTCTTTCATTCAGTATACATTTAAGGGCTGAGGATGTAGCTCAGTTGGTAGAGTGCTTGCCTCACATTCACAAGGCCCTGAGTTCAATCCCCAGCACCACAAAAAAGAAAAGAAAAAAATAATTATATAAATTTAAGTTTCAATTCTATCTTTTGCCTGGTTTGATATCTCATTTCTGATTAGCTCTAAATAATATTTCATTGTCTGAATATACCATAGTTTGCTTATCTATTCACCTACATCTTGGAGGGTTATTTGGTAGCTACCAAGTAGTAGCAATTATGAATAAAGCTTCTATAAACATCTGCATTTAGAGTCTGTATGAATGTTAGTTTTCAACTCCTTTATGTAAATACCAAGGTGAATGATTGCTGAATTGTAACGTATGTTTAGTTTTATAAAATACTACTGTCAAATTGTCTTCCAAAGTGACTACCATTTTATATTACCACCAGCAATGAATGAGAGTTGCTGTGGCTTCACAGAGTTATCATGTCATCTGCTAACAAACTTTTCTTCTTCTCAATTAGTTTCTTTTCTGACTGAATTATCCAGGACTTCTAGCATACTGTGTTAAAAAGGAATATGAGGGTTGTGGCTCAGGGGTAGAGAGCTTGCTAGCATCCATGAGGCACTAGGTTCGATCCTCAGTACTACATAAAATATTGTGTCCACCTATAACTAAAAAGGAGCGTGAGCTGGGCATGGTTGTTCACATCTGTAATCCCAGAGATTCAGGGTTCAGCAATTTAGCAAGACCCTAGCAACTTAGTGAGACCTTGTCTCAAAATAAAAATGCCTGGGGATGTAGTTCAGTGGTTAAGTGCTCCTGGGTTCAATCCCAGTACTTAAAAAAAAAAAAAAAAAAAAGGAATGGTGAGAGGGGACATCCATACCTATTCCTGATCTTATCAGGAAAGCTGGTTTATCACCAATAAGTATGGTGTTAGCTGTAGAGTCTTTATAGATTTTTTTTTTTAATCAGATGGAGGAAGTTCCCTATCCTCATTTAAGGATAGGTTTTTATCATGAAAGAGTTTTATATTTATCATATGCTTTTCTACATCTATTGGTTCAAATGTGATTTTTCTTCCTCAAACTGTTTTATGTGGTAGAGTCCCCTATTCATCAAGTACTAGGGATTGAACCTAGGGATATACTACATCCTCAGTCTATTTTATTTTTATTTATTTATTTATTTATTTTGTTTTTTTGGTACCAGGGATTGAGCCAAAGAGTGCTTAACCACTAAGCCCCACCTCCAGCCCTTTTATAATTTTTTATTTTTATTTTGAGACAGGATCTCATTAGGTTGGTTACAGCCTCATTAAGTTGCTGAGGCAGGCTTCAAACCTGCAATCCTCCTGCCTGAGCTTCGCAAGCTGCTGGCACAATTACCTGCAATGGAACAGTAGGGATAAAGGAAGGCCTGACTGATTAGGTAGGAGCAGGGGCATATGTAATCCCTGAAATTTAGGAGGCTGAGGCAGAGAGGAGGATCAAAAGTTCAAAGCTAGCTTCAGCAACTTGCCTAGGCCCTAAGCAGCTTAGCAAGAACCTGTCTCAAAATAAAAAATAAAAAGGGCTGGAGATATGGCTCCATGTTTAAGTGCCCCTGGGTTCAATCCCTGTTACCAAAAACAAAACAAAAACAAAAAACAACAAAAAAGGAAAGCCTGCTTGGGGTGGGTTCAATACAGAATATAGAATGCAAGGGGAACTTCTTGAGCAGGGTGCAGTAACACATACTTGTTTTTTTTTTTTTTAAAGAGAGTGAGAGAGAGAATTTTTAATATTTATTTTTTTAGTTTTCAGCAGACACAACATCTTTGTTTGTATGTGGTGCTGAGGACCGAACCCGGGCCGCACGCATGCCAGGCGAGCGCGCTACCACTTGAGCCACATCCCCAGCCCCAGTAGCACATACTTGTAATCCCACCTACTGGAAGGCTGAGGCAGAAAGATTGTGAGTTCCAGACCAGCCTGGGCAACTTAAGGAGACCCTATCTCAAAAAAAAAAAAAAAAAAAAAAAATTTTTTTTAAAGGGCTGGGGTGGTGGGTGCTGGGGATAAAGCTCAGTTGGTAGAGTGCTTGCCTTGCATGCACAAGGCCCTGAGTTCAATCCTCAGCACCACCAAAAAAAAGGGGGGGGATACTTGGGGGATGGGAATAAGCAGCTTAGTAGAGGAGAAAGACACTAGTATTCATTGAGAGGGTCCCTCCCAAGTACTATCCACCATGCTTGATGCAGAATGACCCCCCAAAATTTCCAGTGTTTGGCTATTACAAATAAAGCTCTGATGAAACATACCAGGACAAATCTTTGTGTGGAAGAGACATCCTTATCTACTGAGTAAATATGGAGGAGGAGAATGGCTGGATCATATGGGTAGAATATGTTTAACTTTCTAATCAATTTTCAAAGGGTTTTTGAAAGTGGTTGGATCATTTTCTGTTCCCATCACCAGTGTATGAAAATTTCAGTTCTTATTTATCCTCGTCAACATTTTTATGGTCAGTCTTTTAAATTTAATTTTAGCTATTCAAATAGGTATGTAGCGGTATCTGGTGATTTTAATTCCCTTTTTTATAATGATGGTAAACATCTATTCATATGCTTATTTGGCATCCATATACTTTCTTTCATTAACTTATTATTCAATTATTTTGCCCATTTAAAAATATATCATGTTATTTGTTTTCTTTTTCTCTTTTGGTGGTGGTGGGGATTGAACCCAGGGCCTTGTACATGCAAGGCAAGCACTCTGCCAACTGAGCTATATCCCCAGCCCCATTGTTTGTTTTCTTATTATTGAGTTTTATATATTCAGGATACATTCTTCATCAAATATAGGCTTTGCAAATATTTTCTCCCAATATGTGGTTCAACTTTTTATTGTGCTTAAAGAGTCTTAAAGAGCAGAAGTTTTTAATTTTAGTAAAGTCTAATTTATCCTTTTTTCTCTTAAAAAAAAAAAAGAGGGAACTGGGGATGTTGTTTAGTGAGTGTTCCTGGGTTAAATCCCCAGTATTGGATTGGGGGAATCTCCTGAAATTTTGCTTTAAGGGATTAGAAAGTGTAATAACTGGGATAACTGGATAAGGATGTTCAATAAAGGGAGAATTAAAAAAAAAAACTTTTTTAGTTGTAGATGGACACGATACTTTTATTTCATTTATTTATTTTTATGTGATGTTAAGGATGGAATCCAGTGCCTCACACATGCTAGGCAAGCACTCTACCACTGAGCTACCACCCCAGCTGCTTTGTTTTATATGGGAGATATTTTTTATTATTATTAATTATTATTATTTTGGTACCAGAGATTGAACCTAGGGATGCTTGATCATTGATACATATTGCCAGTATTTTTTATTTTGGGAAAGAGTCTTGATAAGTTGTTTAAGTCCTCATTAAATTGCTGACGCTAGCCTTGAACTTGTGATCCTCCTGCCTCAGTCTCTCAAACCATTAGGATTACAGTACTGGGTCATCCTCAGCCCTTTTTAATTTTTATTTTTGAGACAGAGTCTCATTAAGTTGCTGAGGCTGGCCTTAATCTTGGGAGCTTCCTGAGTCTCTGGGCTTATTTAAATTAAAATGATATTGGAGAGATGACCGGGAAGTAAAGTATGAAAAATATAAAATAACTAAATTTTTAACTAACATATTGGAAAGTAAACAGATGATGTCTAAAATTGATTAGCTGAGCACGGTGGCTCACTCTTGTAATCCCAGGGACGCTGGGAGGCTGAGGCTGGAGGATTGCAAGTTCCAGGCCAATCTCAGAAATTTAGCAAGGCACTATGCAACTTAGCAAGACCCTGTCTCAAAATAAAAAACAAAAAGGAAAAGGACTGGAGAGGTAGTTCAGTGGTAAAGCACCCCTGGACTCAATGCCAGGTACTAACAAATAAGTAAAATAAAATTCATAAATCAAGAAATAGCAGCATAGGTATTATTGTTTAGAAATAAATAGGTATACCAAATGTGGTGGTGTGTGCCTCTAATCTCAGTGACTCCAGAGGCTGAGACTGAAGGATCACAAGTTTGAGGCCAGTCTCAGCAATTTAGTGAGGCTCCAAGCAATTTAGTGAGACCCTGTCTCAAAATAAAAAAAGAAAGGACTGAGGCTGGTTGCAGTGGCACATGCCTGTAATCCCAGCAGCTTGGAAGGCTGAGACAGGAGGATTATGAGTTCCTCAGCAATGGCGAGGTGCTAAGCAACTTAGTGAGACCCTGTCTCTAAATAAAACACAAAATAGGGCTGGGGATGTGGCTCAGTGGTTGAGTGCCCCTGAGTTCAATCCCTGTTACCCAATAAATAAATAAATAAACTTAAAAAAAGGGCTAAGGATGTGACTCAGTGATTAAGCACCCCTGAATTCAATCCCTGTTACCAACAAATAATAATATTTGATATTCATAAAAATTTTTGTAAATTTTTTATTGCAATATGACATAATAACCCACATACAGAAAAGGATATCTTACATATTCAGCTTCATAAATTAACCCAAAGTGAACATACTCGTATATCAAAATACTCAGATCAAAAATATTTGATTGCACCAGGTGCAGTGGTGCATACCTGTTATTCCAGCAGTTTGGGAGGCTGAGACATGAGGATCAAGAGTTTGAAGCCAGAAGCCATCCTCAGCAAAAGCAAGAAAATGCTTTGGAAGTCAAGCACAATGGCGCATGTGTAATCCCAGTGACTAGGGAGTCTGAGGCATAAGGATTGCAAGTTCGAGACAGCCTCAGCAAGTTAGTGAGGCCCTGAGTAACATAGTGAGACCCTGTCTCCAAAAAAAATTGAAAATAAATAAAGAAAGAAAATGCTTTGTATAGGGGGTTGGATGTGTGGCTCAGTTGTAGAGCCTTTGCCTAGCATGTATAAAGCCTTGAGTTTGATCCCTAGTATCACACACATCAAAGCTTTTAAAAATACTACTTACCTGAGAGGCTAAAGCAGGAGGATTGAAAGTTGAGGGCCAGCCTGGGCAATTTAAGGAGACCTGTCTCAAAATTAAAAAAAAAAAAAAAAAAATGAGGGGCTAGGGATATTTCTCAGTGATAGACACTTGCCTAGTGTGAGGCCCTGGGTTCAATTCCCATACCCCCTACCCTATACCCCCACAACAAAAGAAAGAAAAAAAGAAAATACTACTTATATTTGGACAATGCTGTCCACTTAAAATATGGTTAGTGTGACTGAGGAGTTGAATATTAAGTTTTAATTAAATTTAAGTAGCCACATGTATATAGTAGCTACTGTATTGGACTGTATACTTATAGACAACTGAGCACCTAAATCTTCTACACAGAAAATAAGAACAGAAGGCTAAATTTTCTTCAGGTTAAATTGAACTGGTAACAAGGCACTTTGAAAGAAATGAACACAAAGTACCATTAATAACTAAAAGAGGATTAAGGAGGAGATTTTAAGTAGAAACCAGCCATGATCTGAATTTATATGCACAACCTGCTTTAGAAAAAAAGATTCAAAAAATATTTTGGAAATGGAGAAAACAAATAATTTGTAAACTAGTTTCAAATGGAAATACCATATACACTAATGGTTCCTCCATGAAAGGAAAATGGGAATCTCAGTATTGAGTGGTAGGATTTGTGATAATTTTATTTACTTATTTATTTAAGTGGTACTGGGAATGTAACCCAGAGCTTCACACAGGTTAAGCACATGTTGTCTGTCTCTAAACTACACCCTCAATCCTGTAGTGATTTAAAAAATTTTATTTTAATGTATTTACAATTTATTTACTCCACATGCATTTACTCCACATGCATTATTCATAATTTGTCTATTATGAATAATGCTGTTAAGAACATTTTATGCAAGGTGTGGTTATATGTTACCTGGGATTGAACTCAGGGGCACTCAACCACTGAGCCACATCCCCAAACTATGTACCCCCAAAGAAACTCAGGCCCATTAACAGTTAATCCTCTTTTATACCCACCCCCAGTCCCTAGAAACTATTAATCTACTTTGGATTTGTCTATTCTGGACATTTCATATAAATGCAATTATATGAGTTGTGGCTTATTATGACACATTTCTTTCACTTAACATGATGTTTCAAGGTTCATTCATTTTGTAGTGTATATAAGTGTTTCATTTCTTTTTATTGCCAATAAGATGTCATTTTATAGATCTACCACATTTTCTTTATCCATTCATCAATTTGATGGACATTTGAGCTATTTTCACATTTTGGCTATTATGAATAATGCTATTAAGAACATTTTATGCAAGGTGTGGTTATGTTTTTATTCCTATTGACTGTACATCCAAGTGTAGAATTTTGGGGTCATATGTTAATTCTGTTTTCTTTTGTTTGAGGTGCCAGGGACCAAACTCAGGGTCTTTTATTTTTTTAAATTTTTTTTTCAATTGTCAATGGACCTTTTATTTATTTATTCATTTATATGTGGTGCTGAGAATTGAATCCAGTGCCTCACACATGCCTAGCAAGTGCTGTACCACTGAGTCACAATCCCAGCCCAAACTCAGGATCTTGTAGATGACTTTTATGTTTATTTTTCTTTCTTCCTTTTTTAAAAGTTTACTTTATTTATTTATTTTAGACTGAGTTTTGCTATGTTGCCCAGGCTGGTCTTGAACTCCTGGGTTAAAGTGCTCCTTCCAAACCTCAGCTTCCAGAGAGGCTGGAGTCATAGTGCACTACATCTTATCCAGCTTAACTTTGTTTTTGAGGTGGGGGGTTTGAACCTAGGGTCCAACTTAACTTTTTGAGAGTACTGTGGGTTAAAACCAGAAGTTATGTTTGCTCTACCACATGCTCTACCACAGAGCTATACTTCCAGGCCCTATGTTTAACTTTTTTTTTTTTTTTTTTTTTGGTACTGGGGGATTGAACCCAGGGACACTATTGCTGAGGTACATCCCCAGTCCTTTTTATTTTTTATTTTGAGATGGGTTCTCATAAGTTACTCAGGTTGTTCTCAAACTTGTGATCCTTCTGATTCCTGAAACTTGTGTTTTCTTCTAACGTTTTATAGTTTTAACTCTTACATTTAAATCTTTGATCCAGTTTGAGTTACATTTTGTATATGATGTGAGGTAGGTGTATATATGTTAGTTTTTTTCTGTTTTTAATATTCATTTTTTAGTTGTAGTTGGACACAATATCTTTATTTTATTTTTATGTGGTGCTGAGAATCGAACCCAGGGCCTCTCTTGTGCCAGGTGAGCTAGGCACTATGGCACATGTGGAAATAGGAACTTAAAAAGGGCTTACATCATTTTTTTTCTTTTTCTTGTTTTTCCTCTTTCTCCCGCCCCCCCCCCCCCCCCCCCCCGCCGAGTACTGGGGATTGAACCCATTCTGGGGTACTCTGCCACTGAGCTTCTTTACATGGTGACTTGTTTTTAAAAGAATGAAAACAAAGCTGCCAGGCTTCTTAAAGACTTAACCTGGATCTGGCACGGCTTTACTTCTGCCACATTCTGTTAGTTAAAGCAGTCATGAGGCTAGTTCAGATTTAAGGAGAGGGGAAATGATTTTAACTCTCCACAGAAGAAGTAGCATGTACCTACAAGGATGAAAGGGATAGTTAGTAGCTTTCTTTGGAGAAAATTTATCAAGACTGTACTCATACAGATTTTTTTTTCTTTTTTGTGGCTCTGGGTTCAATTCCCAGTGCTACACATGCCAAGCCAATGCTCTACTGCTGAGTTACATGCCTGACCATTTTTATTTTTATTTTTTTTATTTTTTATTAAACCTCTGAGGCTGGCCTTGAATTTGCAATCCTCTTGCCTCCTCAGTCTCCTGTGTGCTATCATGCCCAGTTCTCAGATTTTTCTTTTACTTTCTTCATCTTTCTTTTCTTTTCTTTTTTTTTTTTTCATGCAACTGCCAATTGAACCCAGGACTTGTGCATGCTAGCCAAGCTCTCTACCTCTGAACTACATCCCCAGCCCCATATTCACACAGAACTCTCTTTATGGATACGTTCATATAATTGAGTTTATCAACCCATGAGAACCATCTGTGACATACTTTTCTGAGCTTAGGGTTGTTTTAAAATATAAGCTAAGTGTAGTTCACCCCGGAATGCAAGTTTGGTTTCATATTCAAAACACAATGCACCACACATGGTGGTGCATGCCTGTAATCCCAGCAACTTGAGGCAGAGGCAATGCAAGTTCAAAGCCAACCTCAACAACTTAGCAAGGCCCTAAGTAACTTAGCAAGAGCTTGTCTCAAAATAAAAACTAAAAAGGGCTGGGAATATGGTTCAGTGGTTAAGTGCCCCTGGATTAAATCCCAGGGTGGTGGTGGGGAAGCCAAACAAACCACAGTGCATCTGATTCACCATGTTAAGAGACAAAAGGAGAAGACATATGTGATCATCTTATTAGATGCATGCAGAAAAAGAACTTGAAAAATCCAATATCCATTTACCAAAATAACCGTGAAATAGAAGGGAACTTCCTCAATCTGATGAAAAGCATCTGTGAAAAACTAAGAGCTAACATCATACTTAATGGTAAAGGAGATCTGCTCTCACCACTTCTAGCTATCAAGAATGAAATCCTGCTGGGGCTGGGGCTGGGGCTCAGAGGTAGAGCGCTCACCTAGCACATGTGAGACCCTGGTTTCAATCCTCAGCACCACATATAAATAAATAAATAAATAAAATAAAGGTATTGTGTCCAACTAAAAAATAAAATAAAAAAGAAAGAAATCATTATTAAGGAAAAAAAGAATGAACCCCTGCTTCAGGTACTCTAAATTCTGTAAGTCAGACGACCAAAGGCCTATTTGCAAGAATGACACTGATCAGGCTTGAAATGACTTTTTTTTTTTCCTGGAAAAAAAAGGGTACATTCCACAGTGTATGTTGAAGAATAATATAAAATGCCACCATGTGGTGTTGCAGTGTGATGCCACAGTCTATATTGAGGAATATTATAAAGCTAAGCTCTATAATTCTGTACTCTGCTGATGGGAGTAAAACTTCACATTACCAATAGAATTTGGTAACACATTAGAAAAATAACCACTGTGACCAAGTTTTTTTTATGATGAATATGTAGTGATTAGGAAATCTTTTATGTTGAAGGAGAAAAATCATGTTAATCTCCAAATATTGCTAAAAAGACACAATAAAATTCAACATCCATGCTGGTAAAAATTGTAATACATAAAATAAATGTTCTTACATTGAGATACTATATACTTTCTATATACTGAGAAAAAACTTATAGAACATAATTCTCAAAGCCAAAGATGGGCTGAGGATATAGCTCAGTTGGTAGAGTGCTTACCTTGCATGCACATAGGCTCTGGGTTCAATCCCCAGCACCCAAAAAAAAAAAAAAAAAAAAAGCCCAAAGCTACATTTCAGTTAAGAATAGGGAAAAAAGGGCTGGGGATGTGGCTCAGTGGTCAAAAAATAAATAAATAAAAATAGAGGGCTGGAGATGCAGCTTAGTGAGAGCACTTGCCTAGCATGCTGTGAGGCCCTGTATTCTAACCCCAGCACTACAAAAACAAACAAATAAATAAATATAAAATAAAATAAATTAAAAGTAGAACTATGAACAATTCTACTTCTAAATATATGCCTGAAAGAATTGAAAGCAAGCTCTGGAAGCAATATTTGCATACCCATGTTCATAGCAGTGTTATTAACAGTAGCTAAAAGTGGAAGTTATTAAAGTATCAATAGATGGATGAGTGAGTGACTAAAATGTAGTATACACATACAATGGAATATTATTTAGCTTTAAAAAGAAAATAAATTTTGCCACATGCTACAAGGACTTCAAGGACATTGTGCTAAGTGAAATAAACCAGTCATGAAAAAGTCAAGTACTATCTTTTTCTAATTATATGAGATACTTAGAATAGTCAAATTCATAGACATGGAAACCACATAGAGTGATTTCCAGGAGCCAAGGGAGTCAGAAATGTCATGATGATGAGTGACTGTAAATCTGTGACTTGGGAGGTTGAGACAGGAGAATCAAAAGTTTGAGGCCAGCTTTGGTAACTTAGTGAGACCCTGTCTCAAAATAAAAAATAAAAAGGGGGCTAGGGTTGTGGCTCAGTAGTAGAGCACTCACCTAGCACATACAAAGCACTGGATTCGATTGTCAGCACCACATAAAAATAAATAAATAGATAGATAAATGTATTGTTTCCAATTAAACTACAACTGGGGGAAAAAAAAGTCTCTGGGGATATAACTCAGTGGTAGAGCCCTATAGGGTTCAGTCCCCAGTACTGCCAAAAGAAAAGAAAAAAAGGAGAGTTATTTAATGAGTATAAGTTTTACTTTTGCAAAATTCATAGTTCTGGAGATTGGTTGCATAACAATATGAGTATACTCAACTGAACTGTACACTTAAAAATCGTTAACATAAACTGGGCACGGTGGCACATGTCTGTAATCCCAGCGGCTCTGGAGGCGGAGGCAGGAGGATCTTGAGTTCAAAAGCCAGCCTCAGCAAAAGTGAGGCACTAAGCAAATACAAAATAGGGCTGGGGATGTGGGCCAGTGCCCTGAGTTCAATCCCTGGTACCCTCCACCAAAAGAAGTTTAACATAGTAAATATTGTTATATGTGTTTTACCTCAGTGACAAGTCAAATAAAATTAATGTATATATCTGAGTGCAGTGGTGCATGTTTATAATACTAACAACTTGGGAGGCTGGTGCAGAAGGATTGTATATTCAAAACCAATCTCAAGCCAGGTGTAGTGGTGATACCTGTAATCCCAGTGTCTGAGGAGGCTGAGGCAGAAGGATCACGAGTTCAAAGCCAGCCTCAGCAAAAGCAAGGCACTAAGCAACTCAGTGAGACCCTGTCTCTAAATAAAATACAAAATAGGGCTGGGGATGTGACTCAGTGGTCAAGTGCCCCAACAAGTACCCAAACAAACCCCCCATAAAACAGCCTCAATAATTTAGCAAGACACTGTCTCAAAAAAACAAAAACAGAAATGCACGGGGATGTAATTCAAATGAAGAGTGCCCCTAGATTCAATCCCCAGAACTGCAAAAAATAAATAAATAAAATAAAATAACAAGTGTGTGTGTGTGTGTGTGTGTGTGCGCGCGCGTATATATGTATACATTATATATATATATTATGTTATACAAAAATGTTTTAATATTATGTAATTTCTTTAAAAAATGTTTTTTTGGTTGTAGATGGACATAATTTATTATTATGTGGTGCTGAGGATCAAACCCAGTGCCTCACTGGTGCTCTTCCAGTGAGCTACAACCCCAGCCCCCTAATATTATGTAATTTCTAATCAATATTTCTTTATAGATATAATTTTATGTATCTACATATTTTATATTTAGATTTAAGTATATATTTTAAGTACTTCACATACAAATAAAATTTATTTTTTGAACATTTATTTATTTTTTTTAGTTATAGGTGGACACAATATCTTTGTTTTATTTTTTAATGTGGTGCTGAGGATCGAACCCAGTGCCTCATGCATTTGAGCACAAGCACTCTTCCCCTGAGCCTCAATCTCAGCCCTGATAAAATTTATTTTAAAATATACATTAAAATTATTTTTTGCACTGTTTTATGTTGAAAGTAGTTTGCTATTACAAAAATAAAATGACCTTTAAAATCTCATTGTTGAAGTTTTGCAAACTTTTTTTTTTTTTTTAAACCAGGGATTGAACTAAGGGATGCTTAACAATCCCCAGCCATATCCTCAGCCCCTTTTTTTTTTTTTTTTTTTTTTTAAAGAGAGAGGAGAGAGAGAGAGAACCTTTTTCAACATTTATTCTTTAGTCATCGGCGGACACAACATCTCTGTTTGTATGTGGTGCTGAGGATAGAACCCGGGCCGCACGCATGCCAGGCGAGCGCGCTACCGCCTGAGCCACATCCGCAGCCCATCCCCAGCCCTTTTTTATATATTTTATTTAGAGATGGGCCTCATTAAGTTGTTGAGGCTGGGTTTGAACTTGAGATCCTCCTACCTCAACCTTCTGGGATTACAGGTGTGTGCCACTGTACCCAGCACTAATCTTTTTTCTTTAGGGTCTAATCTACTTGTAATTCCTTTCAGTACATTTTTTTTTCATCTTCAGAATTCTGATTTGAATCCCATACACACACTGCTAGGAATTGAACTGAGGGCCTCAATATGGTAGGCAAACACTATCACTGAGCTACATCCCCATCCCTTTTCGTTTTATTTTGAGACAGGGTCTTGTTAAGTTGCCCAGGCTGGCCTCAAACTTGTCATCCTTCTGCCTTGACCTCCTGAGTAGCTGGAATTACAGGTTTATGCCACCATATCCAACTTCTGATTTGAATCATTCCCCCTTATATCATTACTTAAAATTTATTTTCTTCTTTTGGAGGGGAGTACTGGGGATTGAACCCAGTACATAAGCATGCTAGGCAAGCACTCTACTACTGAGCTATAACCCCAACTCTTTATTTTCTTGACCATCTATAATATAGTAACTTTCAAGGGTGTTTTGTTGTCGTTGTTGTTTGTTTGTTTGTTTGTTTTTTGGAATTGAACTCAGATGGCTTAACACTGAGCCATACCCCCAGCCTTCTCTTATTTTTTGAGACAGGGTCTCATTAAGTTGCTTAGGGCCTCCTAAGTTGCTGAGGCTGGCTTTGAACTTGCCTTCTGCTTCAGCCTCTTTCCTCCTGCCGGTTGCTGAGATTACAGGTGTGCACCACCGTGCCTTGGTTCAAGGTTCTTATATACCAATAACATTAATTAATTACTTATTTGATTTATTCTAATATGTAACAGCTTCTAAATAAGCTCACTACAATTACTAGAACCATGTTTACTAAAAACTGTACATTTTTTTTAACTTTTCTTTTAAGATATCTCACTATGAGTCAGACACAGCAACACATGCATTGCAGCTACTTGGAAAGCTTAGGCAAAGGTATCACAAGTTTGAGGTCAACCAGGGCAATTTAGCGAGACCCTGACTGAGAATTAAGAAAGAAAAATAAAGGGTGGGGGGATGTAGCTCAGTGGTTATACGCCCTTAGTTGTCAATGTCAAGGGAAAAATAGATTAAATAGGCAACTGATTCAAAAAATCATTTTTTTTTTGGTTAAAAGTATGTATAGGGAGCAAATGAACCCCAAGGCCCCCAAATGGCAATTATGAAGATCTCCCTTGGATTTCCCTTCCAGAAAGAGGTTGCCGCTCTGCTGCCAAGAGGGCAGTTAGTTGACCTGGTAATGCCTTCAGATTGTCTTTGGCTCTTGTTTCACCTAGCCAATTGAATGAGCACATCCAAGAGCCTGGCCATCTCTACCCAGTGGGGAAATTCTCTAACAGGTGATGTTGTTCTGGAGCTCCCTATTGAGTTAGTTGAGATTCTATTCTGTTGGCTCTGCATCATAGCTGGAAGCTTTCTTTAACAGCCCTTCTTCCTCTCTCTCTCTCTCTTTTTTTTTTTTTAAAGCTGTTAGATCTGCATCACAACCTCAAGATTTCTCCTGCCCATATACATTCCTTCCTTGTATTTCACAGGTATTACCATTCCCACTCCCCATTTAAGAAATTAATTGCACCTCAAACTCTGAGTCCTGCTTCCCAGAGGATCCAACATAGATGATTCCAAGAATGATCCAACAGGGCAGGTGGTAAGATGAGTTTGGAGCTGGATCACTTTCTGCCTGGCTGATCACTAGAATAGGTGATCATTCTGAATAGGTTGTGGGGCATGAATAGACCCCTATGTAAAATGGGGTCTATAGCTAAAACTATGTGTAGTGACTAGGGAGAGTGTTCCTGTGGGGAAGACCATACTGCCATGGCTGTTGCAGTAATTTGAGTATGAAAAATTCAGGGAACAAGTTATAGGGCAATGGCATTGATTGTTTTTTACTAAATTGTAATGGCACCTACAGAAGGGAAAGGAGAAGTTGAGCATAATAACAAACAAGTGACAACTAATTGAGCACCTTATCACCTGAGTTAGATTTAAAAAAAATAAAATAGAAGGCCTGAGACCAAACTCAAGACTTAATAGTTTAAAAATATTAGCATTAAGATATTTAAAGACATTCATCACATACTCCTATATACATGTCCTAGGTTTTTCCAATCAGTGTCTTAGTTTAACAGAGCTTTCTCAACTGGGCGACTCCCCTAGCCAAGACAGTAAATGGAAATCAAACTGCATGTTGGAGATGGTGAGGATGAGATCACCCTTGAGGATTCCAAAGATGGAGAGGTTGGTCTCTACTGAAGAATATGGAAATAACAAACCCCTAGGAGAAAGGGAGAGTAATGGACTTTATCTACGACTGTTTCCTGACTGCCCAAGATCTTCCTCCAGCTATAACCAACATATTTCCTAATAAGACTCAGCCCCTCTAAACCCTATAAAACTCAGATCCTTATTAGAGCCCATTTCCATTTTCCCTCTTGAAAATGTGCCCCTCTGCTGCTTAATAAAGCATTTCTGATCTGTTGAGGTCTGCCTCCATTTCTTTTACTTTCTGTATTCTCTTTCATTTGCTTTTACCTACCATATATCCATTTAAAATTCACTAATCTAGTCCCTGTCAAAACTGGGTAAACCCTGGAGAACAACTGCAGACAACTGCCAGCTGAATCAAGCAGCTACTCTCATGGCAGCTCTTGTGCCCATGTGGCATCTTTTTAGCGAGGCATATTAGGAGGCTCCTGGAACATGGTATTCAACCATTGATTTGGTGAATGTGTACTTTTCTACTTGGTCATGAAAGATAAGAAGCCAGATGTGTTCTGTGCTTTCTGATCATCCTGTGAGCTGCTTCCCTCTGCCACACTCTCTCACCATGATATTCAGCCTCATCTGGAGCCCTGGTGAATGAAGCTGTCTGTCTGTAGACTGAAACCTCTGCAACCCTTTCTGGCCATCATGAGCTGAGCAGTTTTCCCTCATGACTCCTTTCTGCCAGGATGTTTTGCCTCTACTTGTATGCAGAGGAGTAGAGTTAACTGACCATGGATTGAGACCACTGAAACTGTGAGCCCCAAATAAAGCGTTCCTTCTTTTTTAAAACAAACAAACAAAAAAAGCCAGATGGACTTAGTTTCACCTCAGGAATGTATGAACTGGCTTTGTTTTCCTAGGAGATTTGGATCTTCTGAACATCCTGTAGAACATCACATGGATCTATCATAATGATGGCATTGTACTCACCAGGCAGCATTAAAAGGAGGTATATGGGTGGTCTTGATAATTCATTTTCATCACTGAAGTTAGGAAGAAGACAAATCCAATGATGATTCAAGGACTTGCCATTTCAATAAAGTTTTTAGGAGTCTAATGATCAGGGTGTGCAAGGACATGCCCCCCAAAGTAAGTTGAATTGCTGTTTCTTATATCCTCTTCCACAAAGAAGGAAGCAGTGCTTTGTAGGCCTCTTTGAGTTTTTTTTTTTTTTTTAAGAGAGAGTGAGAGAGAGAAAGAGAATTTTTTAATATTTATTTTTTAGTTTTCAGCGGACACAACATCTTTGTTTGTATGTGGTGCTGAGGATAGAACCCGGGCCGCACGCATGCCAGACAAGCGTGCTACTGCTTTAGCCATATCCCCAGCCCCCTCTTTGAGTTCTAGTGGCCATACATTCCACATTGAGGCTTACTGCTCCAGCCCATGTGTCCTGTGATCCAAGGCTGCCAGCTTTGAAATATATGTTCTTAATAATCAGAGGGTCGACCAGCTTTTTTCTATTTCTGAAACCAATATCCAGTTACTTTTCCAAATCATCTTACAGTCTCTAGGACAAAGACTAAGAATAAACAAACAAGTATTTAAAAATTTTTTTCTACAAAAAAATAAAAAACAAACATTAAGGCTGGGATTGCAGCTCAGTGGTAGAGTGCTTGCCTAGCATGCATGAGGCACTGGGTTCAATTCTCAGCACAGCATACAAATGATTACATAAAAAATAAAGGTACATCAACAACTAAAAAAAATATATTACACACATTAAAATGTCAAATTCTACATTAAAATACTGACAATTTTAAAGTAAAATCATTTAAAACTAAAAATACATGATAAAATTTCTCTGGCAAAGGTCATATAAAGGTCAACAACTGATTTTGAAAATATGAAAACTTAGCAGGTGCAGTGGCACACACATGTAATCCCATTGACCTAGGACACTGAGGCAGGAGGATCACAAGTTCAACACCAGCCTCAGAAATTTAGTGAGGCCCTAAGCAATTTAGCAAGACCCTGTCTCAAAATAAAATATAAAAAGACTGGGGATATAACTTGGTGGTTCAATCCCCAGTACTAAAAATATATAGAGAAAATTTATGTACTGTTTTAAAAAAACATTTTACTTAATTTTTAAAAATTATCAAAAATTAAAAAGTGCTAGATATAATTCCATTTTGTTCTGTGGAAGCAACTATAGCATAACTTTAGACCCTTAAAAAAACAACTGAATAGGGACTAGGGTTATTGCTCAGCAGTCGAGTGCTTGCCTTTTACATGTGAGGCACTAGGTTCCATCCCCAGCACCACATAAAAGTAAATAAAACAAACAGGCATGGTAGGTGGTAGAGCACACATGTAATCCCAACTGCTCAGGAGGCTGAGGCAGGACGATTACAAGTTCAAAGCCGGCCTTAGCAACTTAGGGAGGCCCTAAATAACTTACTGAGACCCTATCTCAAAAAAAAAAAAAAGCTGGGGATATGGCTTACCAAAAATAAATTAATAAAAAAATCAAAATTAGGGGCTGGGGTTGTGGCTCAGCGGTAGAGCCCTCGCCTAGCACATATCCAGAACTCCAGCTTGGCTATTCTTACATCTGTGACAGTGATTAACCAGGATGCTTTTTTCAATATCTATTTTATTATTGGTTTTTCCCACATCATAAAGTTCTATTTTATTTTTGAGCTCATACAGACCTAGGTTAATGTTTTTCTGATCAGTTTTATTTTTTGACTATGGAGTTTTTAAACATTGCAATGGAGATTTCACCTAGGTAAAGCTACAAGGCCTTTACTATTGTCTTATGTGTTGTATATTACATGTGCACACTTCTGTTTTGTGTTGTATGTCTGTATGTGCGTATGTCCATATATCATATATGAGGAACACTCATGAATAAATGGATCCGAATTTTTTTTATTATTCACGTGATTTTAATGGTTTAATTTAAATTGAGTAAACAGCTGTTGAGGATTGTTTTAATATGTGTACAAATAAGCAGGTTAACAGATCTGTTTGTTTACTTTCACCTTTCCTTTTCATTATGTTTAATAATTCTGTTCAGGATAATGTAAATTGTTCAAAAAATTGTTTTCTTAGTACCTGTTGGAATGTTACATAATTTTTTTTTTTAGCATCATTGTCAGAATTCCTATCTTCATGCCAGTGCCGGTGAAGACAAGATGAAACCAAACTACAGTTTCTTCGATAGTTATCACAACAAACTGTATAAACTGGTGCATCAATGAATAATAACTCAACAAGTAATGGTTAATTACTGAGTCGATTTATTTTGGGAGGAAATGGACATGTTGATAGATTCCTCCGCTTTGAACTGCTTACAAAACTTGCCTGGACTATGTATCACTTGTATGCATTGTGCTGTATCTGTTGATGCAGCGAATTATGGTAGTGCTTTGCTGATGTGTCACCAGTGTTGCAATTTTTCCTAAAGAGCCGTCAATTGACTTAGTGTTGTGGCATTTCTGTATCCTCCTCCCTTCTACTAGTGATGGTCTAATTTTGGGGGCAAACAGAGGTGAGGCAAAGAACCTCAGCCCCCCACCGGCACCAAGGCCAAATTTGGGGGCCAACAGAGGTGAGGCAAAGAACCTCAGCACCCCCCTGGTGCATAGCCCTATCCACAGGTATGGCTATATGCTGGACCCGTAGTCAGTGACGGGTATGATCCAATTGCAGTAGTATCAACCTAAGACAGGAGGCTAACGCCTAGAGGTCAGTTTTCCAATGATGGGTAAGAACCATATGTTGAATTGGACAAACCTAACAGGAACGGTCCCTAGCCACATTGCTTGTTGCTTAATTAAACAGAAGGGGGGAAATGCTAAGAGCCACAGCCAAGTAATATGATGCATGGCATTTTTAGTTGAAAGGTGACGCCAGCTAGCCATTGAGATGATATGATTATGTTAAGATTTGCATTCATATGGATATTGGACTCCTGCTGTTCACCTGGGCCTGCTACGGGACTCCTGGAGAGTTCCCATTGGTTGGGGAAGTACAGTAGGAGGGAATTCCAGAGGAGGAACTTCCTTTGGGGTTCCGGGATTCTTCCCGGGGTGAACGAGGCATTGGCGGCAGTTTAAAAAAAATAAAGTTTGTTCCTGCTTGAGTGGCTCGTGATTTTGGGCCTAGCCAGACTGCAGCAGGTTCGATCCTCAGCACCACATAAAAATAAATAAATAAAGATTTGTGTCCAACTTAAAAAAAAAATCGAAATTAAAAAGAGCTGAAATAGAGCATAATATTCATCCAATTTTGCCCAAAAAGGAAAACTTGAGCAGTTTTCTAGGCACTGGGAGAGGCTGGGAAACTGGGACCATCCGTCCATCCAGCACCACTATCTGTCTTTGATCTTAGAACCAAGAGATTCTTTCCTGGCCCACCCTTGAAGAGAGTCTATGCATACTATTTTCTAATTTCCAGAGAAATTTTCTGAAAGAATTTTGACGTTTAAATCCTGTGCCAATACTGAAATTCTTCCAAAGCTTATGGTACTTTGCACTTTAATTTAATAATAAAGTCGTTAATCTAATTCCAAATGAAAATACAGCTCTTCATTTGGTTACTTGATTTCTTTTTCTTTTTTCTTTCCTTTTTTTTTTTTAAGTTGTAGATAGACACATGTCTTTATTTTATTTTATTTTTTTATTTTTAATATTTATATTTTAGGGCTGAGGATGTGGCTCAAGTGGTAGCGTGCTCACCTGGCATGCGTGTGGCCCAGGTTCGATCCTCACCACCATATACAAACAAAGATGTTGTGTCCACCGAAAACTAAAAAAAAATAAATATTAAAAATATAAAAAAATATATTTATATTTTAGTTGTAGATAGACACAATACCTTTATATTTTTTAAAATTTTTATGTGGTGCTGAGGATCAAACCCAGTGCCTTACATGTGGTAGGCAAGCACTCTATCACTGAGGTACAACCCCAGCCCTGGTCACTTGATTCATAGGTAGGGTAATTTTCTTCTTTGGAAACTACATTGATTATCTAAATGGTAGTTGTATTGGAAAGGATTCTAATGCTTTTTCTGTATTCTTCCAGTTGTGAAAATGTTCTCTGCACCACTCAATTGTTTTCTTTTATTCCTTTATTCTAAGACATTTTAGGTTTTCATTCAAATATATGATTTTTTTCTGACTTCATTCAATAACTCATAACATAATCAATGAACTGGTCTCTTATCAGTTGTATTAGTTCTTTGGCAAATTGGACAACTGACATTTCAGAATTGGTTCTGATGCTATAAATTTCACTTGTTTTCTCCTTTTAAGGACAGTAAGAAATGCTTTTGGGAGAGCTACATCAGTAGCATAAAGGAAATTTTTTGGTTGAAGCCCTGATCCACGAATACAGCTTTTCCTATTTACTTGTATTATTCCCAGTAATGTCCTATGAAACACTCAGAGCTCCTTTGGATGATGATTTATAGGTGTTTGGGTGATGATTCATCAAATTCCTTATCAAGGGCTGGAATTGTGGCTTAGTGATAGTGTGCTTGCCTAACACATGTGAGGCACTGGGTTTGATCCTCAGCACCACATAAAAATAAAATAAAGATTGTGTGTTCACCTACAACTAAAAAATAAATATAAATATTTTTAAAAATTATTAAGACTATCTCTATAAACTTCATCTGTGCTGGCATAAATAAACTTCTCCATTATGGCTTCATGAGAACATTAATATATATAAACTCAAAAGCCCAGACAAACAGATCTACATGTGGTTTTTTTGCAGCAAAATGTAGCACTGTGTCTATTTTCTCTGTTCCAAAAAGTAGTTTCATAAAGTGAGAATCACAAATGTCACCCTAGTCTAGATTTTTCATCATGTTGTTTGGATAATTTTCTACTAAAGAAATTATCCCATATGATGCAGTGTTTGGTTGTTTGGTACTCTCCACCAAGTGACCATCAGGTTAGAAAGGGATGATTTAATGTGTTAATGGGCAATAAATAAGAATCAAGCCAGGCCCAATAGCACATGTCCATAATCCCAGTGGCTCAAGAAGCTAAGGCAGCCTCAGGAATTTAGCAAGACCCTAAGCAACTCAGCAAGATCCTGTCTCTCAATAAAATATTTAAAAAGAGCTGGGGATGTGTCTCGATTGTTAAGCGCCCCTGGGTTCAATCTTCGGTACCAAAAAAAAAAAAAGAATCAATACCTACATTTCCTCTTTTTTCACTAGACAATGAATTTTTTAAGGGTAGAAGAATTACCTATTTATTACTCTTGTGTTAATCCATTCAGCAATTACTGAAGACCTTCATAAAATGGGCCAGACATTCTTCCATATACTTAGCGAACAGTAGTGTATAACCTCATGGAGTTTACATTTGTAATGTGTGTGTGCACACTAGGGAGTGACAGGAGGTAAACATCTCAGGCCAGGTAGGAGAGGGGACAGTACCACAGCACTGTTGCTTTGTGAGGCAGGTGTTTTTAAGAAGTTTTAGCTTCAAAGGAATCATGTATGAAACCAGCACCTGTGGTCACCAGGGCCCACTAAACAAAACTTCTGGGCGGACCCCAGCCCTCCCAAATTATTACATTACCACTCGATATTCATCCAGAACAAGAAAATGTGTGCCAGGCATGGTGGCACAAACCTGTAATCCCAGCAGCTGGGGAAGCTGAGACAGACAGATTGCAAGTTCAAGGTCAGCCTCAACAACTTCGAAAGACCCTAAACAGCAACTTGGTGAGACTGTCTCCAAATTAAAAAAACAAAAAAAGGAAAATGGGCTGGGATTAACTCAGTGGTAAAGTGCCCCAGAGTTAAATCTCCAGATCCCCCACCCCAAACAAAAAAAAAAAGAAAATGAGGTGGAAGACAACTGGCTGTTGTTGAGAAGAAAAAGCCTTTTAGTCAGTTGGACTGGCAACAAAGGTCTATTTTTGGAGAAATTCTCAGTCCAAAACTGTTTCTAAATGTTGGTACTGATGTCTGCAACTGCACTATTAGAGCTTTGTTCTTTAGCTCATATTAAAATAAGAATATCCTTGGCAAATTAACATTCAAATATGTAATTAACACAGTAGAGTGAACAAATTTATTAAGCTTTTACAACATGATATTCAGCCAAAAGCAGGTTTAGAAAATAGATGAACATCTACGTCTAAAATAGGAGGCCCTTACTTGGAGAGAGAGGACTTCTTCTGAGAACCCCTGGGCAGAGAAAGCATATGTCATACACATATGCCAAGGAATTGAAAGGGCATGAAAAGCTTATGACTAGATATATTTGAAATATTCACTATTTATCTGTTAGTAATAAGAGATTCAGTAGCCAACAAGATGACTTTGGCTATGTATTAGCAACTTTAAATTCTAAAAAGTACTATCAGTTTAATTTTATTATACTGAAGTCAAAACTTAAAAAAATAGTATGCGATGCTATCCAATGGTAATGCCTCCCACTCCCACCCCACCTCACACATACCACAAGGGTCTTGCTAAATTGCTGAGGCTGGTCTGGAACTAGTGATCTTCCTGCTTCAGCCTCCTAATTTGCTGGGATTGCAGGGTACACCATCACACCTGACTCTCTAATGGTAATCTATAGATATACATTTTATATTTTATTTAAAAAGTTTTAAAATCCTGAGAAGGTTGGGAAAAGTTTGATCAGTGAGTACTAATCTACAGTTAGTTATAAGCAGAAAGTCTGGGGTTACTATTGCACTAGTATTGTGACTATAGATAACTATGTACTGTATATTTCAAGAAACTAGAAGAAGGATTTTGAAAGCTTTCACCATAAGAAATTGATAAATGAGAAGATAAAAGATGTGATTTAAACATTACTCAGTGTATACACATATTGAACATTACACAATAACCCATTAATATTTGCAACTTTTATTTTTGTCTATCAGTTAAAAATAAAAATTTCAGGAAGGAAAAAAGTTATAATATTCTAGAATAATTTAAAATAAAATAAAGGTACTTAATAGTATATGCATAAACCACTAGCAGGGTATCCTTTGTTCTCAATGTACTGAACACATAAAATTTTTCAGCTAGGTGCAGTGGTGCATGCCTATAAACTCAGAGGATTGGGAGGTTGAGGCAGGAGGATCACAAGTTCAAAGCCAGCCTCAGTAACTTACTGAGGCCCTAAATACTTAGTGAGACCCTGTCTCAAAATAAGAAATAGAAAGGGCTGGGAATGTAGCTCTGTGGTTTAGTCCCTCTGGGTTCTATTCCTGGTTAAAAAAAAAAAAAAAAAAAAAAAATCAGACACCCAATAGAAAACACAAGACAACTCATTTAAGACAGGGAATACTTTATTCAAAACCCATCAGAGAAATGGACAGCCTGGGTCTGTGACAAAGCATTCATGTTTTAAAGCATAGGTCAGTAATTATATATGAGAGCATACAATGCTACATACAAATTAACTGATCAGACCAAAACTTTTCAATGTTCAAATCAGAATAAGCTTCCCTGTAAAAGCAGCACCTTTGTGACATTTTAACTTTAGTATTCCTCTCCTTCTTCCTCACCCTCTCCTTCAACAGAATCCACACCAACCTCCTCATAATCTTTCTCTAGGGCAGCCATGTCCTCACGGGCCTCAGAAAACTCTCCTTCCTCCATCCCCTCACCCACGTACCAGTGAACAAAGGCACGCTTGGCATACATCAGGTCAAACTTGTGATCCAGGCGAGCCCAGGCCTCAGCAATGGCTGTGGTGTTACTCAACATGCACACAGCACGCTGTACCTTGGCCAGGTCTCCACCAGGAACCACAGTGGGAGGCTGGTAATTAATGCCAACCTTGAAGCCAGTGGGGCACCAATCCACAAACTGGATAGTACGCTTGGTCTTGATGGTGGCAATGGCAGCATTGACATCTTTGGGGACCACATCACCACGGTACAATAGGCAGCAAGCCATGTATTTACCATGGCGGGGGTCACATTTTACCATCTGGTTGGCTGGCTCAAAGCAAGCATTGGTGATCTCTGCTACAGAAAGCTGTTCATGGTAGGCTTTCTCAGCAGAGATGACGGGGGCATATGTGGCCAGAGGGAAGTGGATGCGGGGATAGGGCACCAGGTTGGTCTGGAATTCTGTCAGATCAACATTCAGGGCTCCATCAAATCTGAGGGAAGCAGTAATGGATGACACAATTTGACCTATCAGCCTATTCAGGTTAGTGTAGGTTGGGCGCTCAATGTCAAGGTTTCTGCGACAGATGTCATAGATGGCCTCATTATCTACCATGAAGGCACAATCAGAGTGCTCCAGGGTAGTGTGGGTGGTGAGGATGGAATTATAGGGCTCAACTACAGCTGTGGAAACCTGGGGGGCTGGGTAAATGGAGAACTCCAGCTTGGACTTCTTGCCATAATCGACAGAGAGACGTTCCATCAGCAGGGAGGTGAACCCAGAACCAGTTCCCCCACCAAAGCTGTGGAAAACCAAGAAGCCCTGAAGACCTGTGCACTGGTCAGCCTGTTAGAAAAGAGAAGAATAAAGAAAAGATAAATTTTTAATTTTTGTGCTATAATCATAGTAAATAAACTTTTATTTTAGATCTTATTTTGAAGAATGATTTTTATTTCTTTACCATACTAGAGATTGAATCCAGTGCCTTGCACATGCTAGGCAAGCACATCTACCACTGAGCTACTTCCCAGCCCCATTGACAAATGCTTTTTAAACAGTGTAAAGAATCTGTGGTGGTAGTTCAGTGATATAGTACTTGTTTGAAATGTATAAGGCTTTGAACTTGACCCCCAGCACCATTAAAAAAAAAAAAGAAAAGAAAAATGTAGACATTCTTAATTACTCAATATTTCTTAAATGAAAAACCTAAATATTTACAAAATGATTCTAAACAGTTCATGTTTTAATTGAATTTTTTTAAAAAGGAATAATTTATCTAACCACTACATTTGTTTTTATAATAAACAGCATTGTTTCAAATGTCTTCCTTATGATCATTAATTTACTATATTATCAAGGATAAATATACCAGTTTTCGAATTCGGTCCAAGACAAGGTCAATGATCTCCTTGCCAATGGTGTAGTGGCCTCGGGCATAGTTATTGGCAGCATCTTCCTTGCCTGTGATGAGCTGCTCAGGGTGAAAGAGCTGACGGTAGGTTCCAGTGCGAACTTCATCTGGAAAGGAAACCAGTCACTCCTCATTAATAACCTGCACAAGCCTGCTCAACTCTGGTGAGGGGATGGGAGGTAAGAAAGACAATATGTTTATGTGATCAATGGAGAACCCAGGACAGATCCATCAACTCACCAATGACCGTGGGTTCCAGGTCTACAAACACTGCCCTGGGCACATGCTTGCCAGCGCCTGTCTCACTGAAGAAGGTGTTGAAGGAGTCATCTCCTCCCCCAATGGTCTTGTCACTTGGCATCTGGCCATCAGGCTGGATGCCATGTTCCAGGCAGTAGAGCTCCCAGCAGGCATTGCCAATCTGGACACCAGCCTGGCCAACATGGATGGAGATGCACTCACGCTATGACAGAAAGAAAAATTATAAAATTAAGCTGTATTAGCATTTTGAATTTTCAGTAAATTAAAAAATTATTTCTAGTAATTTACAGGTATTTTTCAAATTTATTTGAGTCATAAGAGAAAAACGGTTAATGAAAAGCACCTGCTACAAATGCTGCAAATATGTGTGGTCTGAATAATAATGTCACCTTGGCGCAATTTAGCACATGGTGCAAGCCCATTGTTCCTACAGCTATGGTTGAATGGAAGATTTTTTATGTTAAAAAATAGTCAAAGCACAAATTTTGTAAAATGAAATAAATTGCATTCAAATAGTAATTGGAATTCATTGCTTTCTTTTCCTTTAAGTAGAGATGAAGGTTTCTTCTAAATAGGACTTAGTATATTTCAACATGGACATCTGTACTACAGCTGAGGCTAGAAGCCACACCCTATGCAGTCTGTCTGTGGAATCGGAATCCATCAACATTAGGGGGTTAGAAGAAAGACAAGGTTGGCCTCCTGCACTGCTGTACTGCTGCATTGCTGTATTTGCTGTGCCTGGTGCTGGCCTGTACTCTTTGCTACATTATTTAACAGAACAGCTCTATTTCCAGCAACTGCCCACATGATCTCATTGTGCTGCTTTGCCAGTGTTCCTCCTCTGACCCAGCCTAGGACCGTGTTCCTGAATTGAAATGAATTAATAAAGATGCACTAGAACAAAAGACAGCTGGATGAAGTATAATTCTCCTTTGCAGCAATTTTTTTCTTTTAAAAAAAAATTTCCCTGAATCTTCTCCACTGCAAAAAACTGAAAAATTATTAGTACTTTTAAGAAACAATTCCTAAGTTCACACAAGATGCTACCAAACAAAAGAAATTAAAGTCCGGTGAAAAGATAATGAAATATTTATTTAAAACAAAATAGTATTTCCATTCTGAGAATCACTACCCTCCCCTTAACATTCATATTCTATAGAAACGTTCTCTATAATCTAAAGATTATAGCCCCTAAAGGGCTACAACTTTCATTGTCTATTCACTGACTTAAGGGGGCGGGGGAGCGGGGAAGGGCGTTTCCCTTAGTCTGGACACTTGGGATACCCCGGGCTTCACAAAGTGGGCTTTCTCTCTCCTCTATATCCATGCAGCCTCTACAGTTTAGGTCTCTCGATCTCTGTCTCTCTTTCTCAGGGCGGGTCATCCTCATTGTCAAGTGAATTTTTGCTCAAGAAAAAACGTCATCTAAGTTTTAATAGTGAATTAAAATACCTTTTGAAGCCCACAGTTCCACAATGATGAAAGACTTTTATTATAATTCTTTCCTGACAGAAGAGGTTTAGTGAGGCGAACCCCGCCCAACGCCAGGGAAGCAAGAAACAAACAACTCCGCCCCTGCGCCTCCCTGACACCGGCTGCCAAGGGCTCAAACAGAAAACTAAACCTTTTATCATTATTATTATTATTATTTATTTTCCCGTTAATACATGGGTTTCTTACTAAAATGCCAACAACCCGCGAGGGATCTTTCTGTACAACTCAAGGCTCAGTTTTGTCTGTTTTCCTGCCCCCTCAATCTCCTAGCTCCACACCACTCGCCAGCCCCGTTTGGTATGTGAAGGTTTTTTTTTTCTTTCTTTCTTCCTCTTTTTTTAGACTCCTCCTCCTCCCCTCCCTGCTCTTGGGAGCAAAATGAGAAAGAAAAGGGATTCTTGGAATTAAACGAATCCTGGCTCAGAAATGCAAGGGCCCAGTACAGGACACAACCACCGCCTTTTCCGGCCCCAGACCCTTCCCGCAATGCAGATGGACTGCTTGTGGTCCCGTAGGGTTCAAAAACCCCTCGCGCCGCCTTTGCTCTTCACCATGATTCTCTAGCGTCCTGGACACTTTTCTACCCGGGTTTCAGCTCCCGCACTGCGTCGGCGGCGGGGCTTAAGTATTTAGGGTAGAACAAAGCTAAACCTCACACTGCGTAAGACTACCAGGACCCAAAGAGGTTACAAAAGAAAAGAGCTTAAGGTTTTCCAAGAATATCCCAGGGTTCTGACTCCACCCACTGGCCAAAAAGAGCCGGAAAAAACACATTCTTACCATGGTTGCTGCTTCGCGGCTGCAGAGCAGATGGCGGAGAGGAGAGGAGAGGTTGTTGCTTCTTACAGCGCGACTCTTAGGCGGTCGATGTAAGAGAACCTGCGGCGCAAAGGCGGATGCGGCTCCCTATATACAACTCAGTCACCATGGGGATGGGCCAGGGCCTTTTCCTGTTGGTCCAGACCCCTCAATCTGCCCAGAGAAGCCACGACAGGAGAGTGGTGATTGGTGCAAACGACATGGGATGAGGTAATCTCTCCCCCACCCCTTTTTCCCTAGCATCCATAGACTGTTTGCATCCTTCAGACAAAGAGACCGTGCAAAGGCAGTCAACCGAGCATCCATTATGGGGTGGGGTTGGGGAGGGGCGGAAAGGGAAGAAAGAAAACGGGTTGGATTTGAAGGTTTTTTGCTTAAACCTTAAACTACAGTTAAAATCATCTACGTATTTTCCCTACATTTGGTCACAGAATTTATGTTGAGATTAAATAATTATGGAAAATTACTGCCAGCCTTTCCTCATAGTATATTAAACTCGACTATATTTGGTTAAGATGAAAGATCTCAATTGCTTTAAAAATAAAGACTAGAAGATGGGAGTGATGGTCAAAATGACTTGGGTGAATATGATTTTTTTTTTTTTTAGAAAGGATGCAGCATAGTCATTCAAAATGGTTTCTCAAGTTCAAATAATTTATTTTCAGACCTTTGCATGCACCAAATAGCTAAAAAAAGTGAAAAATGGAAAGAATATGATAATTAGAAAATGCAAATTGTTCTAATATGCAATAATAAGAGCTAATGTATATACAGTAAATAGTTTACCAGAGATATTCCTTAACCAGAACTCTATGTAATATATTTGTGTGGTGCATTGTCCCTATAAATGAATCATCTTTCCTGATATAGAATTGGGAAAATACAAGGAGAAGGAATTCAGTTCAGAAGCTAGTACTAGTTATATTTCTGCATTACTCTCTTTTCTAGAAAATATCAAACAAAAACGTTCGAAGCACCAAATTTTAAAGAGTTATATAACATAAAGTAAAAGGAAGACTATTTTGTTATATTGTCTCCATCCACAGACCACTGTGTAACCTCAGCTGAGCTGCATTTCACTTTTATGCAGTTCCTATGTGAATTTGGTAAATAGCCTCTTCTGAGGTTGGGCTTCTGACTGTGGGAATTGTAGCTGCCTCACACCCTTGCTATTCAACTAGAGACTGCAATGGTTGCTCAATTGCCCCTTGGGACAAAAAGGCTTTGCTTTCACCCCTAGGAAATGGATTGCAGTAACATTCTTTTGCTATTTAGAAAGGCTCCATTATCAGCAAGGATGGGTTATGCAGAATAAGGCTCTGAACTGTGGACCACTTAACATCGCTGAAGAAATTTCAGAAGTAATGAGGTTTGTTTGACCACCAAAATTGAAAATTTGGATTTTGACCGACATTTTTCCTTTTGATTTTAACCAGCATTTTCAGGGTCTGCAGCACCATTTACAATGCTCTGCAGAGCCCATCCATTCCCGTTTAGTTGGCAGACAGTGCAGGGTGTGGGAGGGAGGGACTTGAGAAGACAGCTGCTGCAGGTTGTGGTGTGACAATGGCAGCCATGGATTTTTCTAGCCTACCATCCCAGCTCAGGTTTGCTTGTTCAAATTTGCTGCAATCATTTTTTCTAGAAAAAAATAAAACCCAATACACAAATTTTCTACTTCTTGGATATTACATGGGGAAAATAATCTCCATCCTCTCTAGCAAATAAAAGTATATTTCAGGAAAGAGGAAGATTAAAGATGATTTGAATACTTCTTTCTAACTTATAAATACATTTAACAAAAATAATAATTAATTGCCCTATAGAGTGTAAGCATTAACAAGCAGATCATTTAAAGTATTTCTTCACAATTTTCATAATGAAAAAATCAGACAGTACTGGACCATGGTAAAATGTAGGAATTTTTTTGGAAAGAGAAGCACAGTCTTGAATATAGTGTTCTTTATGATATAAAAGACTAAATAAGGAATATTTCATTTATTTCCCCAATAGTGAGTTCTTTATGCATTTTACAGAGGATTAAATAAGAGGAGGGTTCATGCAATTGATTCTTTGTAATTCTATCTCAGAGCCATTCTGTTCCTTATGTAAATGAGGATTTTTTTCCTCCCCTTGGAAATAAGTAACAATAAGATCTAGGTCAGAAATAGACTATTTAAGCACTGATAATCCACAAATATATAAATGGAAGATCAAAGGAAATAACCAGTTTACCCAATTTGTACTTTTTAGTCCTCATCTGATTTAATAGCATTCAAACTATGGAAAGTAAAAAAAAAAAAATTACTATTATCCTATTTTTATGACTAATTTCTTTAATTTATGTCATATACATACATGAGTATTATGTTAACAGATTCATTCTGTAGACAGTATAAACAAAATATTTTTATTGTGGAATTTTAATTATTTATTTGCATGTCTATACCTTTCTTCCATTAAAATGTAAGTCCTACTTCCTGCTAAAATGCCTTGCATACATTAGGCATTATTTATGGTTTTAGGCTTTTTTTTTTGGTATCAGGGATTGAACGGGGTCATTCAACCACTGAGTCACATCCCCAGTCCTTTTTATTTTTTATTTTGAGATAGGGTCTCATTAAGTTGCTTAGGGCCTCACTAAATTTCTGAAGCTGGCCTCAAAGTTGAGATTCTCCAGCCTCAACCACTCAAGTTGCTGGGATTACAGGCCTATACCAACATGCCCACCAATGTTTGCTGAATTAAACATTTTCATGGCTAGTAATTTAATAAAGTATTTTACTGTGTATATGTAACAAGCATTTACTGCATTTCTGTAGTGAACCCAGGGCCATCTTTACTAGTGGGAAACTCAGAGGTAGTAGCATGGTCTCTTTTTTCTTTGTTTGGTTTGTTTTGTTTTTTGGTATTGCTGTTAATTTTCAGTACTAGGGAACCCAGGGGTACTTTCTTACTGAGCTACATCCTCAGTCTTTTTTATTTTTTATTTTAAAACAGGGTCTCTCTACGTTGTCAAGGCTGGCCTCAAACTTGTGATTCTCCTGTGTCATGTTCCTGAATTATAGGCATGTGCCACCACACTAGGTGCTAGGTCTCTTTTCTTTATAATCTTCTGAACTAGGGAAATAATTAAGAATATACATTTATTAGATTTGAGAACAAGGTGTTTGTAAGTGTATGAAGAGGGACTTTGTCAGATTCATTACATGACCCCACATATCATAACTTACATAGGAAGCAAGAGACTTGCTTTACTTATTCACCTCTTATTCATCTCTAAACCCATTTCCATCTTGATGGTACTCCTACCACTCCTTGAAACCAAAATCCTCCAATGTTTGTTGCTAAATTCACTGTATACTTTTTAGTTCTTGTTAACTCATGATAACCTTTGTCACAGTCCACTAGTTTCTTTTTCTTGAGACAGTTTCTTCCCTTGACCTCAAAAACTTTCTGGGCATGCTGACATGCACCTGTAATCCTAGTCATTCCAGAGGCTGAAGCAGGAGGATAGCAAGTTCCAGGCTAGCCTCAGCAATTTAGCAAGACCCTATTCTCAAAATGAAAAATAAAGAGTCTGGGAATGTGGCTCAAGCCTTAACTCAGTCGCCTGGCACGTGCGGGGTGCTGGGTTCAATCCTCAGCACCACATAAAAATAAAATAAAGATATTGTGTCCACCGAAAACTGAAAAATAAATATTAAAAAAAATTATCTCTCTCTTTTTTTTCTCTCTCTCTCTAAAAAAAAAAAAAGAAAAAGAAAAAGGGCTGAGGATGGTCTGGGATTGTAGCTCAGTGGCAGAGCGCTCACCTAACATGTGGGAGGTGCTGGGTTTGATCCTCAGCACCACATTAAGTAAATAAATAAATAAAATACAATTACAACTAAAAAAATAAAATAAAAAGGTATAAGGATATTCAATCCCCAGCACCACAAAAGAAAACCTATGTGTGTATGCCTGTAATCCCAGCTACTCTGGAGGATGAGGCAGGAGGATCACAAGTTTGAGGCCAGCTTGGGCAATCTAGTGAGACCCTGTCTTAAAATATAAAAAGGGCTGGGGATATATAGCTCAGTAGTAGAGCCTAGCATTCACGAGGCCCTAAGTTTAATCTACTACTTCACAAAAACAAAACAAAGTCTGTGTTCTGGGTTTTCCTCCCACATTTTGTTTCTAGTCAGTCTCTGTTCGTTCTCCCTCCTTTCCCTAATCTTCAAATGTTGAAATTCTTCAAGGTTCAGACCTTTACTTCATTTTGTTGTACTGTATACATGATCTCGTCCATTCTTAGTGGCTAGCAAGCGCATCCATTCCCAAGCTCAAAATCCTTTTATATGCTATTACTTGGTATCTTTTCTTAGGTCCTGATCATATGGTAAATTCTTTGGACTTTTAAAATTATTATTTATTTACCATGCTACGGATAGGACCCAGAGTCTCATGAATGCTAAGCAAGTGCTCCATCACTGAGCTATAACCCCAGACCCTGACAAAGTATTTTGAACTTTGTTCTAAAGGAGTTTGAGCATGAATCCATAAAATGTGAAGCCTTTACATTCTAATCGAAAAGAATGAAAAATTGTGTGAAAAAAAAGCATTTTTGTAAAATTAATCTGACAGATGCATGAAGTAGGGGAAAAGGCTAGAGACAAAGAGACCATAAGGTTATTGGAATAATCGAAGCAAAAGGCCTCAGATCATCATTACTTACAGTGAAAATGGATATAAAAGGACAATAGAAAATGCTATTCAAAGGAAGTACGCTATGGTGACTGGTTGGACATGTGGCAAAGAAGTAGGAGTCAAAATTAACCCTTAAAGTTTTTAGCCTAGAACACTATAAGAATGACACGGTAAAGGTGCGGCAGATAGAAAAATGGAAGTTGAAAAGGGATTCGAGTCTGAGCAGGAAACGTGTTTGTGTATGTATTGAGAGAAGGGTGTTGAGGGCATGACAATTAAGTCTTATGTTATACCATTTGAAGTCATAGAGGGGTTAAAGCCAGAAGACTTGGAAGCCACTGAGAATCTGAAATTGGCACTGTTCAACAAAAGATCAGGACTGGAGGGTTGGAAATGTGTATTTGGAGTTTAAATGACAATTGCATTGTTCTAATTAATGCTGGTGATATGTTATAAAAAACAGATTTTTTCCAAATGTAATCCAGAATTTCAGTTTATGCCACTGAATGGGAAAGAGATAGATTCAGGTAATATTTAGGATGTTGATTTACCAGATTTAGGAACAAATTTAATTAAAAATTTTATTTATTAAAAATTTTAATAGGGCTGGGGATGTGGCTCAAGTGGTAGCGTGATTGCCTGGCATGCGAGCGGCCCGGGTTCGATCCTCAGCACCACATACAAACAAGATGTTGTGTCTGCCGAAAACTAAAATAAATAAATAAATATTTTAAAAAAAAATTTAACAAATATTAAAAATGTTTATTAAAAATAGAATATAAAATATGTATTAAAAATAGAGGCTGGGTAAAGTTCAGTGGTAGGGTACATGCTTAACATGCTCATAGCCTTGGGTTCAAACTCTAGCACCAAAATAATGACAATGATGATAATAAAAACAGTAAAGGACTGCAAAAAAAGAAGTGTCAGAAAAGGAAATGAAGGAGGAGGAAAAGCAGCAGATGCTGATATTACAGAAACAAAGGCGAATGTCAACAAAGAGGGCTGTGGCGGGGAGTGTATTTCAGCATCAGAATGTGTGCTTAGCATGTTCAAGGTCAATCCCCAGCAAGAGGTGAATATTTCTGAATACTGCAGATTTCATACTGGATTGGATACTCCAAATTCCAATGCCAAAATACTTATTTTTAAATAAGGACAGAAGAGTGTTCATTAGATTTAGCAACAAGGAAATCAGTAAAGGAAATAGCAAGGACTTGTCATGAAAGATATAAAAAATGTATACTGTCTCATAGTTGTTCAAGACCCAAAGATGGAAACTGTTATTACAATACAGTATGTTGAGGCAGCAGTTGTGGTTCAGTGGTAGAGCCTTGCCTGGCATGTGTGAGGCCCTGAGTTCGATCCCCAGCACCATATATAAATAAATAAATAAAATAAGAAAGATCCATTGACAATTAAAAAATATTTTTTAAAAATACAGTATGTTGAATGTAGTAAGATAGAGATCAGAGCAGGATCAACCAAACACAAAGACAGGCTGGTTGCCTGGTTTTTGAAATGCTGTGGATTTACATTTCCCAACTTCATTCCACTGTGGTGCCCACTGTCTCATCATCGCCTCTGCGTCCTTTGTGAAATGACCATATGTGTTCATCTCACACCCACTTCCTGATGCATGTTTAAGTACCCCTTAAAATTCTCTAACAAAATATATCTCAAACTCTAAATTAAACAAGGGAATGAACATGATTATTCTAACACAATGAATTTACATTTACCTTCAATTCAGGGTCCAGTAACCATAAATGTGTTGAGTGAACTGGCTTTCACTATGTGTGCCCTTAAAAGACTCTCTACTGAATTCACCTTGGCCAAATTCCAATGCTAAAAATCTAGAATTCAGAATTTTATTTCAATCTTAGCGTGTTTTTTTTTTTTTTTAAATATTTATTTTCTTTTTAGTTCTCGGTGGACACAACATCTTTGTTTTTATGTGGTGCTGGGGATCGAACCCGGGCCGCACGCATGCCAGGCGAGCGCGCTACCGCTTGAGCCACACCCCAGCCCCAATCTTAGCGTGTTTTGTTTTGTTTTGTTTTATCCCTCAAACCCTGGTCAACACAATAAAATATTACTATTTTTTTTTTCATTTTAGGATTATTAGCCAGGCATGATGGCTCACATCTGTAATCCCAGCAGCTCAGGAGGCCAAGACAGGAGGACTGAGAGTTCAAAGTCAACCTCAGCAATAGCTAAGCAACTCAGTGAGACTCTGCTTCTAAATAAAATACAAAATAGGGCTGGGGGCTGTGGCTGTGGCTCAGAGGTAGCACACTTGCCTGGTATGTGTAAGGCACTGGGTTCGATTCTCAGCACCACATATAAATAAATAAAATAAAGGTCTATCAACAACATATATATATATATATATATATATATATATATATATATATAAAATAAAAATAGGGCTGGGGATGTTGCTCAGTGGTCGAGTGCCCCAGAGTTCAATCCTTGGTACCTCTCCACAAAAAAGAATTATCTATAGTCATTCTGGTTACTGAGCTTTATCTATTTAGGGAAGGATTTTTCTTTTCTTTTTTTTTTATTGGTTGTTCAAAACATTACAAAGCTCTTGACATATCATATTTCATACATTAGATTCAAGTGGGTTATGAACTCCCATTTTTACCCCGTATACAGATTGCAGAATCACTTCGGTTACATAATGCCATATTAGTAACTGTTGTATTCTGCTAGGGAAGGATTTTTATGTGTATAACAGAAATAAATATTAGTGAGGGGCTAGGGTTGTGGCTCAATGATGGAACACTTGCCTAACATCTTCAGCACCACATTAAAAAAATAAATAAATAATAAAGCTACTGTGTTCAAATAAAATATTTTTTAAAAAATAAATAGTAAATAAATTTCTATTTGAGAAATAAGACAAAAAATTAAATAACACAATATATAACTGTACTCTGTAGTATAAAAATGTACCTCCCAGATTGTAATATAATGCTTTGAAGTCACTCATGAATGTTTAGTCATTTACTGTACTACTCTTTTTAACAAAACATTTATGAGCTAAAATACACATTTTAATTTATAATGTTGTTCTGGTACATTGGGATAGTGATTTACCCAAGCTTACTGATGAAATCTGACATTGAGAAAGTGAACAAAACTTAAACAGGCTCAAAGACATTCTGAGAAGAGAACGAAAAGGAAATGGCGAAGATAATAATATCAGTTTTAATGAAACAGTTTATAATATGGTTACATTTCATTGACCCAAATTACACACACTTACAAGAATGCACATTGAACCACCTCTGTCCAGGCCCTTTCCTTTCCTGAAGCAGATGGAAATTAGGTGGCAGATTTGGAAGGTTGCCATGGTGCACTGGCTACAGAGATTTAATAGTAATCAAAAGAAGCTCCAGAGTCCCCTCCCCCAACCATCCAAATGTAGGTTTCTTTCTTTTCTTTCAAATCCTTGTCTTAATTAATTCCATCTTGTAGATAAACCTGGGTGAGATTGACTTACCAGTGAATAAAAAAAACATTTAATGTTTGCAAAAGTGTTTATTGATGCATTAGGCTTGACTTAAAACAATATATAGCTAAACACATAAAAAGCCAGAATTCATTTTTTAAATGTTTTATACAAAAATCCTCCATATTCAAGATTTATATTTGATACTGGTTTTAATCCCTGGATGACTTGTAGACATCTCAAGTTAAATAAATCTAAAGAGAATTAGGGTCACCCCCCCCATTACTCTCCTCAGCATTTTATATTTATATTTTCTATTCTCAGTATCAGTTTGTTATCATCATCTTGCTGGTCTATTATAAGTATTTTATGTATGTTAATTCATATTGTTAATTCCATTGGTCATTAAATTCTGCCATTTATTTTTCAGAATTATCTTAATAAGCATTTGCAGAATGAAAAAATTAGAAATCTAAAGCTTGACCATTTTTTTAGCCAAAGGACCTAATGCAAGGGGAAGATGTAGCAGAATATTTAGTACTCAGTCTTTGAGGTTTATCTTTAAGCATTACATGTATTAATCTAAGTTCAAAATGGAAGATACCCCTCTGAAACATGTTGGAATGATTCTGTAGGTCAGTATATACTAGCTAAAGTAATTGTAGTAATAGTTAAAAATACAGATTTCTAGCTGGGGAACAGTGGCACCCATCTGTAATCCAAGTTACTTCAGAGACTGAGACAGAGAATTTTTTCAACCCAGGAGTTCAAGACCAGCCTGGGTAACATAGAGAGATCACTGTCTCAAAAAACAAATAAATAAATAGGGTTAGGAATGTAGCAAAATGGTAGAGTGCTTTGCTAGCATGTGTGAAACCTTGCAGAAGAAAAAGGCTGCAGGTTTTTCCTTTCTTCCCTTCACCTGTTTATATGCACAACAATTTGTTATTCTTTTTTTTTTTTTTTTTGGTAGTACTGGAGATTGAACTGATGCAGATTTATCCTCAACTCTTTTAGTTAATATATTTATTTTTAAAATTTGAAACAGGGTCTCAATAAATTGTCCAGGCTGTCCTGAAGCTCATGATCCTCCTGCCTCAGCTTCCTGAATAGGTGAAATTACAGGCCTGTGCCACTGTGCCTGGCTATAGTCTGTTATTCTAGTATACAGTTTATTTTTTTTTTTTTTTTTTTTTTTTTAGAATTAAACCCAGTCAGTGCCTCATGCATGCTAGACAAGCATGCTACCACTTGAGCCACATCCCCAGCCCATAATCTGTTTTTTTTTTATTTTTATTTTTTTTAAAGAGAGAGACAGGGAATTTTAATATTTATTTTTTGGCGGACACAACATCTTTGTATGTGGTGGTGAGGATTGAACCCGGGCCGCACGCATGCCAGGCGAGCGTGCTACCGCTTGAGCCACATCCCCAGCCCCTAGTATACAGTTTATAAGAGCTATGGGGTTTACTCAAGATAACACGGCCTGAAATAAGTCCCCTCTTTTGTAGGATTGTCTCTGGATATAGTAAATTTTAATAAATAAATCCACTCTTAATCTTTTAAAAATGATTTCAGTGTTTTTAGATGTGTAAGAGAGATTACACCCTCCCCCTCATGTTACTAAGCAACCTATCATTCAGTTGCTAGGAGACAGACTAGCAAGGTGGGGGGTACTTTGGTTTCCAGTTATCTCCTTCACAGTTATATCCTAGAGACTTTTACAGCTTTAAAGAAGAGAAAAAAATGTTAATAGTATATAGAAAGGATAGAGAGCCAGAGGCTTGGAATAAGGGAATAAAATAAGGAAAATAGCAAGGTATTTGAAAAGAGTATGTGAGTTTGGCAGGGAAAAAGCTATTATGCAATTTCCTGAATGAGTCACAGAAAAACCTTAAATTGCTAGTGCTGAATTTCATATTCTGGATGCTTCTATCTTTTCTAAAAACAAATCAAATTGGAGAGGAAGATCCTTCAGCATTCACAAATATATCCAGAAGTGTAGAGATCAATAGTAACTCCAATAGAAGATGGCAATTACAAACAAGGCACACATTTAAAATTCAGAAGACAGATATACAACACTATTTTCTTCCATTTTCTCCTTAAAATAGGAAAAAAGTAGCAGTTCTGAGGGAAGTTAGAATGTAAGTATTCAAATTTAGAAGCAAGATGGTCATATAAGCTATCTTCTATGCTGTACCTGTAGAATTTTGGGATATCTTACATAAAAAACCCGGTGCCAGGTTTTGTTGTGTGCATGTGAAAGGCTGAGTCTTTGTGTCTTTGTGTGTCTGTGGTATTTACTACTTCTAGCAACCAGGAAACTCCCCAGTGATTGTTGCTAGGTCCTCATAGACCTATTTGCCTGAAACCTTAAGTTAGTGCCAGAAACACCAGAGATAAAAATCGTTGCAAAAAATCCCACTCCTGGGGCCTGGGGTTGTGGCTCAGTGGTAGAATGCTAACCTAATATGCATGAGACACTGAGTTTGATCCTTAGCACCACATAAAAACAAAATAATATGTCCACCTAAAACTGAAAAAAATACATAAATTAAAAAATATTTTTTAAAAATCCCACTCCTGTTATCCCCACTGGTTTTACAGCAAACAGTCCATTTTGTGCTCAGTTGAAAATGAGTGTAAAATGGAAGCTTCACACAAAGAATTTATCCTCAGCTTATTTGTGAACTTCAGTTCTCCAGTGTAAAACACTGAGAGGATATCAGGGAATAGTTTAATTGAAATAGGAAAATAAGATGTATATTCTGGTGTCTCCAGCTTTAAGTAAATGTATAATAAAGAATCTGAGAGGCTGGGGTTATAGCTCAGGGGTAGAGCACTTGCCTAGCATGGGTGAGGCACTGGGTTCGATCCTCAGCACCATATAAAAAGTAAATAAATAAAATAAAGTTATAAAAAAATTTTTTTAAAAAAGAATCTGAGCCTGGCATGGTGGTGCACACCTAAAATCCCAGTGACTCGGGAGACTGAGTTAGGAGGATCATCAGTTTGAGGCCAATCTGGGCAACTTAGTGAGATCCTGCATCAATTTTTTTTTTTTTTTTTTTTTTTTTTGCTGCATAAAATTTTTAAAAAATTAAAAGGGCTGGGGATGTAACGCAGTGGATTCAATCCCCAGTATGGAGGAAGGCAGGGGGAGGGGGAGAATCTAAAGCCAAGAGCACAAATAGGAAAGATTTTATCAGACTTAGGTGACTTCCAGTTCAAGCAGTGTGGTCCTCAACATTTGCTGACACCTTGAGATCACCTTAAATGTACACTAAGACAATGGTACAACTGATGGTACTATTTCCATAATAGGATTCCCGAAGATACTAGTTAAAGATCCATATCATCGTCCTCCTCAGAAATGACTGACATTATCTTTCAAAATTAGACATCTTGGCTCTTAGATTAACTCCACAAATCAATACAACCCACTTACTCAAGCCATCCTGTACAAACACAGACTTATGTTCTTGCATGTCTCCTTCCCAGAAATAGATGGTTACAACTCTGAACTTGGAAACAATTACAAATCTGAACTCAGATTTAGAAAAGATTAATATTGAGATGACATAAACATATACTTATGTCTGGCACCTAGACTCTAAAAGAAAGTCTGATTGTTTTGAGTATTATGAATACCTAATGAAGTTTAAGTACTTAAGATTTATTATCTAATTTAATTCTCAAAATAATTCTAGGAGATAGGTACAGTTGTATTCACTATTTTCCTCAGTTGAGGAAACAGGTTCAGAGAAGTTAAATAATATGCCCAAAGTCTCTTACAACTAATAGATGGCAAAGCAAACATTTAAACCTGCTTCTGTCTGGCTTCAGTTTTTAACTCTCAACAATTATTCTGTTTTGTTTAAGGAAGAATGTTTTCAATATGAAAATATATTGTGTAGTACAATATTGTATCAAGGTGAAGAGCACAGGCTGTGGAATCCCTCTATTGCTTTATAGGATGGGATGGTGCCAAAATGTCTGCTTAGTCTAAGGTTGGCCTTCCAAAGGACCCTACCAGGACAATCCTTTACAGTCTAAAAATTCTACCTCCCTGGATTTCCTCAAATCTAGGTTATTTAATCTGGAATAACACCCTGTGGGATCTATAGATGGATGGCTCCTACTGGGCTCAGAAATCCTAGTTCATAACGCCTGTTTATCCCAGTGGCTCAGGAGGCTAAGACAGGAGGATTGCGAGTTCAAAGCCAGCCTCAGCAAAAGAGAGGCACTAAACAACTCGGTGAAACCCTGTCTCTATACAAAATACAAAATAGGGCTAGGGATGTGGCTCAGTGGTCAAGTACCCCGAGTTTAATCCCATGTACCCTGCCCCCTCCAAAAAAAAGGAATCCTAGTTTAGTCAACCTGATAGGTTTGGGGTTTTTTTTTTAGACAATTATTTGCCCCTAGAGTCACCCTGCATTCATCTCCTCTCCTCTTCTCCTTTCTTTATTGAATAAGAACAAGAGATCATTTGGGGGAACGAGCGACCATGTGGTCTAAATTATAATTTAGAAAGAATATTTTTAAAAAAGATTAGTCTGAAGGACTACAGTGTTTTACATTAACCAGAGCTTAGTTCAGTGTCTGAGAGCCACACTGAATCAAAATCTTCATTTTAGAATAAAATCCTTGCATTTCCTTTGCATGATTAAAAAGTTCATTTAGTTGATATATTTAGAACAAAGACTGATTTAATTTTTTAATTTTCTGGAAGTACTGGAGATTGAACCAAGGACCTTGTACACTGAGCTATATCTCCAACCCTTTTTATTTTTATATTTTGTGACAAGATCTCATTACATTGCCCAGTTTGGCCTTGAACTTATGATCCTCCTGCCTCTGCCTCCTTCCTGAGTAGTTGATATATATATATAATTTTTAAAAAAACTTTTCTTCTTGGGGCTGGGACTGGGGCTAGTGGTAGCACACTTGCCTGGCATGTGTGAGACACTAGGTTCAATTCTCAGCACCATTGTATAAATAAAAAATAAAACAAATAAGGGTCTATCGAAAACTAAAAAAATTTAAATTAAAAAAAAATACTTTTTGGGCCATGGTTGTGGCTCAGTGGTAGAGCGCTTGCCTAGCATGCATGAGACACTGGGTTCAATTCTCAGCACCACATATAAATAAATAAATAAATAAAATAAAGGTCCATTAAAATCTAATGAAAATATTTTTTAAAAATACTTTTCTTCTTACATGCACACTGGGCAGAAAACAGGAAATAGTCACATACAGGTGATTAATGCTAGAGCTTGATTGTAAGTGATACATATATATATGTGTGTGTATATATATATATATATATATATATATACACATATACATATACACACATATGTGTGTATATATACATATATATTTACTTGAAGATGGACACAGTATATTTATTTTATTTTTTTATGATGTGCTGAGGATTGAAGCCAGTACCTTATGTGTAACAGACAAGCACTCTACCACAGAGTGACAATCCCTGCCCTGATTGTGTTTTTGAGAACCAACCTTATGTACCTATTCCCAATTCTGTGTTCAGTGACATCACATTGGTGTCTTGAATTTGACCATGATGGAAATTTGCACCATGGAAATTCATAAATGCTACAAATCAAGCCTCTGTTCCCCTCTCTTTCTCATTGCTACTTGTTAATCACTTGTTAGAAAATCACTAGGAGAGGGGTTCTTAAAAAATGGTATGTTGTGGCTGGGGCTGTAGCTCAGTGGTAAAGTGCTTGCCTCTTATGTGTGGGGCACTGGGTTCGATCCTCAGCACCACACAAAAATAAATAAAGATAGTGTATGTTCATCTACAACTAAATAAATATATTTTTAAAAAAGTGTGTCAACAGTATAACTTCAGTGAAAAGTCATCTATCTTTGTGACACTTGGCATCATATTGCTGGACTTTGTATATCATATAAATGAAGGAAGTCATTTGCTTAGTGATGTGTGCTAATACAAGTATTATTAAGCAAGGAAGTAAGCATAAACCTTCAAGCACCAGCCTTAATAAAAATTGTGTTCACCATTTAACACAGAACAAGCTGTAATATGATACAGGTCTTCTCAGAAGGTTTTCTATATCTGGGAGTGTCTTACTAGAGAAGATGCAATGTAGGTTGCAGGGTGTTTTAGTCAGTTTTTCCTCCACTGAGACCAATAGGCCTGACAAGAACAATGTTAAAGGAGGAAAAAATTATTTGGTGCTCATGGTTTCAGAGGTCTCAGTCCACAGTCAGCTCCATTGCTCTGAGCCTGAGGTGAGACCAAACATCATGGCAAAAGAGTGTGTTGGAGGAAAGCAGGTCAGGTCATGGCCACTAGGAAGCAGAGAGTGAGTGATCTCCTCTCACCAGAGACAAAATATATATACCCAAAATGCATACCCAGTGCTCCTACTCCTCCAGCCACTCCCTACCTGCCCACAGTTACCATCCAGTTAATCCATCAAGTATATTAATTAACTCATCAGGTTAAGACTCATAATTCAACATTTCACCTCTAAACTTTCTTGCATTTTCTCATACATGACCTTTTGGGGAATACCTCATGCCTAAATCATAACACAGGGACAGCACATGTTTCTCATTAAAGTATCTATGGGTAGCATTTGGATTCTGGGATATCAGCTAAAGAATCTTTATTAACAATTGGCTTTGTCTCTGCATATGAGAAGTCTTATGATTTGACTTCAAATGGTAATTATTTGAAAAATGATATTTAAAAATTCTGACTCCTATAGCTAAATGATTTGAAGATATCTATGAAAATAGTTAACATTGGGGCTGGGGCTAGGGCTCAGTGGTAGAGCACTTGCTTGCATGTGCAAGGCCCCGGGTTCGATCCTCAGCACCTCATAACAATGAATAAATAAATAAATAAAAAGTTATAAAAAAAAAGGAAAAGTAAAATGTCTGTTAAAAGAAAGAAAATAGTTAACATTTCTTAAGTTATTACTATATGTCAGTCTCTGTTCTAAGCATTTTAATTGTATTAACTCATTTATTCTTCACTACAACTCTTAGAATTATATATCAAGATGTACATTTAGTTAGCGTCCAGTGATTTTTTTAAAAAAAAGAAAATATAGTACCACTAATTCAGTGTTTTCCAAATGCTTTTGACTGGTAATGTTGACTAGTATAGTGCCTTATTTTTTACAAAGAGTTTCACATCTATTACCTTATTTAATCTATACAACTATGTGGAATAGATATTGTCACATAAGACAGAAACCCACAAAAGTTCTTGATTTGAATATATTTAAACTTAGAATTCATACTCTTTCCACTATTTCAGAGATATTTTCAGCAATAATCTATAATCATTTAATGAAATTTACTACTAATATTTCCTAACATGGAATATGGAATGGAAAGCAACAGAGATGAAAGATGAGTTAATGCTTAAAAAGAAATGGGATCAGGCGCTCCTTTTAATCCCAGTGGTTTGGGAGACTGAGGCAAGAAGACCGAAAGTTCAAAGCCAGCCTCGGAAATTTACTGAGGCTCTAAGCAATTTAGCAGAGACCTGTCTCTAAATAAAAAATTATAAAAGGGCTGGGGATGTGACTCAGTGGTTAAGCACCCCTGAGTTCAATCCTTGGTACCAAATAGTAATAATAATTATAATAATAATAACAACAACGATGATGACGGGGGTGTGCCTTCAGTGGTACAGGGCTTCTGAGTTCAATCCCCAGTGTCATAAAATAAATCAATAAGTAAATAATTAGGGAAATTTAAACATAGACCAAAAAATTGTTGTTAATTTATTAGATGTGATAATGATATAGATGTTATGTAAAAAAAAGTTCATGATTATTAACAATAAATACTGAAGTATGTAGGCTGCACTGTGATGCAAAGGGTACATACCTGTAATTTTGGCTACTAGGAAAGCTAAGGCAGAAGAATCCCAAGTTTGAGAGCAGCTTGGGCAATTTAGCAAGACTTACCTCAAAATAAAAATAAAAAGGGCTGGGGATGTAGCTCAGTGGTAGATCCCTCCTGGGTGCAATCCCCAATACATACATATATATGTACATAAAATTGAAGCATATAGTGCTGAAATAACATAAAATATGATTTGAAATAATAAAAAGAGAGACAAGCTGGGCCTGGTAGCACATGCCTGTAATCCCAGTGGCCCAGGGGGGCAAGGCAAGAGGACCACAAGTTCAAAATCAGCCTTAGCAACTTATCAAGGTCCTGAAGCAAGACCCTTTCTCTAAATAAAATATTAAAAAGGGCTGGGGTTATTGCTCAGTGATTAAGCACCACTGGATTTAATCCCTGTTAGAGAAAGAGAGAAAGAGAGAGAGAGATATGAATCAATGTTGCAATTTTTGGTAATTGGTGAATCTAGATGATGAGTATATGAAGGTTAACTGTATTATTTTACTTTTGAGGGTTTCTGAATATCTGCATAAAAATTTTTGAAAACCAAGTTACAGAAGACATATAACGAGCCTCCATTTTTCCACAATTCAAAGCTAGCATTATAGACACCTTGATTCACTGTCCATATCTCTTTTTACTCAGGGACTTGCTGCCTGGCTGCTGAAGTGCTTCTGGCAAATGCTTTCAGCTGTCAGCCCCTTCAGAGACTGCCTAAGCTGCAAAGAACTGCATTGGGCAAGCAATGACCAAGTTCAGTCACTGATTTATGTGGTTGTATGAAGGCCTATCTATCTTGGCCCAACTTGACACAACTCTGAAGGACCACTGTTGCTTCAGATTCCCTGTGGGGTCAGCTAAAGTAGTTGTTGGGCCTGCGTCACATAACTTTCCCTCTGCCTATGTTCTGTGTCCTTTTCCTTCTTCCCCGAGATATTGATCCTAAGGATACGCCTTAATAAATACTGTATATGCTAAACTCCATTTTACTGTCTGCTTTCCTGAGAACCTTATTTTTTATTCATTTTTTTCTTTTTTTAATCAAAATATTGAGAATCCTATTTGTGACAATCTTATGGTTTGAATTGTTTCCTTTAAAATTCATATGTTGAAATCCTTACCCTCAATAGCTCAAATGTGACTTTATCTGGAGACAGAATTTTTACAGAAGGAATCAAGTTAAAATGAAGTCATTGAAGTGAATACTAATTCAATATGAAAGGTGTCCTTATAAAAAGGGGAAAACAAACTGGGCATGGTGGTGCCTTGCTGTAATCCCAGCTACTGGAAAGACCGAGACAAGAGGACCACAAATTTGAAACCAGCCTAGGCAATTTAGTAAGACCCTGACTCAAAAATAAAAAGGGCTAGGGATATAACAGTAATGGAATACTCCTGGGTGCCATCCCCAGTACACATCTGTTCACAGAAATCTCCTATGTTGCTGGAAGGCCTGTAATCCTAATGACTCAGGAAGATGAGGCAGGAAGATCACAAGTTCAGGGCTAGCCTCAGTAATATAGCAAGGCACTAAACAACTTAGTAAGAGCCTACTTTTTTAAAAAAATATTTATATTCGTTGTTGATGAATTTTAATTTATTTGTATGTGGTGCCGAGAACTGAACCCAGTATGTCACATATGCTAGGCAAGCACCCCACCACTGAGCCACAACCCCAGCCCAGTGAGAGCCTACTTTAAATAAAAGAAAAAAGATTAGGAATGTGGCTCAGTGGCTAAGTGTCCTTAGGTTCTATCCCTGATGCTAAATAAATAAATAGCCATCTATAAGCTAAGGACAGGGGCCTGGAACATATTCTTCCCTCATTGCCCTTAGAAGGAACCAGCCCTGCTGACACTGTGATTTCAGACTTCTAGTTTCCAGAACTGTGAGACAATACATTTCCATTATTCAGAGCACTTGGTTGTACTTTGTTATGGCAACCCTAACCAACTTATATAGATAATAAATCAAAACTATTAAAAAAGCAAGGAAGAAGGGGATGAAAGGAAGAGAGGGAGAGAGGTAAAAAGTACTGGTGATACTGGCCAAATTATATTGTTATATTGTGTGTATATATAAACATGTAATAATAAACCCCATCATTACATACAACTATAATTCACCAGTAAAAAAATATGGAAAGCTGAGTGCTGTGGCACACACTTGTAATCCCAGTGGCTAGGGAGGCTGAGGCAAGAAGATCACAAGTTCGAAGCTAGTCTCAACAATTTAGCAAGCCCTAAGCAACTCAGCAAGACCCTGTTTCTAAATAAAATATTAAAAAAGGGATGGGGATGTGGCTCAGTGGTTAAGTACCTCTGGGTTCAATTCCCCGTACCTCCCCCAAATAAATAAATAAATAAATAAATAAATAAATAAATAAATAAATAAATAAATGGAAAAGAAAAACAGTAATAAATACATTCATCTGTGGGGGAGACAGGGATGCCACAGAGGAGGAAGCAAGGGAACACCATGAGCTTACAGTGTTCTAGTTATTGAGATGGTAGTGGGCTCATGGATATTGGTTCTCTTTTGAAAGTTTTTATTACTTCTGTCATTATGTTTATTTAAAAAAATTTTTCATTATGTGCAAAATTCACTTGCAGAATTTAGTACCATAGACAAATAAAATACAAACACTGGAGTCTATTTTCCTTTATAGGGATCAAAGTTAAGTGGAAGACTTTATTTGGTAATGATCACTTCTGGTCTTTCTGGATCTCTTTCATGGCCAGTAGCATGTGAGAAGGAAAGATTTCTGCTTCAATTTTTAATGCCTCAGGAAAGATGTTGCTCATAGGAACTCAGTGATGAATCAGCAGAAATGACTCATTTATGCAGTTTTAAGGATGAATTCAGCAAATTCTTTCATTCCAGCATTGACTGCAGCAGAGAGCAATGGGCTTGACCTCATTCAACAGCTTGCTGGAAAATACGATTTAATGTTTACCTCAGAACAGTAATATGTGGCCTGATGTTTCAAGAAGGTTTTGGATGAGAGGTGTTAAGGAAATCCAGCCTGTTTGGACTGCAACTGAGGGCAACTATTTTCTTTGACTAAACAGGAACTCTATTTTGCTCTTTCTTTAGTGCCAGCCTGGTGCCTGGCATTCCCCCAAAGGACAACAGTCTGGCCTTCTCACCTTTGGGGAATAGTTATTAGAGTTCCTGAAGCTATGGCCCCTGTGTGATGTTGCCTCAGAGGAGGGTGCGCCTTCCCTGGTGCTCAGAAAATGAGTCCTTCTGTCCTCAACTAATGCTCTCTGTATACAAGAGGATTACTTAGGGCTGGGCAGCTTCAAAAAGGCAATTAGCATAAAGTGGGGAAGCAGTCAGCTTCAGAACCTGGCAACTGAAGGGACTGTAACTCAAATTACACATCCAAACATTGGGAGTAGGGAACAATGAAAAGGGACAATTCTTTAGTGGAAATTAAAAAATCATTTTCCTAAAGCATCTGTCATATTTCTTTTTCAACTCAAGGTGAAAGACATGGGTGAAGCTCTTCTCAGAAAACAGGTGGGATGGAGGAGAATTATTTATAACTTACTGGAAGCACAAAGAGAAGCTTTTATTGTTGATAGCTAGGCTGGGTAGGTGCCAGGAGACACGTCCCAGGAGGAGCTGTGCTGCCAAGCACTGACACACAAAGAGAGCTGACCTAATCCTTTTTTACCCAGACTGCTTGCTCAGAAGTTATATTAGAGGACCACATGGAGAGACTCAGTGTGGTTTAGGACAATTAGGAAGACTTTAGAGCAATCCTAATTTTAAGGAACCATTTGAAGGAAAATAAGAAAGCAATATATATATTCATCAACTTTGTATGGAATGACTGTTCAGCTCGGGTAGAGAAACTTCCTTGAGGCAGCTCCACATGGCCAGACATTCAGCATCGCCATCTTCCCTGTTCCTTTGAAACTACATATTTATTTGTTTGTTCTTTTTTTTTTTTTTTTTTTTTTTTTGGTACTAGGGATTGAACACAGGGATGCTTACCAATGAGCTACATCCCCAACTCTTTTATTTTGAGATGGGATCTCGCTAAGTTGCTGAGGCTGGCCTGGAACTTGAACTCATCCTGCCTCAGCCTCCCAAGTTGCTAAGACTGCAGTTGTATGCTACTACACCTGGATGAAATTACAAATTTAAATTCAAATTTTCAGCAAATACCTTCTAGACACCTTTAGATTAAAAAAAAAAAAAAAAAAAGAAGGGCTGGGGATGTGGCTCAAGCGGTAGCGCGCTCGCCTGGCATGTGTGCGGCCCGGGTTCGATCCTCAGCACCACATACCAACAAAGATGTTGTGTCTGCCGAGAACTAAAAAATAAATATTAAAAAAAATTCTCTCTCTCTCTCTCTCTCTCTCTCCTCTCTCACTCTCTCTTTAAAAAAAAAAATGAAGAGCACATCCCTGTAACCAATATATTTAGATTTAGGAATATTTTTTCTTTATTTTATTTTCTTTATTTATTTTTTGCAGTACTGGCTTATTTTTCACATTCTGAACTGAAAGTCAGAGGGAGAGAGGAACAGGATGTGCATGCTGGGAAGAAGAGGAGGAAATGAGATTAATTGGTTTTTGAGGGAAATTGTAATCTAAAACCCAGAATAATACATGAATTATATCCCACCCATTCAATGACTAAGACCCCTCACCCATCACTTTAAGAGATTTTGGAGAGGGCTGGAGCTGGGGCTCAGGAGTAGCGCACTTGCCTGGCATGTGTGAGACACTAGGTTCGATTCTCAGCTCCACATATTAATAAATAAAATAAAAGTCTGTCAACAACTAAAAAAACCTTTTTTTAAAGAGGTTTTGAATAAAGGGAACCCAAAAGGAGGTGCCATTGTGATTCACTATGAGTCCTTGTCTAGGATTTTTACATCCTAAAACAATAAGTCAATCCCATTTTTAAAGCAAATTTTATTTTTAAACTTTCATTTAGAAAATATGATGTTTACATATAACAGAAGAAGAACAATCCCATAAAATTTCTTTCAAAACAACTCATATTCTACAGTCTTTTTTTAAAAAAAATATTTATTTATCTCTCTGTTTTCTATTTATTTATTTATATGTGGTCTGAGGATTGAACCCATGTGCAAGGCAAGCGCCCCAGCCCACATACTACAGTCTTTCATTATTTATTTATTTAGGTGCTGGTATTGAACCCAGAGGCAATTAACCACTGAGCCATTTGCCCAGCCTTTTTTTGAATTTTATTTAGAGACAGGGTTTCTGTGAGTTGCTTAGGTTCTCACTAAGTTGCTGAGGCTGGCTTTGAACTCATGATCCTCCTGCCTCAGCCACCCAAGCTGCTGGGACTATAGGCATGCGCTACCATGCCCTGATACAGTCCTTATGAATCCTACGTGTGTATCATGGCTATCTAGGTAGTATCAGCTGCTGTAGTCTCATATTCCTACCCCACAACAATAATATGTCTTCTTCATAATAACTTGAGTCCCATCGACTTCATCTGGATACAGTCTTGGAACCACATGGTTCTCAAAACTGTGTTTCCAAAACAAGCTGGTTGATGACATTTAGAGCAATGCAGGGAGGGACCTTCATCTAATTGGTATAATATAAAATATAATAATAGTTTGTGCATAGAGCTCAACCTTGGGTCTTTAATTACCTTCTTCTCACCTTTATTATAGTCTCTCACTCTTACTAGACACACTGTCGCCTCAACTACAGATAGATCAGTATGGTGATTTATGTTTGTTTCTTTGAGAAACATGTAAAAAACAGAGAGCTGGGGCTGGGGTTGTAGTTCAGTGGTAGAGTGCTTGCCTAGCACATGTGAGGCCCAGGGTTTGATTCTTAGCACCACATAAAGATAAATAAAGGTATTGAATCCATCTACAACTACAAAAAACGTATTAAAAACAAAAAACAAAAAAACCGGAGAGCTATACAAATGAGGACTTTTCCATATGGATTTTTAGCAGATCCCTGGTACCTAGCATCTACAGTACTCTAGGCATCTCAGTTCTCTTTCTCTGTCTAGTGAGCATTCCTGGTGTCCTTATTATGTGAGAGAAATAATACTCTTGATTACTCACCTGAACTCAAGAACAAAGATGAAAACATGGGGGCAATGCTGAGATGCTCCTCAAATTTGGGAAGTCAAATTTTCTTTATAAACATTTAAAAATAATTACTATTTGTACAAATATACACTTTTTGCTTCAACCCAAAAGTGTCTGATTCTCTCAGGCACCTAAAAACAATGTATATGCAACCTAGTAAATCAGGAAAAAATAAATTTCAGGAATCTACTCAATGTTGATGAACATTGTGGTGAATAATAATATTAGTTAATATTTACTGAATCCTTACAATGTGCCAGATGTCTGCTAAGCACTGTACAGCCACTTCTATGAAATAGATACTTTTTTTATATCTCCATTTTAAATATTGTAAACTAGGACATAGAGAGGTTAAGCCCTTTACCTAATGCCACATGGTAAGTATGAAAGCCAGGATTTGAGCATAGTGTAATTTCAGAATTTACAATCTAAAGTATAAATTATGGTTCCTACCCTGAATAAATGTATAATCTAGTTGGGAGAAACATGACTTATCCACATTAAAACAACAGTAAATTATGTAAGATGAGCATATATAATTAAGTGCAAAATTGAATGCTCTCAGCTACAAATGCTTCAGGAATACAGAGAACACAGGCAAACATGGATTGTGCAAGCAGGATTTTATAGAAGAATAAATCTTGAAGCTGAACCTTGAATGATCCCTGAGATGTGCAGGGGGAAAGGATTGTACACTGCAGGGGGGTGGCAAAAGTGCTAGAAGCAAGAGTGAACAAAACCTGAGCCCGAGCCCGGACAAGGAAATAGCCAACCTAATCATAGCTAAGAAGAGCTAATGGAACTGGCTAGACCAGCTTTTAAAGCAAGGCTGAGTTTAGGCTTAGTGCATTAGCAAGGAGAGAGTCATTAAAGGTCCTGGGTCAATAAAACAATATTATGAAAGGAATGTCTAAAGAATGTTTCTGAGCTGGGCGTGGTGGTGCATGCTTGTAATCTCAATGACTCGGGAGGCTGAGGCAAGAAGATCACAAGTTCAAGGCCATTGTTAGCAATTTAGCAAGACCTAAAACAATTTAGTGAAAACTGTCTCAAAAAATAGAAAAGTCTGTGGATGTGGCTCAGTGGTTAAGCACTCCTGGGTTCAATCCCCAGTACCAAAAAAAAGATGTATCTGACAGGATACAGAGAATTTGTTTTATTAAAAATGGAGATATCATCAAACTTGGAAATACATATGTGAAATTAAATTGCTATCAATTCTCATCTTGAATTCATTGTTTGATAATTATTCTTTTTCTTCTTCTCCTTCTACTTTTCCTCCTCTTTCTTTGTCTTCTTTTTCCAATAGTGAAGATAGAATCCAGAGTTTGCCAGAATTAGGCAAGAGTTCTACCAGTGAGTCACATACCCCAGCCCTGTTTGATCTTTATGATTTGTTTTTACATTTATTGCACATTAACAAGTTTTGCCAAATCTGCTTCCTTGATATTTTTTTCCAAATTATCCATTTCTTTACATTTCCCTTTGCCATTAATTTAGGTCAGACTTCATCCTAAGGGTGAGGGAAGGCCAGAGAAGCCTTCTTGAAAGAATTCTGAATATTATCAAGGGTTAGCCAAGTATGAAGGTACGAGGTGAGAGGGGAAATGGAAGTGACAATATGGGAAAAGGGAGGAGGACAGACAACATCATGGGCAGAAAAGAGTAAAAACCAAACAAAATAATGAGTGTGGAATTTAGGATAAACCTTGGATGCTATGATAAGGAAAATTAAAAGTGGCATTATCTTAGTGAAAGGAGTCACTTCTGGGTGTTGAGGACCCAAAGACTCCAGGCTAGAAGGGTCATGAACCTTGTTTTGTTGTGTCAAATCATTTGATCAAAATGTACCTTATGGGGCTGGGGATGTGGCTCAATGTTAGAGAAACTGTGAAAAATGAAATTAGTGAAATTTTTATGTATTTATTTATTTATTTGCAGTACTGGGAACTGAACTCAAGGGCACTTTAACACTAAGTTACATCCCCAGTCCTATTTATTTACTTATTTTTTTTTTAATATTTATTTTTCAGTTTTTGGTGGACACAACATCTTTGTATGTGGTGCTGAGGATCGAACCCAGCGCCCCGCGCATGTCAGGCGAGCACGCTACTGCTTGAGCCACATCCCCAGCCCTATTTATTTACTTATATTTTGAGACAGAATCTCATTAAATTGCTGAGGTCCTCACTAAATTGCTCATGCTGGCCTCAAATTTGCAATCCTCCTGCCTCAGCCTTCCAAGTTGCGGGGATTACAGGCCATACACCACTACACTGGCTCAACATTTTTGTTTTGTTTTTTTGGAGACAAGGTCTCCCTACATTGCTTAAGCTGGTCTTTAACTTGCATCCTCCTACCTCACCCTCCCAAATAGCTGGGATGACAGTTTTGTGTCACCATATGCTATGCAACTGTGAAAATTTTAAATTAGCTTGCAAAATCTAGTAGAAGTTAGTGCTATATTTTTAAATAGCTCTATTGAGATAAAATTCATATAGCACATAGCTCATATTTTGAAAATATGCAATTTAATGTTTTTATTATATACACAAACTTGTGCAACAATCAATAATTAATTTTAGAACATTTTCACCACCCCAAGAAGAAACCCCTCACCCACTTCCACCCCTCCTCCCAGATCCTGGAAATCACGAATATGTTCTGGACACATCATATCAATGGAATCATACATATTGTTTTGGTGACTGACATAAAGTCTAGATTCTTCAACTCCATTATTTGATTATTAAATGATATGGCCAAACTATACATTTGGGGGGCGTACTGGGGATTGAACTCAGGAGCATTTGACCACTGAGCCACTCCCCAGACCTATTTTGTATTTTATTTAGAGACAGGGTCTCACTGAGTTGCTTAGCACCTTGATTTTGCTGAGGCTGCCTTTGAACTGGCGATCCTCCTGCTTCAGCCTCCTGAGCCACTGGGATTACAGGTGTGAGCCAACATGCTTGGCCAAACTATATATTTTTTAATAATAGTAAATATTTGGAAAACAGTCAGCGAGGCTGAAAGCAGTATAAATAATAATAAATATATATTAAAAGAATAAATACTCTGATTTGGACTAGTGGGTACATATCTGTAATCCCAGTGGCTCAGGAGGCTAAGGCAGGAGGATCTCAAGTTCAAAGCCAGCCTCAACAAAAGCAAGGCACTAGGCAACTCAGTGAGACCCTGTCTCTAAATAAAATACAAAATAGGGCTGGGGATGTGGCTCAGTGGTTGAGTGCCCAGGAGTTCAGTCCCTGGTAACTGCCCCTACAACAAAAAATATATATTGAACTCAGGAGCACTTGACCACTGAATCAAGAAGTTTAAGTTCTGATCTTAATTCTGCTTTTAACTAAGTGTGTGATCTTGAGCAAGCCACCAATCTTTCTGGACCACAGATTTCCATCTATAAAATAAAGGATTAGAACAGTAATTCTTAGGCTTTAATTTTAGCAAAAACTCCTGTGAAGTTTCTGAAAAAATACTGTTAATCAATCCAAATTCAGAAACTGCAAATGTAAAAAGAACTTTATTTCAGGAATGGCAATTTAGGAAACACAGATCCAGATAGCTCCAAACAGTATTTTGAAGAAGGTAGAGAAGATGATAGCTTATATGAGCAAACGAGGTACAAAGCAGTAAAAATTATTTTGGGGGAAAACCAGTTGGAGTTGAGAATGGGGCTGTGTGTCAGCAACTATGTGACTGATACAAGATAAAGAAAAGAATGTATATACTAAGTTAAAATCTTCATAAAACAAGACTGATAAACTGTTTATATGCATCCTGAGTCTCTGTTCCAGATACCTGCAGTCAAAGGGTAAAAGTACCAAAGTTCACTTTTCTAGGCAGCAGTTTGAATCAGGCATAATTCTTGTTTCCCTAAAGGCCTCCCCCTCTATTATGAAAAGCTCTTTCTTTTTTTAGGGGAGGCAGGACAGGGGATTGAACCCTGGGGCACTTAACCACTGAGCCATATTCCTAGCCCTTTTTGAAATATTTTATTTGGAGACAGGGGTCTCACTAAATTGCTTTGGGCCTTGCTAAATTGCTCAGGGCCTCGATAAATTACTGAGACTGACTTTGAACTCCTCCTGCCTCAGCCTCCTGAGTTGCTGGGATTTCAGGCGTGCACCACTGTACCTGGCCAAAACTCTCTCAATGTTGCTTCATCATGATTTTTCCTTTTATCTTATAGTACCTCCCTGGGTGTTCACCCCAGAGATATTTGAAAGAGCTCCTAAGGTGAATTCGTTGTTTAGCAAAAGTTAGGAATTTCAGGGCTTAGATGTTCTTTAGGTTTCCTTCTAAAGTTGTCATCATATGAAGTGAATTTACTTACCCGTGTTTACTCACTTTCTTTCTCTCTTTGTTTTTTTTTTTTTTTTTGGTACTAGAAATTGAACCAGGACCTCTAGTTAATTAATCAAGTATTCACCACTGAATACCTCCCCAGCCCTTTTTATTTTATTTTGAGACAGGCCGTTCTCAAACTTGGGATTCTCCTGCCTTAGTCTTCAAATAGCTAGAATTATAGGCAGGTACTACCAAGCCTAGAGTAGCAATGTATTTTGCCTAGAGCTTTGCCTGTGGCTTTTGATCAAGCCCCTCTGTCTGTGGTCAGCAATTTTATCAAATAAGTGGACTTTATGATGATATTCTGGACATAGCAATTGCTAGTGGCAGTGGTCCTCTGCCTTACTTATCATAATAATGATGAAAAATAACTTGTCTTCTATAATGCTTTCTGCTTTACGGAGAAGAATACAGAAGAAAATAACATTATGAATAAATAGTGTAAATGTGGTATATTGCTAAGCACTGAAACCTCTGAATGTGTTTGTGTGTGTGTGACAGAGAGAGAGGGAGGGAGGAAGGGGGAGAGAGAGAGAGAGAGAGAGAAATTAAATGCTTGACATTTTTTAGCCTGCTTCCCCATGAACAGCTGGTTAAATTCCTAACTTGTGAGACTGAGACTGCTTGGCTGGGAGTGGTTGAATTTCATATAGCAGAAAAACGTTTTCTGTAAGCTTTAAACAAGATGGGAAGAGACACAGAACATTTTTTAGGAGAGTCTTCCACGTTTACATGGAAAATGTAGACCTTTTTTTTAATCCTTAGTGTCGATTACAAATAATCCATTGTTCTATATACCCCCATTCTCGTTGCCAAACACCTTAAAACAGGGAAGAAGGAGCAAAAAAATGAGAAGCCCAAGCTGTACTTCTGAAAAACTAGGGGAAAAAAAGCTCACATGTGTAAATGAACTAACACTTACTGTTACCAAATACACAGTGTCCAATTTAGCAGGGAGAGCTGCTTGCTTCTTTTAGTTACTAAATGAATCTTAAGTGCCTATTTCATGGTCATGTTGTACGCCTCCTCAAAGCTTTTCACTGGCTCCCTTTTACTAGGTGTAAAATAATTTTATTCTATAATTAGAGCACACCTTTTATCTCAAGTTTATCTAATGATCTTCATGGTCTGATTTCCCACCATCCCATTCCTCTTCATGTACAATTTCGGCCCTAAATGTATTGTATTTGGTTGATTCTAGCATAACATTTTTTCACACTTTATTTTTTTTTTAATGTTTAATATTTATTTTTTAGTTCTCGGCGGACACAACATCTTTGTTGGTATGTGGTGCTGAGGATCGAACCCGGGCCGCACGCATGCCAGACCAGCGCGCTACCGCCTGAGCCACATTCTCAGCCCTTTTTCACACTTTAACATCACTAAAATTAGTACACATCTTATAACCTGAAAAATTTTCTTTATCTTATATCTGAAATTTAATGAAATATAAGTTCTTTCTGAATGAAGAATTTATCTCCTACCAGTTATGAATAATTCATCATCATTGATTTCAATTAGTAATCCTTATAGGAAGAAATTTGGGGGGCTGGGTTAGCAGTTCAGTGATAGAGTTCTTGTCTAGCAAGCATGAGGCCCTGCGTTCAACACCTACCACTTCACACAAAAAAAGAAGAAGAAGAAATCTTGAGGCTGGAGTGCAGCTCAGTGGTTGAGCACGTGCTTACCATGAACAAGGCTCTGAGTTCAATCCCCAGAACTAAAGAAGTAATAAAAACAATAATTCCCATATTTCTAGTACTCTGATACATGCATTCATAAGAAGTGGCGTATAAATCTACTTTCTCATTTAATGACTACATATTTCATTATTTATCAAAATTATATTAGCTAACCCATATTGATATTATAAATAATGTTCATAAAAAGATACTTTGTATATTCATCTACTTATTTCTCTAGGATACATTTCTAAAACCAAAGAACAAATAATAACAAACAAATAATAATACAAGTATTATTGGTACTGTGCAACAAGTTTTCCTGCCCCTGTATATTCATGTGGTGTGTGGGCTATAAGCTTTTATTTCTGATCTGAGGGTGATTTCATTGTTTTTATCATGATAAAATGTACATAAAGTTGCATCATTTAATCATTTTTTTAGTGAACAGTGGCATTAAGTAAATTCACTTCCATGAGTGCCATCACCACCATCCACTTCCAGAAGGATGATTTTTTTTTTTTTCTTTTTATGGTACTGGGGATGGAACCCAGAGGCACTTGACCACTGAGCCATATTCCCAGCCCTTTTTTATATTTTATTTAGAGACAGGGTCTCTTTAAGTTGCTTTAGGACCTTGCTAAGTGCTGAGGCTGGCTTTGAACTCATGATCCTACTGCCGCCTCATCCTCCCAAGCCGCTGGGATTACAGGTATGCACCACTAGTAATTTATTTATTTATTTATTGTGGTGCTGAGGATTAAACCGAGGTTCTTGTGTATACAAGGCAAGCACTCTACCAACTGAGTTATATCCCCATCCCAGTATGATCTCTTTTTAATGCTGTAGATACATATTGCCAAACTGTCCATAGAAATAAACAATTACTAGCTGGGTGTGGTGGGTATGCCTGTAATCTCAGTGGCTAAGGAGGCTGAGGCAGGAGGAATTTAAAGTCAGCCTCAGCGAAAATCGAGGCACTAAGCAACTCAGTGAGACCCTGTCTCTAAATAAAATACAAAATAGGGCTGGGGATGTGGCTCAGTTTGAGTGCCCCTGAGTTAAATCCATGGTACCCCCCCCCAAAAAAAATAAACTATTGCTATTCTTTTTTTTAAATATTTTCTTTTAGTTGTAGTCAGACACAATACCTGACTACAACTTAATCTATCTATGTACTTTATCTATCCGTTTTTATGTGGTACCGAACCCAGCACCCAACATGTGCTAGGCGAGCATTCCACTGCTGAGCCACAACCCCAGCCCCCTATTGCTATTCTTTAAGCAACTTAACTCATTTTTCTGTTAAATAGATATTTACTGAATAGTTTCATGTGTAAAGCAATGTACTAGTTACACATAAATATTATATAAGTTGATTTTGTTACCTCTGGTGTGGTGGTACATCCCTGTAATCCCAGCAATTCATAACACTGAGGCAGGAGGATCACAAGTTTGAGCCAGCCATAGCAATTTAGTATGACTCTGTCTCAAAAAGGTGGTGGTGGGGGACAGGAGATGTAGCTCAGTAGTAGTGTCTCTGGAATCAATCCCCAGTACCATTAATAAACAAATAAACAAAAATAAAATCCAGGGGCTGGAGTTATGGCTCAGCGGTAGAGCACTCGCCTAGCACATGATAGAAGCTGGGTTCGATCCTCAGCACCACATAAAAACTATAACTAAAAAAATATTTAAAAAAATAAAAACACAAAAAAATGAAATCTAATAAATAAAAGCAAGCAAATAAACAATACCAAAAGGTTAGACTGAAGAAAGCAATTTTAGATCAGATTATCAAAGGGCTTAGAATACTCACCTATATATATTATATCTAATTCAGCAGGTACAGTATTAGGAGTTAGTGAACATTTTGGGGCAATGGTTTGGTATGATGGAAGTCATACTTCATAAACATGTTCTGGATGTGGTACCTGCAAGATGGCATGGAGTGGAGAGAATTATATTTGAGAGATCAGTGAAGAGGTTGCTAAAATACATCAGTCAGAGGTCATGAGAATCTCCTTCTAAAGAGAGGCATGGTGGCACATATCTGTAATCCAAATGAATTGGGAGGCTGAGGCAGGAGGATCACCAATTTGAGGTCAGCAACTTAGTGAGACCCTGTCTCAAAATAAGAATAAATGGCTGGGATATAATTCAGTGCTCTAGCTCCTGGGTTCAATGCCCAATACAGAAGAAAAAAAAATCCTTTTCCGTCCTCCCAACTCTTCAAAACTCTCTTTTTTTTGTTCCTTATGGAAGCTTGAATCCTTCACAAACTTTTTAATGTTCTTAATCTCTGTACCGAATATACGCTCCCCCTTGCCCTAAACTTGTTTTGTTTCTCAGGAACGTACTCTACTGAGTCTTCTAGAGCAGGGCTTATAGATCTCACCGTTGGACCTAGGGCTTCCCTATTTGCAAGCCATTTCTTGCCATTTCCCTTGCCCCTACTCTGTGATGACCATGTAGTCCAGCTGTCCCCCATCCTCATTTAACCCTCATTCACTTTTCGGCACATTGCAAACTCTCTTGAGATTTCTTGGCAATCACTGCTTGGATTCTAAATCCAATGGGTAACATTTTAACTCTGGAGCAATTGACCCATTATTTCTTCTTGACAGATTCTTCAGACATTATCTCCTCCTACCCCTCTGGCCATTCTTCTCAATATCTTTCCCTGCCTCTTTCTCTCCCCTTTTCTCAAATGCAAAGTTCCATCTTCCTTTTTCACCTACCATGTTCTTCCAATGGCTTGAATGCTGGTGAGTTAATGACTAACAAATCCATACCACCAAACCCAGAGCTCTAAGTCTATCTATTCTACTGACTAGTGGACAGCTCTAACTCAGTGTTTAATGAATTCCAATTCAACATGGTCCCAGGTGTAAACTGTTTACCTCTATCTAGGAACCCAACCAAAAACCTTTCTTATTTCAGTAACTACATTTAATCAGCCACTGAATGTTGTTAATTCTGCCTTTTATTATCTCTAATAACTGTCTCCACTACTTTTTTTTTTTTTCAGTGCTGGGAATAGAACCCAGGGCCCTGTGCATGCTCGGCAAGTGGTCTACCACTAAACTACTCCCCCAACCCTCCATATAACTTCTTTAATATAGGATTTTATTATCCTTTACCTAAAATACTAATTTAAAATTTTTTTTAGTTGTAGATGGACACAATACCTTTATTTATTTGTTTGTTTGTTTATTGATTTATTGATTGATTGATTGATTGTGCTGAGGATCAAACCCAGTGCCTCACAAATTGAGCTACAGCCCTAGCCCCTAAAATACTAAATTTTTATTTGAAAGCTTTTAATTATACACAGAGAATAATGAAGGCCATTATCCAGATCTAATATTACCAACTTTTGCCATAGTTACTTCATCTACTTTTTGTTCTATTTTAAGAGTAAATCCAGACATTATGACCCTACCCATCAGCACTTCAATATGTTGCTTTGTTACATTACTACAGTAGAATTATCACACCTAACAAAACTAAGACTAATTCCTTAATATCAACTAATTCTCTGTCTCTCAAAGTTTGTCTTTATAATTGATCTGTTTCAATGAGGTACCAAACAAGTTCCATACATTGCACATAGTTGTTTGCCTTTTAGAAATTTAAACAATCCCCTCCCCTTTATCCTTTTCATGGTTTGTTGAAATGACTAGATGAGGTATTTTGTCTCATCTAAATGTTAGCAGCAAGCTAGGTACTGTGGTCCTGGTCACTCAGAAGGCTGAGGCGGGAGGATTGCTTGCATCAGCCTGCACAACACAGCAAGACCCTGTCTCAATAAATAAATAAATGTTTGCCGTGGTCACTTACAGTCTGTTGGCCTTGAGTCCTGTTCCTTCTCACCCATCCCCTGAACCATCTTCTGCACTGCTATCAGTCATCTTTCTAAAATGCTATTTGGAACATGTTAATTTCCTGCTTGAAATTTTTCAACAGTTTCTATGAGCTACTAGGATAAGATCCAAACTTCTTCCATTTTCATATAATGTTTCCATTGATCTCTACCTAAATTTTCAATTTCATCTTTGGTGGTCATTTCCTGATATTATTCAGGCTAAGAAAACTTTTTTACCCCAAACACCAGGCTCATTCTCTCTGAATGCCATGTACTCATACCCGCTCTGAAAATAACCTTTATTTTCCACAGTTCAGCTTAAGGATCACATCCTCTATGATATTTCTCCGGTTCCTTGAACCAACCAAGGAAAATTGACTGTTTTCTCTTTCCATGACGGCCTCTGCAGTGCTTCCCCCACACAGAAGGGTTGATACTGCTAGCTCCTGAGGCTCCTGAAGCTGAGTCCTATTCATTGTTATTATTTTTTTTTTTTGAGAATTTTAATATTTATTTATTTTTTTAGTTCTCGGCGGACACAATATCTTTGTTTGTATGTGGTGCTGAGGATTGAACCCGGGCTGCACGGATGCCAGGCGAGCACACTACCGCTTGAGCCACATCCCCAGCCCTATTCATTATTATTTTATCAGTTTATAGGGGCTTAACAAATAAGGGGCTTTTAATAAATGTTTATAGTAGGCAAATGAACCACAAATGAATGGTTCACATTACAACCTGGTAAGCAATAAATTTGTTCTAAGCACTTCCTAATAGTCACCCCTGCTCATAACTCTAGAGGCCAAGGACACAGCAAGGGCTAGGACAGGGGCAGGCCTGTTCTCTTTGAGATCAGGGTCCTGACCTCCTGCCTCTTGAGTTCTATCCTGTGTTCCTGTGGCATTTGGTGACTCAGACTCTACTACAAGACCACTGAGTTCTCAACAAAGGGAAGCATTTCTGAAAAAGCAGTTGTTGGTGAGGAGAATTCCTTTCTCAGATAAAGAAAGTTGCTTTCCTGACCAATATAGTATATTATCAAGAACAAGATAAGGGGCTGGGATTCTGGCTCAGTGGTAGAGCATTTGCCTAGCATGTGTGAGGCACTCAGTTCGATTCTCAGCACCACTTATAAATAAAATAATTAAATAAATAAAGGTCCATCAACAACTTAAAAAAATACTAAAAAAAGAAGAAAAAAATAGATAAGAGGCTGGGGTTGTGGCTCAGTGGAAGAGCACTTGCCCAGCATGTGTGAGACATGGGGTTCAATCCTCAGCACTACATACAAAAAATAAGCAAATAAAATAAAGGCATGTTGTCCATCTATCAACTACAAAAAAAAAAAAAAGCAGGATAAAGTTGGGAAAGGTAGTTTAGTGCCAAAGCCAATTAACAGGATGTTTTGTTCAGAGTCAGGTATTTAAAGTCTGATTAATATCATGGTGCTCTGCATGTCACTTCCCTCTTTTGGTTTGTTTTCAAACCTCCCAAACAAAGGTATTAGACTAGATGATCTCTAAGATCACTTACAGTTCTGTCATTTTATTATCTAATTCTTACATAATACCAGAATACCATGTATTTGATATGGTAAAGGATCGAGAATTATTGATGATGTTTTATAGATATGAAAACTGAGTTAAATCAAGGATTTGCTTCAGATATGTGGAATCCTTCCTGAGCTCTATTTCATTAAGCAATCAATATTTCCTGACTCCCAGGCAGGACTGCAGTATCTTTCTCTTTAGGAAAGCTAGTCTGTAAACGTGCCCCCAACAACCCCTGCAACTCTGCCCTGCAGAAAAAACAAAAGTCTGAGTATTATTATGAAAAACATTAGAGCACCATTTATTCCACTCTCACAGCCTCCCCTAGGCTTTGAGTCTCACAGTATTGAAAGTAAGAAAATTCCATGGCGCTCAGACTACCACAGGCATGTAAGAAAATGGCTGGAGAAGAAGGGAAACAGATTGGAAGCTGCTGAGGATGCATTTCTGTGATCTATGGACTAAGATGGAAGGGGGCACTGATCTCAAGGGCATGCTGACAAGGTCAGCCTCATCTCTTCTCTCTGTTCTTGGCAACAGCCAGTCGCGCCAGAAAGAGCAATCTGTCAAATCTAATTAGAGTAGAAGAAAGTGAACAATGGGCGCCCAGCTCTAAAATGACAGCCCAGTATAATGGGGTGGAGGAGCTTGGGAGGGATGTATGCTTTGTGTGCTTGGAAATGGTTCCTTCAAATGGATCCTTTCTGAACTCAAACTGCAAAACATCTGTAACTGGATTCTTATTTACTTCACCAGAACTCTGCAGGTCCCTGTGTTTTTTTAACTCATGTACCTCCAGCAAAAGCAGAGGAGAACCTGGCTCTGTTTCAAAGGTGAGAGTGTGAATGACCATAGTTTCCTTATGCGTGGCTTGGACTTAGTGCTATGTGCATGCAACTGATATTCATAAATTAATTCATTTTTAAATTTATATCATTGGCATTAATATTTCTTGTATTATTTTTGCAATCATTTTAATTATAAGACTGATAATTGGATTCTTGAAATTTTAGAACAGCCTGAAATTTTGGTAAGACCACAAACCTTTTAAGACCACAAAAAAATTAATTATATTTTTTGGCTTATACTTTAAAAGGCCTCTTAGATTTAGATATTTTACATTTTTCATCAAAAGTACATTTCACAGGAAAGGGGTATATTTTGTAAATTCAACAAAATAAGTATGTTCCTTAAAAAACAATAAATAAACGAGTACAGGTTATTGAAGCTTAAAATCATTCATTTGCATAATCTAAAATCTCAAATAAGGAAGCCTGTCATCAGCAATATTATACTAAAGACAAATGGCTTATTAATTTAACTGTGCCTCAGTGTGGGACATTGAGACATCTTTAAAATGTGAGGAAAAATTAATTCTGTGAAGTGGGAGGAAGAGAATAGGAAAAAAGTAAGCACAAACATAACTCATAATTTGTGTGTCTAAAACCACCTGGATTTGATATTATTTTATATTTGTTTTCTCATTTAATCCTCTCAGTATTCTGTGAAGTGTTATTATTCTCTCCACTCTGCAGATAAGGAAATTAGCCCAAGGTTACAAAGAAATACATAGCCAGGCCTTGAACCCAGGTTGTCTGGTTCTAAGCCTAGTGATCTTTACAGGACCATTTATCTGTTAGAGATAAACATTACATTTTTTTAAATCATTAAATTCATAATACTGTCAACACAAGGATGCTAATCTATTGGCCTTTTATGACATGAATAAGGCAGTTTGATGTATTTGTACCACTTACTACTTTATTGCATGTTGCTCAACTTTATTTTCTAAAGCATAACTGATTTCTTTTCCACGCTTTATTTCTTTTCTATCACATACCCACTATATGAATAAATTATCTTATAAGAAGATAAAGTCCACCATTACTATAATTTTACCCCCAAACCGATCTTCTCCCCAGAGGAACTACTGCCATCAATTTGGAGTATAACCAACTGCTTTCTGTGTTTGTAAAGGTGTGTGTGTGTGTGTTTGTGTGTGTGTGTGTGTGTAATATTGCTTTGTGTGACTTTTGAAATCATAAATGGCTGAATGAGGTGGTGCACTTAATCCCAGCACCTTGGGATGCTGTGGCGTGACAGTTGCAAAGTTGGAGGCCAGCTTGGGCAATTTAGCAAGACCCTGTCTGAAAGTAAAAAATAAAAAGGACTGGGGCAAGGGGAATGGGAACTGAAATGGAGTAAATAATTTTCCATTCATGTACAAATGAACCCAACTTGTATGTATAACTATAATGTTCTGATTTAAAAAAAAAAAAAAGTGCCCCGGGTTCAAATCCCCAATACCACCAAACCCCCAACCATAAATAAATAAATAAATAATGCCACACTATACTTTTTTTTTTTTTTTTTTGTACTGGGGATTGAAGTCAGGATGCTTTACCACTGAGATAAATCCCCAGCTCTTTTCATTTTTTATCTGGCTAAATTGCATAGGGCCTCACTAAACTGCTGAGGTTGGCTTCAAACAAGTTGCTAGGATTACAGGCATGCTCCACTGTGCCCGGCTCAGGCAACACTTTTGTTTCTGTGTCTTATGGGCTGGGGCTGGGGCTGGGGCTCAGCAGTAGAGCACTTGCCTAGTATGTGTGAGGCACTGGGTTTGATCCTCAGCACCACATAAAAATAAATAAATTAGATAAATGTATTGTGTTCATCTACAACTAAAGAATGTTTTTTAAAAACCGTGTCTTATGAAGGTCTTTTCATGGCAGTAGGTTCAAATCTAATTCCTTCTGCAAATTATTACATAGCAGTGCATACATTTCCACTTTCACTGTTTTTTCACCTTGCCTGTGATTTTGAAATGGTTTCATGGCATAACAAGTCAACATTTAAACATATTTATTCACAGGCAGGTAGAGACAGGCACAAGCTGTTGCTAGCAACATATAAGAATGGAAGAGAAAGGAGCAAGGCCCCGTACCAGCACTGTGAACCCAGATAAGAGGCCCCGGGCAATGTTATCAGATTTGCTATTTTTCTCTCTCCCAGAATTTAAGCATTTTTTAAACCCATAAGTTCACATATAGAAGAGATTATAGTAACATACTTCATAGGGTGCTGGGAGGATTAAAGGAGGGAACATACAGGAAAAAGCAGCAAACCCAGCATATTGAGCTGTGTAAGTTATGAGTTATGCTTGCACTTCCCCCTTTCCCTCTTTCCCTTTCTCACTGTGAGGCTCACAAAAAGATGGTTATTAAATAGAGTTATGAATGTCGTTAGTAGATATTCTGGTGCAGGATTGTGCTTAAAAGCATTAGTGATTGACTGATAGCTGGATTAGTCCTAATGTGATTATTGATTAGTTGTGTGACTATGTAATGTTTCACCATATGTAAAATTGGGGGAATAATAATAGTAAAACTCAGCCTGTAGGGTGGAATAAAGTTTAAATGAGATTATATATATATATATATATATATATATATATATATATATATATACATTATATTTCTGGTATCTAAAAATATCAGTTGCTCCCATTATAATTTAGTGGAGTTGCAATATCTTCACTTCTATATTCTATTGTCACTTTCCTCCGAAATGACAATAAAGACCAAGGTAAACTGAGCAAGGTAGTGCATGCCTATAATCCCAGTGATTTGGGAAGCTGAGGCATGATGATCATAAATTAAAGATCACCTTCAGCAACTTGGCGAGATCCTCAGCAACTTAATGAGGCCCAGTTTCAAAATAAAAAATAAGGCATCCTATTGCAGTGGCCCATGGCTTTAATCCCTGCAAATTGGGAGGCTAAGGCAGGAGGACTGCAAGTTCAAGACCAGACCAGCAATTTAGTGAGGTCCTAAGCAACTTAATGAGACTCTGTCTAAAAACAATAATAAAAAATTTAAAAAAAGGATCAGATGCCGTGGCGCACACCTGTAATCCCAGTGGCTCAGGAAGCTGAGACAGGAGCATCACCAGTTCAAAGCCAGCCTCAGCAATGGCGAGGCTTAAGCAATTCAGTGAGACCCTGTCTCTAAATAAAATACAAAATAGGGCTGGGGATATAGCTCAGTGGTTGAGTGCCCCTGAGTTCTATCTCCAGTACCCAGAAAATAAAAGAATAGGGGCTAGGATTGTGGCTCAGTGGCAGAGTGCTTACCTCCCACATGTGAGACACTAGGTTTGATCCACAGCACCACATTAAAAAAAAATAATAATAAAGATATTGTACCCAGTATAACTAAAAAACATCTTTAAATAAGTAAATAAAATAAAATAAAAAAGGGCTGTGGATATGGTTAAGTGGTTAAGTGCCCCTGGATTTAATCCAAATTATCAAAACAAAACAGACCAACCCAAATCTCCAGATTATCTTTTCTTTCTTTCTTTCCTTTTGTAGTTTTGGGGGTTGAACCCAGGGTCTCACATATGCTAGGTAAACACCTTACCATGGAGCTACCTCCCCAGCCCTGAATCTCCAGATTTGATTACAGCTATTCATTGTTCTTTCAGTGCCTTTTTTTTTTTAAAGCAGGTATTCCTAAGTGTCTTCTACATGTCTAATATTCTACTGAGTTTTTGTAAAATATACATAGTAAGTGTAAAACAGGGCTCTTGCCCTCAAAGTGGTCATGAATTTAAAACTGAAGTTCCTTAGTGAACAAGGAACATCTGCTCATTCCCCCCCCCCCCCCCATCAAGCTGCAGAATTACTTTAGAAGCTTGTCTGGGCCTCATCTATAAAACTGGAGCCATAGCTGAATGCAATACACACACCTATATTCCCATTGATGTGACAGGCTGAGGCAGAAGGCTCACAACTGTGAGGCCAGCCTCAGCAACTTAGCAAAGCATTCAGAAACTTGGTGAGACTATGTCTCAAAAAAAAAAAAAAAAAAAGAAGGACTGGGGATATAGCGCAGTGGTAAAGCACTCCTGGGTTCAATCCTCAATACAAAAACAAAAACTGGACCCATTAGATCATCCTCCCTTGGTGTTAATGCTGGGCTGGTTCTTGGCTGGGAGTTGCTTTCACTTCCTTCTTGAGATCAGGAAAGAATGAGGCTAAAGGCTGGCTGAGAGCAGCTGTGCTACCAAAAGCCTAACGTTTGCTTTCATAGTAATGCAGATATTCTGTTGTTCTGAACACAGCAATTAGCGGATATTTAGTGGATTTAGTGGGTCGATGAAACCCCAAATAGAATGGAAACTCTCTTAAGGAGCCTGAGGACGCCTTGCATAAAAGTTGAAACTACCTTGTTTTGGGGGTAAATTCCTAGGGAATAAATCTCGGATGTTTCCAAAACATTTGCCTACTCCTCAGCCCAGTAAGCTTTCTCTGACCCACAGAATTCATTTTCTGTTTGTGCATAAACTTGTTCCAGCTGGCCCAAACTGAAATTCCAGCTGGACATAAAAGGCCACTTCAGCTGTCAAGAGCAGAAGCCATGTGTGGATTTTGGTTTAAGAATCAGTCCTGGCAGCAGATGCTCTGAGTGCTTGGGGAGTGGCACGCCTGTTCCTAAGACTGAAGCCAAGCACCTTTTGTCATAATTCCACACTGAAATCAGGGACAGGCAATTCTGATTTTTTTTTCTTTTAAAGGGTCTATATTAAATCATTCTTATGAAAACAAAAATCACTTATAATGTAAAAAGGTGAGAAGAGATGAAGAGATTCCTTAGCAAAGAAATCTGCTCACTGAATGTGTTAGAATACAGTTTTAAATGTAAGATTATGATGTAATTATTGGGTTAAGTACAATTAAAAACACCAGGTCTGCACCACTTCTTTCTAAAGGTGATCTTTTAAATTCATTTTAATGCGGAGGGGCATGTTTCTGAGACTTTTCCCTGGAAACCCAAAATAAACACTTAAAAGGCTGAGGGTGTAGAGCTCAGTGGTAGAGCGCTTGCTTGCAAAATCCTGGGTTCCATCCCTAGCAGCAGAGGGGGAAAAAATATGGTATGTCAGAATCCTAAAAATAGTTAGACCTTACATTTCAGTCAGTGTTCAGGGCTCCAAAAATATGCTGTCAAATCAGTATTAGCAATTAATTTACACCTCCCCCCAAAACAGTCCCTGCGGCCACCTCCTGCAAGAGGTGAAAGCAGCTGGTGTATGAGACTTGAGAGAGAGCCCATTTTCCAAGGAAGAACAAAGACAAAGCAAGTGCCCCTCCCCCCTCAGAGAAGCCGCTTGGCTTTGTGTGGTGAACTGGTGCTGCTCCCTCTGGGGACTGCATGGGGGAGGCTACAAGTTATATTCCTGAGATTAGTTTAGTAACCTTTGGATCAGCAATCCAGAGGGGTGTGAGGAGGTGTGTGCCTGCACGGTGTTAATATCATCTGCTGCGTGTTCACATATTCTCTCCCTGAAGGACACTTGTGCAATACAGTAACAGTCAGGGAGACATTCCACTCCTTTACTTTTGTTTCTCTGCAAATAAATAAATGTCCTGGATTGGTCCCCCTGATTCACTAAAAGTTACTATATATCCACTGCTCTTTTTCTGTCCTCCAAACCTGAGCTCTCTGTGTTCATCTGGTTGAATCCAGATTGTGAGGGCTACAGTCCAAGTGGTCACTTAGACTTGGGAACACAATTCTCCTTCTCTTCCAGTTGGGTTCCTAATTTTGGTGGTTTTAGTGCCACTGGAAGAAAGACAGGGCCCTGCTTTGAACCACAGTTATGCTCTGGTGGGAGATGGAAATCTTCATGTCAAACAAGGACCTGGTAAAACAGCATGACTTCTAGCCACAGTGTTCAGCGATGAATTTGTCCATCTGTGGGTCTTCATTCTTTTATAGGAAAAATGAAGATGTGAGATTCTTAAAGCTATGAATTGCTGCAAGTGGAAGGGACTAGAAAGTTAATACTGAATCATTTGGACAGTGTGAAGGACAGGGCTCTGTAGGAGAAAGCAATACAAAGAGGGAAGCTGCACTTTGGCATCATCTTAGGGATTACAGTTCCTGGCAACCAGGCAGCTCAAGAGCAGAAGCGCAATTCATCATCTTTCTGTGGGCTTCCGCCATAGGGGGAGAAAGGTGGTACCACAATTCTCTCCCAGTGGATGGCGATGACGTGTTCTAAGCAGATGAGTGCAGAGACTCCTGTCAAATGAGCGAAGAGAAAAAGGAAGTGGAGAGAGGAGGAGGGACTCCAGAAATGGCACTGCAACAATCCTGGAATAAAAAAGAGGTGCGGAATTGATAAGCACATACACCTTGAAATTTAACCCCCTGTGCATTTCCCAATTTTTCCTCAGGACCTCTTTTAGTATTTTGTAAATACTATTAAGGCAGTCTAGAATAAATAAAAGCGGACCCCTATCAGATTCCATTTTTCTTTTACATATATATGTGTACACACACACGTTGTAGATGGACACAATATCTTTATTTTTATTTATTTATTTATGTGGTGCTGAGGATCGAACCCAGGGCCTCTGGAGTGCAAGGCGAGCTCTCTACCACTGAACTACATGCCCAGCTTCAGATTCTATTTTTCATTCTTCTTTAGGATTGTTTAAAATAATAACATTGTCCTAAAAATAAACCCCAACCTTTGTAGCTTTAAGGAGCATTAAAAACCGTTAAAGCGCTCTGAAACATTGCCTGCCAAAACCATGGTGGGCCTCTAGCTTTTTCCTCCCTACAAAAAGGCGGCTCTGGCAGTGCCCTCTCAGCTCTGTTGGTGAGGGGGTGTAACACCTAACATCCCGACTGCGGGGTCCACGCCCTACCCGAAGCCGCCGGGCGCCTCTGGCGAGCTCTGAGCTCTTTGTCCCTTTTCACCAGCAGGCGGCGCTGTCTTGGGGGAAGCCGCGGACACCGCCCCGACAGCCACAAAGGCCATTTCCGCAGTAGTTTCGCGAGCTTGTTCTAGCCACGCCTTGCTGGTCTGTTTAGAAACTATCTTTCTTCATCCAGCTTGCTAACTTTGCAGAACGTTGCCCTTGTGACAATTAGTGATATTTGAAAAGTTAGCAAAGAGCTTTTGGAAGAGTGCAACATAAAAACAACAACAAAACATGTACTTAAGATTGCGTAATCAGTGATTAAAAAAGACTTAAAATGTAATTCGACTAATACAAATCAAAAGGGCCCCAGAAACGATAAGCAAGACAATATGTGTTGAAAATTAGAATGCTTAAAAAAATTTTGTTTTTTCCAGACTCTTCGGGAACAATTCGCGAAAATTCAGCTGCAGCGTCATCTGCTGGACATGCCGCGACACTGCAGGTCCCTGCGGCGAAGAAGATGGGGTTGCAGTTGAAAACCAGGCTTTTTGCCCAGGAAAGGCTCTGGCAGCAAGGTAGTATTCACATGCATTCTGCTTTATCTAAAAAGAGAGTAAATGACCCTTACTGCAAAATGGCCTTGTCTGGGTATTGAGGAGCCCTCAGCCTACATGAACTGCCATTTATTCTATTGGTGGTCTTTTAGGAAAGCCTGGGGCTTTGGGAGGCCAAGAGACATAATTCATTTCTCTACACCCACCTGTCCCTCTGGCACAAGGCAGAAAACTATGTATTCTATGTTTGCACACAGGGGAGTGTGTGCCAAGGACAGAAGTCATGCTGTACTTATTCTATTGAATGGAACTGATTTTGCAAAATGGAAGGAATTTCAAAGGTGAAGAGGGTGACAGAAATAAAATTAATCTGGGAGTTGGGAGGTGTTGAAATGTGACCTTGGCGGTGTTTGATATAAGATCACTAAGCCAAGCTACCATTTTCAAACTTTTAAGTCAGTTCTAATTTACTTGAAGATTTTTCTATTTAGGATACTGCAGACCCTTTTCCACACAAAGGTCTAAACCCATTTGCAAACACACTTATATACATACTTCCAACATAAGCCTGCATTCAACATTGTTGCAATTTTTTTAAAGACCATAATCAGAAAATTCTTAGAAATAGTAGAAAGCAGAATTTTTGATTAGATTAGAGTTGGCCCACCCATCTGGGAAAATATGGTATCACTGACAGAAGCATTTGTAATAGAAACATATTATCAAATGATTCTGTTCCTATAGAGCTTAATAGTTACTTTCTAACAAAACTGAGTTTTTTGTGTGTTGGAATGAATTTGTATTGGTTTTCCTAAGAGATGAAGTGAATTTGTCAACAATGTAGCCAACTGGATCCTCACTGGTTGTATAGTCCTTGAGGTTCATGTCATTTGACTTCCATATAAAGGCAGTGTGTATATATATATATATATATATATTCTAGGTGTAGATGGACACAACACAATGCCTTTATTTTAATATGGTGCTGAGGTTTGAACCCGGGTCCTGCACATGCTAGGCAAGCGCTCTACCACTGAGCCACAATCCCAGCCCAAAGGCAGTGTTTAATAAGGTACATAGACAATACCTTTGATACTTCAATAACTAAGCCCTTTTTGGATGAGAACTGTCTGATTCTATTTCCATAGGGATCACAGATAAAACATTAATCCTATATAGGGGTGCTTAAAGAAGATGTTCAGACAACTAAGAAATCAGGAATGAAAATCCACTGTGGCAATGAATGGATGTACTGTATCAGAGAACTGGAAGACTGAGGATTTGGTTTTGGGGTTTTTTTTTTCCATTAGTGGACATTGAGTCCAGGAGAGCTCTACCACTGAGCTAAATTCCCAGTCTTTTTTTATTTTTGAGACAGGGTCTTACTTAGTTGCCTAAGCTGGCTTTGAACTTTAAATCTTCTTGCCACGACCTCATGAATAGTAGGATTCTCAGGATATTTGTTTGTTTGTTTGTTTTTTCCTATTCTGAATGAACAAAGAGGTATTAGGTTCCAAATTGTGCCCAGTATAGAAAATATTTAATGGCTGATACCACATACCTTCCTTATAATGTATTTGTAGAGAGTCTTTCACTGAAATAAATAACTTGATAACAAATAGTACAGCACATGTTGGCATCAAAGTAGAGAATTGAGCATCTCTCAGCCAAGGTACTTTTAGGACGTTTGGCTGAGGACAGTGCTGGGAACAAAGGTGAAGCAGTGAGATTCCTTGAGCCCTCCCAATCTCCTCCTCTTATATGGCACAAAGAAGTTCCTTCATACAGAATATTTTCTCTTGTCTGGTTCTCTTTATTTTATTAACTATTTAGAAGGTGCCTCACCCTCAGAGCAGAGACATAACACAAACAACCTGTCACTTTGCTCACAGACATCAAAGTTCTATTTCTGGTGAGCCCAATATAAAAAAAGTATCCATTCTCCCAGCAGTTGAGCTCAAATATTTGTGTTTGGCAAAAAGCAAGGGAAAATATTTTTAGAGATGACCTCTTCCTTGACTTTCAATTTGTTTTATAATTAGACTTTTAAGAGTATATAACTATTCTCAGAAAAGCCTGAAACAGATTTTTTGAATGTGGGAAAAGTTTCTCTATGGACCTACAGTTGAGTTAGTGTGCAAAAGGAATGATGATGATGAGGAGGAGGAGGAGGAGGAGGATAATGTTAGTGTCCCTCATGGATGAAATGGTGACTCGAAAGCTGGCCACAATGATACACACTAGTTATTCCCAGCTACTTGGGAGGCTGAGCTGAGCAGTTTGAGGACAGCGCTCATCTCTTAAAAAAAAAAAAAAAAAAAAAAAAAAAAAAACTGACTCCACAGAAAAATTGTCCTAACAATGTTGATTCAATTCATTTTTGTGTGCTCACAATACATCACTCCATTCTTCTCCCTGAAAAAAGTCAGGTTTTTCAAAGGGTTTTGGCCTTCTGACCACTTTCTCTGAGAAGATGTCTTTGACCCCTCAAGTGTATGGAGGGTACCCCTGCTATGAGTGGGCAACACCTCATGGTTCCCCATCACAAGCTCTTACAATATCATATAATCACTGTTTATCTATCTCCCATACTAGACGATTAAGTTCTGTGCAAAAGGAACCAAGGCTATTATGTTCATTTTTCATCCTCCATGCTTAATTAGTTCCTCAGACTAAGCAGATATTAGGTAGGATTTCAACACACTGAGATGGGAGGGAAGGGTACTTACAATGGAGGAACTGGCATGAGCACATACAAAGGTATAGGCCTAGAAGAGTGCCAAGGAGCGTGAGAGTGGTTTGGGTAAAGCCTGATGGAACTAACAGGAGATAAGGTGGTCACGAGTCTGGGTTATGACCTCATTAATGTTGGTTGAAGGCAGTGGTCACTATAACTTGAGATAGATGCAAATGATGTCATTTCTGGTATAAAAAAAGAAATTTCTGGTGTATTATATATTAGGTAAGTGTTTTACATATATTTTCATCAAATGCTTAGAGCCACTGGTCTAATTTTTACCATTTGTAGAAAATGTTATTTAATTGGTTCCAGTCCCCATGGCCAAACCAATTAGTCAAATAGAATTATTTTTTGGGGGCTGGGGATGTGGCTCAAGCGGTAGCGCGCTCGCCTGGCATGCGTGCGGCCCGGGTTCGATCCTCAGCACCAAATACCAACAAAGATGTTGTGTCCGCCGAGAACTAAAAAAAATAAATAAATATTGAAAAAAAAGAATTATTTTCTGTCAGAAAAAGTTTAGCCTTATTTTTTTCAGTTAAAAAATACATATGTATATAAACTGTAAGACCTTTCACTTTCTCTCCTGTGACTTCTAATTCTAATTCTAATTCTGTGACAGGCACAGAGGCTTGCCATGAATTTGTCAAGTGGATGAAATAAGGTACTGTCCTGTCATTGTTTCTCTTTGATCTCAAGAGATTCTCCCTCCGGCATGATGCATTCTCAAATGAATCAAATGATCCCTTTGCTTGGGAACTGAGCACATATACAGTTCAGGATGGCTGGGGGATACCTTTCTGTTGTGAAGGATAAGGGCAATGGCCAAGAGGAGGATGGAAAACCAACCTAGTGCAAGCCATTTTCAAGCAGATCATTTTCCAGAGAGGGAACATTTGGTAATTCAGAATCTGGAAATCGAGCCTTTTTACATTGTCTGTATTATTTAAATTTGCATATCATTATGCTTATATTTTATATAAATTATTGTTATTTTTATTTAGGAGATCTAGACCTGAGTTTAAAGACTATGCTTTCATAGAACCTGGATTTTATCTTATAGACCAATGGTCTCCAGACCGGGATGTGCAGAAAGTGCAGAGAAAAAAATATTACAAATTCTATTTAAACATTATTAGGTTATTCTCTTAAACTTTCTATTTTGATAGATGTTTATACTTTACATAAAGTAGGAACTGAGGATGTAGCTCAGTGGTATATAACTTACCTACCATGTGGCAGGCCTAGGTTCAAGTCCCAGCACTGCATATAAATAAAAATAACAATAATTTATATAAAATGTAAGCATAATTATATGCAATTTTAAAATAAATTATATATGCAAATATCTGCATATATAGATGCATCCAGTTTATATATAAGAGAAAGAAGTTGTATATTACTAAGCACACGTAGTCAGACAAAATCTGGGCATCACTCATTTTTAGGGACAGTAGAGAAACATTGACGGCTTCTGAGTAAGGCAGTGGAAAGGACATAATTGTTGACTAGAGCTGATGTCAAGGAACAGTGCCAGGCATCAAGGGGGATATATAGAGGTACCACACCTATCTTTTTTTTTTTTAAGAGAGAGAGAGAGAGGCAATATTTTTAATATTTTTTAGTTCTCGGCAGACACAACATCTTTGTTTGTATGTGGTGCTGAGGATCGAACCCGGGCCGCACGCATGCCAGGCGAGGGCAATACCGCTTGAGCCACATCCCCAGCACCACACCTATCTTTAAATAGCTGGCAGTCTGATATGTAGAAGAACAAGTAACAATAATGAATAATAAATGGCTCATGGCTAATTAAAGGAAGGAGGATGAGGAAGAAATTTAAAAGAACATAAAAAGTAATTTTAAATTCTGTTTTTAAACACACACTGCTTGCAAAAAGAATTGAATTGTTAGCAAGGCCCTAAATGGGGCTCCAAACGGCCTTACCACAATATTTTCATTTTGAATTCCACACATTCTGTTTGGTTATGGTCTGTCTTCTCCATCTTTAAGCACCAAATTTATGTTTAACTTTTGATTTGGAGGATCATAAACTTCAATTCTTAGAAGATATACTTAAAAACATGAAATCTTGTGATTAAAAAGGATTTATATCACTGGTTCTGGTCTTTCAGAAGACAACTATTATAATAGTTAAAATATCCAGGGAAAAAGGAAGTTGGAGGGACTAACTTGAGTAGCCTCTCTATTTTTAGAAATTCTGTTATGACCAAAATTTCCCAGAGAGGGGATTTTTCTAAAGTTCCCAAAGAACACCATAATAAGACATAATAATACCTTACAGTTCTGTATAATAGATCAAATCTCAAAAGGTTCTCATGATCTTTTCCCTACATTCCCACCAATTATGTCTCCTCTGTGTAATGACAAGAGAGGTGTCTCAGACTCAGTCTGAGGAGGAGCTCAGTCCTCCTGACAAATACTAAGTAGGAAAAGGACTCTGAAGCCCCCAACCAAATGCTTACTCAAACCAACCAACCTACCTACCTTTCTTTCTTTCTTGGTATTGGGAATTGAACCCAGGGGTGCTTTACCCCTGAGCTATACTCCTCAGCCCTTCAGCTTTCTTTTTTCTTTTTTCTTTTTCTTTTTTTTTTAAAGAGAGAGTGAGAGAGAGAGGGGGACAGAGAGAGAGAATTTTAACATTTATTTATTTATTCTTAGTTCTCGGCGGACACAACATCTTTGTTGGTATGTGGTGCTACTGAGGATCGAACCCGGGCCGCACGCATGCTAGGCGAGCACGCTACCGCTTGAGCCACATCCCCAGCCCTTTCTTTTTTCTTTTGAGACAGGGTCTCACTAAGTTGTCCAAATTAGCCTGAAACTTGTAATCCTCTTGCCTCAGCCTCCTGGGTTGCTGAGATTACAGGAGTGTGCCACTGCTCCTGTCTTACAATAGCTGGGTCATGAGAAAAACCAAAATGGCCAGGTATAGTGATGCATGCCTGTAATTCTAGCCACTCCAGAAGCTGAGGCAGGAGGATTGCAAGTTCAAAGCCAGCCTTAGTAACTTAGCAAAGTCCTAAGCAACTTAGTAAGAGTCTATCTCAGAATAAAAAATAAAAAGGGCTGAAGATATAGCTCAGTGGTAAAGCACCTCTGGGTTCAGTCCCCAGCACACACACACACACACACACACACACACACACACACACAGTATCTTTTCCCCTGTGCTGTCATACCCCAACAACACAGAAGACATCCATAACCTCAAAAGATGAGGGGATTTCTCCCCCTGAGGAAGTAAGGAGTCAGTTTCACAGTGACATTAGCTGGGTGTCCTCTAATCTAATTTATTACTGACACTATCTACCTGGAGATAGTGTCTGATCCTTCATGTTAAAAGTTTAGTCCCAGAGACCCCCCCTTCCTCCAACCCCACTGTAGATGTCAATCACAAGCCTCATATTGTTTAACCTGGGCTTCTGACTGATCCATAACCTTCTTAGGTTTGATGAATTTGCTTGAATGGCTCACGGAACTCAGGGGAAATACGAATTACTGGTTTATTATAAAGGATATTAAAAGGATACAGATGAAGAAATGCATCCCTCCAGGAATCTTCATGTGTTCAGCTATCAGGGAGCTCTTGAACCCTACCTTTTGGGTTTTTATGGATAGGCATGGTTAAAGCATGGACAACTGTGTCAAAATATGATTCGTGGGACTGGGGTTGTAGCTCAGCGGTAGAGCGCTAGCCTAGCGTGTGAGGCCCTGGGCTCGATCCTCAGCACCATGTAAATAAACAAACAAACAAATAATTAAATAAAGGTACAATACCTTTGTGGCCAACTACAACTAAAAAATAAGTATTTAAAAAATATGTTTGGACATAAAGGGCATAATCTAACGCTAATAAACTGGGTGGGGAAACCCAGCAAGACATGTCTGCTTCAGCATTTTTCTTAGCCTCTCTGTTTAGTATTCCTCTTTGCAGGGCATGGGGCAGGATCCCTCTGGAATGAGGAGGATCTTATAACCTACTGTTGGACAAGGCAAATCAGAGAATTTCTTTAGGGATAGCTCCAAGACTGAAAAGTATAGTGGGGAGGGAGATTAGAGTTCTTAGGAAAGAACCTGCCTTGGGAAAGAAATTCTAGTTTCTGTGGTCTGCCTTGGGAGGGATTTTGAGCCAAGAAACATGAATGACAACCAAAACAATACATATAATTATATCACAATAACGCCATAGGTATTATTTTGCCATTTAACAGAAGAGCAGAACCAAGACTTGGAAAAGATAGTGCCTTTGCCAAATAACACAGTTGCTGACAAAGCTAGAATTCAATCCAGGCCTGTCTTGGAGTCTGTTTTAATGCCTAGGCAGTAACTGGTAATTTTTGATAGGACATTTTAGTAGCTTGGTAGAGGCAGAAGACAAATTACAAGGGGATAGTCCACTTTATTATTATTATTATTATTATTATTTTGTAGTTGTAGATGAACAGAATGCCTTTATTTTATTTGTTTATTTTTATGTGGTGCTGAGGTTTAAACCCTGTGCCTCACACATGCTAGGCAAGCGCTCTGCTGCTGAGCTACAGCCCCAGCTCCAGTCCACTTATTTATCAAGTATTTATTGAGGAGGGTGAAACTTCCAACTGTGGAACACTGAGGAGGTGGATATCTTCCTGAAAAAGCAACTACCAAGCTGGAAAACAATGGACAAACAACCATTTCTAGCACTGTGAAAATGAATCAAAGATATATAATAATCTGAAGTATATTTATGCCTGAATAATTGCTGAACATCATAATAACAGGGGAATCTGTGGCATCCTTGCCTGAGGATGCTCCCATTCCCAGCCTTTCCCTTAGCATAGAGATTTTTCCTAGAGGTTTCGGGGCAGGGCAGGGATATTGTGAGGACCAACTTTTCAGCTACTATCCAAGAGGACTTGGCTGATTTGGAGTAGGGGAGGGCTATTGTTCTAACTCCAGTTGTGGCTGGAAAAGCATATTCCTAGGTGTGGTTATGTACCTGCACAGTGGAGACCAGAGAATGTGAGATTTCCACATACTTCCGGCTGACTCTGGGGCTGCCGGCACAAAGCAGATGGGAAAGGGTCCAACAGAAAGTAATAATATGCCCAGACAGAACTGAAGATGGCCGGGACTTTGAACTGTGTTCCCCGTCCCACACAAAAAAATCATAATCATGGAATGAAAGCCCTATTGGCTTGAGGTATTTGTGTTAGTCAATTTTCTCTCACTGTGACAAAATACTTGAGAGAAATCAAAGGACAAAATTAAAGGAGGAAGGATTTATTTTGCCTCATGGTTGCAGGCATGGTCACTTGGCTCTGTTATTTCTAGATCTGTGATAAGGCACAGCATAAAGTTGGGAGCGTGCGTTGGAGTAAAACTGCTTACCTCTTGGCAGCTAGAAGCAGAAAGAAAGGATCTAGGGACAAAATACACCCTTCAAGGGATCCTGCCCCATGCCCTGGAAAGAGGAATGCTATACAGAGAAGCCAAAAAAAAAAAAAATGTTGAAGCAGACATGTCTTGCTGGGTTTCCCCACCCAGTCTTAATAGCATTAGATCATGCCTTTTATGTCCAATCATATTTTGACATGGCTATCCATTGCTTCAACCATGCCTGTGCAAAGAAATCTTATACCTCCAAGGACCTACTTCCTCCAACTAGGCCTCACCTCAAGTTTCCACCACTTCTCAATAACTATAATCCATCAATGGATTAATCTATTGATGAGGTGAGAACCCTCTTGGTCCAATCCCCAAAGCCCCACCCTGAATACTGCTACATTGGGAACCAAGTTTTCAATACATGAGCTTTTGGGAAACATTTTAGATCCAAACACAACACAATTTTTTTCCCATTAGTTGACTACTTAGGGAGAGGTGACCTCTAGGAAAATAATTTTAAAATAATTTTTAAAAATTAAAAAATTTATTTTGCAGTTGTAGGGATTGAACCCAGGGGTGCTCTACCATTGAGCTACATCTCCACTCCTTTTTATTTTGAGACACAGTCTTGCTAAGTTACTGAGACTGTCCCCAAACTTGGATCTTCCTGCCTAAGCCTCTGGAGTAGCTGGGATTACAGGCACATACCACCACATCTGGCTGGAATTTAGCCATTTTTAAGAGAAAAGAAACTGAGCAGAGATATCACCAGACACACACTTCAGAGGAAAGAGATTTCATAGATTTAGCTCAGGCAAGTTACTAAACAAAGAAACCCACTGACCAAAGCACACTCTTGAGAGAGGAAATCAGAGTACAGAATTGCTATATTATCTAAACTATCCAGTTTTCAATAAAATATGCAAAGAGATGGTAAAATATTATGCATTCTCAGGAAAGGCAACAATCAACAGAAATTGAGTGTCCAAAGTTGGATTTAGCAAGCAAAGGCAAAGAAACAATTATAAATATGATCAAAAACTAAATTCACATTTAAAGAATCAAAGGCCAGGCAAGGTGGCACATTCCAATAATCCCAGTGACTCAGGAGGCTGAGCCAGGAGGATCCCCAAGTTTGAGGGCAGCCTCAGCAACTTAGTAAGATCCTGTCTAAAAATAAAAATAAACAGGGCTGGGGCTGGGGTTGTGGCTCAGAGGTAGAGCACTCGCCTAGCATGTGCAAGACCCTGGGTTCAATCCTTAGCACCACATAAAAATAAATAAATAAAATAAAGGTATTGTGTCAAAAAATAAAAAGGGCTGGGGCCAGGCACAGTGGCCCATGCCTGTAATCTCAGTGGCTGGGACAGGAGGATCACAAGTTCAAAGCTAGCTTCAGCAATGGAGAGGCTCTAAGCAACTCAGTGAGACCCTGTCTCTAAAAAAAAAAAAAGGGGGGGGGCTCAGGATGTATCTCAGTGGTAAAGTACCCCTGGGTTCAATCCCCAGTACCAGTACCAGAGAGAGAGAGAGAGAGAGAGAGAGAGAGAGAGAGAGAGAGATTTAGTTTAAGGGCAGGGCACCTGGGCAATTTAGTGAAATCCTGTCTCAAAGAATAAAAAGAGCTGGGGATGTAACTCAGTGATAAAGTAGTACCCACTGGGTTAAATCCCCAGTGAGAAAGAGATGTATATGGATACATATGGAGAAATATATATATATATATATATATATAGAGAGAGAGAGAGAGAGAGAGAGAGAGAGAGAGAGAGAGAGAGAGAGAGATCTATGTCTATATCTTTACTTGACTGGGAATGTAGCTCAATGGTAAAGGACCTCAGGATTCAATCCTTAGAACAAAAGAAAAGAAAGAAACAAAGGAAGACAGGCATAGTGGTATGCACCTGTAGTCAGTCTGGAGGCTGAGGCAGAAGGATCTCTTGAGCCCAGGAATTCAAGGCCAGCCTGGGCAACATAGACCCTATCTCAAAAAAACTAACAAATAGTATATAAGAATTAATGGCATAATAAGGAATACTAAACAAAGACGGGAGTGTTGGTACACACCTGTATCCCAACAACTTGGGAGGCTGAAGCAGAAGGATCAAAAGTTTGAGGCCAGTCTGGGCATCATAGGGAGACCTTGTTTCAAAACAATAAAACAAAATAATATTTAACATAAAAGTTTGCAGTAAAGGAGGAAGAGAGGAACAAAAAAGACAGGGAACTTATAGAAAAACAAATGCCAAAATGGAATGGCTTTACTGGCTTGGTTTCCAGTGAAGGGTAAAGGCAGATGGCATCATGGCGGGGGTATGAGCAAGAAGGGGAGAATACATTACCAGACAGAAAGCCAGGCTCAGTCTTTTGTAACAGCTTGTTTTCATGACCTAACTCAGAGGTCCCACAAGGACTGCCTTATTCCCTTCTGAGGGCAGCACCCTCAATAACCTAAGAACTTCCCACTAGGTTTCACTTCTTAGAAGTCCTGCCACCTCTATACCGTTAAACTGAGGAGAGAGCCTCCAACACATGAACCCTTGAAGGACAAACCACATATCAACTATAGCACTTCTCAAGACTCTCTATCCTTCTCACTTGGCTTTATTTTTTTTGATACATAGTGTCTCTTTCCCAAATGCAATATATGCACCTTAACTATTGTGTATTGTCCTCAGTTCCTAGTATAGTTAATGCCATCCACATGCTAGGTGCCAAATAAATAATATAACTTAGCATTTCTAGAAAATCTTTATTTTTCAGAGAGCTGTATAGAATACTAAATTATATTTCATTTTCTAAATAATGAGACTAAGATTCACTCAATCAGTTGTGCTATAGCTAAAATCCAGGTTTTGCCATCTCAATCCAGGAACCCAAGCTGTTTCAGAACAAATATTAATCCTCACCCTGAAGATGGGGAAATTCAGATAAAATATTGCTAGGGACACTGGCAGAGGTCATGCTATCTAATCACACTAGAAGTCAGATTTCCAAGTTCCTAGCAATTGTAATGGCCCTGAGAGGTTTCACTCTTATCTCTGAGGAATCAATAAAGTCTTTACTATAATAGTGTTGTTTGAATTTTTATTTTCCCTGTCCCACAGTGTCTTTCCATCTATGTTTTACCCTGTCCTTTAGAGGTCAGAATTATTCTGTTGCTTGTTAAGAAAGTAATCACTACCTTCCCAGTGAGCTAAACTTCTCATCTCAGTCTCCATAACAATGAGCTTGGGGCCAGGCCATTTGCGCCTGTAGACCATGAAGCCCCCAGTGCTATGGAGCAAACCAGCACCAAGGAAACAGCTTGCATAGCTTGTTAGGTGACCTCTATTGCAGGTAATTTTTTTTTTCCTCTCTGGAACAAGTGTGGTTTACTATAAGTGATTTCAGTCAGAATAAAGAGGAAAAGCAGCCTGAATTTAAAAATTGTTTCTTTGTTTTGAACACAGTTTTTTCCTCCACACAATATGAGCTGGGCTCTCTGTCCCTCGGGCTCTGTACAAATAAACAGAGCTGCTGAGGGAGCATGGTAAGTTGATTTTTGTAGTTACAGGCTGTTCCACATCATCCATTTACAAGGTCAGTGGGGACCACAGCTTACCAACACAGAGAGCTATGTAATTTAACACAAAGAAATCTTGATCTATTAGAAACATGTGAAGACTCTTCAGGGTTTCTAAATCACTTATATTCCTGACTGTAGTGGAACAACATATGCCAGAGGGTAAGGAAAAAAAGTATATGGACTAGAGAATCAAAATAGCAAAGTGCTATAAATTTATTTTTATAGTCCTGTATGAATAGATCCACATTTGTTGGAGCTCTGAGCTACATCTCCTAACTGAGGAGTTTAAGGACAATTCCAGATTTGGATGATTTTTGGAAAATAAACATGTAATTAAAGTTGTAGATGTAAAAGTGGTTCCATACTAATGTTTTTGAAGAGGAGACAGTGGTTCAGAAGTGCTAGCCTTGAAGCCAACCTCCTGAAGAAAAAAGGAGGTGTTTCCAAAGAAAGCTGGGCTGAAGGCAGCATGGGCCAGTGTATGTCTTAAGATCAGTTATTTAACCCCGTGAGCCTCACTTTCCTCTACTGTAAAAATGGAGGTAATAACAGCTTCTACCTCATAAGACTGTCATGAAGAATAAATAAGTTAAAGCATGTAAATCCCTCAGTCTAAGGATGAAAGCCATGTGCAGTGATACCTGTGCTAATGGTAGAGGAGCTGAGCTAGATGAGGAGTGAGATAGTAAAGAAGTCAGAGGGTGTTTACAACCCAGGAGATAAAAAGGACTAGAAAAGAACCTTGAGGGCAGCTGTGAGCGTAGTTCAGTGGCAGAGCATGTACTTGGCATGCAAGAGGCCCTTGGTTTCATCCCCAATACCAAATACAAACACCATGCCAGACACTGTGGTAGTGCCCTATAATCCCAAAGACTTTGGAGGCTGAGGCAGGAGGATCACAAGTTGGAGACCAGTCTCAGCAATTTAGTGAGGCCCTAAGCAACTTACCAAGAATCTATCTCAAAATTAAAAGGTCTGGGTTGTAACTCAGTGGTTAAGCACCCCTAGGTTCAATCCCCAGTACCAAAACACCATAGAAAACACCATGAATGAGGGGATTAATTAGGATTCAAGAGGCTGGGAGAACACCTTTTCTTACCATGAAGAGCTGAATCAAGAGGAGCCAGGCTAGGTCTTGGGCTTTAGTTGGCTGTGAGAGAGGGTTCAGCTTTAAGCCAGGGAATGAACCAGGCTCTGAGAACAAAAAGACCTTTTTATGCAAGGACCAAAAAAAGAAAAAAAAAAAACTAAGAAAAATAACCTAATATGGACAAGTGTGAAGATAGGGGTAATGGTGTTTTGTTGTAGGAAAGTTTTCAGTTTTACCCTTTCCCCTCTGAAATTTCCAGAATTTTGGTCTATGGAATGAACTGACATTGTACAAAAGGTACACAAATTTATTAATGTGTATATAATAAGCACAAAAGCCATATATAGAGTATGAGACTCAAAGACAAGATACCTGAACCTTATATAGAGGTAAACAAAGGGATCAGGGCTTGGGCTTCTAGAGGTAAGGAAGGGACAGACTATGGAAGGTTTCAAAAAGAAGGTGCACAGTGGGTAAGGGATGCCTTTTTTATGCAAACAAAGTCACCCAGGTAACAGCCACTCATTCTGGGTCAGTTGTCAGACCCCTAGTCTCTTCTTCCTATGGAAAATATCTTTCCTAGGCAGAAGGGAGCTATCAGAAAAATTTTTGTCTATAGGGTGAGGAGATACACACGTATAATCCAACATACCAGAGACTGAGGCAGGGGGATTACAAATTTGAGTCCACTTGGGCAATTTATCTCAAAAGAAAATAAAACTTCAAAAGGGCTAGGGACTGAAATTGAATTCCATGCATGTATGAGTTTGTCGGGATGAATCCAACTACTATATGTAACTCTAAAGCTCTAATAAAAATAATAAGTAAACTGGAAGCTATGGGGCATGCCTGTAATCCCAGCAGTTTGGGAGGCAAGTCAGGAAGATTGCAAGTTCAAAGCCAACCTCAGCACAAGTGAGGCACTAAGCAACTCAGTAAGACCCTATCTCTAAATAAAATTTAAAAATAGGGCTGGGGATGTGGCTCAGTAGTTGAGTGCCCCTCAGTTCAATCTGTAGTACCCTCCACTCCTAAATGAGTGAATAGATAGATAGATAGATAGGTGTGAAGTTCACTGGTACTAGTGCTTTTCTAGCATGCATGAAGCCTTAGTTTCAGTCTCTATTACCACACACACACACACACACACACACACACACACACACACACAGCCTCTGTGAGAGGCAAGCACTCTGCCACTGAGCTACAGCTCAGCAGCCCCCTTTTAATTTTTTGAGACAGGATCAAACTTACCAACTTCAGACTTGTCATCCTCCTGCCTTAGCCTGCCCAATCTCTGGATTCACAGGTGTACACCACCTCACTAAACACAACTCTCATTTTAGGCATTTATTCTGAGTTCTACCTATTATGGTTTGAGGTAAATTATTTCAAGTTCCAGGATCTGATTTCCCACTGTTCAATAACAAATAACTTTCTTAGCCTGGCATGGAGGTGCTTGCTTATAGTCCCAGAATATAGGGAGGCTGAAGCTGGGGAATCACTGGAGTTCACAAGTTTGATAACAGCCTGGGCAACATAGAGACCCTGTCTCAAAAGTGAAATAAATAATTTTTTTTCCTTTCAGTACTGGGGATTGAACACAAGGCCTTATGCATGCCAGGAAGCACTCTACCACTGAGCTATATCCCCCAGACCTTTGTATTTTTATTTTGAGATAGGATCTTGCTAAATTTTCCAGGTTAGTTCTAAACTGATCCTCCTGTCTTAGCCTCCCTAGTAGCTGGGATTACAGGCATGTGACACTGCCTTTGGCTCCAATTTCTTCTTTCCTTCCTTCCTTCCTCCCTCCCTCCCTCCCTCCCTTCCTCCCTTCCTTCCTTCCACTCAGGAGCACTCAATCATTAAGCCACATCCCCAGCACTATTTTGTATTTTATTTAGAGACAGGATTTCACTGAGTTTCTTAGCACCTCACTTTTGCTGAGGCTGGCTTTGAACTCATGATTCTCTTGCCTCAACCTCCTGAGCCACTGGGATTACAGGCTTGTGCAACTGCGTTGAGCACTTGCCTAGCTTGCTTGAGGCCCTCAGTTCCATCCCTAGCAGCACATACACAAAACAGAACAAAACAAAAAACTTACTTTTGAAGATTCTACCAAGGCATTATTGGAGTAGATAATATTTTGTTATAAATTGATGGGCTGGGGATGTGGCTCAAGCCGTAGCGCGTTCGCCTGGCATGCGTGCGGCCCGGGTTCGATCCTCAGCACCACATACAAACAAAGATGTTGTGTCCACAGAGAACTAAAATAAATAAATAAATTCTCTCTCTCTCTTCCTCTCCTCTCTTTAAAAAAAAAAAAAAATCCCAATCTATAATGTACTGGTGACTCTTAGAACCCTTGACTGAATGAAACATGTTTTCACCTTTGCTCATTTTGCATAGCTCACATGGACTGCAGAAGCTGAGTCTCAGCTTTAAAGGATGTTAAGTTGGAAGAGGCTTTACAGATAATCTGTCCAATCCCCCCATATTTCACATGTACACTGTGGAGTCTGAGGAGGAGAAATGTCCATCCAAAATTATAGAGCTAAAAATAGCAGAGCACTGGACTAGGTCTTCTGTCTCTTTGTTAATAATTCAAAATCTTGGGACTGAGGTTGTGGCTCAGTGGTAGAGTGCTTGCTTAGCATGTGTGAGACGCTGGGTTATTCTCAGCACTGCATATAAATAAATGAATAAAATAAAAGTCCATCAACATCTAAAAAAATAAATAATTCAAAATGTTTTTAGTGAATTCTGGAAATTTTCAATTAGAAAGTAAAGTCAGTTTCTGCCTCTCCTCACTCAGTAATGTTTAGAATAAAGATCTGTTTATATAAAGGTTAAAGTTTTAACTATCTACCCAGGAATGTTTTCCCCTCCAAAAAAATTCCAGCAGAGGGCAGCAAGCCTAAATGTGAATCCCAATACTTAAGATGACTTTAAAATGCAGAGCCTGGCTACTAAGGAGGCTGAGGCAGAAAGATCATAAGTTCTAGGTCAGCCTGGGCAATTTACTGTCTCAAAATAAAAAAATAAGAAGGGCATCATGGGGCACACCTCTAATTCCAGCAACTCAGGAGGCTGAGGCAGCTATTCTTGAACTTGGGTCCTATCAAGAACAACTTCTATAAGTTAATGAAATCCTGTCTCAAACTAAAAAAATAAAAAGGGCAGGGAAAGTAGCTCAGTGGTAGAAAGCCCTGGGTTCAATCCAGTACTGGAAGGAAAAAGGCTCACCCCTGTCTGGGGGCCTTTGTTTCAACTGCTTGACTGTTCTAGGACTATACTCCCAGGTTAAAAATTCATGACGTTTGAGTCTGTTCAAATCTCACACATTAAAATTAATGCTGGGGCTGGTGTTGGGGCTCCATGGTAGGGCGCTTGCCTTGAAATTGCGAAGCCCTGGGTTCAATCACCACATAAAAATAAATATAGGTATTGTGTCCAACTACAACTAAAAAATAAATATTTGAAAAAAAAAATAATGCTGCCTGCCTTGTTATATTGCAGCTTCCTTCCTGCTCCATTCCCAGCACACTCATCTCCTTTATTTTATTTATGTGTGTGTGTATATACATATATATATATATATATATATATATATATATATATGTATATATATATATATATATTTTTTTTTTTTTTTAAAGAAAGGATAAAGGATAGTTTGTTGCTTTGCTAGCAAAGGAGAAACACATGGGGACTCCTGTCACAAAGGCTGTGATTCTGCCCATTTGCAGGAACAGGGGCTTTTATAGAAGTGATTCAGAGAAAATGAGATTAGGGAGAAGAGATCAGGAAGGAGATCAGGGAAAAGAAGATCAGGGAGAAGAATTTTAGGGCATAGAAGTTCAGGGAGAAGTTTAGGGAAAAGAAGATCAAGAAAGAGAAGTTTAGGGAAAAGAAGATTTGGAAAAAGAAAAAGGCATGTAAGTTTGAAAGCTACAAGGGATATAGTCAAAGCATCAAGTGAACCCCTTTACAAATTCCCCACTGTCAATTTCTAGCTTCTAAGTCTACGGAAAGTGGATGATGACATCTCCAAGCTACTTCCTGCTGATAGGGGCCATGTTGGAGGAAGTAACCCAAAGTCCTTTTTCTCTAGCAGGTGGGGTGTGGACAATTAAGGGCATTCAGAATCAGATCAGTCCAGAAGTCCACAGTGGCAGATGGCTGGTGACTAGACAAGGCATATATAGGGCAAGGATATTCTATATTTTTCTATAGCATTCTTCACTTTCTAGCACTTTGATAGTTTTAAAAAATATTTTGTTAGTTGTCAATGGACCTTTATTTTATTTATTTATATGCAGTGCTAAGAATCAAACCCAGTGCCTCACACATCCTACAGAAGCACTCTACCACTGAGCCACAATCCAGCCTCAAATTAGATAATTTATGTATTGAGTTTACTGTGTCACAAGAAAGAATTACAACAAATTTAGTGTAATGATCTTAATTATCTTGTGATTTTGTGATTAATCAGATTTTGTAATTCTAGAATTAGGCAATATCTCACACTATAAAATAGAGTTAAGTGTGCTGATGAGCTGAGAAGAGGACACTGGTTTTTTTTAGACAGAAAAGAATTGAAAAAAGCAAAAACAACAAAAAAGTGCATTGGTCATTTCAAAGTTACTTTCATTGTAAAGACAGGATGGGAAGACAGAACAATAGAAAAATAAGCCAGACATGTTGGCCTATACCTGTAATCAGAACTACTCTGGAGGCTGAGGCAGGAGGATCGAAAGTTAGAGACCAGTCTCAACAATTTAGAGAGACCCTGTTTGAAAATAGAAAAGGGTTGAGGGGAAAAAAAAAAAAAACCCAAAAACAAAAAACTTGATTGGTTAATGTTAGGAATATTAGGTTCCTTTTTTTTTTTTTTTTTTTTTTTGGTACCAGAGATTGAACCCAGGGGCACATAACAGGCACATAACCAGCAAGCCACATCTCATCCCTTTTTATTTTTTATTTTGAAACAGAGTCTTGCTAAATTGCTCAGGGTCTCACTAAGTTGCTGAGGCTGGCTTTGAATTTAGAATCCTCCTGCCTCAGCCACCTGAGCACTGGGATTACAGGTGTGCACCACCACACCTGGCTAGGTTCCCTTTTGTAAGAATCTAAAGCATAAGGAACTTCATTATCTCGCCTATTGATTGTTTTTAATTATTTGTTTGCTTGTTTTTACAATACTGGAGATTGAACCCAGGGCTTTGCACATGCTAGGTAAGTACTATACCACTGAACTATATCTCCACCCCTCATACCCATTGAAACTTGTCAGTTTGGGAAATATGGCTGTTATCTCTCTCCTGTGTCTTAAAAGACCAGATAACCTTAGTTTTGATTTGTTAAGGTTTAACTGTAGTATGAATGACTCTTTTTTGTTTTGTTTTTAACTTTTTTGCAGGGACTATGTGCATGTGTGTGGTACTAGAGGTAGTACTGGGGTGCTCTACCACTGAATGACATTCCCAAACTTTTTTTTTTTTTTTTTTAAATGTTGAGAAACTGTTTCACTAAATTGCCTGGGCTGGCCTGGAACATGATCCTACCTCAGCCTTCTGAGTAGCTTGGATGACAATCATGCACTATGCCATCCTGCCCCATTTTTACTGTTGTGCTGGTCTATTGGGACCTCATATAGGAGCTTAGTTCAAAACAATGGCCTCCAATTTTTATTTAACAATTGTTTGGCAGATGCAGTGATGCATGCTTGTAATCCTAGTTACTCCGGAGACTGAGGCAGGAAGAACATAAATTGGAAGCCAGCATTGGGCAATGTATGGAGACTCTGTCTCAAAACAAAAAGTAAAAATGGGCTGGGATTTTAGCTCAGTGATACAGTGGCACTGGGTTCAATCCACAGTATTGTAAAAAATAAAAACTGTCTTCACCATAAAGCCTTCTAGAATAAAACCTCCAGTTGGTTAACATATATATTCCCTAAGCATCTAGATAATGTGCTAAATATACTTTAGTTGAAATATATTTTAGTTGAAAAACTACTAATTTAAGAATGAAATATTTAACAGCAGGGTAAGACACTCGTTATTCCAAATTCAGAATATTATACCACATAATATAGTGAATAAGCATTTGATAAGTGTAGTGTAATTTGAAAGGAAGCTCCACAGGTATTTCTTTTTTTTTTTTTTTTTGGTTTTAGGTGGATACAATATCTTTATTTCATTTTTACGTGGTGCTGAGGATCAAACCCCGTGCCTCACACGCGCTAGGTGAGCACTCTACCTCTTGAGCCACAACCCCAGCCCCTCCACAGTTATTTCTATAGGTGACATTTGTTGTGAGCTGGCATGTACCTTGGGTTCTGCCTGCTCTGTATCCAAAAACTGTTTTCGCTTTCACTTTGCCTTTCTTACTTCAGAAAAAAGCCATGTAACATCTATTCTGCAGAACAATCACTTTTGTTCTCTTAATATTTTCATAAACTCCATGTCCTAGAGATGGTTAAGGAACTTAAGAGCTAAGATTACATGATGAAGTTGCAGGGAAAAAAAAGAATAATGAAATAAAATAAAGGGTGCTTCTGAGAAATCAACTTTTGCAGGGCTGGTCAGAGTGATATATTCAGCAAGAAGGAGAAAAAAGGTAGTGCTGAGGGGCACTCATACAGAGCTGGGATCTATCTCCCACCGTGTGACCTCCAACTACTAGTTATTTCCTTGAGCCTTAATTTTCCTATCTGTAACATGGGGACAATAGCAATCAGGTCTTGTGGAAGGATGAAATGTGGTAATGCATATGCAAAAAACCAACTACTCTGCCTCACAAACAATAGAAACATGGAAGCTACCAGATCAATGGGGCACTTGTATTGCCAGTGACTTCAGAGACTGAGGCAGGACGATGGCAAGTTCCAGGCCAGCCTGAGCAATTTCATGAGATCCTGTCTAAAATAAAAAAGGTGCTGTGGTTTGTAGCTGGGGATGTAGTTCAGTGGTAAAGCACCCCTAGGTTCAATTCCCAGTACCAAAAAACAGACACCAACAGGTTTATTTAAAGGGTAGGTAGGAAAATAAGTAAAGAAAGACAACCATAAAGGTGAAAATAAAGGTTTAAGACCTGTTGGTGATCATTAAGACCTACAATAGAAAACAAGGCGTTCTCTGGAGATCCTTCATTTGCGGGGAATGAGGGGCCGGCGGCCAGGACCAAGCGTCAGGCGGAGAGGGAGAGGGACTCAGCGAAGAGGAACTGGCAGGCGTTGAGCCTCCCCCGGGGCGAGGCCGGGCCAGACCTTGTAGGGAACTAAATAACCAAGGCCGATAGCAAGTGCGGGGCGCGGGGATGGGGCGGAGTGGGTGGCGGGAAGGACTTTCCTCCTGGGCGCGGCTGCCCCCGCTTTACCTGGCTTTTCCCCTCGCTAGGACTCTGCGCACCTGACAACCCCCACTTTCTAAAGGTAGCGCAGACGCCACGCCTTCCTCTACCCACCAGTCGCGGTCCCAACCCCTTCCTGCTCCACCTAGCCAATTCTCCGGCTTTGGCCATCTTCTCTCCTTCCTGGATCCTTACGTAGAGTTTGGTTTGAACTTTTGAACCCACCAATCAGCGCTGCGCGCCTCTACCCTTTCCGCTGGCCCGGGCGCCGGGCTCCGAGGCGGGGCCGCAGAGGCCCGGGGCGGGGTCCAGAGCCGGCCCTCCCGACACGTGGCCGCGGGAGGGATATAAATGGCCCATCCCGGCAAGTCGACCTCTCGTTACTTCTCCCCCGGACTCCTTGGTAGTCTGTCAGTGGGAGCTCCTGGTCGTCGTCTCCTCGCCTCGTCCCGCGCCGCTCAGCCCTACAAGAACCCGTCATGGTGAGTGAGGGCCACCCAGTAGTGGGGCGGGAAGAGTTAAGTGTCCCAAGCGAGACTGGGTCCGCGGGCTGCACGTGGGACTGCTCCTGCGAGGCCAGCTGACGGCTCCGGCCGCCTCTGGTCAAACTGGCTTCCAGCAGCAGGCATGAAAAAGCTGAGTTCACAGGACCGATACCGATTTGGGCTCGAAGATGCGTCCCCAAGACTTTTCTTGGTGTAAACAGAACGCCCTCGATCCTTATGAAATGCCTCTCCAGGCCCTGTCACCACTCTGGGAAGGGTAGGGCGCCATTACATTGGTCCCCAAGGACTTGGAGAAGCCAAATTTCTCCCCACATTTCCCCAAATGACCTCACCTTCACACTGCCTTAGACATCAGGCACGGGAGGACTTCCGGGCACTCCTTCCACACCCTGTGACTCGCTGCTGAGTCACCTGTGGCCGCCTTTGGAGAGGGCTTCCAGTTGCACCAATCCACCTGGAGAAGGAGAACTCCTCCTTTAAAGGGCATAATTAACTGTCGCGTTGCCTAAACCTGCCTTTCTAGTGTTAATTTAGTGGAATGTTTATAGCTGAAGCTTTCTACTTAAACCAGCTTTTAGAAACAAGTCCGTAAAAGGATATTTTCTTAGAAAACTGTAGAGTAGGGCTGGGGCTGCAGCTCAGCGATAGAACGTTTGCCTAGCACTCGCAAGAACCTGGGTTCAATCCCCAGTAATGTGCAAAAAAACAAACCTAACAAAAAGCCCCACAGAGTACACTAGTACCAACAACGTGTTTATAGTTCAGTTTTCCAGAAACATGGAACTGGGGCTGTGAGTGTAGCTCAGTGACAAAACGTTTTCATGAGGCCTTGGTTTGGATTCCCAACACACACAAAAAGAAACTATGCACAACTTGACCCTTATCTAAATAGCTTCTCAAAGGCATTTGAAAAAACTAAAAACACCTGTTGACGGTATCTAAAAGATAGTTGGGTTTTTTGGTTGTTCCCCCCCCCCACCCCCTACTGGGGATTGTACTCAGAGGCTCTTTACCACAGAGCTACATCCCCAGATTTATTTTTCATCTTTTTTTTAGACAGCTTACTAAATTGCTGAGGCTAAGGACAGGAGGTGTGGCTCCGTGTAAACCCTTGGGTTCAATTCCCAGTACCCCCCCCCCCAAAAAAAAGTATCCATTGTATTCAATGTTTGGAAACAGAATACTTTTAAAAGCTGGAGGGAATGGATATAATGAGTAGCTGACCAGAGAATCTTCAGACTAACCACTGTTGTCAAAAGTGGGGCTGGAGTTGTGGCTCAGGATTAGAGAATTGGCCTAGTACCTTCAAGACACTGGGTTTGACCCTCAGCACTACATAAAAAAAATAAAATAAGTGTGCCTGATTGGAACAACTTGCTTTGAATGCTTTTCAACAAAAGGAAGCCAGAAAGAAAACAGGTAAAAGTGATTGAGAAACCAGTGGGATTGTTTAAAGGGCAGGAGAGCAGAACAGCACACCTGTTTAAGCAAACTGATTAATACAAATTTTTCTTTTTTTTTTTTTTTTATACAAGTGACAGTGGCTGCTCATCCAGTTAATGCTAAACTAAGTGGCTCACCTGCAGCTTTACTTCATCTCTTCAGTGGCTCATGAAGGGTGGAAAGCAAGCAGTGGCCACTGACTTTGTCTGCTAAGCTTCAAGAAAGCAGTTTAAACTGCTTTAAACAGTGTATATGGTCCATGCCTGAAATCCCAGCAGCTCAGGAGGCCTAGCCAGGAAGGTTATGAGACCCTGTCTTGATTAATATAAGAAGGCTGAGGATGTGGCTCAGTGGTTAACATTCCCCCCCCACCCCCATACACACACACCCATTCAACCCCAAGTTTAAAACTGGTGATTAATGAAAGAAAGGTTGGATGCCAAGGTTTAGTTAAAGTGCTTTGTTAAAATGAGTGAGTCTTAGGTACTAGATACTGTATTTCTTTGATTCTGTTTGAGGATCATCATGGACAGATACTCTGGTTTTTTCCAGCTTTGGGGCTGTGGAGTTTCAAAGTCCTGATAAAGATAAACATGATGCAATAGTAAATAGTCAAGATCTCTTTAGAACAAACAGCTCCAATTTTCCCTATGGCTCCTAGACCTAAGCAAGTAGACAACAGATAATATTGAGCTTGCTGATGTGGCTGGAAGAGCTTGATTGTTTTATGGGGAATGTAGGTGAAAAGGAGATGATAAATCAAAGGTTGTGAGTAATGTTTTTTTATTGGATTATGAAACTAGGCCCTTGGAGAACATGACTGATATTGATTTTTTTTTAAGTTTACTAATTGGAAGCTTTTAAAAACTTTACTATTCAGGAAAAGTAATGGGAGATTATTAGTGTCAATATTTTGAAAGTTCTCTGCTAGTCTCTAGATTAAGCTAATCTGATTTGTGATAAAAATAATAAGCATCCTTTTGTTTACCTCTTAAGTCTGTGAGTACAGATTCTATCTTCATTGCCTTATTTTACCAAACAGGAATGAGTTTGGTGATTTCTAAATACCCATGTTCACCAAGGAAAGGAAAAAAATAGTTCTCCACTATTCTTGAAGCCAGGTTTTTTAGTGCCAGAGATATATGTACATTTTACTAGGAAACTTAATTTCTCAAAGCATTGCACTAAAAGTCCTGGCAACCCTTTTGACTTTATTAACACTCCTCTCTCTCCAAGATGGGCTGATGGTAAAGGAAAAATGTTCTTCCTAAAGACTAGATTCTTCCACAGGGAAAAGGCTGCCTCCGACCACATATTTTAAATACAGCTAGCTACTGCTTATCTAGCATTTTCTCCATGAGTCATGGCAGGAGTTTGTTGGTTTTAAAAAAAAAATTCCTTTTTTTTCCTTTTTTTGCACTCAGGATTAATCCAGGGGCACTCTATCACTAAACTATATCCTCAACTCTTTTTATTTTTGAGATGGGTCTCACTAAAGTGCTGGACTGGCCTTAAGTTTGTGATCTCTAAATTAGGTCTTCAGTAAAGATTTTTGCTTGTGAAATAGTCCCTGGGCAGGAATAGCCTCCCAAAAGTCTTTGAAGGTTAATTAGTCATTTAGGTGTGAACCCTTCCCAATTTCTCATCTGATGTGTCATATTCTGACATTTTTCCTTTCATCCTCCCACAGCGTGAGTGTATCTCCATCCACGTTGGCCAGGCTGGTGTCCAGATTGGCAATGCCTGCTGGGAGCTCTACTGCCTGGAACATGGCATCCAGCCTGATGGCCAGATGCCAAGTGACAAGACCATTGGGGGAGGAGATGACTCCTTCAACACCTTCTTCAGTGAGACAGGCGCTGGCAAGCATGTGCCCAGGGCAGTGTTTGTAGACCTGGAACCCACGGTCATTGGTGAGTTGATGGATCTGTCCTGGGTTCTCCATTGATCACATAAACATATTGTCTTTCTTACCTCCCATCCCCTCACCAGAGTTGAGCAGGCTTGTGCAGGTTATTAATGAGGAGTGACTGGTTTCCTTTCCAGATGAAGTTCGCACTGGAACCTACCGTCAGCTCTTTCACCCTGAGCAGCTCATCACAGGCAAGGAAGATGCTGCCAATAACTATGCCCGAGGCCACTACACCATTGGCAAGGAGATCATTGACCTCGTCTTAGACCGAATTCGAAAGCTGGTAAATATAGCTTTAAAGTGGGATGAATGACAGTTTTATTTTACAATTTTAGAGACAAAACTGTGATCATCATTCTTTTGCAACTAAAATGAGATTTGGTCTGCTCTCTAAATTAATTGGGCTTCTTAATTGTATAGTCCTGGGTTATGGGAGCAAGAGCAAATAATCTTTTCCCTACTTTTGCATGTTATAGGAAGCAGATTTGGGGCAGTTGGTGATCATTTGGTAAAGATAGTTTACCTGGTGTCAGGATGAGAACCAGGGAGGCTTAACATTTTCACTTACAAAACAATTAAGCTTCCTTGCTTCAAGCTGAGACATACCCCTTTTTAGATCATCTTAGTCACGATGTGTAGGTGGCTGACTCCTACATGTAACCAGTTGATTGCTCCTGCAATACCAGCTACTTTGGAAGCTGAAGGATTGCAAATTTAAGGCCAGCCATGGCAACTTATACCCTATCCCCAAATGAATAAGGGCTAGGGATCTATCTAGCTCAGTAGTGGAGCACCCCTGAGTTTAATTCCCACCCAGTACTCTCCCACCACCACCACACACAAAAAAAAAAAAAAGAAAGAAAAAAAAATCTGGGCTTGTCTCTGTTGATGAAAGTCCAGGAATAGAGGGTGTAGTTCAGTGGTAGAGTACTTCCCTGGCATGCAGGTGGCTCTGGGTTCAATCCTCAGCACTAGTGTGGTGTGGAGGAAGCTGGGGAATTCAGAACACAAGAAGCCAGTGTAACATTGTCTAGAAACAGCCAACAAGGGGAACCTCTTAAAAAAAAAAAAAAGCTAAAAGAGTTGAGAGAAGCTTCCTTATGACAGAAACAAGAATCAGTCATTGAAACTTTGAAGTTTTAAGATGTGATCACAGAAAAGTAATACCCTAGTTTGTCTCAGATCTCAGCATTGCTGGCTCTGTGGCAAGAAAATCTTAAGCCATTTTGTTTGTCTTAGGAAAGTTAAGTGTGTTGTTTAGATTATTTTAATTAGGAGTGGCAATCAGATGACTCTTTGCTTCTTATGCATATGGGCAGCCTGTAAGTAATTAACCAAAAATCAAGCACTGAAACTTGGGTAGAGTAGCTTATCAGGAAAATCACATTATACTAAACTCGGCCCCAAAAGAATGTCCTTGCACCACCATTTATGGCTTCATTCTTTTCTCAGATGTTTATCGTAGGCTTCTCAGCAGCAAAATTGGGTGAATGGTTCCTATGCTTGCAAATCAAGCTTCAGATACAAGCATGGTCTGAAAATCAAGAAGGATCTGCCTTAAGGGACAAATCAACCTAGTATAAGCCATTTAGGGTTCTATGGTGATGTTTACTTCCAAAACAATTGCATTTGTCCTTTGTTATTCTGTGTCTATAGGATGTTCAATGGGTATAATCAGCAGACTAGGATCTGCCTCATAGATGGATCTCATGTGTTACTCAGAGTATGGATCCACCAGATAAGTGAAATGAGGGATCAGTAGATAATGTCAACAAATCTTTGAGCTCCTTTAAGAAGGATTATCAGGGCTGGGGCTGTGGCTCAATTGTAAAGCTTGCCTCAAATATATGAGGCATTGGGTTTGATTCTCAGTACAACATAGACCTTTATTTTACTTGTTTATATCAATAACTTTTAAAAATATATTTTTAAAAAAAGGATTGCGAGCTAGGTGTGGTTGGGCACGCCTGTAATCCTAGTGGCTTGGGAGGAGGATTGAGAGTTCAAGGCCAGCCTCAGCAAAATCGAGGTACTAAGCAACTTAGTGAGATCCTGTCTCTAAATAAAATACAAAATAGGGCTGGGGATGTGGTTCAGTGCCCCCGAATTCAATCCCTGGCACCACCCCCACCCCAAAAGGATTGTCAACACAGTACTTCGATTGAAAGGTCAAAATGCTGTTTGTTAGTCAGAATATCCCATATGAGTGGGAAGACTCCAGTAATCTGAGATCTCAATGAATTTGGGAACAGTCATACAGTGAGGAACTAGTAAAGCCAGATCCTTACCCCAGCCTGACTACCACCAGAGCATTGGAACTTGACTAATTTGTCATATTTTAACTCAAAAACACCTTCCAGGTCTTTAGTTTTAGATTGACACAATATCTTTATTTTATTTTATATTTATGTGGTACTGAGGATGGAACCCAGTGGATGCTAGGCAAGCACTCTATCGCTGAGCCACAACCCCAGCCCCCCTTCCAGGTCTTTGAGACATCATTATACTTGGCTGATAATCCAAGACCTGTGGTGACTCTCCAGCTGATAAGTTACCAGAAACAGCCCTGCCCTCTTTGGTGGGGGTGGAGTATCTCACCGAGTTGCTTAGAGCCTTGCTTTTGCTGAGGCTGGCTTTGAACTCTCAGTCCTCCTGCTTTAACCTGAGTCACTTGGAATATAGGCATGTGCCATCATGCCCAGCAGTATATCACTTTTAAATCTGCCTTTTAAGCAGATTTTCCCTTCAGTTTTAAAAGCCCTGTTAGTAAACTGGGCATGGTGGCACATGCCTGTAATCCCAGTGGCTTGGGAGGCTGAGGCAGGAGGATCACAGTTCAAAACCCTCAGCAATTTAGTGAAGCCCTAGACAACTTAGTGAGACCCTGTCTCAACAAAAAATAAAAAGGGCTGGGGGTGTGGCTTAGTGGTTGATATGCCCTGGGTTCCATCTCCAGTACCCTAAAATAAAATCCCTGCTTTGATTTATAGAAGTTCATTACCATCTCCACCAGGTTTCTATCCATGATAAAATTAACTTTTTTCCCTTTTTTTTGCAGGCTGACCAGTGCACAGGTCTTCAGGGCTTCTTGGTTTTCCACAGCTTTGGTGGGGGAACTGGTTCTGGATTCACCTCCCTGCTGATGGAACGTCTCTCTGTCGATTATGGCAAGAAGTCCAAGCTGGAATTCTCCATTTACCCAGCCCCCCAGGTTTCCACAGCTGTAGTTGAGCCCTATAATTCCATCCTCACCACCCACACTACCCTGGAGCACTCTGATTGTGCCTTCATGGTAGATAATGAGGCCATCTATGACATCTGTCGCAGAAACCTTGACATTGAGTGCCCAACCTACACTAACCTTAACCGCCTCATTAGCCAGATTGTGTCTTCTATCACTGCTTCCCTCAGATTTGATGGAGCCCTGAATGTTGACCTGACAGAATTCCAGACCAACCTGGTGCCCTATCCCCGCATCCACTTCCCTCTGGCCACATATGCGCCCGTCATCTCTGCTGAGAAAGCCTACCATGAACAGCTTACTGTAGCAGAGATCACCAATGCTTGCTTTGAGCCAGCCAACCAGATGGTAAAATGTGACCCCCGCCATGGTAAATACATGGCTTGCTGCCTGTTGTACCGTGGTGATGTGGTCCCCAAAGATGTCAATGCTGCCATTGCCACCATCAAGACCAAGCGCAGCATCCAGTTTGTGGATTGGTGCCCCACTGGCTTCAAGGTTGGCATTAATTACCAGCCTCCCACTGTAGTTCCTGGTGGAGACCTGGCCAAGGTACAGCGTGCTGTGTGCATGTTGAGTAACACCACAGCCATTGCTGAGGCCTGGGCTCGCCTGGATCACAAGTTTGACCTGATGTATGCCAAGCGTGCCTTTGTTCACTGGTACGTGGGTGAGGGGATGGAGGAAGGAGAGTTTTCTGAGGCCCGTGAGGACATGGCTGCCCTAGAGAAAGATTATGAGGAGGTTGGAGCAGATAGTGCTGAGGGAGAGGATGAGGGTGAAGAGTATTGACCTTGCTGCTATGATTTCACACTCCATTGTCTTGGATTTGTCTTATCTGTGTCTCTTTTAACCCTGAACTATCAATAAAAGCATTTCCATTTTAAATGTCAAACTGCCTTCTGAATCTCAGTGAATACTTGACCCGCCTAAGACCAATTGAGGCTGACAGATAAGCTACCTGAAGAATTGACTGATGATTACAAGTACCTACTGTGTGCATATCTAGACCTGAATTGAGAAGGGTGATAGTTTTTTGTTAGTGCATCTTGAACTAAGTGGCTGTGAATCACCTGTAGATATTAAAATGAAGACTTAATTCTGTAGATTTGGGGTTTTTGCTTAAGGTACTATATTACTCATGAGAAGGACTTGCTATGTTAATTTGTTTTATACTTAGACAAAACATAGTGGCACATACTGAATTAGTTATTGGTTGGAGTAAGCAGGTCTAGCTGAGACAATTTTAATTGCAGAGGTTAATGGTTGATAATCGTTTGGGGTGTTTTTGTACTGGGGATTGAACTTTATCAAGGGAAATTTACCACTGAACTACACCCTCAGCCCTTTGAAATGGTCTAAGTTGCTGAGGCCGGCCTCAAATTTGGTGATCCTCATGTCTCAGCCTCCTAAATCTGAGTCACTGGGATTACAAGCGTGACCCACCACAACAGCTCCATTTTGGTATTTAAGCCTAATGTTTGTTGTGGTGAAATTTTGAAGTAGGGAAATTGTTTTCTGTAGAAAAGATTTGAAGAATATTCACTAATTTGGACCCTGTACCAAGCACCTGTTGGAAGCAGTATGGTACTTGAGGTCAGAGGGATAAAAGCACACCAATGTGTATTGCTGTAGAGCTTGAAGAGGGGTATTCATGTGTCTAATGTGATCTGCAAATTTTGAATTGTCAATGACTGAAAAGCCAGGTGGTGTGCAGAGGAAGCCAAGTTCGATGTTTGGGTGCTTCCTGCATATAAATAACTAAACATAGTGGCCTAAGAATGATGGGGGCATGCAGAGTTGGACATAAGTCGCCTGTTCTCCATGACTTCCCTTACTCTGATGGTACATCATTACTATCTCTTCCCTGCTGGTGTTTTGTACTCCCTTACCACTGCTTACTTCAGCCCCTCTGAGGAGCACATCTAAAAATTGTGCATGAGCTGGATGCAGTGGTGCATGCTTATAGTCCCAGTGACTTCAGAGTCTGAGGCAAGTTTGAGGTCAGCCTCAGCAACTTAGGGAGACCCTGTCTTAAAATTCAAAATGAAAAAAAGACTGGGGATGTGGTTCAGTGATTAAGTGCCCCAGGGTTCAATCTCTCTCCAATACCCACCCTCCCTACTGCCCCCCCACAAAGTTGCATGTTATATATGTGAACATAGCATGACAAACTTTTAGTACCAGATAATCTTTGTGCTCAGTGAAGTTTTTTTAGGAGTTTATGCCCCATCTCTAAGGACGAATTGACCTATTGGTTCTTCTCAGAAGGACCACATTCTTTCTGCTGCTGGAGCAGGCAGGAGGAGCTAGAATGAAAATAAAACTTGGAGAGGTTGGCCAGCGGGTTTCCCAGAGACCTCCCATCCCAGGAGATCTGGGTACCACAGTTCAAGCACCGTAGCAAACAGGATGCCTACGTAAGAGAAGGAACAGACAAATTACTTCAGCCAGTGTGACTCCCCACCATACTTTAGAGATCCATTCTCTGAACCAGTGTTTCCAAAGCAGTGTGCCTTGAGAATGGGATTAACGGGTTCCCACGCATGATCCCTTCAGCCTTCAGAATGATCTGGAGAGCTGGAAGCCCTTTGACCAGGAGCAACACCCTCTAATTACCTCAGTAAGCCTTACGGATGAATTGTTTTATACTTGTGTCAAGATGTGAAAAGAGTTGGAAAGCTTTCAACAGCCATAGCAGCATAAGGTGAGAGAAGGTGAGAGAAGAATTTAGCTGAGAAAAAAATGTTACAGTAGAATAGAGCCTGGGGAATTGGAAGAGCAAAGTGCCACAGTTGGGGAGGGATCTGCCCTTGTAATGATGATTTCTCCTTTCCTGTGTGGGTGGGAGAGTGAATAAAAGTTAGCCTGCAGCAAGAACAGATATACCCCAAGGTCGAGGTCACTGCTTTGTGGCTGACAATCATCTGGTCTGCCCTTGAGCACAAATGGAAAGCCTGGACTCAAAACTGCAGCGGATGCTGATGCCTGATGGGAATAAATGGACACAGCCTAAGAGGGTACATGCTTCTGAGGTTGGCTATGGCCCCAGATTCTGGCTATCCAGACAGAGGGCATAGACTGCCCTTACCTGACCTACTAGAGGAGCCAGCTGCTTCCACAACATGGCAGCTGCTAATCACTTGAGGGCAAGAGGACCTGGGCGGAGCTGCTCTGACCCCAGGCTGAGGAAGAACAGAATGATTTTAAGGGACTGGAATGCCTGCCTATGGTCTGCAGTGTTAAAACCTTCAGGAACTAGAAAGTTAAAAGTCCAGCTTATGCAGTGATGCATGCCTGTAGTCCTGGCGACTTGGGAAGCTGAGGCAGGAAGATCACTAGTTCAAGGTAACCCCAGTGACTGAGATCCTGTTTCAAAATAAAAGGCTGGGGACTTAGCTCAGTGGTAAAGCATTTGCCTGACATGGGTGAAACTCTGGGTTCAATCTCCAGTACTGCAAAAAAGAAAATTAAAAATTTAGCTGGGAAAGAGCTCTGCCTTCAGGCCTCCAACTTCTAGAAGATTGTTGTGTGGCTTACCCGAGTCGGGTGGTAGTGGGGAGGAGAAAATTCATAGCTTTGGTGTTTTTGTTTTTGCATTATTGGGGATTGAACCCAGGGGTGCTCTAACACCAAGCTACAATCCCAATACTTTTTATTTTTTATTTTGAGACAGGGCCTTGCTAAATTGCCAAGGCTGCCTGGACTAGTGATCTTTCTGCCTCAACCTCCTGAATCTCTGGGATTACAGGTGTGCACACAGCACCTGGCCAACTTCAGTGCTTTATAATCATCACAGGACTGTTTACCCAGGGAGGGGATATTATTATATCCTTTGCCAAAACTCTGAGAGATTAAATACCTAGCCTAAGGCTACAGAGCAGTAGAATTTGACCCCAGAATTCTGACTCCAAATCAGACTGAGCAGCAGCAGAGGAAGTCATCTCCACATCTGGCAGCCTTTTCAGGCCAAGGACATGAGGCCCACAGAGGTCAGGCCCCACCTAGGGGGAAGGGCACTGGAGCACTGGATGGAATCACAGCCACTAAAAGGAGATCTCATTATGTCATTATTGTCAGGACACCTCCCAGGAGTCCTCCCAGGCAGCAGGTAGATACAAAGTGGCAAAGCCAGCAGGTCCCCACCGTCAAGCCTGAAGCTTCCCTCCTGAGGGCATTTTTGTTCAGGTCTCCTAATATTCAGTGCACTGATTATCAGATCATGGGGGGTTACCATGTCCCAGCTGCTGCCACTTGCCTGGACTCCTGCTGACAAGACTCTAGGCAACATGCAGCAAGACAACTCATACCTTGAATGTTGCTCCCTGAAGCCCTGGGGCCAGGTGACCAGTATCTGTCACCCAAGGCCACAATTCGAAGCTGGCCAAGATGACCCGGGCAGATGGCTCCTGGGTGTCTAGGAGACATGACAGCAGAACCTGAAGGGAAGACAAACCCTGTGTTGGGGTGGTGGGAGTAAGAATTTGCCCTCAGCCCCATGGAGAAATTCTCTTTTATTGACATCTCATTATCCTGTCACTGCCCCCATTCATTTGAAGAGCCTAGTGTCTGAGTTTATCAACCCTACGAAGGTACTGGGAACATGTCTTCCTCTAACACTCCCTAAGTCTGTAGCCAAAAGGAAATATTCAGAATAACACACCTTACAGAACTGGACATGTCTGTCACAATAGAGAACATGCATTTTTTAAATACTTGTCTCACCAGAAATTTTTTGTTGTGGTGGTGAGCTGCTGCTGAGGATCCAACTTAGGACCTCACAGAGGGTAGGCGAGAGCCCCCCAAAATTTCCTCTTCTCTTTTTAAAATTTAGGACAGGATAAGCAAGGCGGCGCATGCCTGTAATCCCAACAACTTGGGAGGCAAAGACAAGAGAATCACAAGACCAAGGCCAGCCTCAACAATTTTTTTTTTTTTGACTGGGGATTGAACTCGGGGGCACTCAACCACTGAGCCATATCCCCAGCCCTATTTTGTATTTTATTTAGAGACAGGGTCTCACTTAGTTGCTTAGTGCCTCATCGTTGCTGGGGCTAGCTTTGAACTCACCATCCTCCTACTTCAGCCTCCTGAGCTGCTGGGATTACAGGCGAGCACCACCTTACCTGGTTCAGCCTTACCTGGTTCAGCCTCAGCAATTTAGTGAGAGCCTGTCTTTTTTTTTTTAAGAGAGAGTGAGAGAGGAGAGAGAGAGAATTTTTAATATTTATTTTTTAGTTCTCGGCGGACACAACATCTTTGTTGGTATGTGGTGCTGAGGATCGAACCCGGGCCGCACGCATGCCAGGCGAGCTCGCTACCGCCTGAGCCACATCCCCAGCCCGAGAACCTGTCTTAAAATAAAAAGGGCTAGAGATGTGGCTCAGTAGTAAAGCACTATAGGTTCAAACCCCATACCAAGTAATAATAGTAAATAAATAAATTAGGACAGACCATAGAGAGAATAAAAAGTTTTCCTAATTACACAAAAGTTTTGTCTACATTGACAAATCAATTTAAGTCATGGAGGAAGAGTGGGTATAAATATGATCTCACTGTTGTCACCTAGGCCCTCCTCCCTATGCTCGTCTATTCTTATCAAATATCTCATTGGGCTAGCAGATGTCTAGAGAACGTAATGTTTTTTTGTTTTGTTTTGTTTTGTTTTTGGTGGTGCTGAGGATTGAACCCAGGGCCTTGTGCATGCAAAGCAAGTACTCTACCAACTGAGCTATATCCCCAACCCTTAGAGAAAAAGAGAGAACATAAATTTTTATCATTCTAACAATCATTTCCAGTTCTTAAATTTGATTGATTAACTAATTCATTCATTCATTCATTTGTTCGTTCGTTCACTCATAAGTCAATATTTTTGTCCTTTTTGAATTGTACATATAGATTATACATGCACAAACCTAATGCAAGGGCGTTTATGCCACATGTCACAGAAAAGACTATCACATGCAGCAATCACTATTGCATATCTATCCCAAAACCATTCTTCCAGGCTCATTGTTGCACCTGACAAAACAACTGGGTTCTCTTTAGGTGTTAGGCACTCAGTGCATCAGAAGGGGCGTGGCCTCCCCACCATCAGAGTCAATCTATGTCCAAACTAACAAGGCAATTCTAGTGCTCTTACCAGGGATTGGTTAAGGAAACAGCAAATGATGAGTGATGTAATTATGGAAATGAGGGGTGAGGTAATGTCTGCTGGTTGGGGAATAAAAGGAAGGTATTATTGGAATTTTTTTTTTTCTCTTGAAAAGGAATGCAGAGAAAGGATTTTCTCTCTTCCAACCTCTGAGGGAGTATATGATGCTTGCACAGGATGCTTCAAGTTGCTGCAGTGCAGCCATCTTGTAACCACAAGGGAACAAATATGAGAACAAAAACTAACAACTTGAGCATGGCAGAGCAGAAAGATGAACTTCGGTCCATGATAGGGTGCTGAGCCCTTGACTATATTTAATATAGTCAGAAACTGCTCTCTCTCTCTCTCTCTCTCTCTCTCTCTCTCTCTCTCTCTTTCTCTCTCTCTCGTTATTTTATTTATTTATTTTTATTATAGGAGATTAGGACACTGAGTTGGCATTCTCAGGGATTTGGCATGTTAGGCAAGTGCTCTACCTCTCTGAGCTATATCCAAGCACTTGAATTGGCTCTTCTATTGTTTACTGCAAAAAAAAAAAAAGATTCTAATTAAAATAAAAGCTTTATGCAATCCTTCATATGAAATTTTAGTAAAATAATAATAAAAAGATTAAATTCCTTTTACTTTGAAACAAGGTCTTACTTTGGCCGGGCTGGTCTCAAATCTCTGAGCTCAAGGGATCCTTCCACCTCAGACTCCCTGGGATTAGATTATGCACAAGACAGCTGGCTTAGGGCCCCTTAATTTAATTCAAATGATTTTTTTTATAGTACTAGAGATTGAACCCAGAGCCTCCTGTATGCTAGTGAGCACTCACCACTTAGATACATCCCCACTCCTTTTTATTTTATTTTGAATAGGGTATTGCTATGTTGCTGTGGATGACCTCAAACTTGAATCTTCTTTCCTCAGCCTCCTCAGTAACTGTACACTCACAGTATGTGTGAGCCACTGTACTCAGCTTTAAGGCCCCTTTAAATGTGTGTAACTCCTTTTCCAGAGCAAACAGTACCTTGAAAGAGTAAAAATTCCGTTCTTTCCAGGAGTCCTGGCCAAATTCAAACCAGAAATCAAAAATATTTGCAAAATATATGCCACTGTCTTCTTTTAGTAGGCATCTATGAATAGGAGCTTGGTTTATCTGTGGAGGTATGGAAGAGCAAGGAGACTGGCTCAGAATCATCACCCTGAAGCCTGACACAAATAGTGAACCTAACCCCAGGACCTCCCACATTCTGGAGAAGATCATTGAGCTGTCCTTGTAGACAAAGGGTGGTGACATAAACAGGTTAATGATCTCAAGGTGAGGTCATCCTGGATTACCTGGGTGGGCTCTAAATCCAATGATCTCTGTCTTTATAAGAGGGAGACGAGAAGACATAGAAGCAGAAGACCACATGAAGGCACAGGCAGAGGTCAGAGTGGGCCACAGCCAAGGAATTCTGGGAGCTCCCAGAAGCTGGCAGAGGCAAGGACAGATTCTTTGCCCCGATAGCTTTCAGGACCATGGTTTTGGACTTCTGGATTTCACAACTGTGATAAAATAAATTTGTCTTGTTTTTTGTTTGTTTAGGTACAGGGGATTGAACCCAAGAGTGCTTAACCACTGAGCAACATCCTCAGCCCTTTTACTAATTTTTAATTTTAAGACAGGTTCTCTCTAAGTGGCTAAGGGCCTCACTAAGTTGCTGAGGCTGGCTTTGAACTTGCAATCCTCCTGCCTCAGCCTCCTAAGCCACTGGGATTACAGGTGTGTACCACTGCACCCTGCTGGCAGTTTTATTTTTAATATTTATTTTTACTTGTAGGTGGACACAATAACTTTATTTTTCTTTATTTTTATGTGGTGCTGAGGATCGAACCCAGGTGAGTGCTCTACCACTGAGCCCCAGCCCCAGCCCATCCCCAGCTGGCAGTTTTAAGCCAACAAATTTGTGGTAATTTGTTATGACAATGCCAGGAAACCATTTAACACAGTAGCACACACCTGTAGTCCCAGCAACTCCAGAGGTTGGGGCAGGAGGATTCCATAAGCCTAGGATTTTAGGCCAGCCTGGGTAACACAATGATATCCTCTCTCCTAAAAAAAAAAAAAAAAAAAAAAAAAAGTCATTACCTTCATTTATCCAGGCTTCAAGCTCTGACTTCTGACTCATCTCTACCCCTCAAACCTTTCCTGCTCTCCACTCTTGCCCACTCAGTTGAGCCTCACCAAGCACAGCCCAGACTCATCCCTCTGTTCTGACTCTTCCCTCTGCCCAAGTGACAACCAAATATAACTTGTGATCTTTGAATCCTAGATTAAGAGAAAATAGCTGTGAAAAAATTTTACCGGGACATTGGAGGAATTTGAATATGGCCTATTTACTAGATAACAGTTACACTGATGTTAAAGATCTTAAATTGGCTAATAATATTGTGATTATGTCATGCTGTCTGACACTTTCAAAGGAATTGGGGCGGGCTGGGGATGTGGCTCAAGCAGTAGTGCACTCACCTGGCATGCGTGTGGCCCGGGTTCGATCCTCAGCACCACATACAAACAAAGTTGTTGTGTCCACGGAAAACTGAAAAATAAATATTAAAGAATCCTCTCTCTTTTTAAACAAAACAAAACAAAACAAAGGAATTGGGGCAAATTTGACAATTGGTAAATCTGAAAGAAGGGCTTACTGGGGGTCCATGGTAGTATTCCTTCAACTTTTCTCCGGGTTCCATGGAAATTTAAATAAAAATCATAATCCAGGGCTGGGGTTGAGACTCAGTGGTAGGGTGCTTGCCTGGCACACCTGAGGCCCTGGGTTCGATCCTCAGCACCACATAAAAATAAAAAAATAAAAAATAAAGATATTGTGTCCATCTACAACTAAAAAAAAAGTTTAAACAATCATAATCCTCAATCCATAATACTCAAAATGTCAGCATTAGAAATTAAATTTGAAATGCAGATTATAGAGTCAGAAAATCTGGAACCTGCTTTTTAGCAGCCCCTACGGATTCTGAGGCAGGTCCCAGTCCACACTTAAAGTGTTGCTTAGCATTTTGTAGTGGAATGTGCTAACAGGTCCAGCCCCTTCTCTTCTCCAGCTGAGGAGTCTCTGGCTGGAAAGGCCAGGCAGGCAGTGGAGATGTGGTTTCATGGTAAGAGCAGGAGTGGAGGTTGTGGGCATGGTAGATGAGGGGCTGAGGTCCAGGACAGCTTTTGCCCTCCTGCCCTGGCTTTGCCTTCTGAGGGAAGAGAGGAGGCTCCTAGAGCCCAGGGGAAGAATGCTACTACAGCTCCGAACTTCTAATACTAGTACTGCTATGACTCCTTTTTATACCTCCTTGGATAATTCTCATCTGTAAAAAGGATGCCACAAAAAATAACTGTGAGACATCCCCCCAAGTTAAAACGTTCCAGTATCCCCGAGTCTTGCACTCCAGCAGCACAGATGTATTCAGATGGCAGACACGTTGTTCTGGCCTCTGACCAGCAGGTGGCAGCAACACATCTCTTTAACTTGCTCACCACCACCTGTTAGGGAATGGGAAGTCAGACATAAATCAATAACTATTTCACTAGCTGTGTGACTTTGAGCAAGTTACTTAACCTTTTTGTGCCTCAATTTCTTCCCATTGTATTCTGTAAAATGGTAATAGTATCTAAATGATAGGGTTATTGTGAGGATTGGAAGTAATAAAGGTGTCAAATGCCTACCATGATACTTGGCATCTATGAAGCTTAGTTATTACTAAATAATCCAATAGGAGAAAAGATAAAATTGAAAAAGTGTCCAGGGTACTCCCTAACTGGGAGGGTTAATGCCCACAAATGGAAATAATGGGGAAAGAATTCCACTGAAGCTATTCTGTCAGTGTGGACCCTGCAATCCACTGACTGGAGAATCATCCTGAAAAGTGGGGAACTGGATTCTTTATGGGTGAAGCTCCACTTGGATCCCAGAGCCCAGCACATCAGCAGGTCTGCTCAGGGCTGGATTTCCTAGAAACAAGCACCGTGCAACTCCAGACAAGCACCGTCATCTCTCTGAACCTCAAGTCCTACCTAAGTGGTGGGGAAAAGGGACCTTGGGAACCAAAGAACAGTGCTGAATTCCTAATCTGGGTCAGAAACACCCCTATTGCCAGGGATTGCTCCCAGTGGCATGCTACCACTGAACTATAACCTCAGCCCTTTTTGTATTTTATGTTGAGACAGTGTCTCGATAAATTGACCAGGCTGGCCTTGAACTTGTGATCCTCCTGCCTCAGCTTCCAGAGTAGCAGGAACTACAGATATATGACACAGGGCCTGGCTGGCAAAGGAATCTTGGGGAGGACACTAGCCTTTCCCTGGTATGTGGAGTGGAGGTGTGAGCCAATCCTCAACCTAAGGAGCAGGACCCCAGATAATACTTGTTATAAGCAATGAGGGATATATCATTGCTCCTTTGTGCTTGAGTCCTCTCTGTCACATGGGAGGGGAAGAGGGCAATCAATGATATTGAGCACCTACTATGAGACTCGTGGGAGCCTCATTCTATGAGGGCTTCATTGTCTCTATTCTACAAATTAAAACAAACAAATAAACAAACAAAAAACAGCCTAGAGAGGACAAGTAAGTCACCTAGGGTCACATAGCTGGTTAGTACCCAGACTAGTGGCCTGATTTCTTCTCCCAGGACCTTTCCCAGCGTTCTGTCTGTGCCTCAGCAGCCCACACCCTTAGAAACACCCTGGAAACTGTATCCATAAATACTCCTGCCCCCAAAATCACAATCCCATGCATTCTGCTGTCTGAATCCAACTCCCTCTCTTCTCAGTAGGCCCCTTCAATTGCTTTGGCCTTGCCAGGGAGTCCAGCTGGTGACTCTGCTTACTTAGTGACCCACCTACCCAACCATATTGCTCTCCTATCCAGCTTTGGGTCCATGCCTATCATTTAGTAGTACTCTTGCAGTAACCTAAACTTTGTTGTTCATCTTTCTTGAAAATCCCTATGTGCATTCAATGGTTGTTTCTCTCAGAGCCTTCAACAGGGCAGCCAAGGGAGGCAGGAGAAGGAGGGGTAGTGATAATACTGGCTGGTGCTTATACAGCATGTACTACCGGCCGAGTACTAAGAGCTTCACATATTGTAACTCATCAAATCCTCCCAACTCTATGAAATAGGTACTATTATTATTATTTCCATTTATGGATAAAGAGAATTGGATGAATAGAGGTTTAGCCACTTATGAAAGCCCAAAACACACAGCTTATCAAATTGAGCAATCATGTTCAGAGTTCTGGGACACTAAGGAAGGATGAGGCTACCCCTGACCCCAGTCATCAGCCAGGCATCGATAGGCTCCTTCCATCTCAGGTCCAGCACTGCTTTTGGCCACTAGTTGAGACAATCCAACAGAAGCCCAGATCCTCACTGCACTTAGGGGCTGACAATATTACTTGGGAGATTAGTAATAGTAAAATAATAAAAATGTAGCTCAGGGGCTGGGGTTGTGGCTCAAAGGTAGAGCGCTCACTTGGTCACGTGCAGGACCCTGGGTTCCATCCTCAGCACCACATAAAAATAAATAAAATAAAGGCATTGTGTCCAACTACAACTAAAAAATAAATATCTTTTTTAAAAAAAGGTAGCTCATATTTGCAGCCTTTACAATGTGTGTCCTAAGCATTTCCATATATTTATTCATTTTTTTTTTTTTTTTTTTTTTTTTTTTTTTTTTTTTTTTTTTTTAAAGAGAGAATGAGAGAGGAAAGAGAGAGAGAGAGAGAGAGAGAGAATTTTTAATATTTTTTAGTTCTCGGCGGACACAACATCTTTGTTGGTATGTGGTGCTGAGGATCGAACCCGGGTCGCACGCATGCCAGGCGAGCACGCTACCGCTTGAGCCACATCCCCAGCCCCTCCATATATTTATTCATTTAATCTTCCTAATACTACAAGGTAGAAGCTACAGTTATCTATATTTTGTTGAGATGGAGGAACAAGCCAGGCATGGTGGCACAGGCCTGTATTCCCAGCAGCTCAGGAGGCTGAGACAGGAGAATCATGAATTCAAAGCCAAATTCAGCAACTTTGTGAGGCCTTAAGCAATTTAGCGAGACCCTGTATCAAAATAAAATATAAAAATGACTGGGAATGTGGCTAAGTGGTTAAGCACCCTGGTGAAAAAGAAGATGGAGGGAAGCCTAAATTTGTACAATAGAGAGCAGGGGAACCTGGGGAAGAGTGGCAGTTGGATTGGCTCTTACCCATGACTTTTCCCACCTATCTTCCTGCTGTAAGATCTCCCAGGCCTGGCTCCTTTCCAGTAAGCAGAGGAGCCACCTCTGCCTGGCAGTTTCCCCTGCAGGTTCTGGTCTTCCTCACTCAATAACTGGCAGAGCCCTGCTGAAAGACCCTCTGGTCTCCTCTCTTCTGAGGCATCTGAGGGCAGGAGGGGCTTAAGCAAGAAAGGGGATAGGAACTCCACCAGGGACTCCCCAGCTTGAGTCCCCTCTACTTTCAGAGGCCAGGTCTACCACCAGCTCCCTACAGACAGGACTTGAGCTGATCCTCCCCAGGCCTTGCCTGCCCTTCAATACAGGGTACAGTGCTGGCTTCCAGTTTGTTCCTGAAGGGTGGGGCTGAATATGGGGTGGATGAGGCTTCTCACCAATGGCTGCTGGGGTTCAGAGCCCAGGGCTGCGGCAGAAAGCACCAAAGTTTCCCCAGCCCCCTCCTCACACCTGCCAAGCTCCTAACCAGAAGTTAGGACTTCTCATGAGATCACAGGGATAACTCCCAGTTAGTTAGGAGTTAGGATGGTTTATCCATCCTGTCCCCTTTCTCCCATCCTCCTTCCTCCCATTTCCCTGGCAACCAAACCAGATCAAGGAGAAAGACCTGGCAGCTGTGCAGGGAGAGACTAATAGCCCGGAAGGAAGGAGGGGCCTGGAGAGCAGGGGAAGGCTGTAGGGATGTGAGCTAGCTAGCAGGGCGTTGGCTCTGGCCCATCTCAGAGGACACAAAGGGAGTGGGGGAGTTCTCTGTCCTGCAGTATGGAGGAGCTGGCCAGCCAGGGATCCAGCCTAGAACCCCAAGCCTGCTTCCCAAGACACCCAACTCTCATCCTCAGGGCCAATCTGAGGTGGACCTGTCCTTCTGGAGAGCCTGGGAATCCCCTGCAGCAGCAATCCCTTGGCTCCTGGCAAGCCAACAGGCCTCAGCACCCTGAATCCCGCAGAGCAGACCATTCCATCGGAGCTGCCTCTGGCCACTCCTGGGCAGCCTATGCCTGCATTCTGGAAGCTGTGTGACATGCAAAGGCCAGACATTAGCCTTTCCTCCAACTTGGTGTGTGTGTATGTGTGTGTGTGTGTGTGTGTGTGTGTGTGTGTGTGTGTGTGTGTGTGTAAAGGAATGTATGGTTGCATATTTGTGTGTATAATGTGTGTACACATGTATAGGGGCTATGCATATGTATCTGTTTATGGATCTGCCCAGGGCCTTTTCTCTCCTTTTTAGATGGTGTGGGGAGGGAGGGGGTTAGGCACCTTCTCTTTTCCCCAGTCTCCCCCATCCCCACCAGCTCAGCCCATCCCTGGGTACCTGTAACTCCTCAATACTGGAAACCGGTTCCGGCCAGTCTGTTCAGCCTTGTCAGTAGCTGCTGCCCCTCAGCCCCCTCCCCTTGGTACCTTAGGAATTGCCCTGGTTCCCGTAAAGCCCATGACTGAGCAGCAGTTGGTAGGGAGGCGGGGGAGAGGGAGAATCCAGTAAAGGCAGACAGCATATCTCAGGCCCACATAGCTCTCAGGCTTTGGCTGGCACATATCCTCCAAGAGCTGGGCCCAGCCCTCCTCAGGCCCCTGTGAAGTACCGGCCCTGTTGCAGCCTGGGTTAGGTTCAGGTTTGGGGCTGTGTCTTTAAGGTGGAAACATCAGCAGCAGACAACCTCTGCAGGGATAGGGGGAGGGTGAGGGGAGTTGGTCAGTCCATTAGCTGCAGAGCTGGCGCCAATCACTAGCCCTTCACAGGGCCCTGGGGAATAGGGAGAGATCAGCCCTTCCCCAGCCCCCTCTGCTTCTGCTCTCCTGTCCCGTATTTCTTCTGGGTATGGTGAAGGAGGCAGCCGCAGACAGCAGGTGAAAGGATGGCCCTGTTTCCAGCAAGTGGAGCAAGTGGAGGCCCAGGCCAGGCCAGCTCTCCATCCACCTAACCTCATTATTCATGTGCCAGAAGCTTGCCCTTTAACCTCAGGTCCTTCTATTCCATAATTTTTATCAAATATTCGGGGCAGGGACCCCAATTCAAGTCAAGACTTCCCATCCTAGGCTCTAGCTTTGAATGCTTGCTGGAAGGCGCTGACCCCTACCCCACCCCATCCCCGTCTATAGTCACATTCCCGCTTCTACCCGCTCCAGCAACAGGGGGAATCAAGTAGGCTGGGCGCCCCGCACCCAGGCGGGGGAGGGAGCGGCGCCGCCGCAAGTTCCGCAGGGTGGGGCGTCCCCCTCCCCACACAGCCCAGCTATAGCAGGCCCTCAGGCCAGTGGGAGGAGCTGCTCGTGCCCCCCTCCGGGGGACCACAGGGCTATAAAGCCGCCCCGCAGCTGTCTGCGGCTCCTTTCCGCCTCGTCCTAACTCTGAGAGCGGTGATCACCAGCAGTCATGAGCCACCATCCGTCGGGCCTCCGGGCCAGCATCAGCTCCACCTCATACCGCCGCACCTTCGGGCCTCCACCCTCACTGTCTCCCGGGGCCTTCTCCTACTCGTCCAGCTCGCGCTTCTCAAGCAGCCGCTTGCTGGGCTCGGCATCCCCGAGTTCCTCGGTGCGCCTGGGCAGCTTTCGTGCCCCTCGAGCTGGGGCCCTGCGCCTGCCCTCAGAGCGCCTCGACTTCTCCATGGCCGAGGCCCTCAACCAGGAGTTCCTGGCCACTCGCAGCAACGAGAAGCAAGAGCTACAGGAGCTCAATGACCGCTTCGCGAACTTCATTGAGAAGGTGCGTTTTCTAGAGCAGCAGAATGCAGCCCTGCGCGGCGAGTTGAGCCAGGCCCGGGGCCAGGAGCCAGCGCGCGCCGACCAGCTGTGCCAGCAAGAGCTGCGAGAGCTGCGGCGAGAGCTAGAGCTGCTGGGCCGTGAGCGCGACCGGGTGCAGGTGGAACGAGACGGGCTTGCAGAGGATCTGGCGGCGCTCAAACAGAGGTCAGGGGGCAGGGCTGGGGCTGGGCGACGGCCGTCGAGGCGACAGTATCTCTCTCCCTTATTCAGCAATCCCAGGGCGTGGTTCTCTGGGCCAACTCGAGTGTGTGCAGGCAGCATCCTCGCCCGTGTTCTAATGGTCTGGGAGGTGATGGGGATATCCATGCCTTCCCTAAGTGTTAAGGGGACCTCTTCTCAGCTCTCAGAGCTTTGAAAAGAAAAACGGGAGATTCTACCAGGCAGCCCCTTCCCTAGAAGTCCTGGGCAGTAATAACAGGGATCCTGGGGGACACGGTTTGGGGCGAGGGCTGGGAGAAGTACCTGAAGCTCAGTCTCTAAACATTCTACACATCAGGTTGGAGGAAGAGACGCGAAAAAGAGAGGAAGCGGAGCACAACCTCGTGTTCTTCCGCAAGGTGAGCCTCGGCTTCACGTCGAGTTCCGCTTCTCTACTCCTGTCGCTGACTTGCTTGCCCAGGGTCCCATTGGCGTGGGAAGGCAACCAAGTCGTCTCCAGAGGCAGATAGGGAAGGCTCGGCCCTTCCTTGTCCTGAACAGTCCCTCCTTCTCTTGAACCCCCATTTCCACCCCCACAAAGGATGTGGACGACGCCACCCTGTCCCGCCTGGAACTAGAGCGCAAGATTGAGTCCCTGATGGATGAAATTGAGTTCCTCAAGAAGCTGCACGAGGAGGTGACCCGGGGAGGTTTGGGAGTGGCTTTATTGGAGCTGCGGACATTAGTGGGTGGGGTTAAGGAATCGCCCTGGAGATTAGAAGTGAGATTTTCTTGGGTAGACCTGCCACTCATCACTTGCTCTACAGGTGGTTTGGATTCCCACCCCTGCGCCACCTGTTGGTAGGCATTGGAACTACACTCCGAACTTGACCGCTGGTTTAGCACCAGCCTGGGCGCAAGTTGCGCAGTCTTGTGCGCTCTGCGCTACCTGGAGCCCCATTCCATTTGTTCAAGTGTTTCCTCTCTTATCTAGGTGTGAACTGCGCATTCCCGCTCGGGTTTGCGCTGTAGGCTCATTCTTTGTCTGTCCTGGAGAATAGGAGCTGCGAGACCTGCAGGTGAGCATGGAGAGTCAGCAGGTGCAGCAGGTGGAGGTAGAGGCCACGGTGAAGCCAGAGCTGACCGCGGCGCTGAGGGACATCAGGGCGCAGTATGAGAACATCGCAGCAAAGAATCTGCAGGAAGCAGAGGAGTGGTACAAATCCAAGGTGGGAGAGCTGCGGGAGTGGAAGGATGGGGAAGTGGGAGGAAAGAGCCTGAGGAGGGGAGACGCTGAGGAGTGTCACTTGTCCCAGCCCACTCCAACCCTGATTACTCTTTCACCCCGCAGTATGCAGACCTGTCCGATGCTGCCAACCGGAACCATGAGGCCCTGCGCCAGGCCAAGCAGGAGATGAACGAGTCTCGACGCCAGATCCAGAGCCTGACATGCGAAGTGGACGGGCTGCGCGGCACTGTGAGAAAAAGCTGCACTCCCGGGCCAAAGGTGGAGAGTGGCGGACAAAGGATGAAGGATTCCCTGGCTGACTCCTTTCTCCTTCTCCACCGCAGAATGAGGCGCTGCTCAGACAGCTGCGGGAGCTGGAGGAGCAGTTCGCCCTGGAGGCAGGTGGGTACCAAGCTGGGGCTGCGAGGCTCGAGGAGGAGCTGCGACAGTTAAAGGAAGAGATGGCGCGGCACTTGCGTGAGTACCAGGAGCTTCTGAACGTCAAGATGGCCCTGGACATCGAGATAGCAACCTACCGGAAATTGCTGGAGGGCGAAGAAAGCCGGTGAGGGGTGGGGCTTTGGGGGTGGAGCAGGGAGTGATCCGCTTGGCAGGTAGAGGGATGGGAATGGCCTGGGCAGAGCACGCTGACTGTGCGCTTGGTCCACAGGATCTCCGTGCCCATCCATTCCTTTGCTTCTTTAAGTTTAAAGACAACTGGTGAGTTCTCTGCATCTGACTTCCAGCCTGTACCTCCCTTGGTCCTCTTGTGCTCTGATTGGACTTTTCTTGTTCTAGCTCCGCTCAGGGATCAGTTCTCTCCAGGAAACTACCGAGTCCTGATTTATACTGGTCCCTACTCCTCTTGACATGCCTTACCCACCCTTGGGAATGGGAGTGGGGGCCTGAAAGAAGAGACCCCCCCATTGGGAATGGGAGTGAGAGCCTGAAAGAAGAGAAACCCCCAGGTAATTTCCCTTCTATCGCTCACCCTGCTTTCTCTAGTGCCTGAGATGGAGCCTTCCCAGGACATCCACAGCCGGAAGATGGTTCTAATCCGAACAATTGAGACCCGGGATGGGGAGGTAAGACAAATCCCCTGTCCCAGGTACCCATGGTACTTCCAAACCCCAGCCTGGCTATAGATCTTGAGAGTATTGAGGATGAGTGGTTCCTGGGGAAGCGATGGAGACAGAGAAGGGGGATGGATAAACTGGCCTCAGCTGGTTGTACTAGGCACGGGACCCCAGGAACCTAAGGAGCATGGTGCTGAACCTTCTGCCCCTTGTATACCTTGCCCCCAGCAGGTGGTGACAGAGTCCCAGAAGGAGCAGCATAGTGAGCTTGACAAATCTTCCACTCACAGCTATTGAGCCCCTTGGCTGGAAGGTCCCTGCTCCTGCTCTAGGCCTACTCTAAGCCTGGACCCTAAAACTAGCCCTGAATGAGTTTCCCCTCCTCTGCATGTGTCTGGGGTGGCACCAATCCCCCCACCCCTGTCTCTTAGCTAAGTCCTACCTGGCCAGTACTAGCTGAGCCTCTTCCTGACCTGTTACATATACTTATTTCTTTGTGTCTTGGTAAGAGGCTGATGAGTACCAGGACAAGTCTGCTCCAGTCATGATCCCATGGTGGGGATGGGTAGGGTCTGAGTCTGAGTTTCACTGTTGAGTCAAATAAAACTGCTATTAAGAGAAACCTCCAGTGTATTTGTGTCTGTGGAAAGGGGAAGAGCCTCAGTAATTTATCTTTTTATCTCTAGTCATTTCTTTTGTTGTGTTGGGGATCAAACCTAGGGCTTTGTGAATGTCAGATTTTCATTTATTTATTTTTTTCTTTTTAAAGATTTTTTTCACAATACCTTTATTTTATTTATTTTTTTATGTGGTGCTGAGGATCGAATCCAGGGCCTCGCACATGCTAGACGAGTGCTCTGCCTCTGAGCCACAACCCTAGCCCCAGATTGTCATTTATTTTCTGATCCCCACTGTCTTGGCAGAAAACTGAGTTTTCTCCTATTTCTATATTTTATCAACTTCTGTTACTCACCTGCAGCCCTGAATACACAGCTGCCTGCTGGGTATCCCATAGGTCACTCCAACTCAAACTGTTCCAAACAAACTCCCCACCTTTCTCTCCATCTGCAATCAGACTCTATCTTCTGGGTTCTCCACCCCGAAAGAAAGCACCATTGAACCTCTCTTGTCAAATTAAAATCTACTCATCTTGGGCTGGGGATGTGGCTCAAGCGGTAGCACGCTTGCCTGGCATGCGCGGGGCGCTACGTTCAATCCTCAGCACCACATAAAAATAAAATAAAGATGTTGTGTCCACCAAAAACTAAAAAATTCTCTCTCTCTCTCTCTAAAAAAAAAAATCTAGTCATCTTGTACACATTTCTTTTCTACTATAAATTCTGTTAAGAATCTACTTTTTTTCCCCCTGTGTGTGTGTGTGTGTTTGGTATATGTATGTGTGCACACATGTGTATGCTGGGTTTCATGTGCATACTAGGCAACGGCTCTAATACTGAGCTACACCCTTTACCACCACCACCATTTGCTTCTTAACTTTTTCAGGTTCTCCCCCTTCCTACTATCACCACCTTAGTCTGGCTATCATCATCTCTTGCCTGGGTTACATTAACTACACTATCAATGGTTTCCTTCCCTGGCCTTCCCCTGCCACCCATCCAAATCTATTCAATACACTTGGACAGCAAATTGGATTCTGCTATCCCCACCACACACACACACACACACACACACACACACACACACACACTGCTTGAAATGTCTTATTTCCATGCTGTCCTCCAATTCCATTCCAGCCTAACTCTGCTGTCAAGTAAAAATCCACTCCAGGTTTAAGATTTTCTTCTCCATTCAATTATAGAATAAGGCAGAATCTCTTCTTTCTTTCTTTCTTTCCTTTTTTTTTAAAAAATGGGGGGGGGGCCTGCGGTTGTGGCTTAGCGGTAGAGCACTCACCTAGCATGTGGATTCAATCCTCAGCACACATAAAAATAAATAAAATAAGAGTCTAAAGTTTTTTTTTAGTTGTAGATGGACAAAATACCTTTATTTTATTTGCTCATTTATATGTGGTGCTAAAAATTGAACCCAGTGCCTCACACCCTACTATGTAAGTATTCTGCTACTGAGCTACAGACCCAGCCTCAGAATCTCTGCTTTCTAGGAGCTCACATCTGGGGTGATAGATAAATAAGGAGAAAATGCCAGCCCCATGAGCGCTGGTACAGTAACATTAGGAGGGGCTCTTGACCCAGTCTTTCAGGGTAGGGAGGGCTTTGGGAGATGAGATCACATTGAGCCCTGGTGAATGAGCAGGAGAACTAGGTCGAGAACTCAGCCAGGCAGTAAGAACAATTTGAAGACTGAAAGTGGTTCTAAAAACATGAGTGAAGGATAAAAAGGAAGAAATAGTGCTGAGGCTAGAAAGACAAAATGGGAGCCTGGTCATATGTAATAAGCCATATTGCAGAGCATAGTAGCACACACCTGTAATCCCAGCAACTTCAAAGGTTGAAGCAGGAGGATTGCAAGTTCAAAACCATACTCAGCAAGGCTTTGAGAGGTCCTAAGCAACTTAGCAAAGCCCTTTCTCAAAATAAAAAGGGGATGTGGCTTACTGGTTAAGCACCCCTGGGTTCAATCCCCAGTACCAAAATAAATCATAAACCATATTGAGTCATTCAGAATTCATCCTAAGGAAAAGGGGAGAAATGTAAGGAAGGGTTTTGAGAGGAGAATAAAATATTCAGATCTGCATTTTAGAAAGATTGTGCTGGTGAAAAAAATGTGTAGAAAGAATTAGAAGGAGAGATGATGATGAACAGGGTAGTCAGAAAGGAATTTGAGAAATATTCTGGGACAGCCAGGCAGATAGAAGTTAGCACCTTTCACAGAAAGAAGGAAAAATTGGAGCTGGGGGAGGGAGCGGAGGCCAATATGACAAAGTCAGGTTTTTTTTTTAACCATATGATTTATTTTTATTTATTTTTTAGTCATACATGACAGCAGAATGTATTTTGACATATAATACATACATGGAATGTACATGCATCAATCATAATGTCTATTCTATTCTGCTGTCCTTCCTATCCCCCCTACTCCTCCTTTCCTCTCCCATCCTTTCTCTATCCAATCTAATGTGACACACTTTTTTTTTCTTTTTCTCATCCCAACATCATATATGTAAATTCTGTATAACAATGAGGTTTTCCTTCCATCTTCTGTGCAACTCCCCTTCTCTTCCCTATTTAGTGGTAGTCTTCTTCTCATGCTCTTCCTCCCTATCCCATTTTGAGTCACCCCCCTTATATCAGAGAAGACATTCGGCATTTGTTTTTTAGGGATTGACTAACTTCACTTAGCATAATCTGCTCTAATGCCATCCATTTGCCTGCAAATGTCATGATCTTGTTAACAAAGTCAGTTTTAAACTTATGGAATATTAGACACAGTGGGACAGCCAAGAGGAAGGGATGATAAGCAGTTGAATCCATAAGTCTAAAGTTCCAGTGCCATCGGAACTTGGAAATACAGAATATATCAGAATGCATTATGTTGCAAGGAACAGTTAATACGCTTAAAAGGGAAGAAAAAAATATCTCAAATAACGAGAAGCCAGAGGTAGGAGGTGGGCTCTGAGGTTGGCTGATTCAGCAGTTTAATGATGCCATCAAGGACCCAGGCTCTGTCCATAGCTCTGCTCAGCCTTCTTCCTTAGAGGGAGCTTTGTCCCAAGGATGTTCTGTTCATGATCCCAAGATGGCTTTCAGACCCTATTCACATCCATGGGAGGAAAGAGAAAACCCGCCTTCCACAAAAGATATAAATCCTTTCCTTTGGACTATTTAGCTATAATGGTCACTCTTAGACCAATAATAGCCATCAGAGGAAAGCTGCTGATTGGCTTGACCTAATCATCTGGTATGGAATGGATGCAACATCTGCAGATATTACTCAGGCTTCTCATCACCTTCACCCATCTGCATAAGGACACAGAGATATGCAGTCTTTATACCACCTGACTTTCCTCCCTTTTATTCAGTGGTAGATGTGTTGCTTCAGAGGAGAAATGTTGCTGCAGAAAAACAAGCAAAACTGTAATTTCAAATGTTTAGGTTTCAAGTAAGCAAAATTTCAGGTTTGGAAACTTCCACATCAGATTTTGTGTTATGATTTGTACCAAATACAAGGAATAGAGATTGATTTAGAGATTTTTGTAGGACTTTTATGAGCTTATCAGAATTCACACAAGAAAGGAAAGCACTAGGGATCCAAGATGGCAGGCCAGAGGGAGGCAGCATTCTGTGTTGCTTTATGACCTGGAATTCACATAGTGAGAATACTGCTTCTCTGCAAGCAATATTCCTGCCCCCTTGCAGGAATCACCAGGTAGTCCAGGGCTCCAGGCCTCAGCCTCAGAGTAGGTCTCCCAACTACTCACCCACGCAAGACTATCGGTACCGGATCAAGACCATTGGTAACACCAGTACCTGCAAAGAACTTTCAGCCACCCACACAAGCAGAAATCACAGATGTTGCTCCCATGCAGGACATCCAGCAGCTTCACAGGAGGAGGAACTCCCACCATCACTCCTGTGTGGACTCCCATTTACCAACGTGGTACTCCCTGGTGGCCTCCATATTGGGACTTTTCAGCAGCAGAGATAGTTCCCTGCGCATAGTAGCCTGCCTGTACCCGAAAACCTCACACAGGCTCTGAAGTCAGCCAACAACCACATACTGAGCACCACAGAGCTCTTCTCTGAACTCATAGTCCAACGCCATCGCCCAGCTCCCCCGACCCAATCCGACACCTCACTGTTAACAGAAGGCGTCTCCATCTTGGGCCACCTTAATCACACATCTTCAGTGGAGGCAACTCCCATTTTGGAACTCTGGCTGGTCAAGTACCCAGTTTCTAACTCCCCCCTCTCCCCAGCAACTGCTTCTCCAGCACAGTGATACCTTGGTTACCTTCACCATCCTGAGGGCGGAGATACTAGCTAACAACAGATGATCCCACCTATTGGATGAGAAGGGAAGCAGGAAAACAATCCCTGTTTCTCCAACCAAAACAATGCTGTTTCTTTCTTCAAGATTTTTTCCCCCCTCACCCTCTCTATTCTCCTACTCTCACATCCCCAATATATGTGAAACCGAGTACTTTGCATGAATTAGGATTATGAGGACTGGGACATCTGAATAGTATATTATAATTGTGTTGTATATTCTTTTTTTTTCATTTTCCCCACCACTTTCTACTATTTTAACATTTAAAAAATTTTTCTTAATATATATATATGTGTGTGTTTGTTTTATGTACTCTACTGTCTTTCCAATTACTTGTCTACATAAAATTACTTCCTCTCCCTTCTCCTACTACTAATCTTCCTCTTTAGATTTCTCTTTCACACTTCCTAAGATATAATAATTCTATATCTCACCTCCTACCTCCTTAGCATATCATTCTACTCTTCACCCCTGGTTCTTTGTCCTTCATCAGAAACTGTAAACCCTTTTACAAACCTACTGAGTATATTGTAGGTAATAATTGAATTCATCATTTCTCTACATTGTGACCAAACTGTAAATGTCTTTTTTTAAAAAAAAATATTTATTCTTAAGGTTTAGGTGGACACAATATCTTCATTTTACATTTACGTGGTGCTAAGGATCGAACCCAGTGTCTCGTGCATGCTAGGCGAGCACTCTACCTCTGAGCCACAACCCCAGCCCTGTAAATGTCTTAATAGCAAACATTTGTTTTCAGGGTGTATATTAGTTATATTGAGATCTGTTAACATTGTCCTTTACCTCAAAGGAGAGGCATAGGGACACAGGGGCACTATAAGCCTATAGGGTAAAAACAATAATGCCTCCAATCCACAGTGCTAAAAGGGAGGACACACAAGCAATATGAAAAGACAAGGGAAGAAAGTACCTCAAACAAATCAAGATACCATATTATTAGAATCCATGGCCAGCACAGCAGAAGAAATTACAAAGAAGGAGTTCAGGATGTACATAATTAAAATGTCCTGTGAATTAAAGAATGATATAAGACAGTAAATACAGGCAGTAAAAGATATTTTGACAATGAGCTACATAGACAAATACAGAAAGAAAAAGATTACTTCAATAAGGAGACAGAGGTTCTAAAACAAAACCAAATAGAAATACTTGAAATGAAAGAATCAATAAACCAAATTAAAAACAATAAACCAAATTAAAAGTTCAATTAAAAGTATCACCAACAGATTAGATCACTTGGAAGACATGTCCTCAGATAATGAAGATAAAAGAATGTAGACTACACAGTGAAAATGGAAAGAAACCATGATCAGAACATTCAAGAAATATGGGATAGCATGAAAAGATCAAGTTTAAAGAGTTATTGGGATACAGGAAGGCTTAGAGTTCCAAACCAAAGGAATGAGGAATCTATTTAATAAAATAATGTCAGAAGGGCTGGGGATGTGGCTCAAGCGGTAGCGCGCTCGCCTGGCATGCATGCGGCCCGGGTTCGATCCTCAGCACCACATACCAACAGGCATGTTGTGTCCGCCGAGAACTAAAAAATAAATATTAAAAATTCTCTCTCTCTCTCTCTCCTCTCTCACTCTCTCTTTAAAAAAAAAAATAAATAATGTCAGAAAATTTTCCAAACATGAAGAATGAATTGGAAAACCAAATTCAGGAGGCTTACAGGACATCAAATGTACAAAATCACAACAGATCCACACTGAGGCTCATTAAAATGGAAATATCCAACATACAGAATAAGGAGAGAATATTAAAAGCCACGAGAGAAAGGAATAAGATTACATATAAGGTGAAACCAATTAGATTATGTGTAGACTTTTCAACCCAGACCTTGAAAGCTAGAAGATCCTGAAACAACATATATCTCAAGCTCTGAAAGAAAATGGATGCCAACCCAGAATCTTTTTTTTGTACAATTATTATTTTTTTTATTAGCTACACATGACATTATAATAATCTTGGCAATTCATACATTTGAATCAATTGGGGTATAATTTTTCATTTTTCTGATTGTACAGATTACAGAATCACACTGGTCATAGAGGTCACCTATATACATACAGCAATCATAATGTCTATAACCTAGAATCTTATATGCAGCAAAATTAAACTTTTGATTTAATGATGAAATAAAAACCTTCCATGATAAACAAAAGTTAATAGACTTTACAACTCGAAAGCCTGAATTACAGAACATTCTCAACAAAATATTCCATGAAGAGGAAATGAAAAACAACAATGAAAATCAGTAGGGGCTGGGGATGTGGCTCAAGCGGTAGCACATGCATGCGGCTTGGGTTCGATCCTCAGCACCACATACAAACAAAGATGTTGTGTCCACCAAAAACTTAATAAATAAATAAATATTTAAAAAATTATTAAAAAAATGAAAATCAGTAAAGAGAGTATTACACTAAAGGAAAAACTATTCAAAGGAGAAACCAAGGTAAGTTAAATACCAAAAATGAACAAAAATGGCTGGGAATACAAATCATGTCTCAATAATAACCCTGAATATTAATGGCCTAAAGTCACCAATCAAAAGACATAGACTGGCAGATTGGATTTTTTTAAAAAGACCCAACAATATGCTGCCTCCAAAAGACTCATAAGAAAATACATCCACAGACTGAAGGTGAAAGGTTGGGAAAAAAATCATACTACTCACATGGACTGAAGATGCAAGCAGGGGTTTCCATCCTCATATCAAGCCAAAGTTTAATCAAAAGGGATAAAGAAGGATATTTCATACTGCTTAAGGGAAACATTCACCAACGAGACATAACAATAATACGTTTTTATGCCCCAAACAATGGAACATCTATGTTCATCAAACAAATTCTTCTTCGGGAGTAGGGTGGAGGATGGGGACTGGGGTTGTGGCTCAGTGGTGGAGTGTTCGCCTGGCATGCAGGAGGCACTGAGTTCAATCCTCAGCACCACATAAAAATAAAATAAAGATTTTGTGGCCACCTAAAACTAACAAAAATATATAAAACAAACAAACAAACAAAAGTTTCTTCTCAAGTTCAAGAGTCAAATAGACCACAACACAATAATTTTTAGTGACTTTAACACAGCTCTTTCACCACTGGATAGATCATCCAAATAAAAGTTGAACAAAGAAACTACAGAACTCAATAATACAATCAATAACTTAGACTTGGGCTGGGTATGTGGCTCAAGTGGTAGCACGCTTGCCTGGCATGCGTGCAGCCCGGGTTCGATCCTCAGCATCACATACAAACAAAGATGTTGTGTCTGCCAAGAACTGAAAAATAAATATTTAAAAATTTTCTCTCTCTCTCTCTCTCTCTCTCTCTCTCTCTCTCTCTCTCTCTCTTTCTCTTAAAAAAAAAGAAAAAATAAATAACTTAGACTTAACTGACATATATAGAATATTTCATCCTTCAATGCATGAATACACTTTCTTCTCAGCAGCATAGGATCCTGTTCTAAAGTAGACCACGTATTATGCCACAAAGCAACTCTAAGCAAATATTAAAAAGTAGATATACTAACCTGCATTCTATCAGATCATAATGGAATAAAATTAGAAATCAATAATAAAATAAAAAACAAAATCTACTCCAACACCTGGAGACTAAATAATATGCTAGTGAATGAACAATGGGTTGCAAAAGACATCAAGGAGGAGATTAAAAAAATTAAAAGTAAATGAGAACATAGATACAATGTATTGAAATCTCTGGGACACTATGAAGCAGTACTAAGAGGAAAGTTCATTGCTTGGAGTTCATTCCTTAAAAAAAAGAAAAAGTCAACAAATAAATTACTTTAACATTACATCTCAAAGCCCTAGAAAAAGAAGGAAAAAATCAACACCAAAAGCAATAGAAGGCAGGAAATAATTAAAATCAGAGTTGAAATAAATGAAATTGAAACAAAAGAAACAATTGATAAAACAAAAGTTGGGGGCTGGGGATGTGGCTCAAGCGGTAGCGCGCTCGCCTGGCATGCGTGTGACCCGGGTTCGATCCTCAGCACCACATACCAACAAAGATGTTGTGTCCGCCAAGAACTGAAAAAATAAATATTAAAAATTCTCTCTCTCTCTCTCTCTCTCTCTCTCTCCCCTCTCTCATTCTCTTTTAAAAAAAAAGTTGGTTCTTTAAACAAATAAATAAACTTGACACATCTTTAGCCATGCTAACAAAGAGAAGGAGAGAGAAAACTCAAATTACTAACATACATGATAAAAAAAGGAAATATCACAACAGACACTACAGAAATACAAAAAATAATTAGAAATTATTTTGAAAATTATTTTGTATTCCAAAATAGAAAATATCAAAGGCATTGACAAATTTCTAGGGTCATATAATTTGCCCAAATTGAATTAGAATGATATACACAATTTAAACAGATCAATTTCAAGTGATGAAATAGAAGATGCCATCAGAAGCCTACCAACCGGGGCTGGGGATGTGGCTCCAGTGGTAGCGCGCTCGCCTGGCATGCGTGCGGCCCGGGTTCGATCCTCAGCACCACATACAAACAAAGATGTTGTGTCCACTGAGAACTAAAAAATAAATATTAAAAAATTCTCTCTCTGTCTCTCTCTCTCTCTCATCTCTCTCTCTCTCTCTCTAAAAAAAAAAAAAAAAAGAAGCCTACCAACCAAGAAAAGCCCAAGACCAGATGGATATACAGCTGAGTTCTATAAGACATTTAAAGAATTAATACTAATACTCTTCAAGTTATTTCAAGAAATAGAAAAAGAGGGAGCACTTCCAAACTCATTCTATGAGGCCAATATCACCTTATTCCAACACCAGGCAAAGATACATCAAAGAAAGAAAACTTCAGATCAATATCTCTAATGAATATAGATGCAAAAATTATCAATAAGGGGCTGGGGATGTGGCTCAAGCGGTAGCGCACTCGCCTGGCATGCGTGCGGCCCGGGTTCGATCCTCAGCACCACATACCAACAAAGATGTTGTGTCCGCCAAGAACTAAAAAATAAATATTAAAAAATTCTCTCTCTCTCTCTCTCTCTCTCTCTCTCTCTCTCTCTCTCTCTCCTCTCTCACTCTCTCTTTAAAAAAAAAATTATCAATAAGATTCTGGCAAATCAAATACAAAAACATATCAAAAAGATAGTGCGCTACAATCAAGTGGGGTTCATCTTAGGGATGCAAGTTTAGTTTAACATATGAAAATTAATAAATGTAGTTCATCACATCAATAGACTTAAAGATAAAAATCATATGATCATCTCAATAGATGCAGAAAAAGAATTTGACAAAATACATCACCCCTTTTTATTCAAAACACTAGAAAAACTACAGATAAAAGGAACATATCTCAACATTGTAAGAGTTATCTATGCTAAGCCCCAGGCCAACATCATTCTAAATGGATACAAGTTGAAAGCATTCTCTCTAAAAACTGGAACAAGACAGAGATTCCCTGTTTCACTATTTCTATTTAACATAGTTCTTGAAACACTGGCCAGAGCAGTTAGAGAGATGAAAGAAATTAAAGGGATACAGATAGAAAAAGAAGAACTCAAATTAGTACTATTTGCTGACAATATGATTCTATGCCTAGAAGACCTAAAAAGTTGCACCAAAAAATTTCTGGAATTAGTAAATAAATTCAGCAAAGTAGCAGGATACAAAATTAATGCCCATAAATCAAAGGCATTTCTGTATATCAGTGACAAATCCTCTGAAAGGAAAATGAGAAAAAACTACCCCGTTTACAATAGCCTCAAAACAAACAAACAAACAAACAAACAAACAAAAACCAACTTGGGAATCAACCTAATAAAAGAGGTGAAAGACCTCTACAATGAAAACTACAGAACACTAGAGAAAGAATTTAAAGAAGACCTTAGAAGGTGGAAAGATCTCCCTTGTTTTTGGATATGCAGAATTAATAATGTCAAAATGACCATACTACCAAAAGCATTATACAGATTTAATGCAATTTCAATCAATATTCTAGTGACATTCCTCATAGAAATAGAAAAAGCAATCATGAAATTCATCTGGAAAAATAAGAGACCCAGAATAGCTAAAGCAATCCTTAGCAAGAAGAGTGAAGCAGGTGGCATCTCTATGCCAGAACTTAAACTATATTACAGAGCAATAGTACCAAAACAGCATGGTATTAGCGCCAAAATATACTGGCAAACCAATGGTACATAGTAGGGGACACAGAGACTAACCCACATAATTACAGTTATCTTATATTAGACAAAGTTGCCAAAAATATACATTGGAGAAGATAGCCTCTTCAACAAATGGGAAAACTGGAAATCCATATGCAACAAAATGAAATTAAACCTCTATCTCTCACCATAAACAAAACTCAAAGTGGATCAAGGAGCTAGGAATTAAACCAGAGATTCTGTGTCTAATACAAAAAAAGTAGGCCCAAACCTCCATCATATTGCATTAGGCCCCTACTTCCTTAATAAGATTCCTATAGTGCAAGAATGAAAAGCAATAATTAAAAAATGGAATGGATTCAAACTAAAAAGCTTCTTCTCAGCAAAGAAACAATCAATGAGGTGAATAGAGAGCCACAGCTTGGGAGCAAATTTTTACCATTTGCACATCAGATAGAGCACTAATCTCTAAGGTATATAAAGAACTCAAAAGGCTAAATACATACACACCACACACACACACACACAATCAATAAATGGGCCAAGGAACTGAACAGACATTTCTCAGAAGAGGATATACAATCAATCAACAAATATATGAAAAAATGTTCATCTTCTGTAACAATTAGAGAAATGCAAATCAAAACAACTCTTAAGATTTCATCTCACTTCAGTCAGAATGACAGCTATTAAGAATACAAGCAACAATAAGTGTTGGCGAGGATGTGGTGGGGAAGGCACATTCATACATTGCTGGTGAAACTGCAAAATTGTGCAGCCAATATGGAAAGCCGTTTGGAGATTCCTTGGAAAACTGGGAATGGAATCACCTTCTGACCCAGCTATCCCACTCCTCAGTGTATACCCCAAAGACTTAAAAACAGCACACTACAGGGACACAGCCACATCAATGTTTATAGCAGCACAATTCACAATAGCTAAACTGTGGAACCAACCTAGATGCCCTTCAGTAGATGAATGGATAGAGAAAATGTGATATATATATACACACAATGGAATATTACTCAACAATAAAAGAGAATAAAATCGTGGCATTTGCAGGTAAATGGATGGAGTGGGAGAACATAATGCTTAGCCAAGCCCCCCCCCCAAAAAAAAAAAAACAAATGCGGAATATTTTCTCTGATATAAGCAGGCTGATTCATAGTGAGATTGAAGGGGGGAGCATGGGAGGATTAGACAAACTCTAGATGGGGTGGGAGGGAAAGGGAAGGGGAATAAGGTTAGGAAAAACAATGGAATGAGATGGACATCATTATCCTAAGTACATGTCTGAAGACACGAATGGTGTGAATATACTTTGTGTACTACCAGAGATATGAAAAATTGTGCTCTATATGTGTGATATGAATTGCAATGCATTCTGCTGTTATTTATAACAAATTAAAATTTTTTAAAAAGGAAAGCACACAAGAACAGTGCATAAAGCAAGAAAGACATGATTGAGGCTGTGGCGGGGTAATTGGGGGAGATCTAAAGGAGTTGGTTAAGAACACACAAGGATGAAGGAAGAGAACCAGGAGAATGGGCCCCTGAGAAAGGAATACAAGAGAAAGCTTTGTGGGAGGAAGTGCCCAAAGTATGCCAGTAGGTCAAAGTATGCCAGGAGTCTGTTATATAGCAAAAGGAAAATCTGGGATTTGTCAACAAGAAGGATGCTAGAGACCTCAGTGAGTGCAGCTTTAGGGCAGGGTAAGTCAGAAGACAGAAGTGTCAATTGAGGAGTGAATAAGAGATGGGGGAGTAGAACTACTTTTTCAAGATATTTGTTTAAAAAAAGAAACCAGGACTGGGGCTATAACTCAGTGACAGAACACTTTCCCAAATATATGAGGCCCTGGGGTCCCAGTCAAAAAAAGAAAAAGTAAATATTATAAACAATAAATAGAGGGGCTGGGGTTGTGGCTCAGTGGTAGAGCACTTACCTAGCATGTGTGAGGCACTGGGCTTGATTCTCAGCACCACATAAAAATAA